>NC_044324.1:133884456-134489098 GCF_007399415.2 Gopherus evgoodei
TTTTCCCAGTTCTCACTTCTGTGAATCTATGAAAAAGGCAAAAATAAAAACTTGTTACCAAGAGCACTTTGTTTCACATGCATGAATTTTTTCCCCACACATTGAGCTCTTGCGCTCAGTTCCTTAATTGTTCATTTAATTGCTACTCAAGCTATAATTAGCCAGGGATACTTCTCCCATTAAAGGTGATAATTTTATATTTACCTGTATTTCATGTAGTAGGTGATTTTCAGGTTTATGATTATGCATGGTATTTGCTTTTAGAAGGTCTTTGAAGAGAAAAGGTGTTTCCAGGATTTCTTTAAAATTTACCTTTTTTATTATGCAGTTTATTTGGTTTTCATTGTAATGGTATAGCTTTATTGCAGTTAATTGGTTCCCATGTGTACAACAGCCAAGTATATAGTGAAAGGGCAGTTAATTTTTCCTTCATTTCATGCAATTCCCTATTAATGTAATTTCTTTCATATATTTGAGGGTACTATCTATTCCACAGGATAGAGGGTGAGTTTATTTTATTTTGCAGAAGTTTCACCACACACAAAAAACAATCCATGGCTTTCTAGCTGACTCTGTGGCCTGTAAACAGTATGCTCGTCTAGCTTTAGAGCAGTTCCACTGATATCAATCCCTCTCACATGTTGGTCTACAAGTGATTTCCTTTTACAAATGAGCATTATGAGAGGTGACATCTGTTTGTTCAGAATGTGTGGGTTTCTGGTGTAACTGTATAGGTTAAGACTTGTTTTACCAATTTGTCTCCTTCAAATTATTACATCAATCAAAAGAGGAAAAGGACTTAAAAAGGAATAATAGAAAATAGTGTTTTAATGTAATTATTAATATTATTTGTACAAATAAAAAGATCTACAGCCTAGACTGTTAAAGTCTGTGAGCCAAATTCTCTCCTGGCAAGAAAGCAATGGAAACATATTTGAACAGTTGCTACTAAGGAAGTGTAAGCAGGTGGTGTTCCCACTCTGTTCCTAACACAGCACGCACACAATGACTATTGTACAAACTCATCACCCTTTTGGGGGTTGGGAGGGGTCTGTCTTGATACTTAAGCTTCAAACTCCTGACTCAAAATTATAGTTACAAAGACCTGATACTACACTTTCTACTGAGTAGAGGCTTAAATCTGAGTACTCCCATTTACTTCAAAGGGATTACTCGTTATAATAAGCATTGTGGGACAATGATCTGCAGATGTAAATGAGCTCAGCTTCACTGACTTTAATCTTATTTTTTTCAATTTACACCAATAGGGAATTTGGCCCTACATGAGACAGTATTTGACAACCAGGCTTATAAACTTTAGCTCCCAAACTTCCTCCCAAGTGTGATGGGAAGATTTTTCCCTGAAAGGCCTCCTGTCCTTCCTTCTATTTTTTCTTGCCTCAGGCCTTTTTTTCATGCAAAAGTTTCACTTATTTAGTTTAAAAGGTTTAGAAACCAATTTAAATGTATCCATACAATGGGGTTATACTGATTTAATTAAAATTATTTAGTTAAACTTTTGTGTGCAGACATGGCCTCAGAGAGATATGGTTTTTAAGTGACTGAGTAGAGTTAATGAAACCTAGTTGGTCTGGCTTTCAGTGTGAGTTCACAGAATAATTCTTCACCACTATTCAGGTTCTTGCAGCTTGAAACCTGTTTTCATAGAGTTCTAGTGTGGTTTCCCTAATCAATGAATCTTGGACTCGTGGTTTTTGTGTGTGTGAGAAAACTAGCATACATCTGAGTTTTTCCATAGACTCATAGGTTCCAAGGCCAGAAGGGACCATTGCAATCATCCAGTCTGACCACTTGGATAACACACTAAAATAATTTAATAAAATAAAACACTAAAATAATTTCTAGAACAGATCTTTCAGAAAAGCATTCAATCTTGATTTAAAAATTGTCAATGATGGAAAATCCACCACAACCCTAGATAAGTTGTTCCAATGGTTAATTACTCTCACTGTTAAAAATGTATGCCTTATTTCCAGTTTGAATTTGTCTAGTTTCAACTTCCAGGCATTGTATTGTCTTATATCTTTCTCTGCCAGATTGAAGAGCCCATTATTAAATATTTGTTCCTCAAATAGGTAATTATAGACTATAATCAAGTCACTCCTTAACCTTCTCTTTGTTTAAAGCTAAATTGATTGAGCTCCATCGGTTTATCACTCTAAGGCACATTTTCTAATCCTTTAATCATTCTCATGGCTCTTCTCTGAACTGTCTCCAATTTATCAACATCCTTCTGGAATTGCAGACACCAGAACAGGACAAGTATTCCAATAACAGTCACACCAATGCAACATACAGATGTAAAATAACCTCTCTAATCTCACTTAAGATTCCTCTGTTTATGCATCCAAGGATCACATGAGCCCTTTTGGCTACAGTGCTGCACTGGGAGCTCATGTTCAGTTGATTATCCACCACAATCCTCAAGTCTTTTTCAGAGCTACTTTTTTGCAGGATAGAGTCCCTTATTGTGTAAGTATGTCCTACATTCTTTGTTCCCAAATGTACACAGTTATATTTAGCCATATTAAAATGCCTATTGTTTACTTGTTTGTGAACAGCTTACCAAGTGATCCAGATGGCTCTGTATTAGTGCCCTATACTCTTCATTATTTATCATTCTCTCAATATTTGTGTCATTTGCAAACCTTATCAGTGATGATTTTATGTTTCCTTCCAGGTCATTGATAAAAATGTCAAATACCATAGGGCTAAGAACTCTCACTCACAGATTCCCTAAAAATGCATTCATTCAAAGATGATTCTCTATTTACAATTATATTTGGAGACCTATCAGTTAGCCAGTTTTTAATCCATTTAATGTGTGTGATGTTAATTTTATATCTTTCTAATATTTTAATCAAAATGTCATGTGGTAGCAAGTCAAATCCCTTACAGAAATTTAAGTATATTACATCAACACTAATACCTTTATCCACCAAATTTGTAACCTCATCAAAAAAGATATCAAGTTAATTTCAGGGGATCTAGTTTCCTTAAAGTTTTGTTGATTGGCATTAATGCTTTATTAATCAAGTGCCCCAGCAGCCACTCCATTATCTTGCCCAAGATCGATGTCAGACTACAGGCGTATAATTACCCAGGTCATACCATTTACCCTTTCAAAATATTGACACAAATTAGCTTCCTTACTTCCTTCTGGAACTTCTCCAGTGTTCCAAGACATATTGAAAATCAATATTAACTGTCCAGTGAACTCTTGCAAGTAATCTGGAACTGCTGAGTTAAAAATACCTAACTTTAGTAGCTGCTGTCTAACATTCTTTTGAGATACTAGTGGAATGGAAAGCGTGTCATCATCATATATCATCATGACATAAAATGTCACTTCTTTTTTCTCCAAATACAAAACAGAAATATTTATTCAACACTTCAGCCTTTTCTATATTATTGTTGATAATTCAACTACTTCAATCTATTAATGGACCAATACCATTGTTAGGATTATTTCTGTTCTTAATATACTTTTAAAAAATCCTTTTTAAAATAAGCTTTGTTGAAGTGCACATTACTTGGCTTGCATGGGTCTCAGACAAATCATCCTTATCCACGGCACTATAGGAAACCATATCAGTATTCCGATAGCAAAAAATATGTTTACATGTGGTTGTAACCAGTATGGTTCCAATTTCAGCAGGGACAGGTCAAAATGAAAAGGAAGAGTTTCTAAAGCTCAGATGCTGAAGAATGAAATGGACACTGGATGGGTGAGAATTAGATAAGAATTTCAGAATGCATATGTCTTAAAAGGCCATCTTCTATGCCTGAGTTAAATCCATCTAACTTCCTTCTCTGTGAAACAAGATTGGAAAAACTGCAGGATCCCAATATCTGAAAGTAAGAATGTACCTTTGCCACTTTCAGCTAATGGCTTACTGGTGATCAATGAAATACACTCTGAGTACCTTTCCCAGACCTGTAGAAGAGTTCTTTGTAAGCTTGAAAGCTTGTCTGTTTCACCAACAGAAGCTGGTCTAATAAAAGATATGTCCCCACCCACCTTGTCTCTCTAGTATCCTGGGACCATCATGGCTACTACAACACTGGACACAATTTGTTACCAAACAATTACAGCTTTCGGGTCTGCTCTGTAATAAGAAACTCTTCTACTAGAAACCTGATATTATAAAAACAAAGCCAAAAAACATCCAGTGCTCCAGAATTTCAAGTACTATTAGATTTTTAAAACATTTTTAAGTAACACATATTTGAAGTAATGTGGGGGTCCTGATACTACTAAACCTTACACTGATGAGTTCCAGTAGTCCTTATATTAATAGTTCCATTGACTTTAATGAGACTTTAACAAATAAGGACTGTTTGTGTAAGAGTTTGAAGGATAAGGCCCTTACTTTTAATACACTGCTATAGTGCATAAAATACTATATTACAATGTTTGATGCTCATTGTCCTATTTGGTGATTTCTTTCATTGACATACAGATATCATTATTTTGCATACATTCTCATACCTTTCACATTTCACTATATAATACAACAATTAGATTAATTCCTTGCTTAGTGCCAGCATGATGTTTAATTTTATAAATTAACACTCTATCTGGCATTTCTTTAGCCAGCTCTGTGGCTACCTATCAAAATATGGGAAAGACATCACACAAATGATCTGTTTACCATTTTCATATGTCCTTTGCACTGAGTCATCCATTGTAATCCAGGTACAACATTTAAAGACCAAAATTTTAGATATATTTTATTATTCAAAAATAAATAAATATATAGTGTATTGGGCTAGAGTTAGCTTACATTAGTATTTTTGTTTCTTTATTACATGACTTCAGTTTCAATGCTGATATAATTTTTCTTCTGAAATCTGATTTAAAGTGTACAACAAAAGCATTCCAATCTAAAATATATTAAGGCAAAATTGGAAAAGGGAACAAAAAATCTCTTAATTAGGCAGTTCAATTATTTAAAATACAATTTCTTCAATTGAAACTGAGCCTGAAAACATTTAAATTCACTGTGCAATGACAACTGAGTAAAAATAAGTTCAGATACAAGATCACCATTAAGATATTTTACAGAATCAAATGGCACATTTGATAGTGGTCCCAAAATATTCAAGAAATTTTACAAAGAGATTATATACAATATATACAAGGAACCCTTCACCCCTTAATGACATACTGCCACTTCGTAGTAGAAGGCAGCAGTATTTAAATAATGCCCAGCACCACTACAAAAATGCCTTACATAAGTAAAACTAAGTTAGGTAATCAGAATGTAAATATCCGTAATGCCACAAGGAAACAGATTGAGCAAGAAAAGTGCTACATGCTGAGCTAGATCTCACAGGCTATGCAGGGCCAAGCTAGGTCAGAATTAGAAAACATATCTGTGCTTACCCGAAAATTTCTTTTTGTCGCAGCCCTAAAGCCTATGCTCAAACATGGAGTCTGTTTGGCCAATTGTCAGTCAAAAGGTCCAATTGGTACAGTGTGCAACACTGTAGTGCGGTGTGCTACATTATAGTGCCATGTGCATTTTCCCGCTCTTTTCTCTGGTCACCTAAGGGTCAGGCTAGAGCTGTGTGCAAATACCAGCGTGCCGTGTCCACAGGGCTAGTGTGCCATGTGCAGATCCTGTTTACGTGAAGGGCACCAGCTCAGAACCTGGAAGGCGAAGGAGCTAGGGACCAATCAGACGCTGACACGAGTAAGAGAGCCTTCGAATAAAACTATATCTCGTGCCAAAATCTGCAGGAGTATCCGCGAGTTAGCTGAAAGGCCTAATCACCCTTTCAGCCAGGGTCTCCTCCAGATCTAGCCGGCTCGGGTCATGCTGATTCACTTTCTTTTTTGGATTATTTTCCCGCCAATTCGTCATGCCCTTGGTGTCTGTACTGCTGGTCAGCTGTGCCTGGAGTGTGCTGTAAATACTCTGTTTCTTTAGCCTCTTTCCTTTTTTCCCTCCCTTACTTGATACCAAGCTGTGTATATAGTATATGAGAGCTGAATTGTTGTATTAATTGCTATTGTGGTTAATTGTCGTATTTTACAATATTCGGTTAATGTGCACACAGTTTACTTAGTTTTGTGTATCTGCTCTGGTTTTTATTATAGACTGCTTAGTTTCTTGTTGTTGGATATAAATAGATTGTTTCAAGTTGTGTGTATATTCTTGTTCTGATAGTATTGTTAGCTGGTAAAAGTGCATTGGTCTCGGACACTTTTCTTCTAATATAAAGGTCCACTTATCTGTTAACAATGTTACTTCACCCTGTTTACAGCTTGGAGGCAGAACCAGACCTATCGCTCACTGGCAGCACGGGAATGCCCACCCCCTGAAGTTCCCTCTATAAGAATGGCAATACTGGGTCAGATCAAATGTCCATCTTGCCCAGTATCCTGTCTTTCAACAGTGGCCAATTCCAGGTGCCCCAGAGGGAATGAACAGAACAGGTAATCATCAAGTGATCCATCCAGTTGCCCATTCCCAGCTTCTGGCAAACAGAGGCTAGGGACACCATCCCTGCCCATCCTGGCTAATAGCCATAGATGGACCTATCCTCCATGAATTTATCTAGCTCTTTTTTGAACCATGTTATAGTCTTGACCTTCACAACATCCCCTGGCAAAGAGTTCCAAAGGCTGACTGTGCGTTGTGTGAAGAAATACTTCCTTTTGTTTGTTTTAAACCTGCTGCATATTAATTTAATTGGGTGACCCCTAGTTCTTGTGTTATGAGGAGTAAATAACACTTCCTTATTTACTTTCTCCACAGTAGTCATGACTTTATAGACCTCTATCATAGTCCCCCTTAGTTGTCACTTTTGCAAGATAAGAAGTCCCAGTCTTATTAATTTCTCCTCCTACGGAAGCCATTCCATACCCCTAATCATTTTTTGTTGCCCTTTTCTGTACCTTTTCCAATTCCAATATATCTTTTTTCAGATGAGTGACCACATCTGCATGCAGTATTCAAGATGTGGGCATACCACATCTTCCAGTTCCTCCAGCTGAAGGAATCTGTCAGGATAATTCCATTCTATTTTCCTAAATTACAGATTAGGTTAGCTATATTTTGGGGGGGGGGGAGAACAATTTCTTCTACAGCAGAGCATGCGAATTTCCCCCAGTGAAGTAAACCTGACTCTTTCTCTGTCAATTTACAACTCTACTCTGCATGTTCTGCTTGTCTCCAGGATGGGCTGGATCTGTGGACATTATCAAAGAAAGGAAATTCTCAGGTAAACAGAGATAAAATGGGATTTTCACAGCAGTGTGCTTGCAGGGTGGGAAGCATGATCATCATTTAAATATGGACATCCAAAATAAGGTAAATTATAACTCCTTTATCTTCTCCTGTCTATTGAGGAACAGAGAAGACTTCTAAAAAATGGCTATAGACTGGATGACCACTATGTAGTTTTTTGGTGAATTTATGTACTGATAGCCACGTGGCCACCTTGTAGCTATTACAGGAGACATGACTTCTCTGCATTGAGCCTGTCAGTATTCCTACAGATTGGAATTTAATGCTTGATCGAAGAATGAATATTTCTTTAATTTACTCTGTGAATGAATGAAATAATGGTTGTGAGGACTACTTCTCTGAATTAAAAGTAAGATACTGGATCTCATCTGAGAAAGCTCCCAACATCTGACTGGAGATAGTATTTATCAGGAAATCACTTTAATGGGTAGAAAGTATAAAGATACCTGTCACAGAGGTTCAACGCAGGTAATGCCATAAAGTCCAGAATGAGGTTCCAAGTTTGTGCTCTATAATATTGTGGGGCTGGAAGTAGGACAGTTGCCCTAAGGAAGCATTTAAGGTCAGGGTTTGTACAAAACTTTCTTTTTTTGAATACGCTGACAACATTATAGAACAGAGACTAGACCTTTTTGCTTGGACCCTTTCATAGACCCATATTAGAGTCCTCATGGAGGAATTCAATTCTTTATTTCACTAATTTAATGACCACTTTGTTTCAGATAGTAGAACAAATTCTATTGGCTGACTTTTTTATAGGGTCCATGAGAGTGATAATTACTTCATCCAAGTATCCATTTTAAACTGTCTGGTGCTGGACTGAGGACTGTTTTTTTGTAAAGGAGACCTTCTCTGTAACACAGAGGCATCAGAAAGGTACATCAGACCTGAGAACCATAACCTCTTCAGAAAGATATAAACAGTATCATTGCCACTCTCTCCTTCCTGTTATCTGTATGGTCCTGTCCTAGGGAGCAGTGGAATAGGTGTTAAGGAATATAACAGAGATCTTGCTCAGCTGTGCAAGAGATTATCTATCATCTTGCATCCCATGTCTGACACATGAAAAGACCACAGTGTGCTTTATTGCTTTTTCCATGTGCAAAAAGATCAGCTCATCAAACTGACTTACAATGAATGAGGATACTTCTGAATGCAGATTCTACTCTGCTTAATCCAATATCTGTTATGCAAGTCTTGGGGTTCATTCTCTCTTTGATAGGTGGTGCAGATAGAGATAAACTCTGCTTCACTTAGGACATGAGGAGTTTTCTTTCTTTCCCCATGTTCTTCCTAATTTATTAAGAAAATCTCATCAGACATGTTGACTCATGACCAGAAAAAGTCTGTTTTCAGTGCAAGGAATAATCCTCTGAGACCTCCATAAACCACTGTGTTCAGTAAATGGATGCTGTGCTCTCTCTCTTTCTGCTATCCACTTCCTGGACAGGGTGAGGACATGAATCAGCCCTCTCCATTATCCCCAGGGATCATCTGACACAAGGATCACTCTACCTGGTTCACTGAGTGGATCCCTTCAAAAAAAATGATTTTTTGAATTCACAAGCTAAGGGAGTGGAGAATAGAAAATGGGACCTTGACCTCTGCCAATGGATGCGATAGAGTGAGAGGCAGAGGGGATGATAAGAATTCCTGGACTGAGTATATATGAACTCTTGGTCATTGAAACATGTCTGTGCATTACATCAGCATTCCCAACAGATTTCACTAAAAACTGGATTTTTGATTCTTTGACACCACTTGTTTTCCTTATGGCCATCTTCATCTTCTGTTTATATTCCTCTGAGATGAAACCCTGTATCTAATAAGATTCATCCTCAGCTAACACCTATGATTGGCTTTTCTGGCAATATATGTCTCTGTTTATCATGAATCCAAGATACTTCAGAAACTGTATCACTCTCTGTGATTATTTTGGCTCTCTGTAAAGAGCCTTGAATATGCAGAATTTTCCAGAAGACATGAGTGAATATCCTTCTTCCTCAAAGCCAGTATTAATTATAACCATGATGCTGAAAGACACCCTGTGAGAACTTATCAAATCAAATGATAATGAAGTTGAAAAAAAAATACCATCAATCTACCACCATATGCAAAGGATGCAAAGTAGAATGATAAAATGGGAACTAAAGACAAGCCTTCTTTAAGAACTTGCTCAGATGGAGTCTGACTCTGTTTCTGTGCAGCTAGAAATAGGATGAGGTACAGCCATTGATGGGGAATACAGATCTGATCTGAAGTAGATGATGTATGGTTTCATTCATGTCCTGTCATATCCATGGACTGCCTGAGATCGGGAATGGAACAAAACTGCACATATAATTCTTGCACAGTGCCACACAGTAACCCTTCTGGTAAACATCCAGTGACCTCATTAGACCGAAACTGTAGGTAGCCATTGGCTCCCAAACTGAAAGAATCTGGCACCAATTGGGAGTCTAACTGAAGATAGTGCTGGTTGGGAAACACACAGCATGTTCTGAGGCAACTGAGGGAAGATATTGACCTCACCTCAGCATCTTGGATTCTTTCCAGCTACAACTTGCAAACTGGTCTTCTGTATTGTTGCACCTTCAACTTACCTATGATCTGTATTCCTTTCTATAGTGTCTGTCAGGAGCTAGGACTGTAAATTTACTTTTTCAAAGACTCAACTTTCCATAAAGTTTCTCACTATAGCACTGAGAGAGCTGGAAACTGACGTGCCTGAGCATCTGAGGTCAATAAAGAAGACCCCATATGAAACAGATTTGAGTCTCTCTGTCTTTTCAGGGAGAAGCCTTTGTACAGTGGGATCTTTACACTGAGAGGGACCATTCCCTCCTTAGGCCTGGTCTACACTGGGGGGGAGTGATCTAGACGAGACGTGATACATTGATCCCCGATAGATTGATCACTACCCGCCAATCCGGCTGGTAGTGTAGACATACCCTTCATTTCAACCAGATATGTTATTTTTTCACTTCCTGTTATAAAGTGTCATGCTGGGTTGCTGTGTGCTGTCAACAGCTGCTACATTTATTCCTGAGGCGGTAAGATAAGTGACTTATCTATACTGACACCTAGAAATACATATATATATATATATACACATACACCCCTTCACACTCACACCCACTTTCTGAAGTTTGTATGAACTTTGGGAAGAAAGGTATGATGCACTTGTCATTTATTATTAGTTTTGAAAGCATCCAGAAACTGCACAAAATATGTGTTCTGGAAAACTCCTGATCAACTTGATCACAGAAATAACAAAACAAAGAAAGCATTAAAAAAAATTCAACTGTTAAGAATCAAATAGGAAAAAAGCATTTAAATAGAGAGAAAGCTAGCAGCAATACTGAATGAAAGTTAAGCCTTTCAGCAGTATCACAGACAACACAAAATAGGACACTCTTAAATGAATAACAAAAAGAAAATCCATAGCACTGCTAAAGATAGTGAAATTACTTGAATTGTTTTCAGTCTAATGAGTGAGAGAGGATTAATGATACTTAAATTTACTATAAAATACTAATTTAAAAATATATCATCCAATCATCTAAAGATGCAGGTTGTTCCTCCATCTTGATTTTAATATTTTATATTAGTTTACTGTACAATGCTTAGAAACCTATCAATAGACATCTTATAAAGATCTTAAATAAATGTTAAGCCTCATTTTAAATAGACCCCCAATATTTTCTGCAGAACACTTACAATTCAAGGTCAGTGAAGAGACTTTTTTTTTGTTCTGTCCCCTATCACTCAGACTGAAAAGATTCAAGAACATTGTGTAATCATTTATCTCATGTCCTTTGTGTATATAAAGCAAACAGCACTATGAATAAAAAGAAATAATGGGTTCTCCTTTTCAGTCTTTGGTATGAAAGCATAGGTAAAGTATTATTACACTATTGCAAACAGGTCTTAACACATAAAGTCTGAAAATGTACCTGAGAGAAGCAATCATTCGAAATAACAACAATTGAAAGTTACCTCACGAAAGCTGAATATTTCTAAGTGAAAACTGATTCACATCTAAGCACTTGTCTAATCTGGAAACATTAATCCAAATTAACTGAAGGAAAATTAATCTGAATTAACTAAAGGTGCAAATTTAAAGTGAATTAGTTAAACTGCATTAAACCCCTGAGCGGACACTCTCATTGAGAATTAAAGTGGCCTTAGTCTGTAAATTAAGGTAAACTGTTTTAAGACTATTTAATTCTGAATGATTGTCCACACAGGGGTTTAATGCAGTTTAACTAATGCACTTTACATTCACACTTTTAGTTAATTCAGATTAACTTTCCTGTGTGTCCCTGTGTGACTAAGCCCTACCTCAGAAAATGATGTCAAACTAACATTCCTGGATAGTTCTGTAATAATCATTAATCCAAACCTGCGCTACAGAACTGAAATATAAACAGGTAATCCTCAGGTGATGATGCTCATTGTGATATATGTGGACATGCCCTATAATACTATAAGAATACTAGGGCTGTTAAGGGATTAAAAAGATTGATCAAAATTAAGCATACTCTGAAACAATAATAGAATACCATTTATATAAATATTTGTGGATGTTTTCCACATTTTCAATTATATTGATTTCAATTACACCACAGAATACAAAGTGTACAGTGCTCACTTTATATTTATTTTTATTATAAATATATTTGAAAATGTAGAAAAACATCTAAAATATTTAATACATTTCAATTGATATTTTATTGTTTAACAGCGTGATTAAAACTGTGATTAATCTCAATTAATTTTTTTTAATCGCAATTAATATTTTTGAGTTAATCACATGACTTAACTGCAATTAATCGACAGCCTAAAGAGTACTAAGAATAACAATTTTATGAACACTGTATGTGAACTGGTCAGTGGGGGAAGATATTGTATCTTACGTTATATGACTGTTTTGCTCTGATCTAGCTTAAATGGCAAGAACAAGCAAGAAGGCAACATAATGGATCTCCACATATGCAACTTCCAACCAAATACTTCAGTGGGAGAGGAAGGGGTGCAATTACAAGGCAATAGCATACTTCCAGACTCCAGTCCAAAGTGACACAGTGGTTTTGTGAGGCTGGGAACTACTTATCAAAAGGACAGAAACTAGTTTTAAAAGCCCTTCTCAGAGGAAGGGAAGGTCAGTTGTCAGAGCTATTAGGCAGATGAGCTGACACAGAGAAAGGCTTCGTGAAGAAGTTTGAAAGAGTTGGCTGATCTTTCCCCAGATCCAGGGAATGGTAAGCCTTAGGGAAAGACCGGCAAGAGAGTAGACAGTTTTATTGTTTTAAGACCTGCTTTCTCTTAAATGTTTTTGTTCTGAATACATAATACTTAGTTTGAAGAAGGTTCTTTGGTCACTGGTTACTGTTGTCATTGCTCCGTGAGAGAACAAACTGCAAAATCTGATCCTAAAACCTGCTGAAACAATCATGATTAGTACCAGGGAATTGTAGCCTGGTTTGAGCAGGAAAACTGCAAGGTTGCACCCCAAGAAAGAGGGCAGCGGGAGGTCCAAGACATGACAGGGATCCACTTGAAGAGAGAAGGAAGGATCAGAGGTGCAATTAGCCTGGAAACTGAGATACTCATATACTAATAATGATCTCTGTACCAATAATAAACAGTTGAATTGTCCTCAACTAGCACAGAAAGTAAGCTCTGCTCAACAGATTTCTGGCTTCCAGGTAGTCCCCCTTGCCTCCTACCAGTAGTTTGGGACTGACGCAAGCACTTCAGATTAAAAGTCATAGGGTATGTTTCAGGGAGCACATTTTCGATTAATAAGAAAATATATATTTTCTTCTTAAAACAATCACCTTTGAGGGCCACAGTTTAGAACCTGGGGGATCACAGGTTGGACACTTCTGCTCTTCAGCAATACTTTTAATGCCTTTAATGTGGGCTCTCATTTTCAGATGAAAACTATACAGAATAATAGGTAGTAATGTTACATATAGTTTAAATGTAATTGATGGCACTAACCACCATCTTCTTTCCCTGTTCACACCTTTATAAGATAACCTACACCAATTAGACATGATTAGTAAAGTGAAACAAATTCCTCTTTCTTCCCAGTTAGAAGGCCTTCATATCTAATTTGCGTCTAAAGAAATTTTACTAACATACAGGCGTGAGGATATAAATTTTAATTTTATGGTTATAATAGAAACAGGGGAACTGAAAAAGCCTCTTCAGAGTTCAATCACAAAAGGAAAAGATTCAATTACTTTGAAGGTCTTTAGAACCACAAGATAGAAATACTAGAAATGATGAGCCAGGCTGGGGGACACCATTAATTATAATCCCACATGGCATTTATTCCTTGGCTTCTACTGTAATGTATTTGGACATATTATGAGCTGCAAACCAATAAAACAAACTGGTGAATAGCTACACATGCCAAAATGTAAACTATGTCTTAATTATTCATTAGTGGAATAAAACCCATTTTTAGCCGCATAAATGTTACTGTTGTTTGCCTGGTGTTCATTATGACAAAACTGACCTTTTAAATTAATTTGGGTCTCTTTATTATGTCTACGTTTATAACCTCCTTATATTATAACATTACAGTGTAACTAGAGAAAGGAAATAGCTATTAATGTAATTTTTAATTCAGTGAATCTTACTCAAATATCTAATAAAATAACTAGATGAGAATACATTTTAATATTGCATATTAGCATTTTCACATCTTGGACCTGACTCTCCTTTCACTTAAATCAATTTTACACCAGAGTACCATTCCTGATTTCAGTAGATTACTCTTAACATACATGGAGAGACAGATCAGATCCCTTCTGTCTATAAATCTTTGATTTGACAAAGGATGAAAGTGAATTATCACTACTCAGCACTGTGCATCAAATATATACATGAGCTACATGCACGAAATAAAGAGAATGAGGTTCTGAACAGCTGAATTAATACAGTTGTTAAAAATATACCCTTCTTTCTGGACTGCTTCATTGCAGTGATTTGTATTTGTCATCAAACATATGGTGAAACCCAAACATATATGTCTTTTCAGTGTGCTCAACTGTATACAGTATCTGGCAAAATTATAAGAATATTACATACCAGAACCACACATGAAAATTCATTTTCCATTCATTATATTATGTCAACAGAGTGTGTTCTCATAACATAATAACATACCATAAAAAATAAAGACAATGGATTTCAAGAAGGAAGGCTTTAGCAAGCTCAGAGAATTAGTAGGTAAGATTCCATGGGAAGCAAGTCTAAAGGGGGAAAGAGTTCAGGGGAGCTGGCAGTTTTTTACAGAAACATGATTAAGGGCATAAGAGCAAACTATCCCAAAGTGTAAAAAAGATCGGATGTATGGTAAGAGACCATCAGATGATCTTCAATGATCTGAAATTCAAAAGACAGTCATACAAACCAAGTGGAAACTAGGTCAAATTACAAAGGATTAATATAAAAAAAAACACACACAAACATGTAGGGACAAAATTAGAAAGTTCAAGGCACAAAACGAGATTAAATTTTCTATGGGCATAAAGGGTAACAAGAAAACATTTTACAAATACATGAGAAGCTAGAGTACGACCCAGGACAGGGTAGACCCATTACTCAATGAAGAGGGAAAGACAGTAACAGAAAATGCAGCAATGGTCTAACAGTTCAATGCCTTTTTTGTTTCAGTTTTCACCAAAAAGGCAACCAGTGATCGGACGACTAACTTAGTGAACATCAGTTTAAATGGGGTAGAATCTGAGGCTAACATAAGGAAAGAACAAGTTAGGAATCACATAGACAAGTTAGACGTCTTCAAGTTGGCAGTACCTGATGAAATACATCCTAGAATACTTAAGGAACTGGCTGAAGAAATCTCTGAGTAGTTAGTGATTATCTCTGAGAGCTTGTGGAGGACAGCAGAGAGTCCAGAGGACTGGAAAAGGACAAATACAATATAAAAAAGGGAACAACAACAATGCAGGGTATTATAAACCAATCAGCTTAACATCGGTCCCGAAAAGATAATGGACCAAATAATCAAACAATCCATTTGTAAGCACATAGAAGAAAATAGGGTGATAATTAACAATCAGCGTGGATTTGTCAAGAACACATTATGTCAAACCAACATACTATCATTCTTTGACAGGGTAGCAAGCATTGTGGATGGGGGAAAGCAGCAGATCTGATATATCTTGACTTTAGTAAGGCTTTAGATATTGTCTCACAAGACCTTCTCATAAACAAACTAGGGAAATATAGCCTAGATCAGGGGTCTCAAACACGCAGCCTGCGGGATTCTTGCGTGTGGCCCACCAAGCTCCCCGCGCCCCCCCCCTTGCCCCTCTGCCTACCCAGAGGATTGCCCCATGTGACGCTGCGAGCCTCGCGCCGCTCTCTGAAGCAGCTGGCAGCACACTCCTTCAGTCCGGGGAGGAGGGGGAAGGAGGCAGAAGGCTCCTGCATTGCCTCCTTCCAGGCACCACCCCCCGCAGCTCCCATTGGCCGGGAACAGGGAACCGCAGCCAATGGGAGGTACCTGGAGGAGCGGCAAGAGCAGCAGACGCATGGAACCCTGAGGCCCTCCCCCTCCTCCAGGGGCTGCCAGGACACGGTTCCAGCTGCTTCCTGGAACGGAGTGACGTGGGGCCAGGGGCCAAGGCAGGCAGGCAGAGAGCCTGCCCTGACCCCGGTGCACGCTTGCTGCCACCCCGGAGTCACTCTAGGTAAGCGGCACCGGGCTGGAGCTCGCACTCTGAACTCCTCCTGCACCCCAACTCCCTGCCCTGAGCCCCCTGCCACACCCCACACCCCTCCTGCACCCAACTCCCTGCTCTGAGCCCCCTGCCGCACCCTGCACACCTCCTGCACCTCAACTCCCTGCCCTGAGCCCCTTGCCACATCCCGCACGCCTCCTGCACTCCTTGCCCTGAGCCACCTGCTGTATCCTGCACCCTGACCCCGTGCCACACCCCTCACCCTCTTGCCCCCCACAAACCAATTCCCTGCCCTGAGCCCCCGCCGCACCCTGCACCCTTTCTGCACCCCCGGGGTAGCACTGGAGTGGGGACTTCAGGGAAGGGATTGGAATGGGGCAGGGAAGGGGTGGGAAGAAGTGGGGCCTAATGGAAGGAGTGAAGTGGGGGCGGGGCCACAGGCAGTGAGGGGTGTGTGTCAGTGATTCGGCCCTCGGATCAATGCACTAGTCCTCATGTGGCTCTCGTGGTCATCTGACTTTGAGACTCCTGGCCTAGATTAACCTTATATAAGGTGGGTACACAAATGGTTGGAAAAGCATACTCAAAGTACATATCAATGGTTCATAGTCAAGCTGGAGGGATGCATTGAGGGGGATCTCACAGAGATCTGTCCTGGGCCTCGTTCTATGTTCATAAATGATTTGGATAACGGTAGAGAGGGTAGACTTATAAAGTTTGTAGACAATACCAAACTAGGAGAATTTACAAGCACTTTGGAGGACAGGATTAGAACTTAATATGACCTTGACAAACTGGAAAAATGCCCTGTACCATGTAGGATTAAATTCAATAAGGACAAATACAAAGGTGGTGGGCTAACTCACATTACAGGAGTACTGTCCTGGATGGATATCAACTGTTCAGGAAGGATAGGCAGGGCAGAAAAGGTGGGGGAGTTGCATTATATGTAAGAAAGCAGTATGACTGCTCAGAGCTCCATATGAAACTGCAGAAAAACCAGAGAGTCTTTGGATTAAGTTTAGAAGTGTGAGCAACAAGGGTGATGTCGTGGTGGGAGTCTGCTATAGACCACCAGACCAGGGGGATGAGGTGGACAAGGCTTTCTTCCAGCAACTAACAGAAGTTACTAGATTGCAGGCCCTGGTTTTTATGGGAGACTTCAATCACCCTGATATCTGCTGGGAGAGCAATACAGCGGTGCACAGATAATCCAGGAAGTTTTTGGAAAGCTTTTGGAAAGTGTAGGGGACAATTTCCTGGTGCAAGGAACCCACTACGGACAGAGCTCTTCTTGACCTGCTACTCACAAACTGGGAAGAATTAATAGAGGAAGCAAAAGTGGATGGGAACCTGGGAGGCAGCGACCATGAGATGGTTGAGTTCTGGATCCTGACACAAGGAAGAGAGGAGAGCAGCAGAATACAGACCCTGGACTTCAGAAAAGCAGAGTTTGACTCTCTTAGGGAACTGATGGGCAGGATCCCCTGGGAGAATAACATGAGGGGGAAAGGAGTCCAGGAGAGCTGGCTGTATTTTAAAGAATCCTTATTGAGTTTGCAAGAAAAAAACATTCCGATGTGTAGAAAGAATAGTAAATATGGCAGGTGACCAGCTTGGCTTAACAGTGAAATCCCTGCTGATCTTAAACGCAAAAAAGAAGCTTACAAGAAGTGGAAGATTGGACAAATGACCAGAGAGGAGCATAAAAATATTGCTCAGGCATGCAGAAGTGAAATGAGGAAGGCCAAATCACACTTGGAGTTGTAGCTAGCAAGAGACATTAAGAGTAACAAGAAGGGTTTCTTCAGGTATGTTAGCAACAATAAGAAAGACAAGGAAAGTGTGGGCCCCTTACTGAATGAAGGAGGCAACGCAGTGACAGAGGATGCAGAAAAAGCTCATGTACTCAATGCTTTTTTTGCCTTGATCTTCACAGACAAGGTCAGCTCCCAGACTACTGCACTGGGCAGCACAGTATGGGGAGAAGGTGACCAGACCTCTGTGGAGAAAGAAGTGCTTCAGGACTATTTAGAAAAGCTGGACGAGCACAAGTCCATGGGGCCGGATGCATTGCTTCCGAGGGTGCTAAAGGAGTTGGTGGATGTGATTGCAGAGCCACTGGCCACTATCTTTGAAAACTCATGGCGATCGGGGAGGTCCTGGATGACTGGAAAAAGGCTAATGTAGTGCCCATCTTTTAAAAAGGGAAGGAGGAGGATCCAGGGAACTACTGGCCAGTCAGCCTCACCTCAGTCCCTGGAAAAATCAGGGAGTAGGTCCTCAAGGAATCAATTCTGAAGCACTTAGAGGAGAGGAAAGTGATCAGGAACAGTCAGTGTGGATTCACCAAGGGCAAGTCATGCCTGACTAACCTAACTGCCTTCTATGATGACATAACTGAGTCTGTGGATGAGAGGAAAGAATTCCTTGACTTTAGCAAAGCTTTTGATACTGTCTCCCACAGTATTCTTGCCGGTAAGCTAAAGAAGTATGGGCTGGATGAATGGACTATAAGGTGGATAGAAAGCTGGCTAGATTGTTGGGCTCAACGAGTAGTGATCAATGGCTCCATGTCTACTTGGAAGCCAGTTTCAAGCGGAGTGCCCCAAGGGTTGGTCCTGGGGCCGGTTTTGTTCAATATCTTCATTAATGATCTGGAGGATGGAGTGGACTGTACCCTCGGCAAGTTTGCAGATGACACTAAACTGGAAGAAGTGGTATATACGCTGGAGGGTAGGGATAGGATACAGAGGGACCTAGACAAATTACAGGATTGGGCCAAAAGAAATCTGATGAAGTTCAATAAGGACAAGTCCAGAGTCTTGCACTTAGGATGAAAGAATCCCATGTACTGCTACAGACTAGGGATCGAATGGCTAGGAAGCAGTTCAGCAGACAAGGACCTAGAGGTTATAGTGAATGAGAAGCTGGATATGAGTTGACAGTGTGCCCTTGTTGTCAAGAAGGCTATTGGCATTTGGGGCTGTATAAGTAGGGGCACTGCCAGCAGATTGAGGGATGTGATCATTCCCCTCTATTTGACTTTGGTGAGGCCTCATCTGGAGTACTTTGTCCAGTTTTGGGCCCCACACTATAAAAAGGATGTGGAAAAATTGGAAAGAGTCCAGCAGAGGGCAACAAAAATGATTAGGGGGCTGGAGCACATGACTTATGAGGAGAGGCTGAGGGAACTGGGATTGTTTAATCTGCAGAAGAGAAGAATGAGAGGAGATTTGATAGCTGCTTTCAACTACCTGAAAGGGGGTTCCAAAGAGGATGGATCTAGACTGTTCTCAGTGGTAGCAGATGACAGAAGAAGGAGTAATGGTCTCAAGTTGCAGTGGGGGAGGTTTAGGTTGGATATTAGGAAAAACTTCTTCACTGAAAGGGTGGTAAAGCACTGGAAGGGGTTACTTGGGAGGTGGTGGAATCTCCTTCCTTAGAGGTTTTTAAGGTCAGGCTTGACATAGCCCTGGCTGGGATGATTTAGTTGGGGATTGGTCCTGCTTTGAGCAGGGGGTTGAATTAGATGACATCCAGAGGTCTCTTCCAACCCTGATATTCTATGATTCTATGAAAGGTTGTGAAATCTCCGTCACTGGAAGTTTTTCAGAACAAGTTAAAAAAAACACCTGTCAGGAATGGTTTAGATAATATGAAGTCCTGCCTCATTGCAAGGGATTGGACTTGATGAGGTCCCTTCCAGTCCTACATTTCTATGTTATTTACAGAAATATTCTGATATTCTTGCTGGGTTATTGTTCAATCTTTCAAATTATTGCTTTATAAAGTTTGATTAATTTATTTTAAAAATAGGATTGTGATGTTTAGAGTATTTTGTTTCTGATTTCTCCAGACAAGAATAAGTGTTCTTAGTGTAAGCACCAATAAAAATAAGTGAATTTAAGATTTGTATAAACCAGTACCAATATGTGAGTGCATTGCAAGAAAAAGCACAGTATACAGCACAGTATAAAGTCACATAATATATAAGCATGAGAAAAAGAATCTTATCAAGTTGCAAAAATGCATTCTCCAAATTCCTTTGTACCAACCTAGTACTGATAGCTTATACCCTCCAGCTAGCAAATACAGTGAATTTTTTCCAACTCTGACTCCCTGATGACACAATTCAATTTCATGAGTCATCCAGTTATAAAAAACCTTGGTAATATACAATAAAACAATACTGTACCACCTTCACCTTTCCTACTGTTGAAAGAATTCTTAGATTGGTACAAGGGAATTTAAAAAGTGTAATTTCAGATATGTAAAACAAACTACTCTTTCTGCTGTATTTTTGTATGAATCTGAATTTGGTAATAATGAGCAGTATAAGAAACTGAATATACATAACTGAACGGCAGCATCTTCTACTAAACAAGATCTGCAAAGAAAACCTTAGCTCATTAGTAGTTAAAGAAGAGAACTGACCTCCATGTACACTGCCTTACAGTTTTCTGGGTGCACACAAAGCTTTCCAACAGCCCTATATATAAGCATAGTCATAGCAGCAACAGATTTTGGACATGCATAGCACAACATTTACACCCCTATTCTGATCAGACTAGTCTTTTTTCTCTGGAGCAAGGGCTCTAAATTAAGCCTGAATTCAGAGCTCTTGTTCCACTGAAAAAGACTGTGGTGGTCTTTCCCCAAAGACCTGTTGTAATTTTCAAAACCTCCTAAAGGAAAATACTAGATAGAGAGAAAAAGCTTTAAGAAATAAGTTAAAAGGAGTTTCCTATAAATTCAAAAACAAATGGCTAGATTGTGAGTTTATGACTGGCACTGAGCAAAGGGCAGTGCAGAGTCGCCCTGCCTCTGCAACACCCAGAGATTGTGCTCCCAAAGTCCTACTCCCAGAGTCACAATCTCTCTCTTGGTCTCCTTGCTGCTCTGTGAAGGCAACACCCTGCAACAAGTCTATATCCAGTGCTCTGTATCATCCCTGATGCACCTGTATAGTTAAGATATCGATCATGCTGGAGAGAGGGGAGGAGCCAAGACACATAAAATTGGGATATGACCTCCATCCTGACTACATTTAAAAAAACCCAACATTTGCATAAACAATTGTTAGTGATAAATATTTCTCATGAAATACATAGAACCATAAAACAAATTTTAGTTAATTTAACTATCCTATTTTTTCTATTATTTCAAAGACAAAACTTTGGATCTAAGGTCATATCACTTACTCCATTATGGATTAAAATTATTGCTGAGGAGAAGTTGATAGAGCTACTCTTGGATCTGCCTTTGGGATTGTTCATGTTTACCATTTTGGATTATTTGAATATCCATGCCAGAGATTATTCTTGTGTATTAGCTTGAGATCTTATGTCCATCAAAAAAAACCAGTGACCTAACTTTTCGTAACTGTTGTTCTTCAGGATATGTTGCTCATGTCCATTCCATTCTAGGTGCGTGCATGCCCTCGTGCACAGTTGTCAGAGATATTTGCCTTAGCGGTATCCGTAAGGCCAGCTGTGGTGACCTCTGGAGTGCTGGGCTCATGCAGCTGTATATCAGGCGCCAGCAACCCTATACTCTCTCAGTTTCTTCTTGCTGGCAACTCCGACAAAAGGGTAGAAAGGTGGGTAATGGAATGGACATGAGCTATTCATCATGAAGAACAACAGTTACAAAAAGGTAGGTAACTGCTTTTTCTTCTTCGAGTGCTTGCTCATGTCGATTTCATTCTAGAAATATCCCATTTCTTCCTTTTCCATTACTTTTAGTTATACCCTAAATGATAATTCTCCTTCCTTAGTTGATTACACAATTTGAATACTTGTACATTATTCTCTTTAACCCCTTTCATCTACTGTATCACAATTTTTCGTCCAAAACGTGTTTTGTTAATTAGTAATAATAATGCTAAAAATAAGGAGTCTATTGATACATTAGTGTAAGAAATATTCATGAAGAAGAGAACAGATTCCTAACTATTTTGGTATTAATGTCTAAATGTTGCTTGATATTAAATTATGTCTAAAATCTACGTTACTTGATAAGAGCAACATTAGTATTTCTTTTCTACAACCCAGTAGTTAGTGCTAAAATTATGTTTTCTGAACTACACTGCTCAATAAATCAGTAATAAAATTTAAACTGTATTTACCACTTACTTCAAATATAAAGAAAAAAGAGAATAGTAACCCAAGTATACCACAGCACTGTCAAATAATTAATGCATCACACTGTATAAATCATTAAGGGGTTACCCTAGGCTAATTAATTAATCCATTAACAGTTAGTGACCTGTCCACTACAAGTTGATTTTCCTTCTACAAGAGGAATTTCAGTTGGACTCCACATTCACACTATACCACGCCAGGGACTCTTTACCAATCCTGCCATTGATCTGTCACTCAACCCTTCCCTCACCCCCAAATGACTTCAAAGGGGGTTCTTCATATGGTACCTTACTGGTTGGCATACTTGGTATATAAATTAAAGACTACCAACTTAGTAAAAGTATTCTGCCAAGTTTCCTCCTCTCTCAATCCATAAGCCTCAAGAGGTAATAGGTCTAATAAAGTTTCATAAGTAGGTTTAAGCTAACAGGTAAGGCATCTTGTCTAATTTATCATATTTGTCCTAGCTGATGCCTGATCATTCTAGATACACAGTGGCAAACATTATAAAATCAGCATTTGCTAACATTTAATGCACCGTGGCACCAGAGATTACCACCATTTCCCCCTATACTTAAGAGAAATCTGTGGTAAGACTGTGCTATGGCTGGCAAATGTTGGCACACTTTTCAATATTCTGCTGTAGTCATTGAGAAGGATCAGAAGAAAAAAATAAAAAAATATTATTTTCAGATATTTTTAATAAAAGCAAAGGAAATAAGGGTCTAGATTCATAAAAGCTGACAAATAGGAGGTGATGTCATGGTACCTCCCTTATACTCAACAGCCCAGTGGTTAGGGCACTTGCCTGGGATGTGGGAGTCTCAGGTTCCAATTACCGTTCTGGATCAGGGACTTTAATCCAAGTCTCCTCCTTCTCATGTGAGTGTCCTAATCTCCAGGGTTGTGGCTATTCTGATGTGAGTGTCTCTCAATCTCTCCTGTTAAGTGGTTCTACCTTGTCTAAATAATTAAGTATTCTTTGGAACGTGGACTGGAACCTGGTGTCCCCACTTCCAGTTGAGTGCCCTATCCACTGGGCTATCGTGTCTTTTTCACTGAGTATAAGAGGGGCACATCTGCGCTACCACTCATCCTCCGGTTTTGTGACTGTGCCTAAATCTCCTTGTAAATACAGACTGAAAAAGCAAAATGTTTGATTTTGATAATGTCAAAAATAGTTTAATTTGACATTTCTGAATTATTACATTTTGAGTAAAACAATTTGCCAAAATTGACATGAATTCATGAAATATTTCAGTCAACCCAAATCTGCATTTTTTGGCAAGAAAGTTTCATCCAAAAAAATGTCACCCAGCTCTACTTATAATGTTAATACATTTTTCCTGAACAAAAAAAAGAAGTCTAAGTATTATCACTGGCAGGTTCACATTGGATATTATGTCCTATAGACTCCATTATTCAATATATAAGACCAGTAAACTTCCACCAAATGCCAATCAATAAGTATTTTCAGTTCCAGTCTTTAAAGTCTTTTAGCCCTTCTTTCAATGATCAAGTTAAAAGAAACTGAAGACACTTTATCAATTTGCTACTTACTTTTAGGTTGACATCAAAATACAGAAACATGGACAATATATTACATAATACAGAAAACAAAAACCATGCAGAGCATACGCAACAAGACAACAAACTACACAGGTTAACACTATCCTATCCTACAATAAAATACTTAGAAAAAATACTAATAGATAAACATACTAATGCTATTTAAATGAGCTACTCTACTGGAGCAGGGAACTAAAGTCTCCATTGTAATGCACTGGCATGTACTGCAGCCCAATTGATTCATTTAAGGTTCTTCAATGTTATTTCTGTCTTACCCATTTCAGCCAAATCAGCTAAGCGGAAGAATTTAATAAGAAAAATGTGAATAATTGGGAGTTGTTTAAGAACAGTTAACTAGATGCCCCAAAAGTTACAATCCCACAAAGAAAGGAGGGTCATATTGGTTAAAAACTAACTGACCTGCTTTAGAGGTACTGTAAGGCAACTATAAAAAATTTAAAATTATGTATAGCAATGGAAGAAAGGGGAAGCTTAAATGAACATAAATCAGATGCCAGGAATGATAGAAAATTGATAAATGAAGCAAAGGAGCACAAGGAATAATCCATGGCTAGCAGAGTTAAGGAGAATAAGAAGGAGATATTCAAGTATATTAAAACAAAAAGAATCCTAACATTGGCATTGATCCATTACTAGATGGAAATAGTAGAATTATTAATAATAATGCAGATAAGACAGAAGTGTTCAATAAATACTTCTGTTCTGTATTTGGGGAAAAACAGACGGTGTAGTCATATCATACAATAACACCCTTTCAATTCCACTAGTATCTCAGGAGGATGTAAAACAGCAGCTATTACACATTTTTAAATCAGGAGATCCATATAACTTGCATCCAAGAGCTTTAAAAAAAGAAGCCTGAGGGACTCACTGGACCATTAACTCTCAGAACACCAGGGAAATTCCAGAAGACTGAAAGAAAAGAAATGTTGTGCCAATATTGAAAAAGGGTAAACGAGATGTGTGACGTTACACCCCATATTCTTTATAGAAATGTGGTTATGATATGAATATGGCATAACTAAGATATACTTTATGCAAAATGGCTCATGTGAAGAATCATTGAACAGGGTATGATCCACTGAATGTGTTTATCCAACCTGTATGCATGTATCATTTCTGTATCTGAAGCTAGAATACTGACCATGAATCTGTATTTCAAATGTGCAACTTTGGGTGACACTGAATACTAGCTCTTCAGGTACAACAATGAAAAAGTCAGACATGTCTGATGGCCCATCAGCAAGGACAATGGACTGTGAAAGAACTTATTCTTCCTGTGGACGCTCCAGACAGCTGTGAGTAATGGCTGCTACGACCTGCAGAGACATGTGACTGAGTCACCTGGTACTGGACCCCACCTTGGAATGCCAGTGTTTTTCCACTGGAAGACAAAGGGTTCCGGCGATACACAAAAGCTATATAGGGCAGGGGAGTGACATCATCATGGTCATCCTCTGCCTCCCTGCCCAAAGGAAACACCTGGAAACAAGAACTGAACTGGGGGAAGAAGAGCTGAGCCCAGGCTGGAAGTGTATTTAGCCTGTGAGTAATAATAACTGAAGTCTGAAGCTGCAGGACAGTACAGCTGGCTTTCAAGAAACTTTGTAATCTGCCTGAAACAACATTTAGGGTGAAAAATTACTATTTGCAGACAATTTCTGTATTGTATTAAGTTTAGTCTGTGTGTTTTGTTTTATTTGCTTTGTTCTGTTTACTATCTCTAATAATCACTTAAAATCCAACTTTTATAGTTAATAAATTCATTTTGTTTATTATTAAACCCAGTTTGTGCAATTTCTAAGTGTGTGTGTGCGGGGGAAGTTGTGCATATCTCTCTTCACATTGAGGGAGAGGGCGAATTTTTATGATCTTGCACTGTGCAGACTATACAGCGCAAGACAATATACCTTTTGGTCTACACTCAAAGGGAGGTGGGCATATGAGTTCTGGGACAAGTCCCTTAAACTGAGTCTTCCCAGAGCTGATCTCAGTGTCTGTGTCTTTCTGCAGCTGGGTGTGATCCTGCCTGTGTGTGTGCTAGTGGAAGTTTAAGGGCTTGGCCACGCCAGACAGGTAAAAGGGGTCCAGGCTGGCAGAACAGGTGGGCTCAGTGGTATCCCAGCACATCAGGTGGCACCTTAAGGGGGAAGAGGGGGGCAACCCATCACAGGTTGACCTGGATAATTAAATGTCTGTCTGACACTGACAAGTTAATGAAGTGGCTGATACTGGGCTTGATTAATAAAGAATTAAAGGAGGATAATTTAATTAATGCAAATCAATGGGATTATAAAATATCCTGTCAAACTAATTTGATATCTTTTTTTTGATGAGATTACAGGTTTGGTGGAAAAAGGTAACAGTAAAATACTTAGACTTTGGTAATGTATTTGACTTGGTACAGGACATTTTGGTTAAAAAACTAGAAAAAGAGATAAAAGTAACATAGCACATATTACATCGATTAAAAACTGGCTAACTGATGGGTCTCAAAATATGATTGTAAATGGAGAATTATCATCAAATTGGTGTGTTTCTAGTGGGATCTTCCAGGTACCGGTTCTAGGCCCTACATTATTTAACATTTTTATCAATAACCTAGAAGAAAACAAAACCACCACTGATAAATTTTGCAGATTACACTAAAATTGTGGGAATGATAAATAATGAAGAAGACAGATCGCTGATAAGAGTGATCTGGATCACTTGGTAAGAGGGATGCAAGTGAACAATATGTGTTTTAATATGGCTACATGAAAATGTATATCTCTAGGAACAAAAAATGTAGGCTATACTTACATAATGGGGGATTCTGAAAAAGATTTGGGGATCATGGTGGATAATCAGTTGAACCTCAGCTCCCAGTGCAACATGACTGCCAAAAGGAATAATGCAATACTTCAGCGTAGAAACTCTGCTCAAGTAGGACTAGAGAGGTTATTTTCTCTCTGTATTTGGCACTGATGTGACCACTACTGGAATACGGAACTTCCATCTTATACTTTTCTAAAGTAATTGTTTACTTTCAATACCCTAATTTTGTTTCTACTTTTTAAATGAACTGAAGTTGCAATTATATGGATCTTTTTAATCACTCTATTTGAATTTGTGAGCACAGAGATAAAATTAATAATTTTATCAAATTTCTGAAGATGTTTGTGAAGGGCTGTAATATTTTAAAGATACACTGCAGCGACAGTAAAAGACGGTTACTCACCTTTGTAACTGTTGTTCTTCGAGATGTGTTGCTCATATCCATTCCAGTTAGGTGTACGCGCCGCGCGTGCACATTCGTCGGAAAACTTTTACCCTAGCAACTCAGTGGGCCGGCAGGTCGCCCCCTAGAGTGGCGCCACCATGGCGCTCCATATATACTCCTGCCGGCCCACCCGCTCCTCAGTTCCTTCTTGCCGGCTACTCCGACAGTGGGGAAGGAGGGCGGGTGTGGAATGGATATGAGCAACACATCTCGAAGAACAACAGTTACAAAGGTGAGTAACCGTCTTTTCTTCTTCGAGTGATTGCTCATATCCATTCCAGTTAGGTGAATCCCAAGCCTTACAAAGGCGGTGGGGTCGGAGTGAAATGTGGCAGAATAAAACAGCTGAGCCAGAGGCTACAGCCTCTCTTGACTGCTGAACCAGGGCATACTGCGAAGCAAAGGTATGGACCGAGGACCAATGGAGCTTCGCGACAGATCTCGTGGGTAGAAACACGAGCCAGCAAGGCGGCAGATGAAGCCTGAGCCCTGGTAGAATGCACGGTGATGTGGCTTGGGGAAATATGAGCCAAATCATAACAAGTGGGGATGTCCGCCATCACCCCAGATGAGATCCTCTGAGAGGAAAACAAGCAAGCCCTCCCTTTGGCCCGCTACCGGGACAGAGCTGGGGCACCTTAGGAAATGGTTCTGTCAGCACAATATAATGCGAGCACTCCACAGATGTCCCAGGAGTGCAACGGTTGTGCCCATTGCGTTGAGCTGTGGGTAACATGAAAGGCCAAAACCACCTTAGGGAGGAAAGCCGGGTGCGGTCATAACTGCACCTTGTCTTTGTGAAACCTAGTGTACGGCGGAACCCCCGTAAGAGCTCTGATCTCAGAGACCCGTCTGGCCAAGACTAGGTTGAGGTCCCAGGTCGGGGCTGGGCAGCGCACCCGAGGGTGCAAGCGCTCCAAGCCCTTGAGGGACCTCGAACCCATAGAGCGTGAGAACACTGAACGTCCATCTCAGCCTGCTGGCAGGTAGAGATGGCTGCTGAGTGTATCCTCAGCGCTGATACCGCCAGGTCCTGCCGCTGAAGGCCAGAGGCAGGCCAAATAGAGGGGATCGAGACCTCAGCAGGAGCAAGATCGAGCGAATTGCAGCTGTAAAAGAAACGCTTCCACCTGGCCCGGTACGTTGACCAGGTGGAAGGCTGCCTGTCATCCCGACTCAGGTACGCAGCAGCCACCGTGAGGCGAAGAGGCTGCAGGTCCAAGTGACGAAGCCTGTCGTTGCCCTGAGTGATGAGGTCTGGGCTGACAGGCCGAGCAACGTGGTATGTCAGTGCTGCCTGGACCATTCTGGAGTGATCATGATGATGCGCGCTCTGCCCCTGTGGAGTTTGAGCAGGACCTAATGAACCAGTGGGAACAGTGGGAAGGCATAATGCAGTTGGCCTTTCCACGGCATCAGGAATGCGTCCAAGATCGATTCCGAGGAGAGACCTTGGAAGGAGCAGAACACCTGGCATTTCCTGCTCTCGCGGTGAGCGAACAGGTCTGTGTGAGGAAACATCTCCACTTCCGGAAAGCGGGACGCCTCACATGGGGCAGAGTGATCACTCGTAAGACAGGAAAGACCTGCTGAGTCAAAGAGTTAAGACGTTCCGAACGCCTGGGAGAAAGGACGTCGCCAGCTCCATCGAGTGGGCCATGCAAAAGACCCGGGAATGGATGGCCTCCTGACAAAAAAGGGGGGAGGACTATGTTCCCCCTGAATACTTATGAAGCACCTGGCCATTGTGTTGGCTGTAAACACCGAGATACAACGGCCTCGCAGCTGCCGCTGGAACCCCTGGCATGCCAGGCGGACTACTCTCATTTTTGGGGCATTGATGAGGAATGCCAGCTCCCTAGAAGACCAAAGGCCTTAAGCTCGGAGGTGACCATGAGCACTCGAGCAGAGAGATGAGGCGTCCGCCGTCAGGGCCAGTGAGGGCTGGGGCGGATGAAACCGCATCCCTGTCCACACCAAGGAGGGAGTTAGCCACCACTCTAGGGAGCCTAAGGCGTTCGAGGGAACGGTGACTACCATGACCATTGGCTCCCTGTCCAAGCGGTACGCCGAGGTGGGCCGGACTTGGAGAGGACGGAGGCGGAGCTTGGCGTGTTTGGTTACAAACTTGCGGGCAACCATGGACCCAGGAGACTGAGACAAGAACGAGCTGAGGTCGTTGGGAAAGCCTTCAGACCTCAGATGATCGTTGCCATCGCCTAAAATCGCAGTTGTGATAAGCAGGCTCCGGCTAGGTAGGAGACCAGGATAGCCCCTAGGAAGCCCAACCTCTGCGTGGGAACCAGAGTGGATTGCTCTATAGTAAACAGCAGGCCTTGACCTGTGAATAAGACCGTGACGATGCCCACGCGCTGAGTGGTTTGTGTCTCAGAGTCTCCTCGGATAAGCGAATCGTCCAGATACGGAAAAACGCATATCCGACATCAGCGACGGTAGGCGGCGACTATGGCCGTAAACCGGGAGTATTGACCGTTGGCTATAAAGCGGAGGCATCTCCCGTGCGGAGGGAAGATGGCATTGCGAAAGTACGCGTCCTTCATATCCAGGGCGGCATAGTAGCCCCCAGGAGGCAAGGATGGAATAATGGTTCCCAGGGATATCATGCAGAACTTCAACCTTATCCTAAACCGGTTGAGTCCGTGCAGGACCAGGAAGGTCTGAGACCTGTGTTCGAGTGGGGGACTAGGGCATAACGGGAGTAAAACCCCTTACCCCTTTCGTCCGCTGAAGGGGGACAGGGCTGGAGCAAATTAAAGGTGGTACCTATGCTCCATCGTGCGCAGGACCCAGCGATTTGAAAGTAACTGGGGCCATGCCAGGAGAAAGCGGGATCGGGATCCCGTCCTGCGACTGGTACACCGCCCTAGGCGAACCTTGGAAGGTCCGTCTTTGGTCCCAGTGGTAATTGCGAGGGACCTTGACTTTGGCTCTTTAGGGGTCCTGACTTTCGTCTGCGACCACCTTGGCCTTGCCGTTTGCCAGAGTTCTGCCTCTGGCTAGGCACAGAGTATGGCGGCTGGGGCCAGAAAGGCCTGCGTTTGGTCGCTGGCGTATACATGCTGAGACGCATTAGGACCCTATTGTCCATCAGACTTCGCAGTCTGGGGCTGTCTCTGCCGCGAAGATGCCTTTACCAACAAAGGGTAAATCCTGAATGGCATACTGCAGCTCCGGCCGGAGGTTTAAAACCTGAAGCCATGAAATGCACCTCATGGCGACACCCAAGGCCAGAGTGCTGGCCGCAGAGTCTGCTGCGCCCAACGAGGCCTGGAGGGATGCTCTGGGAACCTTCTTTCCCCCGTCCTCCAAGACGGCAGCGAACTCCAGGTGGGAGTTTTGAGGGAGAAGCTCCTTCAGCCAGGTGCTATAATTATCGCAGCTAAGCAAGGCTTGTTGCTTTGCTACCCAGAGCTGCAGGGCCCCTGCAGAGTACACCTGGCGGCCAAGCAGGTTCATTCGCCAAGCCTCTTTCTGCTTCGGGGCTGGCGCCCGCTGGCCATCATATCAGGATCGTGGTCCTGAGCATAAAATCTGCGCATATGGGATGACACGGATGCGTGTCCGGACGGCCATGGAGGTACTAAAAGAAGGCACAGGCAGAGTCTCTGACTCATTCGGACCTTGCCCAACTCGGCACCGGGGACCGGCATCGGGAGGCGTATCGGTACCTGGAACGAGATCCAGACCCGCAACCAGAACGGTGTCGGGAGGTCGACCGAGATCTCGAGGCTCAGAGAAAGGCTACAGGAGTCAAGGTACCTGCCCCGGTGCCAGGAGTCGGAACGGTGCTGATAGCGGGTCGGCGAACGGGATACCGACCGGTGCAGCGAGTGCGACCAGTACCGAGGAAAACAGCACCGGGACTGCCAGTGGTGTCCGGGGTGCCGACAGGACTTGGAGTGTCTGCGGGACCGTGATCATGAACGGTGCCGCTCTGCTGTGCTGACAGAGGACAGTCACCTGAAGAGACTGTATTACCCGCACCGGCGGTGCCGGGGTCAGGCAGCATTGACTCTGTCATGGCACTGAGAGCCCTCGCCGTTGGTAACGTCTCCGGCGTGAAGGGAACAGCAGGCTCAACCACAGTGCATACTGGGGAGCTGTCAGGCACCGGATTCGACGGCCCTCGTGGGACCGGGATCCACGGTACCGAGGTCATCAGAGCTTCGGTAGGTGTCGGTGCCGGGCGATCCGAGTTAGATAAGCTGTCTGGCTGCGGTGCCGTCAGCACGGAAGCAGCGGGAGTAATACGCTCAACCACGGCGCGTGCCGGGGAGCCGTCGGGCACCGGATTCGATAGCCCTTGTGGGACTGGAATCGACGGTGCCGATGTTGTCGGTGCCTCAGAGGCGTCGGTGCCGGGCAATCCGACTTAGACTAGCCCTCTGGCTGCGGTGCCGTTGGCACGGAAGCAGCCGGAGCAGTAGCTCAACCACGGCGCGTGCCGGGGAGCCGTCAGGCACCGGATTCTACGGCCCTTGCGGGACCGGGATCGATGGTGCCGACGTCATCGGTGCCGCAGCAGGTGTCGGTGCCGGGCGATCCGACTTAGACTAGCCCTCTGGCTGCGGTGCCGTTGGCACGGAAGCAGCCGGAGCATTAGCTCGACCACGGCGCGTGCCGGGGAGCCGTCAGGCACCGGATTCTACGGCCCTTGCGGGACCGGGGATCGACGGTGCCGACGTCATCGGTGCCGCAGCAGGTGTCGGTGCCGGGCGATCCGACGTAGACGAGCTCTCTGGCTGCGGTGCCGTTGGCACGGAAGCAGCAGGAGCAGTAGCTCAACCACGGCGCGTGCCGGGGAGCCGTCAGGCACCGGATTCTATGGCCCTTGTGGGACCGGGATCGACGGTGCCAACGTCATCGGTGCCGCAGCAGGTGCCGGTGCCGGGCGATCCGACTTAGACGAGCCCTCTGGCTGCGGTGCCGCTGGCACGGAAGCAGCAGGAGCAATACGCTCAACCACGGCGCGTGCCGGGGAGCCGGCAGGCACCGGATTCTACGGCCCTTGTGGGACCGGGATCGACGGTGTCGACGTCATCGGTGCCGTAGCAGGTGTCGGCGCCGGGCGATCCGACTTAGACGAGCTCTCTGGCTGCGGTGCCGCTGGCACGGAAGCAGCAGGAGCAGTAGCTCAACCACGGCGCGCGCCGGGGAGCCGTCAGGCACCGGATTCTGCGGCCCTCGTGGGACCGGGATCGACGGTGCCGACGTCGTCGGTGCCGGGCAAACCATCTTAGACGAGCTCTCTAGCTGTGGTGCAGTTGGCACAGAAGCAGCAGGAGCAGTAAGCTCTACCACGGCGCGAGCCGGGGAGCTGCCAGGCACCGGATTCAGTGGTCCTGGGGGACTGGAATCGACGGTGCCGAAGTCATCGGTGCCTCTGCAGGTGTCGGTGCCGGGTAACGCAACTTAGGCGAGCTCTCTGGCTGCGATGCAGGTGGCACGGAAGCAGCGGGAGCAGGGGGCTCAACCACGGCGCGTGCCGGGGAGCCGCCAGGCACCAGCAGGAATCGTAGGCTCTCTCGACCTCGGAAGAAGGGAGCGGTGCCGAGTCGACATCGGTGCCGGCGACGGTCGGTGCCGAAAGGCCTTGGTAGTACCGGCGGGGTCCGGTGCCGAGGAGGCGCTTCTGCCCGCCGCTTGAACATCGCTCGGCGCCCAAGGTGGAGGGGTAAGTGAAAGTCCCGCACCTTTTTGTTCTCGGCTTAAAAGCCTTGCAAATGGGGCACTTATCTGTCAAGTGTGATTCCCTGAGGCACTTCAAACAGGAGTCATGTAGATCTCCCTTCGGCCGCGGCTTCTGGCAGGCCGGGCCCATATTAAAACCCGGTGAGCCATGCATGGGCTCCGGCACTGGGCTCATGGAAGGGGCTACTTCCTGAACCCCGCTAACTAAACTAACCATGTTAGCAAAGAAAACACGTATAACCATACAAATATATATATATAAAAGGGTTATAACTGCATAATTATATACGAGAACTACGAGTAGCTAGGGAAGTGGAGGTCAGCTAAGCCGCGCTCCACTGTTCCAACGACCGACACGGGCGGTAAGAAGGAACTGAGGAGCGGGTGGGCCGGCAGGAGTATATATGGAGCGCCATGGTGGCGCCACTCTAGGGGGCGACCTGCCGGCCCACTGAGTTGCTAGGGTAAAAGTTTTCCGACGAATGTGCACGCGCGGCGCGTACACCTAACTGGAATGGATATGAGCAATCACTCGAAGAAGAACAGTCTTTTAATGCTGACCTTTAAAGGAAAACTCTACTAATTCTCTACCAATTATTCACCCATATTTTGCCAGCCCTAAGGACTGATGTTGTGATGTCAGGATCAGCAGCTTTTTACTGGACTCTTTAATTGCACTTAAAAATATTCCTCAGGTTACACACAAGTTACACACAGCTAAACAACCTAAAAAGGATAAACAGATACGTGTTCAAAGCATACCCCCTAAAAGATACTGTGTCAACAAATAGAGTTTCAAGGAGGAGTGGGAGTTGCCTAACACTCTTCCCTGAATGATCATCAATCCAATTCTATGAGCAGCATGACAGAAATTTTACTGCTATGATGCTGAAACCAACAATTAACTAGTACAATTCCTAGTGGACAATTGTCTATATCACAAAACAGCTATCACGACTATCATCATTGTAGTCAGTCTCCGCAGAGAGACTAAGAATAGAACAGTCTTAGAGACTGAACTTCTCACTCTGATAAGTGGTCCCTCCTGAACACAGGTTGAGGAACATTGATAGATTATTATAGGGATGTTTATGTTTCTGCTGTTTCTGCTTATAGCTGTTCTGTGGATAAATAAAGGCATTTCAAGTCTCTTGTGTTGTCAACATGGAATCAATCATAATCACAGTAAATTAGCTGTTTAAAAATTTTCTAATCTCTGAAATTCCTATACATATTTTTATAGATGTGGGTGTTCACTGAGGCAAAACAATTTAGTAACATTGTAATATTAGAACTTGCAATAATATTTTCCTCTCTTTAGGTATATTGAATTAGCAATAGACTCAGTGATGAAGCAGGCAACAAAAGGCATTGCGGATGTGTAAAATGGGTTAGTGGTGACAAGTTATACAACCTTGACTTTGCAAATAACATTGCTTTACTAAATATAATATGGAATGGAATGATTGCCCTTACATCAGATGTAGAACATGAAGCAGCAAAAGTTAGATTGAAAGTAAATGCAGAGAAAGTCACAATTATGAAAGTAGAAAACTGGACAACAGATACAAAGGTGTATGTAGTTAGAAAATAAATCAGACAGGTAAAAGAGTTTTGCTGTCTGGGGAGTGTGATGACATTTGAAGGTGGCTGCAATAAAGATACTCATAACAAGCTTAAGAAAAGCAAACATCACTTTTGGAAGGATGAACAACATCTAATCAAACAAAAGTCTCCACACCACACTAAATATCAGATTACAGAATCACAGAAGTGTAGGACTGGAAGGCACCTCAATAAGTCATCTAGTCCAGTCCCCTGCACTCAAAGAGGACTAAGTAATAAGTAGATCATTCCTGACAGGTGTTTGTCTAATCTGCTCTTAAAAACCTTCAGTAATAGAGATTCCACAACCTCCCTAGGCAACTTGTTCCTGTGCTTAACTACCCTGACAGGAAGTTTTTCCTAACATCCAACTTAAACAGCCCTTGCTGCAATTTAAGTCCATTTCTTCTTGTCCTATCCTCAGAGGTTAACAAGAACAATTTTCTCCCTCCTCATTGTAAAAACCTTTTGTGTACTTGAAAACTGTTATTTGCCCCACCCCCAGTCTTCTCTTCTCCAGACTGAATAAACCCAAGTTTTTCAATCTCTCCTTGTAGGTCATGTTTTCTAGACCTTTAATCATTTTTGTTGCTCTCCTCTGGACTTTCTCTAGTTTGTTCAGATCTTTCCTGAAATGTGGAACCCAGAACAGGACATAATACTCCAGTTGAGGCCTTATCAATGCAAAGTAAAGTCGAAGAAGTATTTCCTGTGTCTTGATTATACTCCTGCTAATACAACCCAGAATGATTTTTTTTTGCAACAGAGTTACCCTGTTGACTCATATTTAGCTTGTGATCCACTATAATGACCCAGTGAGGTCCCTTCCAGTCCTATAGTTCCATGATTCTATAACCCCCAGATCCCTTTCTGCATTACTCCTTTCTAGGCAGTCATTTCCCATTTTATATGTGTTCAATTGATTGTTCCTTCCTAAGTGGAGTACTTTGCATTTCTCCTTATTGAATTTTATTCTATTTACTTCAGACCATTTCTCCAGTTTGTCCAGATCATTTTGAATTTTAATTCTAACCTTTCTAATTCTAGCCAAACTTGTTTGTGTTGTTTTTGTTTTTTATATTCATTCTTTGTAATTTGACTTAGTTTCCACTTTTTGTATGACTATCTTTTGAGTTTCAGATCACTGAAGATCTCCTGGCTAAGCCAGGGAGCCTTACCACACTTTCTACCTTTCCTATGCAGTGGGATAGTTTATTCTTGTGTCATTCATACTGTCTCTTTGAAAAACTACCAGCTCTCTCTTTAAGTAATCTGAAAGAAAAAGCCGAACAGCCAAACAAGCTCACTCACCCCAAAATTAGTACTTGCACCTTGTTCAGCAGGGAGATCTCCTTTTCTCTCTCCCAAACTCCCCTTTCTGCTGTCCCCTATTTGAAAGCTCCACTTGGTCACTTAGCCTTGATTTTTAAGCCCTTCTCTTCTAGATCAGCCTTATCCCCTCAATCACACAGTGGGAAGGTGATCACAAGGCTGATCAGAGATGACCAAAGGCTCAAAGAGTCACCAAACACACTATCCCAATTGAAACTGTAACTTTAAAAGTAACCTGAAAGAGAAAAAAACAAACAGCCAAAAAAAACCAAATACACCTCTACCCAGATATAACGCAACCTGATATGACACAAATTTGGATATAATGCGGTAAAGCAATGCTCCGGGGCTGCGAGGCTGCACACTCCGGTGGATCGAAGCAAGTTCAATATAATGCGGTTTCACCTATAACACGGTAAGATTTTTTGGCTCCCAAGGACAGCATTGTATCGAGGGAGAGGTGTATCAAGTGATTGTAGTGAACAGGAGAAGAGACTAGAGAGACAAGGTGGCTAAGGTAATATCTTTTATTGGACCAATTTTTGTTGGTGAAAGAGACAAGCTTTCGAGCTTACACTGAGTTCTTCTTCAGGTCTGGGAAAGGTACTCAGAGGGTCGCAGCTAAATACAAGGTGGAAGAGACTGTTTCCCATAAGAAGTTAACCTATTATAAGAGACCATTCAAGGGGAAGTGGGCAGTTAACACCTTTGTAGGACAAAGGAGGGTTAGTGGATTATAGATTGTTACAGGTAACCCCTTTTACATGTGCATTATGATACTCTCTTTAATTACATGATCACACACAATTTTTCCATTGTAGTAGCTCTATAATAAGGTTGTCATGGTTACAAGGCTAGAAGCACCTCTGTCCCCTTTCTGGTTCCTCTGAGCCCTGGTCGACACTGGGGGAGGAGGGGGATCGATCTTATTTATGCAACTTCAGCTACGTTTCGATGTATTTAGATCGACTTACCATGGTGTCTTCACTGCAGTGAATCAACTGCCGCTGCTCATCCGTCAACTTTGCTTCTACCTCTCGCGGCGCTGGAGGACAGGAATCAACAGGAGAGGGCTCGAGGGTCGATTTATCACGTCTAGACTAGCTGTGATAAATCAATCCCTGCTGGATTGATTGCTGCCCACCGATCTGTCGGGCAGTGTAGACATACCCTGAGTACAACTTCTCTGGTTGATATGCCTTGTGCCTTTACCTGTCTCAGGGAGGAAATTCACAATTCTCTCACACATAGACTGGGACATAGGAAACAGTACCCTGTCTATCAATGGAGGATCAACTGAGTTAGGGCACCTGTGGTTCTTCCCTTTTAGAGTCCATGACCAATGGTACAGAGGATCAGACAGTCTTCTTAAAACAAAAGTATTATTTGTCTTAACAATTGGAACAAAGCATTAGAGAAATAAGGATTTTAAAACAACAGTCTGCTTGTGTCTCTCTTACCTAAAGCCCTACCATCCTTTGATAGTGACCCTGATAGGCCTAGCTTCTCCAGACACCCCAGATAGTGCCAATATCTCAGGGCTTGTCTACAATGCAATGTTGTCGCCAAAACTTTTGTCTTTTACGGGTACTTAAAAAAGCTCCCCCGCGAAAGACAAAAGTTTCGCCGATGCAAATGCCGACAAAGTTTATGCCGCTTGCAGGGCTGCAAGTATTTTGTCAGCAAAAGTGTTGACAAAATACCAATAGAGAGTGTTCACAAACACTGACTTTTAGTGACAAGGCTGTGTTGACACAGCCTTGTCACTAAAAGCTGCATAGTGTAGACAAGCCCTCAGTCTGGTTCTCCCCAACAATTGCTGCCTCTCTTTTGCCAGAGGTTCTCTTTTAATCCTGCCAGAGTTCTTTTGTTCTCAAGTGTTTACAGCGTTTTTCCTGTCTTGATCCAATTACAGTTTTTTAGGATGGGTTGGAGAACAGGTAAAATAATCAAAGCTAATAATTCTAACACTGTCCCTTAATAACGCTTAATTTTTGCTGAGAAGCGAATTATCTTGAGCCATTCTTTTCCTTCCTAGCTGTTCTTCCTGACAGACTCCTGTTGAATTAAACCAATATAGTCCTACATAAAATACCTCAATAACTAGGTCAACATACAGTGTTCATAAATTATTACAGAAAAGCTCCAAATTCATCACAAAGGTATGCCATTTTAAAAGATATATTTTGTAGATAATATACAGAGATTATATTTCATGAGTATACTTAATGAGGTTAACTGAGAAACCAGTACCAGCTTTAAATGTTTAGTCAAGACTCAGCCCAGACTCCACTTCTCAAGCATTTTTGAAATTCTAATACCTAACCACACAAGTGTTAGAATTTATATAATTCTTCGATAGGTGTAAGCAATCAACTTTTTTATATGTCAGTGCAGGTGTCTATACCTATGAAATACAAGAACATGTGTGCACATAATTTTACACATATAAAAGGGGAGATTGAAAATATACCTCTAAAATAGGAAAATGAGTACATTCCGTGATTGCGCTGTCCTAGATTGTGGAATCACAAATATTCTGATTTTGCTCTACAGTACATATTCACGTTTTTGCTAATCTTGCCGAGTACTATGCTATTCTTTGAACAACAATTTCTTATTTAAAGTGCACTTGAAAATGAATTTTTTAATTAGAACACATCAATACTTTGAAAAGGAGTTCTGACTGGCAGCTTTCCATGAATATTCTGGGAAATCACCTTACTCTTTCTATAGCTTGATCAACCTTGTAAGTTTTATTTGTTTAGCTTCAGATGCTGAGCTGATGTAAACAGATGTTGCTTCATTAAAGTGAATTGTTTTTCCAATCTCTCAATCCTAACCCAGATAATTCAGTTTCTTACAGCCCCAGCTATACATTTCTCATATTTTCTGCAGTTATGGTCCTGCAGACTTTTGAACCACAGCTCTCTCTACTACATGTTCGTGGTTTTTTCTGCCTATAAGATTCTGCTCTCTGTAGTGGAGAGGAACATGTGGCCTTATGTTTGCTTCACAACAGCCAATTATGGACCTGCGCCAAGGCTCACTGAAGTCAGTAAAAAGATTCCCATTGACTTCAGTGGACTTTGGATTGGCACCTATATCACAACCCCTAACAAAGTACTTAATTCCTGGTTCTGCTTTAGCTAATTTCAGTGCCATCTGCTATTTCTGGGCAGATCTCGCTAAGTAAATTATGAGATCTTTTCAACTATTTTTAAAAAAATATATAAACACATTTTTAAAACAAACTCTATATTTAAGTTACTGATTAAAGATATTATATCAAATATTTTAGTGTTTTTTTTTTAATTTTACAAACATTTAGTTCACCTTTAAATTATTATTTTGGCCCTATCTAACCAAACTCTCTGAAAGCACAATTTTCTAGCTGTAAGACCCATGCTTTCTATAAGCATATGAAAAACAGAACACACAGTATGTATGGATTGATATTAACTTCTCTCTCATTTATTCTGTATACATTACTATGCTCACAAGAACTGAAATTCGAACATGAAATGCTGCACTATATATTCTTGTTCTTAACATGTTAGTGAATAATTGAAGAGGTGTATAATTGAACTATAAAAAAAGGTTAATAACAGTCTCCTGTACTTAAAACAATCTTAATTGTTGCTCTCAGTTCACTTCCTGTCAGACCAAGCACCCATGCCATAGGCACCACCACCAGTAATTGGTACACTACAGTAGTACTATAAGAAGCATTCTATCAGTGCAACTCTTGTGTGTAAACAAGGCCTAATTCTCAGTGCCAGCAGAGACAGTGAGGACTGAATGGGCATGGGCGCTGAATTACCCTTTCACCCCAAGATGCAGTTCCTCTATCTCATTGTAGAAGTACATCACTTCATAGCTAGTGCTTGGCAGATTCCATTCCCCATGCTTATAACTGTTCTATGGTAAAGTAGATTTCAGTCTACAGCTCCACCAGCTCACCTCTTTTAATGAGCTGTAAATTTACTTTAAAATATTTAGAAGAAAAAAAGATTCTGTGCTTATTTTTTTCTGTTAAGGAGTTACGCCTTGTATACAAAAATAAAATAAAGAAATCAATAGACTATGCCCCTGATTCTCCCCTCACTTATACCAGTTTTACAGCAGTGTAATTCAATTGACATGAGTGGAGTTACTACTGATTTACATCACTGTGAGAACAGAATCAGAGCTAAAATTTGTAATTTTCACTTGGCTCGTGTCAAACAGATCCAGGAGAGGCAGTTATGAACTTATGAGTTATGAGATCACTTTGGCAGCACATGACCCCAATCAACAAAGAAATATTTATAGAGAGAAAACAAATATTTTGTAGAGTGGTAATTTATTTTTGACAATATCCAGTGGATGTTACAACTCGAAGGACAATTTAAAATTTCTGAAGAGCTAGCAGCTATATAAAATTGAGTGTGCTTAGGCAAATCCCTCCATGTTTTCTTCCTTTTCCTTATATGTACACAAAACTCACTATATTCCCTTAAACACACATGGAAAGGGTTTATGTACCTACTGTTAAATATTGTATGTAATGGCAGAAAATCATCTTCATTAGATATAAAAAAGCAATGTGTACGTCGAAAATGTTTTAGTTATTTACTCACATATCAACTATTTGCCAATTTTCTATCAAAATTAATATGAACAATATATTAAAGCACAATCATATAAATAAATCATTCACAATCAAAAATAAATTTTATGTTAGCCCTCTGCAAACATTGAAATTACACATATTTTCATTAAGAAATTAGATAAAATGTATGCAGATATTCATACACTTAAATCATTTAATGAAGATTCTAAAAACAGTAAGATCCTAGGTAGAGAGGGGAGAGAACAGACAAAAGTTTAAGTAGAAAGTCAAAGGAGAGAAGAGTTCACTAAACCTGTCACCAACTCTTTCCAATGTCTTCCCACAGAATACCATAAACCACTGACAGCGTCTCCGGAGAAATATGGTGGAAGTGCAGAAGCTGGATTTTAGGCAGATCTTCTTGAGACAATTGCAGTACAATTGCAGGCACCTGCAACCTAAAGCCTCAGTCTGGCAAGAGAGGGCATATGGGTCATTGCCCAGAAAGAGGTAATGGCTAGAGGTCTGAGTGGGCACTCCTTCAGGACAGCACAAAGGGGGTCAAAAGTGCAGTTACCCCAAAATTGTGACAGGAACTTTCTCCCACAACAGTATATAGTTGTCCATGTGGGAGAGAGTTTTCTCAAGGGCTGGTCTGAGACTGTGGAATGAACTCCGATAGCGGAATGAACTCTCATAGGAACCAAGGACCATCACAAACCTCACTGCCTTCCACTCTAAGTAGAAAGCACACTTCTTCAACCTTACCCTTTCTAATTTAAACACATTAAAAAATAAAAAAACTAAAACAAAGCATTAAACTGCAAGCACAATTCTCCCCCAGGGAGAGAATGAGAGAAAGAGTTAACCACAAGTGACAGTTGTTAGTCATGTCACTTAATGCACTACTGAAAGGTGCTCAGATATTGTGATGATGAAAATGGCATAAGAACCTCTATAGACTATATTAGACTAGCTTTAATAGATTAGTGGAATGAGAGTGTATTAGAGGGAAGTAGAATTGCTTGGTCAAGAACACAGTAGAGCTGAAGAAAATGTAAACATAATGGAAGAATATGGCAGTGCCACGGGACTTTCTTTCTTCACAATCATTCAGCAGAGTGAGAACAGGAGCAGAGGTGACAAAGACAAGCCTGGGACTTGTGTAAAGTTCAAAGCAATGTGGAAGAGACTGTAGAGTTGAGGGAAGTAACTACGGAAGGAAAGTTGGGGTAGAGAGCAGCTGAAAAATCCAATAGGCTAAGGAACTAAGAATCACACAAGGAGTAAATGACATGGAACAAGGAGATCTGGAAAAGGTAACAAGATAAGATGTTCGTTGGAGAGGAAAAGTCTGAGATAGAGAGATCAGAGATGGAACAGTTTATTGAGAAGACCAGGTCAGGACACTGAATCTAATGGGGAGTAGGAGAGAGAGTCAATACTGAGTTGAGATCAAAGAGAAAGTGAGGCCTAGCAGATTAGAGGCCTAGTCAACACTAAACTTGTCGGTCGATTTAAGCTATGCAATTTGAGTTATGTTAGTAGCATAACTCAAGTCAACATATCTTAGATCCACTTACCGTGGGGTCCACAGTACGCTATGTTGATGGGAGACACTCTCCCGACGACATTGCTTCCACCTCTCGTTGAGGTGGAGTACAAGAATCGATGGGAGAGCACTCTCCCACTTACAGAACGTGTCTTCTCTAGCCCCGTTAAATTGATGCCACTGCCAATTTAGCTCCATAGTGAAGACAAGCCCAAAGGCAGAGGAACTAGGAGGCAGAAGAGTCAGAATGGCTGTTGAAATTGCCTAGGGTGACAGGACAATGAGGAAAGAGAAACACTGACAGCCATGCATCAAAGTCTGGGAGGAAAATAAAAGCAGATCTGGGGAGAAATTAGATTCCCATCACTGAGAGGGATAGGGCAGAGAAGAAATGGACTGTGTGCAGCACAAAGTTGGAGAAAAGAATGAAGGGGGAGGAGTGGAAAGATGAGGGGCTAGATGTGAATAAGAGAGGAAAGGAAGAGCCAGAAAAGTCCATAGGAGAAGGCTGCAGCAGTAGCAGAGTTAGAAGATAGCCAGGTTTCTAAGAATCTTGAGGTGAACTTTGAGAGTTTAAAAGACAGTGAACAGCAGTGAACTTATTAGAAATAGGGCAGGAGGTCCCGAGGGAGAAGTAAAAGAGAAGTGGAAGAGCAAGAGATAGGAATAAGGTTAAGTGAGAACAAAGCCTCAGGAACAGGAAGGGAGACGGAACTGATAGGGAGAAGCAGAGAGTGTGTATATGTGCTAGGGGCTGGGATTAGGACAGACAGCAGCGGCTAGGAGGAGGTTGAAAAGGGAAGGGCACATGTCAATTGAAGATATGCGTGAGTGGGAGAAAAGGAGGGGAAAGGAAGAGGAGAATATGAGAATTCGTCAGATCAGAAGAGGGAGGAGGAGAGGAGAAGAGAGAAATGTATATGATGAAGGGGAAAAGTAGCCGTGTTGAGAAAGAACAGTAATAGAAGAGTTAGGAAAGAATGGAGAGAAGGACAAAGAGCAGGGTAAGAAGGGTAAGTGGTGCTGTGCTGACATTACACATAAAGTAAAAATGAAAACTCATACTGATAGTACTGGGTTGCTACACTTGTGAAGGTCTCAGGCTGTGTGGAGTAGCAATTGGATGGAGCCTTAGCAACTTTACTTTAAATCTTTCTCCCATTGCTTTGGATGATTTTGGAGGAGAGTCTCAGTGGCAGATCCTGCCAGCAGCTGCAGGAATGTTATCATGTTTCTGTCCTATACCACAATCAATGAAAATCATTTGGTTGATAATTGTATTACATCAAATTAAACCATGGGGGAGTAGATGGGTCAGGGGACTGGAAATAAGATGTGAAGCCTTTCATGTCTAGGTTGCTGCTACAAACACAACCCAAGTCAATAATGACTGAAAGTTATTACTGTTTTGTTAGTAAAGAGATTGATGCTAAGTTTTGCTACAACACCCATTTACTGAATCACATTAGACTCCTTCTGCTAGTCCCTGAACAATGGCTGGTGAAACTTCCAGTTCTTGCCATGTGACTCTTACACTGTGTATGATTAAAAGCTATACTAACAGTGTTTCTAAAAAGCAGGCACACTCTGCATGACTTCAGTGACCAAAAGGCTGGATCCTTCTCTGAAGCTTAGCTACAGTGATCCAAAATGGTTTAGTTTGGAACTAAGACTGCGAAGTGCATGAAATAAACTTGCAAGATTGTAGTATTTTAATTTTAGACTGGGCTGGGAATACATGAAGCATAATCTTGTTTCAGTATTTCCTTTTTTCAGTCCCTGCCAAAATGAGGCAGAACAAAGATGCATAAAAATTAAAAGTGAGTTAAACCAGACTCTAGAAACTTTAAAAATGTTCATTTAGTATTCTCATTAGAATGTTGATTTGAATTTTCTGTTTTTATTTAATTCAGCCATGTCTTCCATGCTATTTAGTACTCTGTTGGCAGTTCAATAGAATGAGCCTGCATTTGACACTGCACCATTTACTATCAGCTCTAGAAGCAATCCCTCCAGAGAAGGAATGATACATTCAGGTGGATGTTTTATGGTATCTTTCACTGTTGCTGTCCAAATTATATTTGTTATGTGCTTCAAGAAAATAGTCAAGGCTTCAAGGCTGTCAAACCTGCACCTCTCAGGAGCACTAAAACTACGTTTCTTAAAGGCATTTAAAAGAAACCCCCAAAACCACACACTCCCCACAACACTCTACTATCATGAAGTCAATACTGATTTTGATTTGACTGACTGAGTTGTACAGAATTCTGTAACTGTGAATAATGTCATCAACAGACCAGGCCATCTGAAATATAAAAACTATCTACTAGGCTTTGAATGTGAAACCAAACCAAAATATGTATAATAAAAGGAACAGAAATCTCTACAGAAAATGATTAGACTAGTTGCTTAGCAATGGAAGACATGAATAAAAATGCAATATTCATAGCATAAGAGGTGACAAGAATCTTTATGAAACCCATTCTTTTTCAAACATTTGAGGAGCAAGATACGTAAGAACAGTTCAGTATGAGAAACCTTTGAAGCACTCCTATGCTGGCTTTTACTCCTCTGCACTAGACAATATTTTGGGGGACCAAGGAAAGGAAGCAGACATAAGGAAAATACGTTGCATAAAAGTGGTATACATTACCTGGGCATGTCCACTGTTATACATTCAAAGCTATTTTGCACTGTAACCCTTTTATGAATTTAAATGCTAAATAAGATATTTGTTAAGCATTTAGCTTGGCTAAGAAAAGGTAAAAGGGTGACTTGATTACAGTGTATAGATATCTACATAGGGAACAAATACTTAATACTGGGCTCTTAAATCTAGCAGAGAAAAGTATAACATGATCCAATGGCTGGAAGTTGAAGTTAGACAAATTTAGACTGGAAAAAAGGTGTAAATTTTTTACCATTTGGGTAATTAACCACTGGAACAATTTACCAAGGGTAGCGGTGAATACTCCAACATTGGTACATTTGAAATCAAGATTGGATGTTTTGCTAAAAGATATTCTCTAGGAATTATTTTGGGGTGGTTCTCGGGCCTGTGTTATGCAGAGGGTCAAGCCTATATGATCACAATGGTCCCTTCTGGCTCTGGAATCTATAAGTATTAGTATTATTTTCTCATTAATGTGTGATTTGCTTGATAAAGTATTTGGGTGGTCATCTTTACAAGGAAAATATGAAAGCTCTCTTAAACATAATTTATCAATTTATGTGCAGAAAAAAGTAACTTATATGAGATGTTCTTGTACATTACTTCTTGAATTTAGCCCTTTAGGTTTCATTGTATTGGAAACTTGCACTGGGAGAAGCACAGCTCCTCTGAATCATCCTGAGGTCTGTACGCAAGTCCAGTGTAATGACAGATGAATCATATAGTAGCAGATGGATCTTGTTAGCTCCAACCAGAATGTTAGAGGGGTTGGAGTACCTCTTTGGGCACAGGTTACTAAGATCTGTAATAAAATGGTCTTTCATGGAAAACCTAGGAATAGTGAAACTTGGAGGGAAATCTTAAGGTGAGTTTCATGTTTGGTTGTTTTTGAGTTATGAATGAAGTCAGATTCCAAGAAGAAGGTAAGTTTGGACTACATTCAGAGTATGCATGTTTATGTATATTCTTTTCAGAACAGGGTTGGAACTACATGTATTTACACTATCTCTTAGGCTTATAGTCATCAAGTTGATATTAAATTGAAACAAACAAAAGGAAAAGACTGTTTATCATCTCAAATACTCAAGGCCAACTTCTGTTCTCAGTTATAATGCTGCAAATCAGGAGTAGCTCAAAGTGATAACACTGCTCTACAGCCAAAATGCTTCTGAAATAAATGTAGTCCAACTTTACTAATTCTGGGTCACTGAGAACGAAAATGATGCTTAAAATTGTTGATTGGCTCTAGTTTTCAAGATATGCTATTAGGTCAGTATATATGACCCTTGACTTGGGAATGGAGGAGGATAAGCGAGTTATAAAGGGAAGGGATCTCAATTTAAACCAGAAATGACTAAAATACATCTTTGACTGCATCTATGAATAAATCTATGACTGGGTTTGGACAATACTTGCTTTTTAGGCAAAACAATGAATGATGCAATCTGAAGCTGGTATTGCGTCATACATGATATGAATTGCATCATGTTATTCCTAGAAGTCATGAATGATGCAATCATAACGAAGCTTACATCATTCTGCTGAACAAATTGCCCTATATCAGCTCTAGAAATCATACAGTGTCATGCTCTCTTATTTGTCAGTGTTTGATTTTGCAAAGGGACACATTTCTGTTTAGCCAAAGTGAGCAGAGATGCCTCGTACTTGTGTGAACAGTGCAGATAACTTCTGCTATGTTTGTGGTGAAGTGACTTTTGCATCACAAAAGCGCAGTATAACCACTATGGTTAAGAAAGCCTATCACCTTTATTTTGGCTGCAAAATTGGAGATCAGGACAAGAGGTGGGCACCACACATATGCTGCAACATTTGTGCAACAAATCTTCACCAGTGGTTGAACAGGAAAAGGAAATCTATGCCTTTTGCAGTGCCAATGATTTGGAGAGAGCCAACAGATCATACCAGCAATTGTTACTTCTGCATGGTGCCTCCAGTTGGGAAAGGGGTGTCAAAGAAGAAAAAGTGGACTGTGCATTATCCAAACATTCCATCAGCTATACGCCCAGTACCCCACGGAGAAGGACTGCTGGTTCCTGATGCACCAGAATCATTCTCACTTGAGTCAGACGAGGAAGAGGATGAAACTTCTGGTCCTGAACCATCAATGTCACAGGACTCACATATTCTCTCTCATCCTCCTCCTCTGAACCACACCTCATAACACAAGGTGAACTGAATGACCTTGTCAGGGATTTGGAACTACCCAAGAGTAAGGCAGAGCTGTTGGGCTCCAGACTACAGCAGTCGAATCTCCTGGCAGGCTATCAGGGCAAATGGAGCCCATCAATGCTTGCAGACTGTTGCTGGACAGTGACAAGAGATGCTCCACTTAATGAATACAAGAGACAAGCCAAGAAGAGCTGAGTAGACACTGAATAGGACTAAACTATCTACGTAATAGTTTTTTGCCTTTTGTTTCATAATAAATTTTATTTATAGAACCCTTTTGCTGATTTTTAAAGTGTTACATAAACAGGACAGGTGAAATATTATCATGTAAAGCAACCATAAACACATGAAAAGACCTAGGTTTACAATTTATGATTAAACTCTACTATCTACACAATATACATAGACATAAAATGTAAAAACTTAAATATCTTAGAAACAGTAGCCAACCATTGGATTCTATGATTCTATGCAGTTATTTTAATTGTCATATTTGAATTCAACACATCAAAATACATAATAAATATCACATTTTATCTCTGAAGCAGATGACTTCTCAAAAATTGTAGACCAGTGTAATATAACAAGAAACCAAACATCTGAATTTGTCTGCAGCGGCCTTGCTTTACCCAAAAAAGATTCAGCCTGTGTTTTGGAGGACATTTCAATATATTCACCTTCCCAAAGGAACCAGATTGCTTCATTAATTTCTGAACTATAGAAACTCGTATGGAAATACATTCTGTTAGTGTGCAGTAAATCACCTCAGAGATTCAGATGACTTGAACTTTAATTCTTCAGTTGGGATTTGGAAGTGTATTACAGATTCTCTTTCCTATTACATAGTCTGTTTTATACAAACTCAATCAACTGATGTACTTATAGTTCATATGTGTAATCCATGCCACATATGATGATCATTTTTAATACCATTTGTTGCATTCAAAATTTTATTCAGTGCATGTTTTTGAACATGTGTGCACAGTGTGACATTACACTCCATATTCTTCATAGAAATATGCTTATGATATGGATATGACATAACTGAGATATACTTTATGCAAGATGGCTCATGTAAGATATCATTGGAAAGGGTATCACTTACTGAATGTGATTATCCAATTTATATGCCTGCATCATTTCCATATCTGAAGTTAGGAATATTGACCATGTATCTGTATTTCAAATGTGCTACTTCAGGTGTCACCCATAACTAGCCCTTCAGGTACATCAATGAAAAAGCCAGACAGGGCTGACGGCTCATTAGCAAAGACAATTGACTGTGAAAGAGTTTATTCTTCCTGTGGACACTCCAGAAAGCCTATGAGTAACGGCTACTACAACCCTCCAGAGAGATAGGTCTGAGTCACCTGGTTCTGGACACCGCCTCCCTCCAACCCTCCTTGGAATGCCAGTGTTTTTCCACTGGAAGACAAAAGGTTCCTGACATACACTAAAGCTATATAAGGCAGGGGAGTGACATCATCATGGTTCTCCTCTGCCTCCCCACCCAAAGAGACACTGGAAACACCTGAAAAGAAGAACTGAACTGAGGCCTGGTCCACACTACAGCGTTAAATCGATTTAACGCTGTACCCGTCCAAACTACAAGGCACTTTAAATCGATTTTAAGGGCTCTTAAAATCGATTTCTGTACTCCTCCCCAACGAGAGGAGTAACTCTAAAATCGATATTACTATATCGATTTAGGGTTAGTGTGGACAGAAATCGAAGTTATTGGTCTCATTCTTTTACTGAGCTACCAAGAGTGCACCGCTCCGGAAATCGATGGTAGCCTAGACCATGGACGCACACCACCGAATTAATGTGCCCTAGTGTGGATGCATAAAATCGATTTTATAAAACCAGTTTTATAAAACCGGTTTTAATAATTTCGATTTTATGCTGTAGTGTAGACTTGGCCTAAGATGAGAAGGGCTGAGCCCAGGCTGGAAGTGCATCTAGCTTGTGAGTAATAATACCTAAGGTCTCAAGCTGCAGGCCAGCGCAGTTGGTTTTCAAGACTCTCTGTAATCTTCCTGTGACAATACTTAAGAGTGAGAAATTACTATTTGAAGCCAATTTCTTTAGTGAATCAAGCTTTGTACACGTGTTTTGTTTTATTTGCTTAGTAATCTGCTTTGTTCTATTCGCTATTCCTTTAACCACTTAAAACCTACCTTTCATCGTTAATAAAATTTGTTTTGTTTATTATTAAACCAGTTCATGCAATGTCTAATGGGGGAGGGGGAGAGGAAAGGAGCTGTGCCTATCTCTCTTCACACTGAGGATCAGGGCCAATTTTTATGAGCTTGCGCTGTGGCGATTTTTCTATACAGTGCAAGACAGTATTATTTTGGACTTATTTCCCAAAAGAGGTGTGCACATGAGTGCTGGGTGAATCCTCTCACACAGAACTGACTTGAGTCTGTCTGCAGCTGGGTGTGACCTTACCTCTGTGTGTGTGTGTGTGCGCATTGCAAGAGGCTGGAGAGCCTAATTCAGCAAAACAGGGAGAGGGAATCCAGGCTGCTGGAGCAGGAGAGGCTCAGTGAAACCTCACCCTAACCGTTAACCCCCAGCCTGCTGACCCTCGCACAGGCCAGAGCAGCCCCAGCCGTGCCGGCCCACCAACCCAGACCCGCCGGCTGGCTGGAGTGACCCTGTGACAGAGTGCTAGGTATGAAACCCTGAGTTGGCACTCTGTTCACAGCAGCTCCAGTCAGGCATAGCAGATTGGAGATGATGAGGCAGACCTGTGCTTAATTTGTAGGTGGGCAAGGCAAAAAGACTAATTAAGCCATTAGTCAGAGCCCACAAATAGGCACAGGAAGGCAGTGAAAAGGGGGAAAGCAGGCAGTGAGAGGGAGAGAGAGATTGCTTTCCCCCTGCTCGTAAAGGCGCAAGGTATGCTGGGAAGGTGATGGGACTCAATTATAAATAAACTGCATAGGGTGTTGAACCAGCACAAAAGGCTCTGCATGGTTTGCCAGTTGAGACAGAAGCAGGACCACGGAGGTCCTGTTACAGCCCCAACCCCAGGCTGGCTGGTCGGAATGACCCCAGTCCCTCTCCTTTTAACAGGTTAACCGATTAAACAATATAATTTTAATCATTTAAACAGTTAACTTTTTTAATGATATTTACATCCCTAATAGGGCCTGATCCTGCAAGTTGCTCAACACCCCAAAATCACAATGAAGTCTAATAAATAACAACAATAATACATAGATTTTATGTAGTGGTTTTCATCCATAGATCTCAAAGGCCTTTACAAAGGTGAGAAGTATCATTAATCCAATTTTACAGATAGGAAAACTGAGGCAGAGTGGCGAAATCACAAAGAAGGCCAATGGCATAGCTGGAAATAGAACCCAAGCTTCTGAGTTCAGTGATCTGACCAATAGGCCACAGTGCCCCTCAAAAAAATTGAAGCTGCTCCATACATCACAGGAAGAGCTATGTACGTTGCAAAATGGGGTTCCTAATGGGCAGCTAGTTGAAAAGTAGATTCTACTACCAAGAGCCTGCTATTGTCAGAAATAATGGAATCAGAGATCTGTATTATAGATTCACTATAGATAATCTTTAAATTACTACATGAAATAATAAATGTTGTATTACAAATTCTGAACTGGATACTTGAAGATGCAGTTACAGTGCTTAATAAGTATCACTCCGATATTTGACTATGCTTGAAAGCTAACTAGTTTACATTTATTTACTATAAGTCTTTCTCTTTAACAGAATAACTACTGCCATTTTTAGCAAATCTCAAAACAGTTTGTCATGATTTTTAAACATACTTTTTTATTGGCATAAACCCGTGTGATCTTAGCTTGACTTATAATACAGGTTTCATAGTGTTATTTTTCTACAGCGGCTCTGAAAAGCCACTTCCATTCAGATACATTATAGAGAACAAAAAAGTTACACATAAAAAGTAATGTGCCACTATAATTTGAAAGTATTCATCTCATTCACGTTCCCCTGCCTACACTAAAAGATTTATAACACATCTAAAACAGGAATTGATGAATTCATCAGTGTCTGGGACATTTTGATCATAATCAATAACATAATTTTACCCTTTAACTGGGATTTCAATTAAACTGCATTTTTCAAAGTAATTTTACTTTTATCATGAAAATGGTTTCCTTGCAGACCAACAGCATTAACCCATTTGATGCCCAATTGGAAGTGGTTTAAAGAATACTTCACTACATAGCTAAACAAAAACAACAAACACACTTAAACGAAAGCATATAAAATTAACGGCGGTGTTTCACAGGTCAAATATAGAAGGTAAAATGTTCTTTAAATAAATATATGTGAACATAAAGTTTTATCACAATCACACCTTTTTGCAGTAGTTTAAAAGGATCACAGCACATAAAGAGATGTGCCTTTTCCCTGCAAGGAGGAATCCAGGGGCAGCAGCAGAATAGTAACAGAATAAGGAACAAAGTGATCCTGCTAAGATTTGTATTTTGAGTCACAAGCACCGATGCTCCGAAGCCAGACACCTCTACCAGAGCCTGGGGGTATGTGGGGCAGGAAACATTACCAGCACATGCAGGGATTTGCCTGTAAAAGCACTTCACTTCCCACCCTACCTGCAGAGCAGAACCAGCAGTTGGATCATGGGCATGAGAGACATAGATTCATACATTCTAAGGCCTGAAGGGGCCATTGTGATCATCTAGTCTGACCTCCTGTATAGCACACAGCATAGAACTTCCCCAAAATAATTCCTAGAGCAGATCTTTTAGAAAAACTTGGCTTTAAAATGGTCAGTGATGGAGAATCCACCATGACCCTTGGTAAACTGTTCCAATGGTTAGTTAATTACTTTCACCATTAAATATGTACGCCTTATTTCCAGTCTGAATTTCTCTAGCTTCAACTTCCAGGCATTGAATCATTTTAAACCTTTTTCTGTTAGACTGAAGAGGACATTATTAAAAACTTGTTCTCCATGTAGGTACCTATAGACTGTAATCAAGTCATCCCTTAATCTTCTCTTTGCTAAGCTAAATACTGTAGATTGAGTTCCTTGAATCTATCACTGTAAAACATGTTTTCTAATCCTTTACTCATTCTGTTCTCTGAACTCTCTCCAACTTACAAAATCCTTCCTGAATTGTAGGCACCAGAACTGGACATAGTACTGCTGCAGTGGTAACACCAGGGCCAAATACAGAGATAAAATAACCTCTCTACTCCTACTGAAGATTCCCCTATTTATTCATCCAAGTTTGCATTAGCTCTTTTGGCCAGTGCCATACTGGGAACTCTTGTTCAGCTGATTATCCAGCATGAACCTCAAATCTTTTTCTGTTTGAGCTTCTGCTCCCCACATCTAAACTGCACTGCCCCTCAACTTCTGAGCCTTCTTCTAGCCCCCAGTGATATGTGGGGCGGGAGCCTCCAGCAGCACCTCTACAAGGCTGGCCTAGAAGTGGTTCCCGAGTGGTGAAAATGGGGACAGCTGTAGAGTAGCACCAGCCAGACCATCACAAGGCTAGCATCAGATGACACTGCGAAACACAATAACTCATAAGGACTTTAATTTGGCAGACAGTGATTCCTCCTGGAAGGGTGTAAACGGAAATTAGGTGCAAGAAAACATGAGGCATTCCATTCCTTGGAATGTGGTGTGCTTTATTAATTTTACAAAGAAAAAGTGGTTGTTTTTTAAATGACTTAAGCAAGGGCAATTAGTTAAAGAAATAGAAAGATGTATGCATAAGAACCTGTAATCCAATGGGTGAATGGGCACACACAGACAAGACCTCTGAGCATCTGGAGCTTGCCTATTTACAGACTCAGGAAGATGATACGGCATCAGTTTACATTTGTTCACATTTGGTCCAATGAACATAAAAGTCCTGATTACCTCCAAGATCACTTATCACTGGTTGAACTGGTTCATGTACTGAGAGACTGTCAACCTCTCCCTGAAGTTAGCAGAGATTGGCCTGGGGAAGCATGGTTTTATTGTGACTTGGGTATCACTGTTAACAGAATTGGCCCTCAACAGAGAGGAAGAACTGGAGAGAGAGAAGTTGAAGAATCATTTAGCTATGGAAGGCTGAAAGAGGATGATATAGATGTCTCTCCTTTCTGCCTGAGCTGAACTCACATCTGTGTCCAGAAGCCAGAGAATGTTTTCTTTTCTTAATCCTGAGAAATTAACTTGATCAAACTGTGACACAAGACACTGCCAAACAGTATCTTATTAATGGATAAGATGAGATCTGGATATGGAGGTTGACATCTTGGTCCCATTGAAGTAACGGAAAAAGCTTTGGAGACATACTCATGCTAGCTCCGTAACTGGGGCAGTGCAAGGTTTGGAAAGAGCTAGCTGCCCTGCGCACATACCCATCCAAGACCCAAAGCAAATACTCTGGTCCTTTCCACTGCTGCAACTACACTCTATTTTTAGCACACTAGCTGGATAAGAGATACTGCAAGTATGTCTCCTTGAGCTGGGAATCTCAGCCCCAGCTCCAAGGGCAGACATACCATAAGTATTACCAAAACCCTAAAAGCCAGAGAAGTAAACTAATCAGCCAGAGGCCAATTGGAAAACAGATCCATTGATGTTAAGGGGCAAGTACTCCTAGTATCTCAACTGCTTCTCAGAGTTTTGCCAAGCGTCTGTGAAGCAAAACTGCCAGTATTCTTGTCAATTTCACAACTAACAGATTTGGAAACAGGAACAATGAAACCTAGCAGTCTTGTTAATTTTACTTGGAAAAGATCTGAGCAACTAGAGCTTGTCTATATACAGATCCAGGAAGATGATAATGCATCAGTTTACATTTGTTCGCATCTGGAATTTAATCTTCACAAGCTCGATCATCAAGGAAAATCGCCCCTCCTCGACTGGTGAGCAAGCAATCAGGTTCAGATTTCAAGCCATAACTGATGAGATTAGGGTTAGTGATGCAATGGAAAGCCAGGGAACATTCTACAAAGACCCTGAGAGGACTATGGGAGAGAAGTCTTCATTATAGGATTCTGCTATTTCCCAATTAAAAATGTCTAGACTCCTGAACGAGCCACTAAGCCACCAGGAAAATCTGGGCAACTTTTACCCATGAGCTCAATTAAATTACACTGAAGTTTTGTTTTTTATGCCCATATTGTTAAATGGAGTTCTTTAAGAGACTTACTCTTACGACTAACCTGTATTACTACACATATCCTTAGTTCTCTGATGCTGCGAGTTTAAATCCCAGCTGGGGGATTCAGATTTACAGTGGCATTCTAGTGAGTTTCTGAGTTTCAGTAAATCTGGCACGGGAGTCAGTCTCCTCAGAAAGGGATGACAGCAGATGTCCTCAAGGGGAGCTTGGAAACATGCGTCATCCTAGACTGCTGAACTGGGTGCACACTGTTGACTCTACAAAAGAAACTGACAGGCAGCAGCCATGGATAATTGCAGATGTTCCATTTATATCTCTCCCAGCAGGTGTCACTATGAAGTAGCATTGCTATAAAATCTTAAAAAGGGTAGCAATCAGAAAAGGGGAGGGGAAGAAAAGAGGCATATATACATAACAACAAGTAAATACAAAAGGATTGGATTTTTTCTCCAAATGGCAAAATATAAAATATACATATGGATGATAACTGCAGAAATCAACTTTCGGGAAAAAATAAGTTTTGTGGTAGATGAAAAATATTATTTGAATTCTGATATATCTAATTTTCTGCCTACAAATTGCTATCTCTGGAAGATCCGTCTTTAAGTGTTTAATGCAAACATTAAATGTTCCTTTTATGCTATGAATACAGCATGCATGCAGCCTCATACAGCATACATCAGTCATCTATTCATCAATTTCAAATTGCTACAAAACTACAGTTGAATTCTATTCTTTTGGGGAGATGAAATATACTTATAATAAACAGAGCACCCACAACCAAGTTTTCTTGTAACTGTCTCCTGAAATATAGAACTTTATGACAATACAAAAATGAAATTTCATTTTAGAAGGCAGTCTCTATACAATTGCTAGCTATCCTGCCACCCAGCTATTCTGCAGGCATTCAGACACTTCACTGTAATGTCTCAAAAATCAATAGCAATTTATTCTCTCTTTGGACCCCAAGCAACAACAGTAAATAATACTGTCACCTCCAGCCGGCCTGCAGAACATGGCCACAAAACAGTCTTACCGCTATAATACAACCCTCTATGGCTCTTTATCTATGCTGGCTCTGCTGATTGTATTGGCTTTCATAAGGGACAAATACTCCAGGAAAGCAACACACAGGGGTCAAGTTCTTGTACTCCAGCTAGAAAGAATGCTGGGTCTGAATTAAGAGAAAGGCTTGGCATCTGTCTCACTTCAGTTTCACTTACATTGATGTGGCTGAGAAAAAACTAGACAATATTAGAAACCTGTTCTTTTATTTAATAGAATAGCCAAACGAAAAGGAAAGAGTTTGAAAAAAGAGTTTGCAATACATCTTTAAGGCTTTCATAGCATCTAAAGAAGGGAAATTTTACAAATTCTGCTTTTGAAGGTGAATGGCAGAGTTCGGGGGGGGGGGGGGGGTTAAAGCAACCAATACATATTTTACAACACTGCTTAAGAATCAAAACTAAGAGCAGAAATGAATCCAGAATATGTAGACAGATTTTTAAAAAAATCACAGTAATTTACTACAAAATATTTGGAAACCAATTCCTTCTTCATGTAGATGCCAGAAATCCCGCCCCCAACTTTGATAAGCTCACACACAACACATACACGTGGAGATACATAGTTTTAAAATATATTTGTAATTTTTAGATCTAAGCATGCATTCAGTTAACAACTGGTGATCTTACATATGTTCACATTGAAGAAAGTAATTTACTTTTCTGGTACTAATACTAAATGATGCCCAATCCAAGAAAAATATCTGCTTGTATGGACTCTTATGCCTGCATGGAGTCCTATTAACTTCAGATTGTCTCTCTCTGTAGACATAGGTGTGTCTGTACTAACATATAACATTGTGAGACTAGGGCCACAGATATTTGATATTTGAACAATTGCCCCCTCATATCCCAATTCCATTTCTTGTTGACCCTACAGTAATCGTCACAGATTGTAAGTTTAGGAAGGGTCATTAAATCATTTAGTCTGACCTCCTGTATAACACAAGCCATAGAATTTTACTCATTTACTCATGTATTGAACCCAGTAACTTATTTAACAAAAGCATATCTTCCAGAAAGGCATCCAGTCTTGATCTGAAGACATCAATAGATACCGTTTAAGTTTGTTACAATGGACTTCAAGAAGGAAAAAATTTGATTCTCTAGCATGAGGGGGAAGTTGATGATTGCAGAATTTACCTCTCCGCCTACAGCCTCCAATATGGACAATGATTCAAGAAAACTGTTTCCCTCTCAAAAAGAAATAGTTGCTGACATTAAAAAGCACATTTTAAAAACCCGTATCTGAAGGAATTTATATTAATATTTGATAATTACATGAAAAACAGCAACATCTGAGGTGACAATATCAGTTTTCAAGAAATCAACAGAAAAGGGTGGAAATCTGAGGGTTTTATCAATAATAGACTATTAGAGGAGAAGGTGGGAAAATCTGAGGTATTTTACAATATCCTATAATAATCAAGGGACAAAATCTGAGTCAGAGTCTGGCCAACTAATATCTTGCCATATTTTTGTATTTTGCTCCCTGGCCACTTCATCTCTTCACTATAGATCAGGGGTCGGCAACCTTTCGGAAGTGGTGTGCCGAGTCTTCATTTATTCACTCTAATTTAAGGTTTCGCGTGCCAGTAATACATTTTAACGTTTTTAGAAGGTCTCTTTCTATAAGTCTATAATATATAACTAAACTATTGTTGTATGTAAAGTAAATAAGGCTTTTAAAATGTTAGATTAACATTATCAGAAATTACATTTATTTAAAATATTAGCAATTACGTCCTCCCCACATTTTAAAATTATGATTAGACCAGAAAATGGCTCAATAAATAACTTAATATAACAAATCTTTTATTCGACATAGAAGTGGGATAATATATATTAAAAAAAGAAACCCAAAAAACGAGGAGTCCTTGTGGCACCTTAGAGATTAACAAATTTATTTGGGCATAAGCTTTCATGAGCTAGGACCCACTTTTCCAGGGCCTGCCAGCCTCTTAAGTGCACCTCAGACTGAGAACTCACTATACATACCTTATAGCATACAAATATTTTTCCTAAAGTTGAATGTGGAGCTGTATCTTAGCCTTGTTTGCTCTTCAAATAGGCTAGTAAGAAAAATACAATGTTAACTTCCACCCAGCATTCATACAGCAAGCAAATTCGCTCTCCTTCCCACGTATGAAAAACTGATAAAGAAGTGGGAAATTCAGCACTTTTTACCTCTCTTCACCTAAAGCAGAGGAGTATTCCAGGGGTTTTCAGGATTAATGTTGTCGTCTTGTTACTTATGCTTGGAACGAAGCAGTAGCTGTATATTATCAATGGTTTATTATTCATGAATGATTTAGATAACGGAATAGAAAGTACATTTATAAAATTTGTGGGTGATAACAAGCTGGGATGAGTTGCAAGTGCTTTGGAGGATAGGATTAAAATTCAAAATGATATGGACAAACTGGAGAAATGGTGTGAAGTAAATAGGATGAAATTCAATAAGGACAAATGCAAAGTACTCCCCTTAGGAAGGAACAATTAATTGCATTCAGACAAAATGGGAAATGACTGCCTAGGAGAGAGTACTATGGAAAGGGATCTGGGGGTCACAGCAGATAACAAACTAAAGATGAGTCAACAGTGTAGCAATGTCGCAAAATACAAATGTCATTCTGGGATATATTAGCAGGAATGTTGTAAGCAAGACATGAGAAGTAATCCTTCCACTCTACTGTGCGTTGATAAGGCCTCAGCAGGACTATTGTGGCCATTTCAGGAAAGATGTGGACAAATTGGAGAAAGTCCAGAGGAGAGCATCAAAAATGATTAAAGGTCTAGAAAACACATGACCTATGAGGAAAGATTGAAAAATTTGGGTTTGTTCACTCTTGAGAAGAGAAGACTGGGGGTGAGGGGGAGATGACAAGAGTTTTCAAGTACATAAAAGGTTGTTACAAGGAGGAGGGAGAGAAATTGTTCTTGTTAATCTCTGAGGATAGGACAAGAAGCAATGGGCTTAAATTGCAGCAAGGGACTTAGATTGGACTTTAGAAAAAGCTTCCTGTCAGGGTGGTTAAGCGCTGGAATAAATTGCCTAGGGAGGTTGTGGAATCTCCATCATTGGAGGTTTTTAAGTACAGGTTATATAAACACCTGTTAGTAATGGTCTAATTATTACATAGTCCTGCCTTGAGTGCAGGGAACTGAACTAGATGACCTCTTGAGGGTCCCTTCCAGTCCTACACTTCTGTGATTATAGAGGCAGGGCTGGTAGTACTGTCCTTTTTATTAAGGTTGCCTGGCACATCCCATTGTAAGATCCTCTTTTCAACTTTCAGCTTATAACTTTATTTGGGCTTAAATTTTCTATCCTGGGTATCTGCCTCAGCCTGGAGGTGCAGTGGAGCGGGGCAGAGAAAAAGAGAGCATATATGCATGCATGCAAATTTTCAGCTAAAATTTTTCACTTGTTTCCCAGGAATGAGGTTGGGAATAATACAAAGTGAAAGCTATTCCAAAGATCTTTACTTTGAAAAGCACTAGCACCTCCAGGCTGCTTGCATGATGGGGGCGGGGAGGGGGAGAAGCGGGGGGGAAGGAGCAGGTATTAGAAATTTGGTAGGGAGTGGCCGTTGTGTCAGGTATGTGCCTTCTGATTTTCTTGTGAAAAATCCATCCAATTTGTAGCCCTCTGAAAAATATCAGTACACAAATACTTAGTAAAGACTCAGATTTTAGCAGCTAAAATCTCCAACGGTCCTCTGTGCGCTGAATCCTAGAAATGTTGAGCAGAAAAGGGCCCTGACAAGTCATCAGTGTAGAGGAAGGACCATATACATAAGTCATCCTTGAAAGGTGTTTATGTAACCTGTTCTTAAAAACCTCCAATGACAGAGATTACACAACTTCCCTTGGAAGCCTCGTCCACTACTTAACTAGCTGTACATTTATAAAGCTTTTCCTCATATCTAACCGAGATTTCTCTCGCTCCAGATTAACATTTAGGAGTGGATACAGAGAACAACTGAATCCCATCCTCCTTTTTCAACAGCTCTTGCCATATTTGAAGACTGTCATCAGGTCCATCCTCAATCTTCTTTTCTCAAGACTAAACATGGGCAGGCTTTTTTTAACCTATCCTCATAGGTCAGGGTTTTGCAATTTATTATCATTTTTGTTGTTATCCTCAGGACTCTCTTCAATTTGTCCACATCTTTCTTAAAGGATGGTGCCCCAAACTGGACACTGTATCCCAGCCACAGCCTTGCCAGTGCCAAGTAGAATGGGGACAATTATTTTCTGTGTCTTTCATATGTCACTTCTGGTAGTACATCCCAGAATTATATTATTTTCCAAAAGCAATTTTTTGTTAGCTCACATTCGATCTTTGATCTATGATAAACCGTGGATCCTTTTCTGCACTATTACTGTATAGCAGTTTTTCCCCATTTTGTAGTTGTGCATTTGATTTTTCCTTCCTAACTGCAGTACTTTTCATTTGTCTTCATTTAATTCCATGTTGTTGATTGCAGACCAATTCTCCAATTTGTCAAGGTTGCTTTCAACTCTAATCCTGCTTTCCAAACTGCTAGCAGCCCCCTCCCATCTTAAAGTCACCCACAAATTTTATAACCATACTCTCTCTTCCGGTATCTTAGTCATTAATGACAATATTGAATAGTACTGGACTTAGGACAGGACCCTGTGGAACCCTACTAGATATGTCCTTCAAGTCTGACAGCAAACCATAGATAATTGCTCTTTGAGCTCTTTGTGCCCCCTGCCCACTGGTGCCCAGGCACTGTGGAGGATGAAGCTACCTGATCCAAATGCAGCAGGCAGAAGAGCCAGACCTGGAGGTATGAGGGAAGGGAGCAGACTGGGACATAGAGTCTGGGGGCAGATTGAGATTGGAAACTGGCAGGTGAAAAGAGGGAAACTGGGATTAGGAGCTGGGGAGAAAACTATTGGGAGCTGGGGAAGTGCATGGGAGGCACTGTGAGTCAGTGGGTGGCAGGAGACTGGGACTAGCTGGATAAGAAAACTGGGAACTAAGAGGGCAGAGGAAAAAAGGTTTGAGGGAGAGGAGACAGATCTGATAAGGATCTGGGATGTGAAGGGACACCCTGTCTGACTGGACAAAGAAACCAGAAGAAGTACCCGAGGAAGGTGGGAACACAGATATTGAGCAACAAGTCTCGGTAGGAGAATGGGACTGTGGGTCAGCTGGAACAGGAACATTGGCTTGTGTGTGGGGAGCAACTGGAGGACAGGGAGAGAGAGACTAATCAGTGGGTGGGTGAAAATAGGACTGGGCAAGGAGACTGGGACAAGAAGCCGGGGGATGAGGAGGAGACTGGGATTGAGACAAGGAGTTCAGAGTGCTGAGACCAGGACTTTCTGGACAAGGATATTGAGATGAGAAGCCTGAGAAGCAGAGATGGGATTGGGTAGATTAACTGAATGGGACTGGGCAAGAAGCCAGTGGTGAGAAAGAGGCAGAGCTGGATCAGGGACATGTTGGAAAGGATGACTCAGAAAGAGTCAGGGGAATGGATTGAAGTGTCTGGGCCCACAACAGCACACTTTCCTCCAGAGCCTGGAATGGAATCCAAGATCCCAATCCATTCAGCAAATATCTATGAAATGCACTAGAAAGCACGTCTCTCATTCCTCTCTACTGTCATCCCACAGAGAGGATGATAACCTACTAATGCTATCTGTAGTCCATCAGCTTAGGCGTCAGAGGTCTGTGTGGCACATCTAAAGGTTCTAACTATCCTGATGGAAAGTGAGTGTCATATGATGCAACATGATGGAAATTGTATTTTTTTTTCAGTTTGCTTTTTTAAAAACCTTGAAAATTACACACAGCCCTTCTCTGTATTTAAAAACAAAACAAAGCTTTAAGGCTGCAAAATCAAGCACCCAAAAGTTAGGAAAAGCCGAAATTAAGGTTGACTCTACAACCTTAACTTGGTCTCCTTGTGCATATACATTATGATGCAGTCTTTATTTACATGATTACATATTATGTTTTTCCACACTAGCCCTGCCTCATTCCGTGCATAAGAGAGAAAGGACTCTAGGAATGAATCATAGATGTGTAGTAAAGGGGACAGAGTTGTCTGTAGAGCCTCTGTTTCATTTGCTGTATAAATTGGAAGGTGTGTAGTGAATTAGACAAGGGATAGCAAAAAGGGAAAGAATAGTCGCATGATTAAGGCAGTTGAATGCAGTCCTGGAGATTTGGATTCTATCTGTGCCTCTTCCAAAGAGCTCCTCTGTTATGTTAGGTAAGTCTCTTGAACCAAACTTTTTATAGGTGGTCATTAATTGTGTGTTACTCATTTTCTGGGTGATCAACTTGAGACCCTGGAGTCTGGTTTGCAGAAGTGTTGATCACTGAGAGCTGCAACTGAAGTTAACAAGAGCTGTGTTTTGAACAAATAAAGCATTTATAATATTAAGTACTCTGAAAAATCAGGATGGAGGTATCTCAAATTGGGCACCCGCAATTAGTGGATACTTTTCACTTTAATCTCTCTGTTATTCAGTTCCCCATCTGTAAAATGGGGATAATGCCACCTCTCCATCCAGGGCCGGCTCCAGGGTTTTTGCTGCCCCAAGCAGTGGAAAAAAAAGAAAAAAAAAGCCACAATCGCAATCGGCGGCAGCTCCACTGTGCCGCTTTCTTCTTCAGCAGCAATTCGGCGGCAGGTCCTTCCCTCCGAGAGGGACTCGGGGACCTGCCACCGAAGAGCTTGCTGGGCTGGTGCCTGGAGCCGGCCCTGTCTCCGTCTCACAAGGATATTGTGAAAATAAATTAATTATTGTGAAGAACTCACATACTATAGCTGTGGTTCTCAAACTGTGGGTCACAATACCAAAGTGGGTCATGAGTTCTTTTGAATGGGGTCACCAGCACTGGTGTTATACTAGCTGGGGCTTAGAGCAGAAAGCTGAAGCCTGAGCCCCACTGCCTGTGGCTGAAGCCAAAGTCCAAGGGCTTCATCCCCTGGTGGTAGGGCTCGGATTTGTGCTTCAGTTCCCCAGGGGACGGGATCAGGCTTGGTCTTGAGTCCCCTTCTCGCCCCATATGGCGAGGCTCGGGTGTCAGTCCCAGGTAGCTCATCTTGAGCTCGGGCTCAAGCTTCAGCACTAGGCAGCAAGACAGGTTTTGGCATGTGGGGCTGTAGACCAAACCCCAACATGTGGACCTGAAGTGGAAGACTAAGGGCTTCACCCCGGGCAGCAGGGCCTGGACTTCGGCTTCTGCCCCAAGCAGGGAGGTAGAGTAACACAGGGCACTGCAGTCATGTAGTAATTTTTGTTGTCAGAAGGGGATCACAGTGCAATGAAGCTTGAGAACTGCAGTATTAGAGTAATGAGAACCACAGAAAATCCCATGAGGAAATTAATAATTCTGTCTTCAGAGAGTAGGGTTCAAATAGTGTTCAGCAAATAACTTCTGGGGCATACATTGAACAACAAGGAGAAAACATAATATTGAACAGCTTCTCAGTAAGTTGGCACCATCCATTCTGTGCACTGAATGAGGCATGGGCCCTCAGGGCCTACGAGGTGGGGGAAGCCGGTACAAATTACCGAGGCCCGGTGGTCCGGAAGAGGGCCCAATGCCCGGCTTCATCGGCCCCGTTTAGCCAGTCTGCCCTTGCTGGGGAGCCCGAAAAAAAATTTTCACCAGGGCCTGAACCTGCTCTCAGCGGCACTGTCCTGTAGAAAAAACAGTATGTGATTATGTAAGTAAAGAGTGTACTAGAATGCATACGCACAAGTGGGCTGAACTAAGGTTGCAAGGCAACTTGAATTCTGGCATTTCCTAACTTCTCAGTGCTGGACTTTGCACCCTTAAAGATGTCTTTTAAACCTAGTCTTTTTATATGTAATACTAATATGTCTGTATGAAATGTTCGTTATAATTAGAAAATAATGTGTACTTCAATATCAACTGAAAATGTAAATAAAAGGTTTTGGGAAATTAATATACTCTGGAAACAAAGACTGTAAATATAATGGCAAGGAAGGGAATAACTTAATTCACATAGTAAAGATTTAAAAAAGATAGGGAAGTAGTCTAAAATTAGCCTACTGTCGGTACAATGGCATGAAAAAAATAGTTCAAAGTTGGTCAAATACTATAAACTATTTTAAACTGTAAGTAATAAAACGTTGTTTTAAAAGAAATGGACTGCCTGACTTAATCCCTTTTCCTTGTAAGACTGCAAAGAGAGAAGAGAAGAAGGATGTAAAATATCTGAGTTGTTTATACTATGTTAGACCAAGATATATCTTGGTAAGCTGACTTTCTTCATCATTTCTCCTGTTATTTTAATGAAATAATGAAGAACAAAATTAATAAACTTCCCAGCTGAATGCAACTCTCTCTGTAGAATGGTTAACAGAATTTCAACAAATAGGGATAAATTCCAAATGAAAATTGAAAGTTTAGCTTTTTCAGCTTATTTTATGGACAGGGTGGGTTAAATATATCTGAAAAAAATTAAGTAGTTCTCTGATACAAATGTGGACTAGATCCATAGAAGTCAGTAGCTGAGCTAATAGAATGATACATATCTTTACAATGTGACTTATGTTCTTCCTCTGCTAACTAAAACAAATAAGCAAATCTAAAGATACAGGGCTTATTCATATACAATGCACCATGTTATCATCAGTGAAAGCTTCATCTACTGTAACATCTTATGCAGCTAGTATTCCATTACACATTACACATTTCCCATTACCGAGTGTATTTAATTTTCTTGATTTACCCTCATCATTTCTTGAAGATGTTCCAATCAGTTTTAAATTAATAGACTGTCTTCATTTCAAATATGCAGGCTACATTTTACTGACAGATTATGAACAAGACAAAAGACTGATTATGTTTGTTGAAGTATGCCAAGCTTCTTTGATTTTAGTGCACTGCTTTCTACTCTTCAGGACTATAACTCTCCAATTTTACCAAGAAAATCAAGTTGCAAATTGGCCCTCAACTTAGATTTAAGAAAGTGATATTCTCCAACAAAATTCCCTTAATTATTAAACCCACAATACAACAAGATTTTAAAAAGTTGACTAAACATTCTGTATCAATGTCTTTATAGGTACACAGGAAATAACATTAATGAGTTTTTAGTAAAAGAAATGGCAGGTTTAATGTTTGCCTTTAAACAGTGCCTTTTCACAAAAGTTAACGAGTTAAAACATCAACTTAAAATCATAGTTCTTTCCTGCATATTTACCTATGATTCTGACAAGCAGCACCCAAAATTACTATAATTGAGAAAGATTATAGAGTTTTTTTTTCCAGTTTATTTGTACATTTCATAGTACTCTGGATATAGTAAATTTCAGCACTTCCCTTATTGAAGACAAGGGGATTACTCATGTGAATAACATTATGCATCTGAGCACAAATTAATAACTTGCTGGCTGAATTTAAACAAATAGTATAATGTGACATAAAATACTTTTTGTATTGTTTCAGCCATCTGGTTTTAAGAAAAATAGAAAAATGTAACAATCAACCGTGCTGAGCGTAAAGTTTTTTTTCTCAAAATCCCACTGGACAATTCTGAGAAATATAATGATAAATTAATGTGCTAGCCTGTACAAGTTGGCAGTAGTCCAAGTAAGGAGGGCAATAAACCGATATAGTCAAACATGCAAAAAGGACCTACTTGGTTCTCTAAAGCCAAATCCTGCATGAGGGAAGAAGGAAAGATAACTCATCCTGACAGGCTTTGGAGCCTGCTCTCCTCCCCACAAGCCATCACAAGGTTGCTACTTTCCAGGTGGGTACAAAATCCTTACCCTTATCTGACAGGCACCCCAGAAACAATCAAATAGTTGTTGTATTTGAAGATATCTGTTTCAGGCAATGTACCACAACTGTAGGGTTTGTTTTAATACCCTTGGGAAATAATTTACTGTTGTTTCTCTTGGAGCCAGTTAATATTTATGTATTACCTGTAGACATTTATTTTAGAGCCTGAATCAAAGCCCATTGAAATCAGTAGGGTTAACATTTTATGTTGGGCTTCTAAGGGGCACAGCTCAAAACTTGACATCCAAGAAGAGATGGGATTGTGGGGCTTTAAGCAATCTTTATGCCCTCTTGTTCCTGTGCTGCTCTTGGGACTAGACAGACATAATTTAGACAGCTCCGAGTTATGGCAACCTTCTTGCACTGCCCAGTGAGCTGTAGCACTGCCCAGAATCTTCACAGTGCTGAGTGCTGTAGGCATAACCTCACAGAACCTTCAAATCCCAACATGCTCCCTATGCCAGGGAGTGTAAGTGGATGATCAGAAGGCAGCCTTATAGCTGTCTTCTGAAATGCATACTCTGGGGGAAGTCTTTTAAGGCCTCTTCATGCCACTTTGGGCTGTAGTGTAAAGGAGCTAGAGAGGAGGTGAGGCCCTCACTCCAGAAAACTTTCCATTGACTTTAGTAGACTTTGGATCAGGCCCTTATCTGGAATACTGTCTCTAGTATTTTTATAAAGATTATACATTTGCTTTACTGGCCATATTCAGATCGTATTCTTTAGTCAGATTTCATAGTTCCCTGAACCGCAAATATCACATAACTGGCACTGTACAACTAATTTTTTGAAGCGAATATGCTAATGGCTAAACAAGAATTCTTTGCATTTAAATTACAGTGAAAGGAATAGATTATCAAAATAAAGAGCACAGTTGTAAAATCTTCAAGACAAACCTCTCATTAATTAAATGAGAATTTTACCATAGGTTGTCACGATTGGGACCGATATCAAGTAAACATGAGACATCATTCCCTGTCCCAAACAAACACAGACCCAGATACTGCAATCACTTATGCACATAAGTAGCTTTGCACTTGTGAGAAGTCTCATGCAATTCAATGGGACTACTCACATGTGTGTGGTTACTCACACACACCAATGTTTGCAGATTCAGGCCCTAAATTGTAAAACCCTTTTATTTAATGTCACTCAGCCAAGACTGGGCAATACAGTCCATCCCCCCCCAAAATGACAGAAAAATATGCACTCACATGAAAGTAGGGGTTAGCATTTTTCAGTCAAGAGCTCGCCTTCAGAAAGTGAAAATGTGTTCCAATGTTTTCGAAAAATCATCTAAATCTATGGACATCAAAGTTTTCAGCATGATTTTGGGGACAAATATTAATATTTGGGAAAAGTTCCAAACAAATACTGTACTGGTGCAAGAAAATATATAGAAATTTTTCTCTGAGCAAGGGGGCCAAGAATGGGGAAGAGGAGGGAGAAAACCAAAGCATGACCTTTTCCAACCCAGTCATTCTAGTTAAAAAAAGAAAGAAAGAAAAGTCCCAAAAATTCAATCTAAAAAGAATCTAAAACAAACACAAAAAATTGTATTACAAATGATTTACCTAAGGAGTATAAAGAACTGCTAACTCAAATGGCAGTGTACAAGAACAGTCTACAACAAAGTTGAAAAAATTGAAATTACATGGGAACCTTTTATGAAATACTTTATGGAAAGCTGATTTCAGTCCAGAAAAAAGAAGAATGCTTAGAAGATGCACAGGATGGAAGCACTTAGCCACTCTCCAAAGAACAGAGAAGGGGGTTCTTTTTACCTACTTGGATTGCTACTTATTTTGTCTGCCATTTAAGAAAAGTTTCCACATACACCTCTACCCCAATATAACATGAATTCGGATATAAGGTGGTAAAGCAGCACTCGGGAGGAGGCGGGGCTGCGCACTCCAGCGGATCAAAGCAAGTTCGATATAATGCGGTTTCACCTATAATGCAGTAAGATTTTTTGGCTCCTGAGGACAGCATTATATCAGGGTAGAGGTGCACTTGGAAATGGGGATGAAATTTGGAAACACTGGAAAATTAATAAAACTTCTGAAAACCAGAAACAGGATTTAGACTACAAAAATGTATGTAAAATATCCCACAAAGGTTGATGAAATAACTTGTTACTCTTGATTGCTGGACAGACTACCAGTAATCTCAAATTATCAAACCAGTGGGATGGTTTAACAAAGGTGTTGCTGCAGTAGAAACACAATTTGTTTCCCAGCATGACTGGCAGACTGATAATTTACAGGCTACACTCATAGTGAGTAACAATGACTTTTCAGATTTGACAAATTCACATAAATCACAATCTGCACAGATTCTTAGGAAGAAACTAAAAGGAAGTATTTGAGTAATCTTGCACCACTATATTCCAGTTACCCCTATGGGTAGTTTACTACTGCATGAAAACCTTTCCAGTAGGTGTTACCATGGGCATTGGTACAAACTGCTACAGTAAATACAGTAACTCTGTTCACTTAACAGAGGCACTTTTTTGTATCAATTGGCAAGCTGCCTAAGTTTGGTCTGGTTGTGGAAGGTTGTTAAACTTGTAAATTAATGGCTATGCAATGGAGGAACTAGACTAGACACAGTAAATTGAGACAAAGACTGACACGCACCTATCTACATACATCTGCACATATTAATAAACTACAGTGCATCTCTCTCTACAAAAAACATTTCAATTGCAGCATTCTATGATAAGTAACAAGAGTGCTCATGATTAGATCATCTTAAACTACATCTCTTTGTATATTATAACACCAAATATTTTATATCTTAATGTTGCTGGAACTCTTAATGCACCCATCATCATTCCCATGTAAGCTGGTCTACTGAAAGACAATTGCTACTGCTTTTTAAAAGATACCCATATTTGCTCCTGTTGCCTACTAGGTTTTACACAAGAGAAAAAATATTTTTAATGTATCAAATCTTATAAGCATAAGCGACTGTGATATGGGAAAGTTATAACTGTCTTTTCTTTTAGCTTTTTCTTAAACTGTAAAACAGAAATGGAACCATAAAGTTTATTTTGACAGAAAGGCATTAGCCTAGTGCATTAAAGTACAAAGATAGGAGACACAGTTATTTATGAAACATTGCTCACCATTATCCTTTTGAGATTCTACAAAAGGGATCATATTGATGCATCCCCCAGTCACCTTTCCCCCGCTCTAGTGTTAACAAGTAGGAGTGTGTTTTTTATGCTCCCAATTTGTCAAGATCAGGTGAACAGAATGGTTTTACAGAGTACACTATTCTTACTCCTTCAGGGGCTCCAAGACCACATTAAACTCTGCTGGTTATTAATAATTCATGGCAACTTCCTTAGTTCACTACAGGGGCATCACTCTTAGGGCATCATTCTTATTGAAAGAAGTTAACAAGGAAAGGCAGATAGATAAACAATGTTACAAGCAAAAGTGGAAGAAGCCTCCCATGAATCCTGGGACACTGAAAGCCAAAAGGACTTCAGTTATTCCAGTTTTCAGACAAAACTTGGCATCCTACACCACTGCCCACACTGTACAACAGGGTGAGGTTAACAACATAACAGATCTATACTGGTTCACTAAAAATAGCTAACATTTCTCCACCTACTAAGATTTGGCTAATCTGAAAGTTGAAATGTCAAACATTAGTGTATTTGGATACACAGTGGATGTGTTTATGTTAGCATTCAGAAACAGATTTCTTTGACTGGAAAACTTTACTCCAATTTTCAGTTTAACAGAATACTTTCCATATGAAACAATTAAGAGGCAAAAATGTTTAGATGGGGAATTTTACCACATTTCTAATCCAAATGATGGCCAAAAAACTGATTATTAAAATTGTCTAACTACTTTTTGCATTGCTCTTTCAACCATTTTTACACTAATCAGAGCTTTAAGTTGTCAGACTGTAGTGGATTTTCCAGAATATTAATATTACTTAAACATAGCTTTTATATATTTTTTTAATGGGAGGGTGGAGGGAAGGAGAAGGCATGGTTCAGTTCTGCTGGTTAGACTATAAAACTGAATTCCAAGATTTTAAAGAGTGAATGTCTGTATTTTCAGCTTTATTACTATCCACTTTTACTTGTATTCATATTTACAGATACAAAAGAGCAGCTTAACACTGGTACTCTTCATTGGGATTTGATCTAACTTTTTTTGTATAAAGCCCATCTCCGGTGCTTTGAACTCAAACACTCACAACTGTCAATACTATCCTATCTTGTCCACCCTTGCCATCTGCATCACAAGTCAGTGTAATATGTAGGCAGAAATAAGAAGAAATTGAAAATATTTTGCAGCTGTTCTGCTTGAGGGAATGAGAAGATGTTAAATCAATATCACTTGTCATTTCCCAAGAGTGCTGTACTCTCTCAGACATTTAGACCATTTATTCATTTAAGCAAAAATCAAAACAAAAACAAAGTTTTAACTAAGCAAATTAGCATGGAACTTTGTATGGGAGAATAAACTACATACAATTGTATTGAATTTGAAAAGCAAATACTGTGGAGATTTTTATCTAGATGTTTTCATCTAGGATGGTCTGGGAAACAGACAGAAGGTCATGAAGTTATATCCTCCCATGAAAGCTAAATGTCACTGATACCATAGCTCCCTCATCTTGTTTGAGGGACTGCAGCTGTGATGACACCCACTTTCTTGAACAATACACATGTAAAAAAAATGCAAACATTTCAGGACCAGCCAAATGAACAATTCACAAACTTAGACATCCCCCTTATTACAGCGAAATAGCTTTTGGGGATTTCCAAGGAATCCCATCAATGAATCTCTGAAATCTCTATGCAAACATTTTATACTAGCAGCCAACACAGTAAAACACAGAACTCTAAACAAGGTTATAATTGGACTAAAACGGTTGAAACATCTTTACCATTGGAAACTTGTTCACTATGCATGTTAAATATATTGACTTAACAGTTACATGGTCACTCTTTTGTCTGAAAAAGCTGAAGACGGAAATATTATCTAACTTTGAGTTCACTGAGCTCTCTCACTTTCAATTTCTTGTTCCTACATCTGCCTACTGCGTACAAAGGCCTCCACAATGAAGATCGACTTTGAACCATCCAGATTCATCTTTCATTTTGGTTTAAGAATATGTGGGGTTAAACTGTTATGAAGTTGCTATATTGTGAGGATATGAATGGATACTTTTAGGTGTGAGTTTAACAGTTCACATGTAAGTATTTCAATCTTTTGGAACCCAAAATGATCCGTGATTGCCAGTTTTCTATAAAATACCAAGACTTGATAACCTCCATATGAAGCTAGAACTGAACTTAAAATCCTTCACAACCATCATAGCTGAGCAGGGGGCGTGTTTGGTCAGACCACAGGGAGAATGCACTGTTCCTGGAAAGAAGGTGGAGGTGGGAAAGGGCAAACAGGAGAAATGCCCTTGCTGCCTCAATGGGTTGAAGAATGTTGGTTGGAAAAAGCAGCTAATTTTTCCTATTCAGCTTAAACTAAACTGAAATAAGTCACTTTAAACCCACAATAAGCGTATCCACACAGACTTTTGAACCAGTTTTAAAGTCATATGTTATGTTATATCAGTGTAACTTTCTATGATATCACTCAGGCCTCCTTTAAGTCAGTCTTTACAGAGTGCTTTAATGATAAATGCAGTGAATAACATTTTCAAAACGGCCTACATGACTTAGAATTGACTTTCATTGAGACTTGGACTCATTAGGACTTAAGTCAATTTGAAACTAGGACTTAGATTCCTAAGTCACTTAGGTGCTTTAGAAAATTTTTCAGTGTTCTGAAACATCTTTAAGATAGCACTTCTAAATTATGTGGTGGTTCTGAAATAAGATAGCATAGCAGACTGCCAGAGAACAATGAACTTTCGATAACCCTAATGTATGGCTTTGTCTACACTGGCACTTTCATCTGTAAAACTTTTGTTGCTCAGGGGTGTGAAAAAACACCCCCTGAACAACAGAAGTTTTAGGGACACAGCTACTGCCCCTCACTGGAGGTGTTTTTATTTTATTTTATTTTGTTGCTGGAAGAGTTCTCTCTTGGCGATAAAGAGCGGCCACAGCAGCACAGCCACGCCATTGTAAGGTGCGCAGTGTAGACATAGTCTATATTAGATTATTAACTGACCACTTGACCTTGAACATTCAAGGTATATCTAGGTACAGTTAAACCCTCTATGCAGCTGAACATGTACACCTTAATATTCAGTATTAATGGATGATGGCAGAACAGCACTGATGGATAAACACCAGTGAAAGGGTTTGTAAAACTTTCCAATTCTCTATACAGTGTTTTACCTAATACGGTACTAATGTTCAAACATGTTTAGTGATTACCAGTTTGTAAGTTCACCCCACTTCTATTATTTCTGTCCTCAGTATATGTTACGTGATATGCATTTGATATTTTACCTTCTTCAGAAAACACTAAACAATTAAAAATAATTACAAGTACATATTTTAAAGCAAAAAAAATCTCAAATGTGATCAAAGAATTTGTGCATTCCATAGATACGCAGTTCACATGGTTTAGCAAATCTGATTTACATATAGTTTTTTTTTTTAAAAAACCCTCTCTGATTACAATAGGAGTTCCAGTGCTAAATTTCATATACAATAATAAAGTGCTGATTGTGACATAAAAATCTGCCCTGAATAATGGATACTGGATAGCTGTGCTGCTCCCAAAGCAGATCAGAGAACTAATTGTGACCCTAAAACTCACAATTTGTTCCCTGGTTTCTTGCTTCCTTTGAAGGAGGAGGGGGTAAAGCGATCTGATACTTATCTATACCAGTAACAGATTACTTCCCCATTCACACTGGCTCTCCTTTGAATCAAATCTCTGCTCATTCTCTACCTCCTCCTATTCATTCCTGTGAAAAAGAGGGGTGTAGCATGTCCTGTGAAGGCTCTTCTCCCTTCTGTTTCAGAGTAGCAGCCGTGTTAGTCTGTATCCACAAAAAGAACAGGAGTGCTTGTGGTACTTTAGAGTTAACTTAAATTTGTTAGTCTCCAAGGTGCCACAAGTACTCATGTTCTTTCTCCTGTCTGTGTTGTCACCAAGAATGTGAGTAGCTTATGCAGAGGAGTAAGGAGACACTTTGGATCTTCTTACTGTCCTTTTGTAAAAGCAAGTGACAAGCCTGCCCAATGGGTGGCCTGGGTTCTCTTAACATAGTTAAATCATTTTTATATTATTGTAATAAACACACTTACTGAAAAGTAATTCTGTGAAAACAAAATCTTCTGCTTTTAAAACATTTATATCATTTTGTTTGACTGTATGATGTCATTGTAAAGAAGCTCACAAACCCTTAATTCTCAAATAATGATATGTGCCAAGTAGACATACATAATAGTTTAATTTAAGTAAAAGGAACAAAGAAAATAAACATTTCTTGATCTTGTATCTGACCATCCCATGTTTATGTAAATCAGGGTTTCTCAAACAGGGGGTTGCCGCTTGTGTAGGGAAAGCCCCTGGCGGGTCGGGCCGGTGTGTTTACCTGCCCCGTCCGCAGGTCCGGCCGATCGCTGCTCTGGGCCAATGGGAGCGACCTCCACTTCCAGCAGCTCTCATTGGCTTGGAGAAGCGATCTGCAGCCAGTGGGAGCCGCGATCAGCCGGACCTGTGGACGGGGCAGGTAAACACACCAGCCTGGCCTGCCAGGGGCTTTCCCTTCACAAGCGGCGACCCGTTTGAGAAACCCTGATGTAAATAGTAAAGTAAATTAAAGCTTTCTCCTTATGCACAGTTCCTTGTCCCTGAAAGTTTGCCTGATCATATTCATCTCAAGAAATGAAGTAAGCTGTATTCATATGAACCCCAACTTTCTCATGTGTACACTGCAATCACATCTTAAATTGGTTTGCAGCAGGTTGTCTATTCTTTCCTAGTTCAGGGGATTCATAAAATAATTGGTTCAAAAATAATATGTTTGAAATGAAATAGGAATTAATAATACATAATAATTTCACATATTGTTGAGTACAAGTTTTTTTAAATTGATTAAAAGAATTACATCAATGAGTGCCAAAATGGTTTCTGTATTGTCCACTGAAGTTCCTTTTACTTTGCTCCCTTTTCTTTTACACTAAACAAACACAGAGATGGTGAGTTCTTCTTTAATTTTGAAAATTCACGTATGACCAAAATATTTTGGGATCAGTGTCATGTTGAAATGAAAGTTGGAAAGTTCATGAAGTTAAAGGTTTAGAAGTGGACCGTAACAAAAATAGTTTTGTAAAGATGCCATCAAACATTAAAATATTGTAGGACACAGATTCAGTAAGCTTTTAAGAAAATATTTTACTTAGTGACAGAAGAAAGAGATTCATATTGTCAGTGGGTCCAATACGTGTGATGGCGTCATAGCTCTATGGATTTCACTGAATCTAATGTCACAAAATAGTTTTTACGTACTGTTGCAGATTACTATTCAGTATGCCAAGATTCTACCTTCTAAGAACACAAAATCCCAGCAAATGGAAGAACCTGTTAATGCACAACAATTGTTCTTTGGCTTGATACAATATTAATTATAAACACACTGGGAATATTTTAATATCATAATATTTTTTAAGTGAGAAAGGAAATTATTTCATTAGAATAACATATAAGGAATGATAAACAGACAAATATTTTGTATACACTCGTTCATTAGCCCATTCATTTATAAGTCAGCCCCCCAAGATATATAGGTAAAAACAGCAAAAACTGTATGACCCGTTCATAAGCTGACCCTATATTTCAGGGGTTAGCAAACTTTGGCTCCTGGCCCATTAGATAAGCCGCTAGTGGGCCTGAACATTTTGTTTACCTGGAGCATTCACAAGCATGGAGCCCCTCAGCGCCCAGTGGCCGCGGTTTGCTGTTCCCAGCCAATGGGAGCTGCGGGAAGTGAGCACCCATTGGTTGGGAACAGCAAACAGCAGCCACTGGGCACTGAGGGGCTCTGTACTTGCAGACGCTCCAAGTAAACAAAATGCCCTGACCCGCCAATGGCTTACCCTGTGTGAAAGTAGAATGAATTATATAGTAAGAATAGAAAGGATTAAAAAATGCTGTCTGTACCTTTAAGCAAAACTGTTGGAATGCTGCAATCCAGGTGTCAGGAATACAGACATTAACATAGAACAATTGCACCGTTTGAGGGCAATTGGTGAAGTATTAGCCTTAAATCGATAACAGTTAGTAAGGAAATAGGATATGCATGCTGTGCCCCAGGTGAATTTTCCTGTTTTGCTTTCTTTGTCCCTTTGTCTAATTCCCGCTCTTTTATCTGTATAAATAAGACTGTTTGGGCCTTGCATGGCCACTCACATATTCTGAATGTTATTGGCAGAGCGCTGTGCTAATAAAACAGAGTGGTCTGACAAATTGTGAGTCCTGATTCTAACTTTGACAATTTGGAGGTTCCACCGAGATGGCAACCGTCTTCACTGGGGCTGTGTGATTCCTGACTGTTTTTGTAGGATGACCGTGGCAGCCGGCACCTGGGCATTTGGCCCAAGCGGTCCCCCACTAGAGCGGAAAGGCGCACAGCCACAGTGAGGTCTACGCCATCGAACCTGTTGGTTCCCACTCTGTTCTGGTAGGGATCCCGGGATCTGACATCAGGAATCTGGTCAGGTAATTATTTCTGTGTTTTGTCCGGACTGAGGACTGTCCTGTCTCTGTGTCTATCTGTCCTCTTGTGGAGTGTTTGAGTCTGGGTGCCGTCTCTGTCTGGGGATCGGCCGACCAAGGGGTTCCTGTCCCTGCGGTCTGAGTGAGTGAAATCTGCACAATTGCAGCCGCACCGCACTTTGGGTGAAACCCCTGGTGTGAAAGCAAGGGCAATTGAGGCAGTAGCCTGTGGGCTCCTTTTATGTGTTGCAGCAGGCATCGCTCTGACGAACCTGAATTTCCTTCTTGTGTGATTGGTGTGTGAAGTCCTCCTGTACTGGTAACCAGACGTCTAAGCCGGGACAGTTCCCTAAATGAACGCCGGCTCATTTTATGTATTTAGGATGGGTCCAGACTCCTGTAAAAAGGGTCCAGACTCCTGTAAATTTCTGGGAAAATGGTCTAGGCTAACTCAGGAGGATCCCAAAACTCAGTGGCCACTGTTAAAATCTTGGAACAAAGACTGAGTGGACGTCTTAAAGGACAAACTCGGCCAACCTAAAACTAAATTGGCTAAAGGAGAGGTTAATTGTTTCATGCAGTGGTGGGAAGAGGCAAACCATAGGTGGACAAAATCAAAATTGGCCTCTCTCAATTATTCAAATAATAAGTTAAAAGCTTTATTAAAAGCCTCCTCTCCCACCACTAGACCGAGCGCTCCCCTTTACCCCGTTCTCCAAACCCCGGATAGATCCAAACCCCTTCATACTCCCATCTCATTGTAAAAAGGACAAAAAGTCCCTTGTTCTGTTCCCCTTTGTCTGCCTCAGAAACTGATTCTTTATAGTGTCCCACTACCAGTTCAGCAAGGTTGGGGGTGAGGAGGGGGCTCCTCAACTAGCCCCCACCCTTTCTGGTCCCTTTCCTTGAACATTTCTTTCAAAATTGTGAAATGACCACAATATCATTCACAAATGGTTCATTGAAAAAAGCAGGATCGGGCCCAGACAAGCAGGCAAGCAACAGAAAAGAAACAGGTTGAAAGCCCTAAGGGAATAGTGTCAGGAGTAAAAAAAAAAAAAAAAAAAGTAGTAAGTGCAGGCATGAACCCCTGGAACAATACTTAAAAGGGTGAAATCTAAGGTGATAAAGGTGTCATTTTGGAACATAAACAAGTGCTTTAAGAAAAGAGAGTGAAAAGTTAACTATAGAGGCTGGAGAAAATTAAGCAGTTAAACTTTGTGGAAAATGTTTAAAAGGACCATGTTAAAGAGAGAGAGTTCTTGGTTTCTTTGCAGACATTCTGAAGGGAAAATGGGCCCTTTTCCAGAAGAATGCCTGTAAATAATCCTTATATATATACAGCTATGCAAAAACAAAGCAGTGTAAAAAAAAAAAAGTTAAGGAAAAGAAAATGTGTATGTATCTATTTGTCTGTGTATGTAAAGTTCTAAGAATCTAAACCAACACATCTGGTTTGTAAAACTACTGTTTTGTAGGTGTAAGATAAATTGATTTTGTTTTTGTTTTTAATGCCACTAAAAATTCATTTGACTCTTTGATTCAAAGTTGCAAAACTGACAGACCTTTTTGCAAGACACAGGTAATTAGTGTTGTTTGGCTTTGGGATTTAGCATTTAACCCTTAAGGGGTAACTTGATTCTTTACAAAAATTAAAATGTTTTTAAATGAAGACCAAGTCATGGCTGCAATAGGGCAGTCAGAATCAGGAGAATAGTAGAGATTCTGGAGTCTTTTTGTTTGGTTGGTTTGTTTTTTTGTAACAATAGCAGATAAGAGCTGTAATGACAGAATAAGAAGTTAACAGTGACCCTCTGAAGCAACAGCAGAGGTGAGGTGCACAAAACAAAAAGAAGCAATGTTAAAAACACTGAGCCTTAAAATGACTATGTGTAATCAGACTGTCACTTTAATAAAAGTACATAAAAACTCTGAAAAAAACAAAACAAAGTTATACCTTATGTAAAAATTAATATGGCTAATGTTCTTGAAAAGTTATAGTATAGAAAGAATGTGCATTTTCCGTAGGACATGTGCAGCGTATATTGTAGAAAGGGATGTAAAAAAAAATGCAAATGAAACATGCTGCTGAATTAAAATCCTATTAGAGCTCCAAAAAGAGCCGCAATAGGCTGTGTTTTCTTTTTCAGATCCCTGTGTGTTAAGACAGAGTCTCTGAGCTCTGCTGATGGCTTTGAATCCAAAAGCCTAGCCTGTGTTGATGCAAATTACCTAACTGATAAAGAAAGGTGAGAACTACCAGCACAAAAGAAGCTGCAAATAAAGAACATACCTGGTCAGCACACAAACTGCCTACATAAAAGGCATGGTATAACAAGATACCTTTTATAAATTTGATGCTAATGTTACTGTTAATATTAAACATTAAAATAACTTTAATGTTAGTAAGTACCCCTGTAACAACTTGTAGTGTGTATGATTTTTGAAAAAATCCTTTAAAGTAATATGGTACTGATGCTTCCCAGCTATTACCTGTAAATAAACTTAAAGCTTAACACAGCAGGAAAAACATTACAAACTTGGTCTGCTATATAAAAGGAAAAACATGAGGTACACCACCTCATGAATTTAATAACTAAACAGTGAAATAATTCTTGCATAACCCTTAAAATGTAGAAGCCATTAAAACCTGGCCTGCCTATTTTAAAAAAAAAAAAAAAACAAAACACACAGGAAAATATGGGGGTAATTCCTCTGTTTTGCCTGCAGTCAGGAAGGGTATTTGTAAAAGAATGAAATCTTTAAGCAATAATCAATGCCACCCCAAAAGGGGCAGAAAACTGTTCTTTTTGTCTTTCAGATAATCCAAAGTACTGTATAATGGACTATGTGTATGTGTTAATTCTTGGGAAAAAGTGTTTAAAAAGTGTTAGCAACCCACCAGAAGACAAATGTAAATGTAATGTAAGTACTGTGTTTACCAATAATCACATTTACTATTTGCCACAACAACAACAACACCAAAAGAGTCTCAGCTTACTGTAAGCACTGATTTTGCTGAGTTCTCTATCAACCTTGGCATAGAATGGCAAACAGTTACCAATCATCTGTTAAAAAGGTAAAAAGGTAACATGGCTCCTAAAAAAATAAAAACAAAAATGTGGAAAACTGAACTATTCATATTATACACGCAAATGGGAACATGTTAAAAATTGCCACTGCATAAAAGCATAACAGCCTACCATTGGTATAACATTTTCTGGATGGTCTCCCACAACTACTGGCATACTAATATTACTACCCTAATTGTTTTTGGTTTTACATTGTATGTGTTTAATTGAAATGTTTAAAATGTGCTGGTGGATAAAACAAATGTATGTAAAGCTAAAGCCACAGGCCCAAATCACCCCCCAGTATTTTCTATTACGTGGACTAAATAAGAAGTGACACTGGCGATTAATAATCTTAGTGTCAAAAGGGGGATATGTAGGAGCAGGATTTTATAATATCCCATAAGAATTAAAGTATAATTTGATTTCATCCTGCTAGTCACTATTTTTAAATAGCAGAAAGAAATGACCCCCTGGGACTATAGGATTCTGTTTTCCCATATGCATTACAAATTGGGCCCTCTCTAACTCTTTGTTTTAAGATTTAGGTAGTAAGAGACAGGATTCTCTACTGTGTCCGTGTTAAGTAAATTAGAGAAACATTGAAGGCCTGGGTCTCAATGTAAATTGTCTTAGTTATCAATTGTAAAACTTAGCAAGGTTTAATTTGCAATGTTTTTTTTTGTTCAATATAAAATAGTACTGTTTGTATTCTCAAATCTATTTGTGTGAATGAGGAATGTATGCATCAGGAAAAGATAAGGTGTGAAGGCCATTGTTACAGCCAGAGTCAAGGGACGGCTGTTAAACTGTCTGGCATCTCAGAGTGGATACATGCTTTGCAGTGTAAGAATGCACAGACCCCGGTGAACCAACCACCACCTCAGGACCACGCAGAGTCAATTTTTTTGACTCCAGAAGAAGACGTAGAGGAACAGCCTGCAATACCTTACAATCTACGCTCTCGTAAGGGTTGCCAGAAGCAGATGACTACATAAAGCAAGGCCCAAGAAGAAGCAGTAGTGAGCCGAGCGCCTGCTGCCTGGTGGACTTAAAACTGTGAGTGCAGTTCCCTCAGTTGAGGTTGTCAGAACCAGAAGGGCCCTGCCTCCAACATGCAGCTCTGGTAACGCCTGTTCTTCGGCTGCTGGTATCTTAAGGCCTGGGGTGCACACAATGACAATTCTTTTATCCAGCAGCAAGTGTGGATAGCTCAGACCCTTATTATTTCTAAATGCTGGGTCTGCAGCTACATCCCAGCCCACTCTCAAACTGGTGTTCCTGTCCTGGCTATCCCACTCAATTACCCAGACCTCACTGGAGGACCTTGTCTGTTTAACACAATATGGAACAGTAATGACACCTGGGAAGAGGCTATTGGCAGTTCCTTTACCCCACTTGGGGGAGCAATACACCAGGCAAAAAGGCTCCTAAGTAGTTAAATAATGGCAAATAAAACCAGAGAAAGTTTAAGAGCCCTGGCCAAGGAAACAGAGGCGATCGGACAGGTGGCCCTCCAGAACCGTCAGGCATTGGACATAGTGCTCGCGGCCAAAGGAGGGACCTGTGCTCTCACTGGAAAACAATGTTGTATGTTTATACAATACCAATAAGGTAATAGATCGCTATAGCCACTTAGAACAAATCGCATATCTTCCTCATGAAGAGCTGAGTTCTTTATGGAAGTGGCTAAGTAACCTGTTCAATTTCTCTGGCATAGGAAACTGGTTGTTTCATGGAGCCCTAACTATCCTGTTTGAAATCTTAGTGATTTTTGTATGCTTTCAGTTAATCTGTTGTATCCAGAATTGTGTCACCCAGATGGCTGCCCCAAAACAGAGTGCTAATATGATGATTTTGAATATCGCTGATGAACTAAGAGATAAGGAATGGTTAATTTGTGGAACTCAGTAAGGGTTGGTCATGGCGTACGCCTGACCAAAAGGAGGGATTGTGAAAGTAGAATGAATTATATAGTAAGAATAGAAAGGATTAAAAAATGCTGTCTGTACCTTTAAGCAAAACTGTTGGAATGCTGCAATCCAGGTGTCAGGAATACAGACATTAACATAGAACAATTGCACCGTTTGAGGGCAATTGGTGAAGTATTAGCCTTAAATCGATAACAGTTAGTAAGGAAATAGGATATGCATGCTGTGCCCCAGGTGAATTTTCCTGTTTTGCTTTCTTTGTCCCTTTGTCTAATTCCCGCTCTTTTATCTGTATAAATAAGACTGTTTGGGCCTTGCATGGCCACTCACATATTCTGAATGTTATTGGCAGAGCGCTGTGCTAATAAAACAGAGTGGTCTGACAAATTGTGAGTCCTGATTCTAACTTTGACACCTGACAGGTAGGGAGCCAAAGTTTGCTGACCCCTGCTATATTTTAGAAGTTGGTGTCACAAGAAACACTCAAAAGTTTTGTTAGAATTATTTTAATGTAATCTAATGAAAAACTTGTTGTTATAATAACTGAACAAATAAGTATTCACCTTCAAAATTACAGTCAATGTTTAAAATCAGTAAATGGATATTTAAAACAAGTACCTTAGAACAATACGAGACTTCAAATTCTGAATCATTATCTGATTCACCAAACAGTTCATTAAACTCAGCTTCAGTCAGAGTTGCACCTACACTGTCATCGTAGATGTCGGCAGTGTCATCTTCAGACTCAGATTCCTTCTCATCAGCCTCTGTTGTGTCATCATCAAATATGGCATCAACTTCTGATCAGTTGAGTGCATTGCTGATACAGCATTTCCTAAATGATTTTTCTGTCATTTCCGAGGGAATGGACACTCATGCATCCTTGACCTACTGGGCGATCAGATTGATTTTGAGCTTCATAAGATTCTCGTCTTTTGTCACCTTTGTCATGCCTGAGCACATCCATTCAGACCACATTTTGCGTAGCCTGTCTTTAAAGGGTTTGTTCAGGCAGACATCAAGCAGTTGTAGAACTGAAGGTAAGCCTCCAGGTGTTACAGCCTGGGTGAAAGTAAAATATATCTCTTACCGGTACAGGTCCCACTCTCTCCCGCCCCCGAAAGGGGCCGGGCCTCCAATGCAAGGGGTGGGGCCAGGGGTGGAAGTAAATTACATTTCTTACCCGTACAGTCCAAACACAAGCAACCCACCTCTCCTACATAATTCATGGATCCCTCCTACTGCATGACTTAGATATAGAAAATGAAGTTACTATTACTACCACCAGTACTGTTTGTAATAAAACTTTACTACTGGAATAAGCCTGAAAAACTGAAAACTCACTGTCACATTTTTCTCCTTGTCCTCCCTCCTCCTTCTCCAGCCAGGCTGCCCGACGCAGCTAGGCTCCCCATTCCCCCAACCCCCGCACTCAGCAGGGGATGCAGTGGCTCCCCTCTAGCTTGTAGCAGGGAGACTGGCTGAGGGAGAAGCCTCCCCAGATAGCCTGCTGCCAGCATAAGAACAGTTTCAACTTAGCTGTTCACTTAGTGGTCTGAACTGCGGGATTCAGGGCTATTTCTGGCATCCTTGTTAATTTCACTCACAGCTGTTGTTAGGGGGAGCAGGGGTGAGATCAAGGCAGGGGCAGAATACAATAGCCATTTGGCTGCAGAGCTTAAATCCAGAGCTAGTAAAAGTCAGTGGAAGGGAAAAACTCACTGGCACATCAATTTGTCTACTACCTCCTCCTCCAGCCAGGCTGCTGACAGGGCTAGGCTCAGTGCTTCCCCCAAACCCCGCACTCAGCAGGGGCTGCAGTGGCTCCCCTCTAGCTTGTAGCTGGGAGCAGGGGGACTGGTTAAGGAAGAAGCCTCCCCAGGTAACCTGCTGCCTGCATAGGAACAGTTTAAACTTATCTGTTCACTCTGCGGTCTGAACCAGGATTCGGGGCTATTTCTGGCATACTTGTTAATTTTACTCAGTGTTGTTGGGGCGGGGGGTGACCAAAGCCAGGGCAGTTCTTTTCTGCCTCCTCCAGAGGGGCAATCTTCAATAACATAAATTGAATATAAATTAACTGCTTTGGTCACACACACCCCCAACAACCAAGACTGAAATTAACAAGGATGCCAGAAATAGCCCCAAATCCTGCAGTTCAGACCATGGGGTGAACAGCTAAATTTAAACTGTTCTTATGCAGGCAGGAGGCTACCTGGGGAGGCTTCTCCCTCAGCCAGTACCTCTGCTCCTTGCTACAAGCTAGAATGGAGCCCCTGCAGCCCCTGCTGATTGGGAGGGTCGGGGGAATGCAGAGCCTAGCCACATTGGGCAGCCTGGTTGGAGGAGGAGAGGGAGAGAAACAACAAACAAATGTGACAGTGAGTTTTCCCTTTCCAAGCTTTTATTAGCTTTGAGTTTGAACTTTTTGTTATGCAGCCAAAAGAGGTGAAAGTAAGCCAGTATGGACTGCTCCATTTATTTGCCAGTACACTACTGCACCTTTTTCTTCACCGGTACTCTGTACTGGGCCGTATTGGCTTACTTTCACCTTTGATTACAGCCAAAGTAGTTTTCATATTTTTGGCCACATTTTTCACCACATCCGTCTTGTGTGCCCTGAACATGTCCCAGATGAGCATAGCAGGTTTCTTGAAAAGTGCTCCTGGTCTCTTACTCCACATTTTTTCCAGCCATTCAATAGTCCCTTTTTCATCCATCCACCCCTTTTCATGTGCCTGTATAATGACACTAGCAGGAAATCTCATGTTTTTAGGCAAAGTTTTTCTTTTAAAAATAACAGCAGTGGGGAGCTTTGATTTTGCTAAACATGATAAAACCACCATAAAATGGATTTTTCCATGGGCAGTGGTTTTAATTAAAACTGTTTTTTCACCAACACCGGTTACCATTCGGGAAATCGAATGGCATTGGTGTTTCGTCCATATCTCCTATTTGTGACAGTCCAACTGCATATTCCTTTCGATATTTTATAATAAACCTTTGGAAAGATTCAATTTTTTCTTCCAGACCTCTCGGCAGCTTTTGCATTATCTTTGTTCGCTGTCGAAGACAGAGACCATGACGGTTCAAGAAACGAGTACACCAACCCGCTGATACGACAAATATTGACAGCTTTACTGACTTGTATTTGTCACCTTTCGACATTTGCAGAGCACACAGACGAATTCCAGATCTAGCGACAATGTACCCATTTTGTCGACATTCAACAACCCAATTATTGAGATCTTTCTCTAGCTCAGGAAATGAATCGGACCCTCATTGGACATTTTTTCTTGCTTCTTGGTATATCTTTGAGTGTTGTTTTATTTTTTCGCCATTCTTACTTGCTTCTGCATATTCAACAAATTTAAGTTTGAACACTGCGTAATAAGCAGACCGTTTTCTTTTGATTTCACCGTTGTTCATTTTAAATACTAGTATGAAAACAGATTATTATTATTATAGTTATAGATTTTGTAGGACTTTATATAGGAATGTCACTTGCTTTATCAAATTATTATTGTTCTTTGTTTATTTCAAAGCTGCCCTGTAGATTGGCATGCCTGTGGCAATAAACAGGCTATTTAAATTTTATTAGAGAGTCCATCGACTCTGCGCGTTATATTTTCATATTGGCTCGAGACTTACGAGGCTCATTGGTAGAAATGCATGAAGAGATCAAATTACATAGTAGCAGACTGACACCAGTGCTATAGTACTATCGTTCATTGTATTTTTCTGAGTGGCTTGTAAGGTGTAGCATTTTGTGAAATGCATGGATCTGCAGCACTGCTCTTTTAGTATTAATTTCACGCCATCTAGTCCACTAAACAAAGCCTTTGCAACTTTAAAAGGCTGCAGTATTGACATCAATAAATGGGTTAGCAAACTTTGGCTCCCAGCCCACCAGGGTAAGCCACTGGCAGGTTGGGACATTTTGTTTACCTGGAGCATCCACAGACCTGGAGCCCCTCAGCTCCCTGTGGCAGGCCACCACTTCCCGCAGCTCCCATTGGCTGGGAATAGCGAACTGTGGCCACAGGGAGCTAAGGGGCTCCATGCCTGTGGATGCTCCAGCTAAACAAAACAACAATGTATTAGATATTCAACTGAATAATTCCACAGAGTTTAAAATCATTGAATTTTGGAGTAGACCCGTTTCTAAGCCGACCCCTGCTCTTTGATGCTTCACTTTTTTACCAAAAATATTCAGCTTATGAACGAGTATATACAGTAAGTAAATTCAGAAATATATGTGTACGCATGCATACACACACGGTACAGTATGCAAAAATCAACCTAAATTAACAGTACTCAACCCTCAGCAATCCTTAAGCACAACTGGGAGGAAGAAGTTATGGACAGAAGCAGTTAATTTAATTTAGATACTTAGAGGTAAATTTTCAAAGAGCCGTGCAAGGATTAGCCACATGACTCCCATTGATTTTAGTGCAGAGTACTTAAGTCCTCTATCCACAGAACAGGTATGGTATAGGAAGTGATACTACAAGGTTATCAAGTGCCGCCCCAGTTTAAAATTTTAAATGTGAGTCAGACAGCCAAAGCCCCATGCTATACATTAAAAATCTGAGTTTTAATGTTGTTCCAGTGCAGTGTTTGGTATTTAAATATGCCTGTACTGCATTTTCGTTTTACCTGTATGGGAATAAATATGGGAGAGCAGCAGGAAAGCTTCTATTATAAGAAAGAAGGGCATAAGATGCAAGCACAATGAAATAAAGAGGCAAATGAAGGAACTTTTCTTTTCCTTTACTAGAAATATAGGAAACAGATTGTGCTCATCTTGCTTAGGGCCAAAAGCCAGTCTCTGTAACACAGCTCACTAAGGAGTTTTGCTGTGTTAAAGAGTAAACCAGATGGGATATTTGCTTCCAACAAGATAATTCTGATGGAAAGTGTTGTAAGTACTGTAAAAGAAACTTTTTAGCTTCATCTGCTATTTCAGCATACATAACGCAGGCATGGGGTGAAATGAAAAGCCCAATAAGAAAAAGTGTAAGAAAATGAAAAATTATCACATTGAATTCATTAATCCATTTTTAGGATTTATTCTGCCTCAGACACAAGATCTACAGCAGATTTAAATCAGATCTAACAGAAGATTAACAGCATAATTAATCTGAATAAAACACTTTGAAAATTATATAGTTAGTCGAGGCTATGTACTTGTTTTGATGGTCTGACTGTGGAAATGGTTAGGTATGAGAAGGCTTTAAGGGAGAATATTTGAAGCGTCAACAGATCACTGTACCGAGGGTCTGGTGAGACTACAATGAATCCTCTTTTGTTCAAGATGATCAAATATAATGGTCCCTAAAGGGTATCTGATTGGCTTTGTTCTAATAGGTCACTATGGTTTACAGATGGCCTGCAATAGGAGAAGCAAGAAAAGGAACTGGCTAGAGCGCAAATGGTAGAAGTCTTATGCTAAGTCTGAGCAATTATGGAATAAAGTATTTTTAAAGTCTTGTGCCCTAACTACGGAGGAAGAAAATAAAGGGTTATTTGTTACCACCATAGTGTCTGCAAAGTCAGCTTCTTCAATCTAGATTAGAGCCATTTTGTTAAAATATCAATTTTTCTTGTGGTAAGGAATTTTGTAGATAATATAGCTCAGCTCTGGACTGAACTTTTGAGTGATCAGAGCAACATCATGAGGGAACAAACACAGTATTTTCTTTTCGAGTTAAGCAAACTCTGCTCAGTTTCCCGTAAAGAGGTATTCACATCACAAAACACATTACCATTATTACACCAGGCATTAATTTGGACCCTTATGTCGCACTCTCAACAGAAAGGGCAAGGATTGCACTGAGCTTACTGTTCTTCACAAATAGATGGTAGCAGCACAATGAAGGGAATGTCAATTTGAGTCTACCACCTTCTTCTTCCTCACCTGAACAAGGCAGGAGCCACTTGTTGCACCATCCTTCCCATCTCTTTACATGGCTAGGACAAGTATGATTACCTTTAGGGCAGCCAGTTAAAGACCCTGCCTTCCAAAATGCCTCACTTTCTACCAGTTGTTGACAGCAGCAACACCTGCAGGCCCTCACAGCCCAGCAACCTCTTGATGTCATCAGAACCTCAAATCCAAAACCTGAACATTGGACTTCTTTTAATTTTGCTGATTGGTGTTGATTTCAAACTTCACCCATGTCCCTCCAACTACTCTACTCCTTCTGCTCCCTGAACTCACTCTAACTGCACACCATATGTCTAACCATGCTTCCCTCTCTTATCCCGCTCCTCCCTTCCAGTGTTAATCCACCCTTACTCCATCCTCCATCCACTTAGCTTGGCTCCCCACTTCCATTCTTCCATAGCCTTAATATTTTGTTCCTACAAATTCATCTCCTCACCTTCTATGCCAATGAACTCCCTCACAAGAACTGCCACTAACCGTATTAATATAATATGCACATTAATTAAAACAAAATCAATGGCTGTGTACAGAATAAAACTCATACCTTTGTAATAGTAACTCTTCTCCTCCTTTCCACCTATCAATCCTCTTCTTGTCACATCTTTGTTTATATTGTAATCTCTTTAGGGCAGAGATCATATCTTCTATTTCTCTGTAAAGCACATGCTATACTTTGTGAGCTATCTAGTAACTAACTTAATAATCAATAAATGGGCACAGAGATTGAGCTAGTCTCTCACGCCTACAGATGGTTCCTTTAAGAGAGGTGTGATACATATTGGTGGGGCAAGTTGGGGAGGTTGCACTTCTGCTCCCTATGCTGTACTTTGTCAGTGGCTAAATAAAAGACTTCAGGCTCCAGGGCTGTCAATTAAGTACTTCCCATGAGCACTAAAGTCATTAAAAGTGGATGAAGCATCAGTAATTAAACTCGGTATTTAAGTTTCTTTCCCAAATTTTATTGATCTCCATATTTTGTTATTAAGCAACACTGCCAAAACCTCCTCTCAACATTTGAAAGTTCAATAAGTTTTGGAGCTACAGTAATACCATGAATTCTCTCAGCAGCTGGCCCAACAGTATAGTGTGAAGCCATGTAAAAAAAAAAAAAAAAAAAACTAACAGATTTGGCACTGTCACTGATTAGACCTGATTAATGCTGACTCAGATCAAAGAAGATGCCAAACAAGAAAGTGCTTACATAGCTAATATAAACGGAAAGTAGCTTATTTTATTATTGTATTGCTTTTAACACAAATAACCTTACCTATAATATATACTAAAGAGAGTGAACAGAACACATACAAATGGTTAAATAAAGCACCAAAAGTACCTAACTGTAATAATACAAGTAGAAGAGAATCTTAGTATCCTGTGTTCCCAGCCAAATTAAATTAAAGTTGTGTATTATATACAGAAAGGAAGGTAAAGCAGAAAACTTTCTCATCTTCATCAGATCCAACCAACCCCCCGCCCGTCCAACCTTTCATTCACAGAGAAAACACCTTATATAAAAAACAACAACAGTTCCTTCACTACGAAGCAAAACAGGCTTCCAAAGTCTAAATCAAAACACAGACAGAATTTCAGATGTTGACTTTGTGACAGACTAACAGTATTTTGCAATCTCCTGAATGGGTTAAATTAAACTTTGTTGAATTAGTGTTAACATCTTTGGAATTCATTGTATCAAAAATGCAAATATTTATGTACTATTTTAAGTTAGCATGGAACTTCTTTAGCAGGAAAACTAGGTTAATGCAATCTCTGGAAGGGATTATAAGAATCTTCAAAGGAACTTTTGAAACAATGTGAACTTTTAAAATTAAGGGGGTTTCTCTAGGAGAATGGAATATATGCTAACATAATTTCTCCAGTTATCAACTTTTAAAGCTGCTCCACACCCACCCGGGGTGGGGGGCAGGCAATGATACACATATATTTGTTCCAAGTGGATTCTCCAGGGACCCACAAAGACAAAGAAAGGATTTTTGGCTAAATAACCTATGTTTAGACCAGCTCAGGGCCCTCTTCCTGATCCAGTCAACACACAGGACATCTGGTCCACATAGTTCTTCAATCTTTTGGGAAGGATTGGAAAGACTTGGCCTACAGAGGCTTCATAAGACTTGGTTCTTATTCTCTGAAGCTGTGCAGAACTGGTAACCACAATGACTTCCCCTAATGTGGAGAGCTGAAGGACTTATCCTGCCAAAATCCCTGTTAGAACTGGGGAGTTAATTCTGGTAAATTTATTAGCATGCATGTAAGTTCTTTTATTGTTTTTAATATTTTTTCTGCCACACTTTTTACTTTATGAATAAAGTAGGCTTGAATAGAAAGAGCTGTATGAGAACTTACATCTATAGCAGTTATACTGTAATCAGTATCTAAAGAAAAGCAAGCAGGTTTCTTGAGCAACCTGTCTATGCTGCGAAATTCACAGTGAAAGCAGGGAACTGTGTAGCCTGGAAATATCCTGGTCAGAAGGCAGAAATATGCAGGTCTCCATCAAAGATAGGCAACAGTTGGGGAGCTAGACGCCAAGAGAGGGTGCCCTTGCTGAACCACCGAGGCGAAATACAGCTGGCAGTTGTTCTGAACTGTCATTTTCTTATTTGTGTTCCTCAAGTTTTGGCTACTCTATTCGATGCATGTAGTGCCTGGTTTTCAGGGGTGTTGAAGATCCACAGCTGTGCAGCTAATTAAAATTAGTGAACACTCCAGAAAATATTTGGCTTTAGTCTAAGGTAACAATAATATGACTATGTTCTCCAAAACACCAGTAGGGAACACGAATACGAACACGAACACACACACACACACACAGAAATTGAAGAAAATACTCTCTCTCTCTTTTGGGAAAACCCCATGAAACAATGATAAGAAAAAAAATACTTTCATGTCTCAAACTGGACTGACTTAAAATTTTCACTACCATGCTTTAGACACTCTAAATACTCCTTGACTTTGTCCTGTCATGTTTCTTCAATCAATCACAGAGTAGACCGGAATCAAACTGAAATGACTAGATCAAGAAAAATCAAATTTTTTAACATTCAGTTTCAGTAATCTGATTATGAAGCTTTTAGTGATATTGTAATTACTTTGAAGTTTTGAGCATATGTTTCTTCGGAAGGTATTCCAGGGAGATCATTGCATCAAGAAAGGTTTGAAATGCAAAGCTAAACGTGCCAAAAATATTTCAGCTCATCAAAAAATTAAAGTTGAGGGGGAACCATAAGAGTGATGCAGTGTGATATCTAATATAAAATATTGTATTTCCACCATGTCAGATAACCTTAGTCCCAGATTTGGACCTTAGCATCCAAAATATGGGGGTTAGCATGAAAACCTCCAAGCTTAGTTACCAGCTTGGACCTGGTACTTGCTGCCACCACCCAAAAAATTAGAGTGTTTGGGGGCACTCTGGTCCCCCTGAAAAACCTTCCCTGGGGACCCCAAGACCCAAATCCCTTGAGTCTCACAACAAAGGGAAATAATCCTTTTTCCCTTCCCCCCTCCAGGTGTTCCTGGAGAGATACACAGACACAAGCTCTGTGAATCTAAACAGAGGGACTCCCCCCTCCCCGTTTTCCAGTCCTGGAGAACAGAATTACCGAGAGTTAATCTCTCTTTCCCCCCTCACCCAGAGGGAATGCAAAATCAGGCGAATAAATCTAACATACACAGATCTCCCTCTGACTTCTTCCTCCCACCAATTCCCTGGTGAGTACAGACTCAATTTCCCTGAAGTTTCCCAGTAAAGAAAAACTCCAACAGGTCTCAAAAAGAAAGCTTTATATAAAAAGAAAGAAAAATACATAAAAATGGTCTCTCTGTATTAAGGTGACAAATACAGGGTCAATTGCTTAAAAGAATATTGAATAAACAGCCTTATTCAAAAAGAATACAAATCAAAGCACTCCAGCAACTATAGACATGTAAATACCAAAGAAAAGAAATTATATAACTCACTATTTGATCTCTTTGTCCTTACAACTTGGAAACAGAAGATTAGAAAACAGAAATCACTTCTCAAAGCTGAGAGAAAAGCAGGCAGACAGACAAAGACTCAGACACAAATTTCCCTCCACCCAGAGTTGAAAAAAAATCCTGTTTCCTGATTGGTCCTCTGGTCAGGTGCTTCAGGTGAAAGAGACATTAACCCTTAGCTATCTGTTTATGACACATCATCAAGATTTTTTATTTTACACCCACACAGAAAATTAAAAATTATTTGTTTCCATACTCAAAGGCAATAGTATGTCATTGAGTAACTGCAAGGACAGCTGTACAGGAAAACTTCAGCAACCTGTGAGAGATGAATAAGAACCAAGCAGCTGACCCCTGCGCCTTGACTTCTAGGAAGATTTGAAGGAAAACCTAATATTAATTTGGTCAGTTCTAAATTTAAATTGATTTTGTAGTTGTTGTTTAATGTGTCCATAGAAGTTATCAAAGTGAAAGTCCTAGCTATTTCACTTTCGAATGATCCACTTTCTTCTAAGATTAATTAATTATCCTCAATTTTGTACATTGCTAAATGAATTTGAATTTGAAAAATGTACAATTGGACACAAGACAGTTGCATTTTCTCAGGTTTCTGGGAAAAAGCTGAATTAACGCACTAGGGGTGAAATTCACCCATGAGCAGAGGGCCTGCACATGCCCATTCACTGCTTAAATCCCACTTCATCCCCTGTTCAAAGGCGTGAATTTCATATCAAGGGCCAAATTCTGAACTTTTTAGGATTTTCTAAGCTCTTATTCTGGCAAACTTCTATTGAAATCACTGAGAATTTTCCAGAATAAGGGTCTCAGGATGTGATGCACAGTTTCAGTATTCAACTAACAACTAACCATCAGCTTTACTGGACATGACCACACTGCATGGGCTTCTATATTTATAGCGTTACCTATAACCTCCCAAGTCCTGTCTCTGCATTCCCTAGGTACGTTGTAATATATGGATGGATTCTTTGGGAGGCTGAAGGAGCACTCTTGTCTTCAGGTGTTCCAAAGTTGTGTTCAAGAATATATGAGGGATTTTCCTAGAATAATTAAAAGTCCAATGAAAAATGTATAGGATATAGCTCAAAGAGAAGATGCTGAAGCAGTAAATACAGGATGTAGAAAACAGAAGTAAAATAAAATAAAATATAATACACAGAATGCCAGGAAGGACTGAAGGAACCAAACTAATGGTGGGAGGATAGTCTCGTAAAGAAAAACAACACATGTGCTATTGAAAAAGCAATGGGGAAAAAAGGCAAATGTACCCTTGACTCCTGACAGCCTCAAAGTTTTATCATATCAAATACTTGTTTGACAATGTGAATGAGTTTGCCACAAAGCTTACCTCTGTTATCAAAGTAAGCTTAATATGTAAGACTATGGTTATTTTCTCTTTTATGTTGGTATATTGTAAGAACTTTATATAGACTTTAAAGGGACTTTGTAAGGATGAAATACAAGTGAATAAGGACCTCAGGATTTGGAACAATGTAAATACATTGCTTATTCCACCTCTATGCACAGTGCAGCACAAATAAAATATTTTTGTTGGAATCTACCCTCTAGACAGCCCCACTCTTTCATTTCTTCTTCATTAATATACTATCACCTTGCCATCCTTCAAGCTGCCATGGAATGAAAAGCACCTCCTTTAGTTAGTATCTTCATTTACAACCTTCTTAAACTCTTAACCATTAAATCGACTACAGTAACTCCACACTTAAAATCATCCCGGTTAATGCTGCTGATCAATTAGGGAACATGCTTGTTTAAAGTTGTGCAATGCTCCCTTCTAACGTCATTTGGCAGCTGCCTGCTTTGTCCACTGCTTGCAGGAAGAGCAGCCCGTTGCAGCTAGCTGGTGGGGGCTTGTAACCAGGGTGGACCAGCAACCCCCCTATCAGCTTCCCCTAAATTCCCTGTGCTGCAGCCGCTCAGCAGGCTACCAGTTGCAGGCTATCAACCCCAGAGACTCCTGCTTCCTGTTCGGAGGGGAAGAGGGAGGGGCTAATGTCAGGGTGTCCCCCTCCCGCCCTGCACCTCGCTTACCCCTTCTCCATATAGAGCAGGGAGGGGACACGGACGGAGAGAAACATAGAGAGCTTAGGACAGCTGCTGCTGTCTCAGCTTCCTGATCCACTTAAAAAGACAATGCACTTAAGAGTGGGTCAGCTTACTTAAAGGGGCAGTGTGCATCTCTCTCTCTCTCCCACACACAAGGTGTGTGTCTGTCTCTGTCTGCTATGCTGTCTCCCCTCCCTCGTGTTTGTGCCGCCTTGTGTGAGAGGCTACATTAAAAATGTTTCAACCCTTGAGGGCTCAGCCAAGTGTTAGTTCATCATTTAGCAGCAAGGCATTCCCTGGGAAATATCCCTCCCTCTTCTACCCTCTAACTTCAGCACCTCAACCAAGCTTCACAATCATCATAGCTGTAAACAGTATTGTTTGTTTAAAACGTATACTGCGTGTATATCTATATAATATATAGGTTTTTTTTGTCTAGTGAAAAAATTTCCCTGGAACCTAACGCCCCAATTACATTAATTCTTATAAATTGGATTCGTTAAACGTCGTTTCACTTAAAGTCGCATTTTTCAGGGACATAATTACAACATTAAGCGAAGGAGTTACTGTACTTTTCCTTTGTACACTCACTTCTGGATTACATGCCCTTGCAGTGGAAGGTTTAGGTTCAGAGTTTAGAAGCCAAATTTTGCCTTTACCAGCAAACACAAGAAAACACTCACAGAATTTCAAATCTAATGGTATAAAGAGAGGCGGAATATTCTAGTCACCTTTAAACAGCAGGAGATAATAATAGTATTTTTTTCTTCATACCATAAGAGCAAAGTCACAGGGAGAGTTGATAAACAATTAAAGAACTCTGGAATATAAATATAAAGGATGTGAGATCTTACAAGATACTATCATCAGAGACACTTGAGCGCACAGACTTTAGGTTCAAATGGGAAGCCACTTAGGGAAGAGTATTCTTGGTGAGGTATTCTCAGCTTTGGAATCAACCTTCCTTCTTCAGTTCAACAAAGCCCAGATCTGCTGGCTGCCCACACTCTCGAGTATTTTCCCTGAGAGATAGGGTTGAAATAATGGAATGGAGATAAGTGTTATAGGACTGTCTTTTGTTTTTGTTATTCTATGATTATAGAATGTAAAGTGCAAAGAGGTCCTGGTCCATGCCTAGGGATCCTAAGCACTTTGGTAATACAAATAATAAATAATAATAATATATCAATATATCTGACAAAGTTTCCACTAATGGTTTACTTTCCCCTGAGTTTCCACTAAATAGAAGAACTTGGAAAAGCTTCATCACTTACAGTATAATTCTTTGCTTTTGTGGCCTATTATCACTTATACAATTGAGGAGGTCTCAGGAGACTGTCTGCTACTTCAATCAATTTATTCCAATAAGTGTGGATAACTTCTGTTTCTAATTAAGAGGGCTAACCCTTAATGAATACATTATCAAAACAGTCTACAATAATGTCTTGGGGCTTAAATACGTTTCAAAAAATGCAAACCACTTCAGCATGAGCCACTTAGCATTTGCTGCTGTCTATTCTGCAGCATCAGGGAGGTACTTAAATATCTGGTTGTGCCTTATATGGCTGATCAGGTTAAATATAAACTTTTCTAATATAACTGGCAATAAACGGAATTTGGAGTCATGTCTCATGAGTAGGCAGGATTAAGGACCTTGATAAGGAAGTTGTACTTTCACATTTTTATATCAAGAACTTCCAATCTTTTTGTGTATTTTTATTTGTTTGCTAATTAGAAAGCAAGTCGATTAGAAATTTAAATATAATATAATCTTATATGTATATAGTGCCTTTTATATCAAAGGTTCCTAAAATATTTTACAAACTATGAGCCTGAGCCTGATGTCAGGGGGAGCTGAAAGTGTTCAGCACCCCCAGAAGAAACTCATCCCCACACAGAATCAGGTCCTATATTTATAATGTGTACACCCACCCTCCCTCCCTTTCCCCCTCCTCCATCCCTGTAGCAGTCAACTGGTGCAGAACATGGTATGTAACAGTAGAAGGAAGAGAGGTAGTAGAGCAGAGGGTAGAAGAGCAAATCCATATTCTGGTGTGTCAGGGGATCTTTAATGTCTACACAGAGGAGAGAGAATTTCAGGGGAGGTTTTTCTGTTTGCTTGCTTGCCTTCTCTGAAAGAGCCAAACACAGGAAACTGCAAGGAAGAAGGTGTTGCATTATACATCAAGAATATATACACTTGTTCTGAGGTCCAGAAGGAGGTGAGAGGCAGACTAGCTGAAAGTCTCTGGATAAAGATAAATGGGGGAAAATAAGGGTAATGTCATCATAGGGGGTGTATTATAGACCACCAAATCAGAAGGAGGAGGAGGATGAAATATTTCTACAACAAATAACAGAAATATCTGAAACACAAGACCTAGTAGTAATGGGGGACTTTATCCAGACAGCTGTTGGAAAAGTAGTATGGCAAAACACAATATTTTCAGTAAGTTCTTGGAATACATTGGGGATAACTTTTTGTTTCTAAAAGACAGACATTTTAGATTTCATTCTGACTAACAGGGAGGAACTGGTAGCAAATCTGAAAGTGGAAGGCCATCTGGGTGAAAGCGGTCATGAAATCATAGATTTTATGATTCTAAGGAAAGGAAGGAATGAGAGCAGCAGAATAAAGACAATGGACTTTAAAAAAGCAGACTCTAACAAACTTGGAGAACTAGTATATGACATCCCATGCGAAGAAAACCTAAGGAATAAAGGAGGTCTAGAGAGCTGTCAGTTTCCCAAAATTCCTACATTCCTCACAATTCACATCAGAACAAAATGTGAATAAGACTGCACTCATAAAAATCGTATTTGAACTATATAAGTAGTTTGTTGGATAACGAGCAGATATGATAAAATAGGATTGTATATTTCTTGCCATCCAAGGCAACAAGTTATGCAAACATTAATTATATAATTTATGTCATGATGTCAGCCTACCCTGACCCACCATTCTGAATCTGCTACAAACCTAAGTCTCCTGTCTTGCTACACTGCTGTCACTTACTTAAACTAGTATTCTCTCTGCATAATTAACTCAAGCGGTTTTACTCAGCCACCTAAAATCTAGTTACACCCTGGCTCTGAGGCAGTTTTAATTTACTCAATATGTTATATCAAGGAATGTTATGTTTTGGTTTGCTTTACCTTAAAGGAAATGGATACTAGTCTAATTGAAAAACTATTTTTAAAGGGAGTTACTGAAACATGAGGTAAATATCCTAGATCTAGACACATTGTAAAGCCTTCAAGAATCCGACTCAACTATAAAAATGTTCTTAAATGGATGTCAAAATGGCAAAGTTACTATTGAATTGTACATTTTGTGTTAGGCTACTGAAAATACTCATCTATTGAAGATCTAAAATCTACCTTAACTATGGTTTCCCTTTTTAAAATTCTAGGTGTGGTCCTTTAATGCACACATGAAACTTATAAGAGCAAAGAATGTGTACAGTCAATAATAAATTAAAATACAGGCAGAGAATTAAGCATCATTTACAGTATCTGTCTAGTGATGCCTCTTCACCCACACTGACCCTAGCACTGCTACAGACCACATTCCATCAATATTTACTCAAAATTTGATTTATGGCCAAAATAATAGGAAATAGGAATATCGCAGAGGATAATATAACATATCTTGTTGACATTATGAATAACATTATATACTTTCATTGATCAAGGCTGCAAAACTACAGTATATTAGAATATAGGAACTGAGTCTATTAAAGTGTAGCATGAGACAATGTGGATAGAGACATAACCAAGCATTTAATGTTTTATGTTAGGAAGCCTGTCAACAAACAGAAAAATTGCTCAGATTTAAACAAAAACAAAACAAAACAAACAAAAGCCTTAAATATGTCCTCATTAGATACAAATTAAAATGCTGAATAAGCAGTGGGCCACAATTACAGGCTAAAGAAACAGCAGGTAAGAAATCATTTTCATTGATCAAGTATAAAAAAACTAACACATTATAGTCACTACTCTGAATAAATTCTCCCTTCATGAATATGGAACATTATGAAGTAAGACCTTTTTTATGTGTCAGTTGAAATTTTGGAGTCAGAAAGGGATTTACATATAATGAAATATGTACAGTACTACCCTGAGACTACAGTGTTTTTAAGGATACTTTAACAAGTATATGGTTTTACAGTAAGTTAAGATACTGAGAACTTCAAGAGCTGCTAAAAAAAACCACTCTTAAAAAGCAGGCCTTAAAATTAGGATTCTGAGGCCAAAACTTTTACTATTGAGCCAATTAAACTTATCTAATAACAGCCATGCAAGGACAGATTTCAAAGGTATTTAGGTGCCTAAACATGTAGGTATGTGCCTACCGGGATTTTCAAAAGCACAGCAAGTTTGGCACCTAACTTCCGTAGTCACCAGGAACCACCATTAGACAGAACTTCTTTGCAAAAAGTCATTAAACACTATTTTCCTGCAAAACTTCAGATCACCTTAAATATTAACTCACCAATGCATGGTACAGTTATGGCAAGTGAAAGTTTTGACTTGTACTATAAATTATCTAGATAGAGAAACTTTGGCTTTACAATGGAAATGCAAACACTCCTTACTATCATCAATAATAATAATTAGCAAGTACAGTTTGCATTTCCATTATAAAGCCCAATTTTCATGCTTTAATATCCCAGTCATTTAAATTATATCAAGCTAAAACTTGAAAAGTTGATAGCCTGAATGCAAAGTGTTTTGCTTGTTTCCTTATAAATAAATGTGTGTATAGAATGACTCTAATCTCAGGAATGCTGGTGTACTCTGAAAATCTTCTAATATTCATGAAAGCTATGTGCAGCATTAGATTGTTCAAGACCCACTGCGGTGAATGTCCATTTATGTGAAGCTAGATTTAAGCTTACTGTGTTTATTCGTGATGAAGACCACACTGATGAAAATGTGTCAGGATTCACTTTCCATTGAAGATAAGTGAGAAGCTAATAGCATACAGTATTAGATCACCGATTTCACTGCAAGTATTGTCTCCATTATAGAGGGCACATCAGATATTAAACCGACACCAAACTTTATCTTAGCTAAAAGACTAATATGAATCTTCTTTATTTAATTCATTAACAGTTCTGCTCTTCTAAACTACTTTTCCCAAAACTTTTCTCCTTTGGATTATACTTCTAAACCTCGCCTCATTCACTTACTTTTAACAATTAAGTTACTAACCAATCTTTTTAGTACACTGAATGAAGAGTGTAATGTAGATTGAGGAGAAAGCAGTACAGTCCAGTGCAGAGTACTAGGCTCTAAAATTCTAGGGTTCTATACATGCTCTTATCATTGATTTTCTCTATATGACCTTGGGCCAGACATTATTTATGTTCAGCTACTTAATATGAGTGTTGCTGCTGTTGTTGTATTGTATGATAAACATATTAGAACATGAAGTTTGGGAATGAACAAGGTCCTTTGTAAGGGCTTCACCCAAGGTATCCAATCTGAAAAGCCTCACTTTCGTTACCATATCACATTCAAAAGTGTGGGCTGATGTTAAAAGTCTGTTCCTGAGACATCCTGCACAGTGGATGTATCTTAGTACAATCTCTGTTGATTTTCATTCCTACATTGTGTCCTGTACGCAGTCTTATAACGGTGAATGTTATTGATATCGAAGCATCTCAGAAAATAAGAGGATCTTTCATCTTCTAACCATTTATTTCAGTTAATATTTCCCTTGATAGAACATCAATATCCTTAATGATTGTCATTTCAACCTGTTTCCAATCTTCCAGGTTTGGCCAGGTCATCAGCTACCTCACTCTCTTATACCCAAATGTGTGATGGAGTCAATTGAAAAGTCAACTGATTGCCTCACTTTCTGATCCTCAGAGCCTCCTTATGAACCGCACCATTATTAGCATTCTAGTTTCTTCAAAAGGAATTGAGGATCAGTGCCTGTAAGTCAATAAACATCACAACATCTGCCTCTGTTTCTGTTCTGTTTATGTCTTGCAGCACAGTAAGAATAGCTTTCAGTTTGGCTGTATAGTTCATACATATCCTGAACTAGTGTTCTTTCTTGTACTCTCTCCATTACACTACTGGATGAAGATGCTACAACCACCATTCCCGAAAGGTTTGTCTGCTGAGCCATTGGTGTACACATGAATCTATCTGCTTTGTGGCTGATGCTGTTGATGGTCTTTTCTACCCTTTTCCTCAATGCAGCCAAGTCCAGGTGTTCCTTTGAGCAAGATTCCAAAAGGGAGAGACATTTACTAAAGCAAATAGGTTCATATGTAGATATTATTGGGCATACAAATTTCTTCACACATTCTACTCTACTAATGTTAAGTGTTTCCAGTTCTTCAGTAGCTTTACAAACTTTTCGAAACAAATTGATTGTTTCAGTCTTGATTTAGTTTTCCCATTTTTTGACAGACAGGCCTGAATAATCACATTTAGGTGGGAAACAAAGACTATTGCCATACTGAATAAGCTGTGCTTTTCTACAGTTCTTAAGTGGATGATCATCAGACTCTTGTTCACAAATTACAGCTGGAATAGATCTGATGGGTGTTTCTAGTTTTAGTTGATGTTTATAAAATGCCTGGAGATTGCTAGATAATAATAGTAATAACTACCATAATAAGTGTCTTTCATTAGTAGATCTCAAAGCACTTTACCAAGAAAGTCAGTATCATCATGCTCATTTTACAGATAGGGAAACAGGGAAGTAACTTGCCCAAGGTCATCCGGAAGGCCAGACAGAGCTGGGAATAAAACCCAGCTCTCCTGGATCCTGGTCCAGCATTGCATTCACTAAGCTACACTGCTGTAGAAGGGACAGATCCACAGCTGGTGTAAACCTGTGTGGCTCCATTGACTTCAATAGATCTGTGACAATCTACAATAGCTGAGAATCTGGTTCTATATACAAAAAATATTCTTACATTGAAAATTATAACTGAATCAAAATGAGGTCTGGTTTTATTATTCCCTTTATTATATACACATGCTGTACTTTTGACAAATTAAGCCTTGTTTTAGAACATTTTAACTGCTGGAAAGAGTATCATGATTCCCTTTATTAAGTAAGCTAAATAGATTTATGTTACAGTATCTAACTCTTTCAAGAATCCAGTAAGTTTGTTTCCTATAGATTACTTTCCAAAAGTTAACTGGGTGATTTTGAAAAGTGTCTGGCAGACAGTACTGGAAATAGACTGGATATACTGAGAGATAAACAGTGCAACTTAAAATATGTAATTATATTCTACATTTATTACTTACAATTATCATTTTCTGAAAATGGATCTGATAAGTCTTCCCTTCACAGCAGGATTAACACATGTGGACTACAGATTTCTGGTTATGCAGTATTCTAAGGTAGTATTTCTCTAACATTGTGCTTTCCTGTGATTCCCTGAGAAATACATTAGAACAAGTTTGCCGTATGCTTTTAGAGTTGCTTGTCATTTTAATAGGAAGGAAATAGGTGCTTTTCTTTCTAACATCTACATTAAAATGAGTAGGGTTCAAAACTCTTAATAAACTAAGATAGTAATTACTCACATTGCTACTTTTAAACATTTGACATGCAACACATTAACAAGCCACACAGAAAACTTGGATTAGCAAATTATGGTATATGTAGAACAGATACAGCTTGCGGGAGGGGGAAGGGTGGGAAGGGAACAGGTAATAAGAATGACCTGACTCTTGAACTATGGCCTGACCTGAAAACTCATGCCTTATGACATGCAAAGTAGAGAAGCATTTGGGGAATTGAAAGCCAATACAAATGCTTTCATGTGCAGTTCTAAGTGCTGGCTCCGGACCAATGACAACAAAATAAAATACTGATCCCTGAAGTAGAAAATTTTGAATTGAAACTCAGTTCAGGTGCTTGTTATTTTTTGCAAATATGAAAAGAGGAAAACAAACTCTGACCTCATCCGCAGTCAGTAATTCATGAGAAGAGTCCTGTCTTGCACCCATCATTGACTGCACATACATATTCTTTTGATTAAATGGGAAATACCAAATCAAATGACCCATTCTCTAAATATCTGTAAATGCTTAAATTCTTTGCCCTTTTAAATACTTTACTGAAATCATTAACTGCATTGCCAATCAGCAAACTGAAATTACATATAAATAGGTTACAAAGTTTTAAAAACCATTAATAAATGAAATGGGCAATTCTGGAGTCAGAGTATCTCAACTTCACTTAAAAGGGGAAAACATCAGGAGAGACACAGTTCCTTCAAGAGCTTAGGCAACAAATATTGTCTTTGGTATTTATCTTGCTGAATACTTTCAAAGATGTATCTTAGAATTAGAATTCAGGAAACACTCGTGACTTCAATGAAGATCCATAACAGTAAAGCTTGTAGGACAAAACCCTGTTAGTCTATAAGTCTCTCCATGGATAGTCTATCAGAAGTCCACTGACAGCTTACATAATTAATTTGTTGGTATGATGTTCCAAATAAATATGTCATACACATAAAAATAAATATATTTCCACATTTTGAAGGCTTAGGAGAGTAACCTCTCTACTGAAATAATGAACACATATTAAGTTATCCTTTTTAATACAATTCAAATTAAATGTCAGCATTAAAGTCTTGGGCTACATGGTAACTCATTTCCAACCAAACTGCTGCTGTTATTTCTGAAAAGTTACCCGATACACATAGGATTTTTAATTAAGTACTTTACTCATACACCTTACAGGTTCTAAATTAACTGTATCAGCTGAAGGATGGGACTGCGGTGTCACTGTAGACAGTCCAATGAAAACCCATCCACATTGTGCAGCTGCAGTCAAAAAACCTAAGTCGACTTAGGATGCATATGGAATGAGATGGTGAATAATACAAAGAACATTATAATGCTTTTACTTCACTCAGTGGCACTGCCTTATCTGGAATACTGCATGCACTACCAACACAGCTCACAAAGGATATAGCAAAACTATAGGAGAGCGCACTGAGCATAATCAAGGGTCTGGAAAAACTCTCATATAAAGAGAGATTGAAAAGTTTAGGATTGTTTACTCTAGAAAGCAGACCATAAGACGTACATGATAAAATAACAAATGGTATATAAAAGGCAGATTGGAATTTCTGTTCTCCCTGTCTCATAGCACACAAACAAGGCAACATTCAATTAAACTAAAAGGTGGGAAATTAAAAATCGATAAAAGGAAATACTTTTACACACAATATGTAATTAACTGTGGAACTCCTTTCCACAATAAGTCATTGAGGCCTAGAACTTTATAAGATTCTAAAAGAGATTGGATATTTATATGAATATCAGGAATATACAGTTATAATAATTAATTACAACAAATTTTGGAAGGGACAGTCAACTTTATGCTTCAGGTTTTAAACCAATCTTAACTATTAGAAACCAGGATGAGACCTTTGCAAGCAGATTATCCCTCATCTGCCTACTGTAATCACCAAGAGGGCCACATGAGGGCTAGTACATTGGCCCAAGGACTGCATCACTGACACCTCTTCCCCGCCTCTATTCCAAGCCCTTCCCCAAATCCCCGCCCCTGCCCTGCCTCTTCTTCGCCTCTTACCCTAAGCGCGGCTCCCCACTCCTGCCCCGTCCCTCCTGGAAAGTGGTAAGCACCGTCAAACAGAGGGAAGCTTGGCGGCGGCAGGAAATAACTCCTTGGTGGAGGGTAGGGCTCTGGGAGCTTGGAAGTCCACAGCAAATAACTCCGCAGGCCACATGCTTGAGACCCCTGATCTAGAGGCTACTGTCAGAAACAGGATACTGAAGTAGACAGACCTTGGATGTAATACAGAATGACATTGTTCTATATACCTCTAATCTTTCGGATTTTGTTTTTTTCTATTTTTGTCTCAAATAAAAAAAATCTGCCAACACACAAATCGCTCAAAGCTCTAAGTAATTAATATATTGTAGTATCAATAATTTTCCACTAATCAAAATATATTTTAACATTTTTTTTTACACATTCACTACTTGCTACAGCAAAAAGACACATACAGCCTCATAGCTGCCAGCACTTTGACACATGCTTAACTTTATATACTGTGCAAAGTCCCCCCATAGACTTGCAATCTGATCGAGGTGGGCCACACTCTTATGTCCATGCAAACTTTCACTGAAGTCAGTGGAGCTCTCTATATGAGTGCAGGGACCAACCACACAGATCAAATTTCTCGATCTGTAGTCATTACTATTCCTAACTAAATCATCCACAAGAACACTATACTGTAAGAAAATAAGATTCCTGTATTTTTGTCAGGTTTGAAAAAAATTATATGTTTAAAATACAGACATATATATTTAGCATCTGACAATTGCTTTGAGACTTTCTTGATCAGTTTATAAATGATCCATTTAAAGTTGATCAGTTTAAAACTAAGAGTTTTTGTCTTAGTAGGTCATTTCCTACAAACTCAGGTCAACTAGGTAATTTGCATTAGGTCATATGCAAACATAATCAAAGACTTGAGGAGATTTATTCCTAACAGGAAGTCTACAGCTCAGTTCATGGTTTATAGTTATGGTTTTCAAACAAGATCTGCTGACTACACAATAAGAAGCAAATATCAGAGGGTAGCCGTGTTAGTCTGGATCTGTAAAAGCAGCAAAGAATCCTGTGGCACCTTATAGACTAACAGACGTTTTGGAGCATGAGCTTTCGTGGGTGAATACCCACTTCCTCAGATGCATGTCACATGCATCTGAGGAAGTGGGTATTCACCCACGAAAGCTCATGCTCCAAAACGTCTGTTAGTCTATAAGGTGCCACAGGATTCTTTGCTGCTTTTAAGAAGCAAATGACACTCAAGCCTTTCTTACCTTCCAAATTTTAAGTCACATATGCCTTTTTAAACTGTATTACATTAACTTGCTAAAGAAATTAAAGAATTTTTTAAAAAGAACAAGAACTGCAGTTCTGTAAGAACATAACGTAATCTGAACTCTGTAGAATTCATCAAGGAATATAAATATTTGGATATGAAAACACTTTTTTCATTAAAGCAAGTTGTCTCATAAATGCTCTCTACTGCATTAGAAAAAAAAGAAACAGACATATGCAGTTAGGCACAGACTGCAGTAGATGTTGCATATAATTCACACAGAATAAAAAAAAATTACAGTTGCAAAATTACACTTAATTTTCTTCTGCCTTTAGATAGTTTAAAGGCAATAACAGCGCATTAACATTTTGGAAAGCCATACATAATGAGAAAGGAAAGAGAATTTCTAACTGTAAAAATAATGGAGATTATGCAGCAATTTCCAAAGAAATTCAGTTACAAAACTTTTAGAGGATGAATGTCTCATCTATACATCAACCATAAAATTGCATATATTTAATCTTAATTAGGTCTCAGATAGGAGACAAATTCACAATGTGAGAGGCAAAAAAAGGGTGTTTAAAATCAGGGGGATTGGAAGAATTCCTTTAAGCATAAATAACTTTATCTAGCACCTCAATTTTATGCTTTGTTTCCTCTGTAATTAACCAAATAACAAAAATGAAAGTGAAAGAGGGGGAGCATATAAAAGGGAAAATTTACAGTTTTTGAGGGGAACATATGGTGGCTCTTCTGATTTGTGGGGCCCACAATGAGGGAACAGGGATATTGGGGATTAATGGCCTCTTCTTCCCAATACCAGAGGGAAATTTTGGCTACTTGGACAAGGTCATGTGTTGTAATACTATCAAAGGGCTACATGTTGCAAACTTTGGGACTACCCTGGTCACCTTACCCAATAACCTCCTTGCCCCCCTCGCCCCGCCACTGTCTGTGAGGCCAGAATGTGAGTTGATTGCTCCCCTTCACTCCAGGTCCCTGAAGGGATAATGGCACAGCAGGCCTGCATAAGACAGCAACTCACAATCAGCATGAAGGTAGTAAGAAAGATCAAGATGAACCATGACTTACTCACAGTTGCCATCAAGATTATTTAGAGACAAGATGGGTGAGGTAATATCTTTTATTAGATCAACTTCTGTTGGTGAGATAAACAAGCTTTTGAGGTTACACAAAGCTCCAATAAAAGATATTACTTCACCCACATTGTCTCTCTAATATCCTGGGACCTACTGCATATATCAAGATTTACAGGCAGACCACATGGTGAAAGGACAAAAGGGATGCACTTCATTGAAATAGGCAAGTGTTTTCTGGAGGGCCAAAAGGGAAAACAATCAGTTTTTAATATCTTACTCTTTTTGTGGTAACAGATGCCAGTGCAAAGTGAGTGTAAAAACCTCCCATTCTCTTCTGGTAGGGTTTTACACTTGCTTTGCACAAGTGTAGCTAACTTTGCAAAGGAGCGGAGAGTCCAGACCCTGTACTATCATTTGCCTGGCTAAATAAGGAATCCAGACTTGCAAGATCTCAATTCACAAAGTGTGTTCATGCATTTGTGTGTACCATTTGTGGGTATGTACAATACTGCATATGGGGGGGAGGGGTGTATGTACTCTGGGTGCATGCAGTATGTGTGTATATAGTGTGGGAGTGTGCATACAGGGATGTAGGGTGACCAGATGTCCCGATTTTATAGGGACAGTCCCGATTTTTGGGTTTCGCTCTTATATAGGCTCCTATTACCCCCCATCCCATTCCCATTTTTCACACTTGCTGTCTGGTCACCCTAACTGGGTGGGTGTATTATGCTAGGGTGTGCATACGGGATGGGTGTGTTGTGTGGAAGAAAGGCGTATTTGGGGTGGGTATGTTCTGGAGAGGGGTGCGAGGGGGAGCACACAGCATTGTCTATGCCAATGGCTGGGCAGGTGGTCATTCGGTGTTGTCGGGACTGGCCTAGTGGCGGGGGCGAAGAACCACCACACCGCTGATGACGAACACGCTAGTGCCGGGCAGGCCTGAAAGCGGGTGGGGGGGGGGAGCAGGCGGCCACGAGCCAGCGTGAGTGGTGGGAGCGGGGCGCGGGCCCAGGCGGCGGAGAGACACGACAGGTTGCTCACTCCTGCGCCGGCAGAGCAGGCCCCGGAGACGTGGGGGGGAGACAAGCTGGGGGGGGGGGAAACGACACTGCATCCGGGTCTCACTCACTCACCTATCATGGCCACGGTGGGAGGAGGGGAGAGAGCGCGCGCACGCACCCGTCCCGTCCGCGCTCGCAGCTCAAATTCTCGCTTTCAGCACTCTGACTGAACACGCAACTGCGGGTCGAGCTGGCGGGACTGCTGAGTCATAGAGCGCATGCGCAAACTTGGAGCGTGCCTGCCGATCGCTTAGTACTCTGGGTAGTGTAGTTCTCACGAGCGTGCGCTCTTTCCTGCTCTGGCCCGGGCTGTTCCACGTGATCTGCGCAATGTCACCCCCCCTTCTCACGTGACCGCAAACAGAAGCCGGGCAGGTTGTTGACAGGTTGCCTAGCAACCTTGAAGCTTCCCTGGAAGCGTGTTGATGTTAGCTACAAAGTGAGGCAGTGTCCCGCCCTCCCAGCCAGACCCCACACAGGAGCCTCCATAAGCAACAGCCGTGGGTGAGGAAGGGCAGCAGGGGGTGAAGAAGGGCAGCAGGGGCAGAGGGTGAGGAAAGGCAGCAGGACTGTGAGGAGGATTTATTTTTTTCTCAATTTATTCTTTTAGCCTATGTATTTAATTCCTATCCCCCATAAAGGTGCCTGGGGAGATGGTGGCAGAGAAAGATGGTTCAAGCCCCCTGAAACTCACTGGAGAGAGACCCCCACAACAACAGCAGCCACTGGGGCAGCTGAGGAGAACCAAGCAGCAGGTCACTGATGGATTCACTGTTAAAGCCATGATGAGAAACTCTGTGGTATGTTTGCTGCCAGTAAAGAAGTTTTTAATTTATTTAGTCTCATATGCCCATGAAGCAGGTTCGGGGGTGGGGGCAGTGCCTGCCAGAAAGTATGCAGGGTTGGCAGGATTTTAATTGAAATTAATTGGTCATGGAAATAGCTTTAAGGCCTTGAGGAAATGTCATCTTGTGGTAATGGGTGGTCTCTCAGGATATTGTGATACATCAGGTTAAAATATGCCAGTTTTGTGTCACCGTGTGTGGTGTTATATTGTTTTGCATAATCAAATAATATTGAATCAAATTCAACCTATCATGAAGTTATGTCCAAACATAATTATGTTGTACTTCATTAAAATGTTATCATGTCATGCCATGACACTGTGTCAAAAAGTCTTGACCTTGTGTCACCGTATGGTGAAATTACGACATAAATGTCACATCATATGGTGAAAGTTTTTCTTTGCAAAAGAGATAATCCTTAAATCCTCAGCTGAAAGAAAAGAAATGCAACATATTACTATTAATTATTATTATAAGTATATATTTTAGTTAAAGGAAAACTCATACAAAGAGGTAGGAGAAAACAGTTGAACATCACATGAAAAATACAGCATTTTTAAAAGAACTTCCAAAAATAATCATCAAAAACCTTTCACACGGTATTGGAAAACATTACCTTAGAAGCTTGGAATATTACCTTACATTTATTTTCTAGTGGCTAGTCCTTTAGCATGAGGATCGCAAATAGGAGCTGATCCATCAACCTTTACTTTCACTAACAGTCTTTACAGAAGTAGTTCTATTAAAGTGTGTGGGACTTCTGCCATGAGTAAAGATTGCAATATCACACCCTGTGTAGTAAACCTTTCCTACAGTAATTGTTGCAACTGATTGCTTCCATTAAATTTAATAAATAAACCTCAACACTTCTGATAATGCTTCTCAGTTTCTAAGTGGGATGTGCTATTATGAGCACACAACATCTGTGCTCAAAGCTCTGGATTGGCTTTTTATTTGCTTTTGGGTACAGTTCAAAGTGTTGGCAACAGTCTTTCTCTTTCTCTCTTTTTAATTGCATATATGTTCCCAATAATAATTACAAAATGCATGAAAAAAGCCCTAGAAACTGATCTCACCCAGCCTCTGTAATTCATTATATATATATCAAAATTTAGAAGAAAAACAAACAGACAAGTCTACCTTAAATATAATGAGAAGCATTGTACTCTGTAGACTATATCTGAGAAACAACATTTTCTCCTTCTGGAGGTCTCAGTTGGACTAACAGACAACAATAATTATGAGCAAAGCCCCTCCCAGCACTGACCTATTATCATGTAATAATAAAAACACATTTATTATTTAATGTTAGCAGCCAAATCAGTCATACCCAGGTGCTTAACTTTATGCATATGCATAATCAAATTAACTTCAATAAGATTATTCATAGGGCATAAAGTTAAACACATGCATAAATCTTTGCCTAAATTAGGCCTTAAAGACACAAAACATGAAATGTAAAAAACAGGGCTATGACATAAAACAAGCATATGAACAAAAAGGATTAGGGGTTTGGAATGGCTGCCATATGTGGAGAGATTAATAAGACTGGGACTTTTTATCTTGGAAAAGAGACGACTAAGGGGGGGGATATGATTGCGGTCTATAAACTCATGACTGGTGTGGCGAAAGTAAATAAGGAAGTGTTACTAACTCCTCATAACACAAAAACTAGGGATCACCAAATTAAATTAATAGGCAGCAGGTTTAAAACAAACAAAAGGAAGTATTTTTTCACACAGCGCACAGTCAACCTGTGGAACTCCTTGCCAGATGATGTTGTGAAGGCTAAGACTATAGCAGGGTTCAAAAAAGAACTGATAAATTCATGGAGGTCCATCAATAGCTATTAGCCAGGATGAGCAGGGTTGGTGTCCCTAGCCTCTGTTTGCCAGAAGCTGGGAATGGGTGACAGGGCATGGATTACTTGATGATTACCTGTTCTGTTCATTCCCTCTGGGGCACCTGTCATTGGCCACTGTCAGAAGACAGGATGGACCTTTGGTCTGATCCAGTGTGGCCATTCTTATGTTCTTACGAACCATCAACAAACTTGAATTTGAATCTGATTTTAGTGATCAGTATATAGAGAACTGTTTGTTAATTATTATTATTATTATTATTATTATTATTGCTTTTAATTCACAAAGTCTCCAGTCAGGATTTGGGCTCTGTAGAAACACAAAGAACTGTGTAATCACCACTCTGAGGAACTCAGAACTAGAATCTATGTGCTACCACATCTGAAAGATTGGAATCCTAACTTTCAACTGGCATAGAACATTTATCTCTAATTCTGGGGTTCATGAGTCCTCCATTTAGAACCCATAAGTATGTATTTCCTAGATCATAATTATGTTTTTCTAATAGTTCTCACATCTACAGTATGTGCTAGTAAGCTACAGGCCCTCATGTCCAAAACCTCATTTTTACATTTTCACCAAGATCAGCTGGTCTTTGATGCTCGTTTCAAATTTGTTCCCAATTTTGTTCAGGCTTTTCATTTAAACCAATCTATGACTTTGACTGGTATTTTTACCTGCAATCACATTCATCCCACATTCTCCATAAGATGAACATTAGACAGTTTCCGTCCTTTGATTTAGACAGGCCATAAATCTTTTGTGAATCCTATTTTCTCTTCTTGAGTCCTGTGAATAAGTTTAGTGGCATTTCCATCCTTCAAATTGTTGGGCAATTATTGGCTGCAAATGCACAGACATGAGTTCATGAGAAATTTTCTCTATATATACCTCTGCTAGAATATTATATAAAGTTCTGAGCACCTTGGATCAGGTCCACAAAAGGACCAAGGCATTGCAATGCTGAATGTTGCAGCACCTAATTTTTACGTGCTCAGAAAATTACAGGAACAACAAACACTGTGATTCACAAAGACTGAGGTTAGCATTTAGTCTCTCTGTACAATGAATGGGGAGAGATAGGTACCAATTTGTGATCCACAAAAACCAGCATGCTAGGCATGGGAGCCCATCTCCTGGAGTTGGGAGGCTTAAGGTTGTCATAAACAGATAGCTAAGGGTTAATGTCTCTTTCACCTGAAGCACCTGACCAGAGGATCAATCAGGAAACCAGATTTTTTCAACTTTGGGTGGAGGGAATTTTGTGTCTGAGGTCTTTGTTTTCTGTCTGCCTGCTTTCTCTGAGCTTTGGAGAAGTAGTTTCTGCTTTCTAAACTTCTGTTTCTAAGTGTAAGGACAAAGAGATCAGATAGTAAGTTATATGGTTTCTTTTCTTTGGTATTTGCATGAATATAAGTGCTGGAGTGCTTTGATTTGTATTCTTTTTGAATAAGGCTGTTTATTCAATATTCTTTTAAGCAATTGACCCTGTATTTTGTCACCTTAATACAGAGAGACCATTTGTATATATTTTTTCTTTCTTTTTTATATAAAGCTTTCTTTTAAGACCTGTTGGAGTTTTCTTTTCTGGGAAATTTCAGGGAAATTGAGTCTGTACTCACCAGGGAATTGGTGGGAGGAAGAAATCAGGGGGAGATCTGTGTGTGTTGGATTTGCTAGCCTGATTTTGCATTCCCTCTGGGTGAAGAGGAAAGTGCTTTTGTTTCCAGGACTGGGAACGGAGAGGGGGAGTCACTCTGTTTGGATTCACAGAGCTTGTGTCTGTGTATCTCTCCAGGAGCACCTGGAGGGGGGAAGGGAAAAAGGATTATTTCCCTTGGTTGTGAGACTCAAGGGATTTGGGTCTTGGGGTCCCCAGGGAAGGTTTTTCAGGGGGACCAGAGTGCCCCAAAACACTCTAATTTTTTGGGTGGTGGCAGCAAGTACCAGGTCCAAGCTGGTAACTAAGCTTGGAAGTTTTCATGCTAACCCCCATATTTTGGACGCTAAGGTCCAAATCTGGGACTAAGGTTTGACAAAGGTGTCTAAGCTATTTTCTGCAGGAATGAGTGAGGTGTCTGCCTTGCTCCACACAAGACAGCCAGAGGAGGTGGTGCTCATTGTATAACTGTGAGTCTAGTGGTTAGAGCACTCACCTGGGATGTAGAGCCCCACATTTAAGTCTCCCCTCTGCTGGCAGGGGAGAAAAGATTTAAACAGGGATCTTCTCTCTTTTTGGAATGTGCTCAAACCACTGGGCTATGGGATCTTCTGGTGTGGAGGTCCCTCAATTTCTCATGTTCTAGCTTTTCCACTGTAGATAAATAATTAAAGAGTGATTGGAGAAGGGGACTGGACCTGGAGTCTACCACATGGGTGCCCTACCCACCAGGCTACAAGTTATTCTTTCTCTCCCGTTGGTCCTATGATTTTTCCCCAGTGGATAAATCCTTGAATAGTCAGTGAATGAGAGATTCAGGTTCCAGTCCTCCTGCTCCACTCACTCTTTTGTTATTTATCCATGGTGGATCAGCTTCAAAAGGAGAGACTAAGAGAGCCTGCCATCAGAATTTCCCAGAGCTCAGTGGTTAGAGCACTCTCCTAACGGTGGTAGACCTCTCTGCAAATTTTGAATGAGACTCGATCTGGTAGGTGGCTTCAGATGTTCTTCCACCTAGCCTCCCCCCAGTTTTTGGATTCTTCTGGGGCTAGAAGAGAGAGGGGCAACTGGACACATAGAGTAAAGCAGCAACGTCACACTCAGAGGCAGAAACTTAGGCATGGAGGGAACTTTTTCCATGACAAGTTAGGTACTGAGTGAGTTTAAGTGCCTGCGTTTGGTGTAAGTTTTATGACTCTCACTGCAGACAAAAAATGGGATTTAAGCACGCAGTCTGGGGCTTAGGCCCCTAAGTACCTTTGTTGATCGGCACTCTTGATACTAGAAAAATACTGACACACTGGAGAGAGTGGAGGGAATTTCTAATCTTAATTCTTGCTGTTCTCCCAATGTTGGTAAATTAACGTGTAAACTTCCTACCATTGTTGTTATCTTATTTTTAGGTATTGTTTTCTATCATACACTTTATATCTTGGGTAGATTGCATCTAATGTATCAGGAATGTTTTAAATAACAGCTCTCTCCTGTTTTCAGACCAACAAACCCCAGGCAAGTCCCAAGAAATGACATTCTTTCAGCCTTCAGCAGACATATGGGCTGTGGAGCCAGATAATTTCTTTTTAATTTGGTCTTCATGCTGAAGCTTTATCATCTAAAATCTTCTGTGCCTCAACATACATTTGTTTACCGATTATATAACACTTTCTTCATCATATTGATCATTAATAACTTATAATTCACCATTACTTTCCACAAAAAATTCTCCAAATTCTAGAGATGCTGAAATATATCTGTAAAGACTTTTAAACACCTTTTTTATATTAATAAAGGCAAGAAGAATTTGACCTTGGCGGAGAAAATGCAAAATAAAAAAGAAAGGGGTTTATTTTACAGCTTTTTTAATTCTAGAGATGTGGAGAACAAACTATATAACCACTTCAGTGAGTTTAAGGATTATTTTTTTTTAAATCTTTCCTCCTCTCTGGATATATTCAGTTCACACAGATATTTGCATATCTTTGTATAAGCAATAGTATATAAAAGAATACTTGATTTAGTCTAGAAATTCAAAAGTTCTAGCAGGGCTTGAAAAAATTTACTCAATTCATGACAAGTGGAAAGCTTTGGCTGCTGAATATGGATACCTAAACTTTCATGCTTTAAGTGAATTAAAGTTATTTTTAAACAATTAGGATTCTAGCTGTTATGGTTTCTATTATGGTTATGACAATAACATTTGGATGGTTAACAAAATGTGAAAAAATGCAGTACTGTCTTCCTAGTCTTCAAACAAGTAAATCCACTGTCACTGCAATGGCTCCTAGCTCTGATAATCAACAGCAGAATGAAATTAATAATACAGCTGATAGTTAGAACACTGTGGGAAGTAGTGAAACCGGTAAGAATCATGGTGGTTTCTTATTGACAGAACTGTTGCTTGGGAGAGTTATAAACAACAGTATAGGCAGCCACTGGAGTTATTCTCATGGGAGAAAGACTCAAAAATGGAGATCAGGGAGTTGTAGAGTATTAGGTCCAGACGTGCAAAGGTGTTGCAACACCTAAATTTAAGGTGCTTAGAAAATCTCAAGAATTCACAAAGCCTGAGTTGGGTGCCCAGCCTCATAGAATGCATGGGGAGAGATCAATGTGTGATAATGGGACCCACAAAACCCACCATTTAAACTAGCCAATAAGAGTTATTGAGGAAGAGGAAATGTCCAAAGTGGAACAGATTTAACAGAAGAGATTGAGAGAAACTCGCATCAAAGTATTGCAAACTCTAGAGGTCAGGCACTCTTCTGAGAAGTAGGGGAACTCTGTGCAAATACTTGCTCTCTCTAAAGCAGAAGGAGGAATTGAAGGGATGTGGTACATGTTGGATGAATGTACCAATTAGGGGTCTGTAAGTTGTAAGAGAGTCACCACTGTAGCTTCCTCTGGATGGCTTTTTAATGGGGCCTCATCCAGTAGGCCAGCTCTTAGCATGCCAACCACATCAGCCCCTGCCTATCTTCTGCTGGTCTGAGAATTGTGCTGAGGCTAGGCATTATATAGGTGTCCAGTCACCTAGAGTGAGGAGTACTGCACATGCCCAGAGGCAGAAACCTAGATGCTTCAGGGACTTTTACAGCAAAAATGTAGATGCCAAGTAAGGCTTGGCTTTCTCTACAGAGTTAGGTCGACATAAGCAGCTTATGTCAACCTAACTATGTTCTTATCTACACTACAGTCTTGCTCCCGCCGATGTAAGTACTCCACCACACCGACATAATAACCTCCATGAGAGGCTTAGGGTTTATTTTGGTGTAGTTAGGGCGACACTGCATTCCTTACAGGGGTTGTTGGCTGTCTTGGAGCCATGACATTGACAAGAAAGTCAGCTCCTGTCTCCCCAGCTGGGCTGCTGTTAGGTCTCTGCTCCAAACCATGCTGCCATCCAGGCTCCTGGCTTGGGCTGCTGCCCGGGCTCCCCACTCCCTACTGGGAGCCCTGCTGTCCCTCAGCGTCCCTGCTACCCACCAGGAGAATGGCAGCTGACTGAACCTCAGATGGCTTTCCCCCTACTCCTAGCTGGGAGCAGCTCCTCTCCTCCCCCGCTTCCAGCTCAGAGCAGGGAGGTGAGAAGCCTCTGGGGACAGTTGGGCTCCCAGTGGGGAGCTACATGGAGCTAAGAGCCTGAGCTCTCAGTCCCACAGTCGATGGAAGCGCTTCTGGTGAGGACGCACACTATCGACAGGACGGTAGTGTGGACATTAGTAAGTACTGCAGTAGCTGTAAGTCGATCTAACAAGTCAATTTGAGATGGTAGTGTAGACATTCCCTGAGATTAGGTACCCACAGGGTTAAGTGGTAGCTGAGTGGGGGGGAAGACTGTGGATCACAGTGGTGCCTGAAACTGGGATATAGATACCTAAGAGTTTTTGCAGATGTGGGGCCTTGTGAAAATTACTGGAATCCACAAAGCCTGAGTTAGGTGCCCAGGCAATATGTACTTAGGTATGGAAGCCGCAAAAGCCAGCAGGTAAGCAGCTCCCCATCTAAACTAAACAACAGCAGATGTGAATGAGAGGGTGTGTCCTATGCTCACCCTTCTCAGGGAGTTTGGTACTTACCTCTGCTTGGGATGTTTGGCCATGAACCTTCTCTTGGAATCATGTATATAAGTCATGTTATGCAAGAAATGCTGGAGGAGCAGGCCATGGTAGTGTCCACTTTATAATTTTAACTCAGTGATTCAATACCACCCAGCCCCTGCTTCAATACCACCCTCTGCTCAATGGGGAGAAAGTAATTGAATGTGGATCTCCCACCTCTCAGGAGAGTGCCCTAGTTTTAGGATGTAGCTATTGAATAGTCTGGTGTAGGGCTCTCTGAATATCTCCTTTTGAAACTGTTCTACTTTGTATAAATACTTAAATAGTCATTGGGCCAACAAGAGTGACAATGACTCTATAACCTTATGGTTAGGGTACCTACCTAGGCATGAAAGATACAGGGTCTACTCCCCCTGGTCCAACATGGAACTTGTTGGTGAAAGGCCTCCCATCACCCCAATAATAGATAGAAGCATTTAATCCTCTAGCTAGTATGGTAAAAAAATTCAAGAGTTCTCAGTTTTAGTACCCTGTGTTTAAAATGTATTACAGTAGAACCTGAGAGTTACTAACACCTTGGGAATAAAGTTTTTTTCATAACTCTGAGAAAAATATTATGGTTGTTCTTTCAAGTTTACAACTGGAACATTGACTTAATATAACTTTGAAACTTTCCTGTGCAGAAGAAAAATGCTTCTTTTAACCATCTTAATTTAAATAAAACAAGTACAGAAATTGCTTTCTTACCTTTTCAAATCTTTTTTTAAACTTTCCCTTAATTTTTTTTAGTAGTTTACATGTAACACAGTACTGTACTGTAGTTGCTGTGGGGCTAGGGGGTTGACTGGTCAGTTCATAACTCTGGTGTTCATAACTCTGAGCTTCTACTGTAGTTTAGATAGCTTGCTTAATAGATATTCACCAGAAGAAAAATGTTTCTGATCCTGAAGTAACTGGGATCCCTTTTCTTTTTTCACATGTAACTTTTTACTGATCTAATATGTTTTTTTCTTCAAAAATTGTGGAACGGATGAATTGATATACCAAGTTAGACTAAAAATTCATGTAGTCCAATTTCCTGTTTCAAACAGTGGTCAGTACCAGATACTAAAAATACTCTCCTATAATAGACAATTATGTAATACTTTGCCTATGGGAGAATTTCTTCTTAACTCCAGAGTTAATTTAGTGGTTGGTTTATGTCCTGAAGCAGAAATGGTATGATATTCCTTATGAACTTTTATACAAGCTAAGTAACTGCAAATATTCTTATTATTCATATAGATAATACTACACCCTGTCTCTGGAAGCCAACAAGGGAAGAAATGAAGAACAATAGGGAAATAAGGCTTCAGTTCAGCAAAGCACTTAATCACATGTTTATGTGATTTGCTTAACTGGGGCCTATGAGAGGCAGACTCAAGCATCCACAGAATCAGTAGCATCTCATAAGCAGAGGGGTGAAGAGCAGCAAAAATAATTCCATCCCCCATTAAAAATCGGATACTTGCGAGTACTAACGGTCACACATTCAGTTTAAAGCATTGGTATTTTTATCTGAATAAGCAATGATTTGATTACACAGTCAAATCAAAGCACATGGAATTAGAAGTTTTCAGTCTAGGGTCTGAGAGGTTTTCTGGGCCCCTTCCAACATGAATTAAATGTAAGAAGACAAAAGTTCATATGTAATCCCCACTTCCTGTGCATTCCCATAAGCATGCCTTTAACATGACATCAGAAGGGGATCCTGCTTTGATGTCTACCGTAGTATTCCTCCACCAGCTGTCATTTTCACATTTTGTATGCTCTCTAGAGTGCACAAAATCACATAATGCACATTCAAATAATACTAATGGGAGGAATTCAGAAAAAGAGATGACTATTCAAGATAAAGGGAAGACTCACTTTGGCTGAGGTTAAGGAAGGCCAAAGAAGGAAAATGTTACTAGCCTGTCTTAAATGCTTTACTTTGTATTTCGACGGACAGTGTTTTAGATTTATGCCCTCCTTTACATACATTTGTCTGTAACTCTGTATATCCATGTATTTTTAAAAGAAGTTAGTAGACAATCAGATATTGCTTGTATGATGTGCATGATTTTTTAAATACTTTATTTCTAAATCAGAGTTTTGCAGAAATGCCAAAAGGTTGTAAGGGCTAATTGAGGATTAAGTTGGTTTAAATTTGGATTTTTAAAACGGAGTAATTGAGCAGAGATATTCATGTGCAAAAATAGTCTATGAAAAAATCTTAATTGGTGAAATATACACTTCTTTTATGGTCAGACATCCTCGAACACATTTTTTAAAGGTGAAGTTAAGATAACATCCACATATCAGTAGTCTGAGTGCGTATTATTTTAGAAGAATGTTAAAGTTTAAAAATCCCTTTAGGCTTTTGAGGGATCAAAGTAGTTGGGGGAGGAATTCTTCACTCTAGACACCTGAATGGTGCCCAGTAACAGCAAGAAAGTGGAGGAAGGGAGCTGTCATTACACAGGGGTCTGGGTGCAATAGGAAATAAGCAGGAGGATTGAGAAGGGGGTTGATAACTTTCCAGGGGCCTCTTGCATGGTGCCCAAGAAGAAGCATGAGGTGAAAAGAAGGAGCAGGGAAGGGAATCTTATACACTCTAATATGCTGCCCCCAGATGCCAAACTGTCCCTATTTTCCCCACCTTGCAGATCTTCAAAGCAGGGTTCCATTTTTGCTTAAGGAGTTCCATAGAGAAGGAAGACAGGGTTCTAACAGGAGTCTGTGGGGTTTAACATCTGTAGCATCATTTTCTTAATTTCATTATTGCCATTTTTTGGATTTTATCACAAGTTGTGTAATATTTGATGTTTTTTCTTGAAGCCTCAGCTGCTGGAATCAAGAAATTGCATGAGGATCTCAGCTTACATTAAAAAATAATTTCTAGCCAGGGTGGTTCCAGAAAAAATCTTGAAAACATTACCCTAGTGTATCATAAAAGCTCTGAAACTAAAAAGCCAATAAAAGGAACCTACGATTAAAAAAAAACCTCATGATTTTGAGGGCCTACCTCGTGATTTTTGAATGATTTGGGATGGCAATATTGCAGTTTTGCTCACCTGGGTCTATTCAGAAGGCCTCCACAAACATTTCCAGCTGATCTCTCTGCCTTGGCTTCTAGTGAATATGTATATTTTAGCTGTCATAATACATAAACTCCTTGTACAATTCTCTTTAAATATGATAGAAAAATTCTACCTCATCTCTATAGGTAACATACTAATGATGAGATTGCTATTATTTTTATGTTTTGTAAGGTAGTACCGACATTGTTTTATAATAGAAATTTAATTGCTACCTTAACTATGGATCACTGCTGTTCTATAATCTGGAGAATGATCAAATGGAAGTCTACTAAATGTACAAAAAGAAGTCTCCCTTTAGATTGAGAGTAAATATGAAAAATTTCAGCCCAGTGTAATTTCACTTTGTCTTTTTCAGAAAGTTATAAGCACCTAAAAATCAGAGCTGCTTATGAAAAGACCTTTTAAACCAGAACTATAGCATTCTTTCTACAATATTATGATAATATAACCAGAAAAATATATTTAATGCTAGATATTATAACATCATTCATCAGAGCTCAAATTTCATAATGTATTTTTAATCTAGAATTTTTATGGCTTACTGATGTTTATGGCTTAATGATGTTTCTCTTCAGAAAATATTCATAATATTGCTGTTCTTGAAATTAGTCACTAATTTTTTATAAATATGGGGGAGAATTGATTTATTTTTCATAAATATAAGAATGAGATTTGTTTCATATTCTTGAGCGTGAAGAAATGCATGCTTCTTAGTTACACATTTGAATCACCAGTCTGTCTTTTATAATTTAGTCATATGACTGAAAACGGATAATAAGCAGATTGTCAGTTAGCACCCTCATCATATCATTGATAGACATTTTTTATTATCTTAAATCATTTCATTTATTTTATTCACAATATTTTACATAGTGAGAAAACTTGGAAAGTTTTACATTTTATAGGTAGATGAACTAGATGTAAATTATTCTGAAACATAATGACGCACGTTTCAAGATGCCTTTGCAAATCAGTTCTTTATGAACTAATGTCATAAACAGATAGTTAAGGGTTAATGTCTCTTTTACCTGTAAAGGGTTAAGAAGCTCAGTGAACCTGGCTGACACCTGACCAGAGGACCAATAGGGGGACAAGATACTTTCAAATCTTGGTGGAGGGAAGTCTTTGTTTGTGCTTTTTGTTTTGTTCGTTGTTCGCTCTTGGGACTGAGAGGGATAGGACGTACACCCAGGCTTTCCCAATCTTTCTGAATCAGTCTGTCATGTCTCAAAATAGTAAGTAATAGCCAGGCAAGGCGGATTAGTCTTATGTTTGTTTTCTTAACTTGTAAATGTGTCTTTTTGCTGGAAGGATTTTTAGCTCTGTTTGCTGTAACTTTGAATCTCAGGCTGAGGGGGGGTCCCTCTAGTCTATATGAATCTGAGTACCCTCTAAAGCATTTTCCATCCTGATTTTACATAAATAGTTTTTACTTTTTCTTTCTTTAATTAAAAGCTTTCTTTTTAAGAACCTGATTGATTTTTCCTTGTTTTAGAATCCAAGGGATTGAGTCTAAACTCACCAGGGATTGGTGGGGGGGGGAAGAGGGGGATGGTTAATTTCAATTTGTTTTAAGATCAAAGGAGTTTGGATCAGTGTAGCCTCTCAGGGTAACCCAGGGAGGGGAAAGTCTGGGAGGGGGAAAGGAGGGGGGATGGTTTATTTCTCCTGATTTTAAGACCCAAGGGGTTTGGGTCTTGGGTTTCCCAGGGAAGGTTTTGGGGGAACAGAAAGTGTGCCAAACACAGACTTCTGGCTGGTGGCAGCATACCAGATCTAAGCTAGGAATTAAGCTTAGAAGGGTCCATGCAGGTCCCCCACATTTGTACTCTAAAGTTCAAAGTGGGGGAAAAAAACCTTGACAACTAAAAAATAGCATATTCACACTGAACCATTATTTTAAATATGACTTACAGAGAGCACTATAAGTTCTGTCCATTGAAGTATTGGAATACAATACTTAAAACTTTGCAAAATTGCGCATAATTGTAAAACAGCTTATACCTGACCCCTCCTGCCGTAAGGAGCCGAGGGAATTCCAGGGTGGTTCTGATCATACTGGCAGAAGCAGATGCTGTGATGACATATCAGAGTGGGAATCAGTAATTGGGCAAGGCAGCATGCTGGAAGACCTAAGAATGAAAATACTCTTTAGTTTTCAAATAATAATTATGCTTTGACTGATTCTCTAAACTTCGCCAAAGAGGTATTCAGCCCTACTGCTGAAGTTAATGGAGGACAATTTGCCAACCACCTTTAAGAGGTGCTATTGTTATTCTATAGTTTTTATGATTAAGTGTTGTTCACTCAGTGGGTCAATAATGATGTTGGTGAAATTCTGGCCCCCAAAGTCAATGCCAAAACTTTAATTGACTTCAGGAGGGTCAGGATTTCACCTAATGGTCTTACTATAATTAACTTATAATCAATAGACGTCATAGTCTATTACGTGGCCCAGGACCAGCCCTATACCAAATGGTGCCCCAGGCGAGGAGCATCTTTCGCGCCCCCCCATTTGTTAAATGTTTGAATATCTTATTTTAATTGTATTTGTAGCCCATTTCATGACTTTGATGCAAGATCTGCATGCATGATTTATTCCTGTCATATAAGACGATAAATACAGATCTGTAAATCTGTATTTATTCATGCCATATATAAACAAAGAATTCATTTTCTCTAAGCTTATAGAAACTTTTTTAATTAATATCAAGAAATTGAACTCTGCATTAACATTGGGTGGACCAGTATTAAATAGTGTTACAGTACGCTTATTCCTGGGGGAATTCTGCACTACTGCAGCGCAGTAGAAAAATGACCCCCTGTAGATTCTCTTTGCTTCCTTGCAGAAAATGGTTTCTGTGGGGAAGCAAAGAGAAGCTGCACCAGTGCTCACTCACCCCTCCCCAGCAGCTCAGACAAGTCTTTCTGGGCAGCCAGGAAGAGGTAAATCACTGGAGAGAAAGAGGCCTGGAGATGCCCTGGCCACCCAGGGAAATGAGTCCAAGCTGGGTGGGGTGGAGGGGAAGAGGAGAATGGAGACGAGTTTCCCCCCCTGCCCTGCACAAAGCAATCGGGGCTAGGTCAAATCAACCCCCCAAAACTTCCCCTGGCTGCAGGAAGCTCTGCACCGTGGGGTTGGGGAGCTTGGTGGGAGGGAGGTCTGGGTGGAGAGGTGAGGTTCAGCAGTGGGATTGTAGAGGGGGTGTTCCGAATGCACAGTAGTTGGCTGGATAGGGGCAGCAGCTCCCCGTACAGTGACCCCCTGCCCACACACCTAGAACCTCCTACCTAGCCCCCCCATCAGGAGCCCCATGCACACAGAACCCCTCACTGAGTCTTCTGAACCCTTACCCCACTGAGCCTTATTCCCTCCATCAGGAGCCCACAACACCTGGACACCCACCCCACTGAACCCCAACCAGCTTTACCTTGACGCCCCTCATCCTACCAAGCCTCTTTCTCCCACCGCCCCCCACTAAGCCCTAAACACCTTCAGCTGGACTCCCCTGAGTCCTCTGTTGTCCATTTCCTCTGCATCCAAAACCCCACACCAAGCTCCCATGCATCCAGATCCCCCTCCCCAGACCTCCCATCGAGCTCCCCACACCCAGATTGTGCCACACAGAAACCTTGAGAGAAACCTGGTACCCTTGAGGGAATTCTGTACTAAACAATTTAAAAAATTAAAATTCTACAAAGTTCTGCATATTTTATTTGTCAAAATAACACAAAAAACACAACAATATAATCATACCATTTTCAATTATTTTGGTAATTTATTTCAAAATACTTGTAAGCAAATAATTTTAAATGGTGTGATTATATTGTTGTTGTGTTTCTGTTATTTTGGCAAAATATGCAGAACTTTGCAGAATTTTAAAATATTGTGCACAAATTTTTTAATTTTTATGGTGCTGAATTCCCTCAGAAATAAGTGGATGATAGCCTTAGAATATTAACCCTCATCTTTTAGTTCAAAAGGTCAATTTTCTTGCCTTTTCCCTTGTGAACTGAAGCACAGCATCAGAGAGATCCAAAGACTGGCCAATGTAATTTTAAAACAATAAAATAGCAAGTGATGTCTCCTGTCGGCCATCGTTGATCAAAGATATATTTTAATGAGCCTGAGCTTTGAAAAGCTGCATTTACCACTCACAAGTGTGACCAGCAGCGTTAGCAGAATCCTCAAAGCTATCCACACATTAGGAAAAGTGTCCTTCAGCCCTGCATCATGAATGAATTGGAGAACTTGGAGTGGAGAGTGCTTCCCATATGACAAAATATATTGCATGTTCTCCAATTCAACATAGTGGTCTTTATCATTGATGTTTGAACATTCCTCATGTGTCAGTGTGTGATGAAGGTCCATACAATTGTTAAAGAGTGTTTTTCTGTCTGGCAGCAGCTTACGGAGGTCATACAAAAACCTCAGTTTTTTTCGTGATGCGTCATTTTTCTGAATCTTTCTTTGATGAACACTCGAGTAATGTCAACAAGCAAGGGAAAAAAACTTTCTGTTGAATTTTTCTTCCAAGCTTCTGATCATCTCATCTCTGTCCTTGTAACCAAACTGTCTCTTCTTCTGATGAATACAAGTTTCCTTGAAGACAAGCTCAACTCCTAAGTTTTCCTCCATTTCTTTGGCAGCAGCGATGGCATCTTCAAATCTGTTGTCTCTGTAGCCACAACAAAATCAAGGCAGCTTCTCAAAGAAGTAGTGGTCATGATGTCCATTGACTGAATTTATAATACCTTGCTTACAGCATTTACTGAAAACCCAGAATATCACGCCAAACCACAAATGAGACCAGAAATTTGAAGTCAATGATCTGCGTTGCCAAGCTTTGCACCTCGTGTCAGATTCTGTCCTTGTCTTTACTTGACCGCACCCTTTCCATCAGGCTGTGGTAGACTTCAGTCATTTGGTTTCTCACTAGCCTTATGCTGTCAATGCAGCTCTCCCAGCAAGTGTCACTTAGCACCTTCACAATCAGATTTGTAACATTGTCTGTGAGGCTCTTCCACCTGATAATTGATGCTGAAAACAGGTTGCATAGCCTTTGCAGTACTCTGAAGAGAGATACTGAATCTAAAGAAAATGACACTGTATCTGACGCAACAAGGTTAAGGGAATGGCATTCGCAAGGCATGAGAAAAGTTCTTAGATTCAGCGCAAAGATCCTCTCCTGAACACCATTGTTTCTTCCCTTCATGTTGTGCTGTTATCACAGCCTTGGCCACAGCAGTCCTGAAGCTTTATTTTATTCTCATTCAAAATGTTCATAAATAGTTCTGTTACGCCTTTTCCAGTAGAGTCATCCACAGATCAGAAACAGATAGAAGTATTCCTTTACTTAGATACAGCCGTCCTCCTACTCAACAAATCTTAGTATAAATGACATATTTTCACTGTGACCTAACATCAGGAGTGCAGTCCATTATTGTGGTGTAATACTTCACTTTGCCAAGCCGCTTCAATATGTTAACAAGCACCTTCATGAATAGTCCTGGAATTATTGAAGTTAATGAGGATGCTCATGGAGAATGGCTCAAAAAAGAACTAGATAAAATCATGGAGGATAGGTCCACCAATGACTATTAGGCAGGACAGGCAGGATGGTGTCCCTAGCTTCTGTTTGCCAGAAGCTGGGAATGTGCAACAGGGAATGGATCACTTGATGATTAACTGTTCATTCCCTCTGGGACACCTGACATTGGCCACTGTTGGAAGACAGGATACTGGTTTAGATGAACCTTTGGTCTGACCCATATAGCTGTTGTTATGTGTTTAAAGTTAAGCATATTCTTAAATATTTTCCAAAATTGGGTCTGAATGTTCAGCACTTTGCAGGACTGAGCCATTATAGGATATAAATATGTTATTGTTATCCTGACATTTATATTTAAAAGGTAAAGCTCTTGCAACACAGTGTTTATAGACTTGATCCTTTTGGGGCATGTGATTATGTCACCAGTGAATTTTATTAAAAATGTTCGTAATATTTTTTGGTGGGCAGCATCAGTGCAATTAATGTTGTGGTTGAGAAGGTGTTCTAAAATGCATGGTGGTTAGTTTATATTAAGATTACTTTTGGAGGGATTCAGCCTCTTTTTCTTTGTATACAAAGTTGTGTTGTCAACATAAAATAGCAACAACTATAAAACCAACAAACAACAGCCTCATTTTGTATTAGAAAAACTGCTGGATATTTTTTGAGAAGCACAATAGCAAAAATGCTGTGAAAAATTGAATGGTTCCTCCAGCAATAGTTGTGTCCTTGATAAATTTGACATTCATGTAAGCAGTTTGCCGTGGGTTTTCATTTTGATAGAATAGTTGCATTATTTTTGCTAGAAAATTTACTGCTCCTTGATAACTATTTCTTAGATAAAATACATGTCAGATAAGATAAAGTACTTCATAAAAGGGACAGCATGAGGGCGTAATATGCTGAGGGGCTGCTGTCTAGAGATCCTGAGTTTCTTAGTTACATTCCTAGCTCTGCTGGTTATATTGGAATTTGCAGCTATAAGAAGCATCAAGCTTGTAGTTCCTGAAGTGTTAAATAAAGGGATTGCTCATTAGGGTATGTCTACTCTTGCCATTTAAAGCAGAAAAAGTCCCTTTTTTGTGCAAAAACCGTGGGAGCGTCTACACTTGCCAATGACTTTTTGCAGAGAAACTCAGAAGTTTCATTGCAAAAAGAAAACCGCCTCCATGAGAGAGCTCTTACCAGTGATGCTTTTGTGGTGATGTGTAAGTGAAGACACGTTCTTTCTGTTTACAGTGCTTTTAGCCTCTGCAGGATATCCCATAATGTCTAGGTGACCACTCTGGCCAGCAGTTCTGCTGCTTTGACACCAGGTAAATAGACATTCACCCCTCCCTTCTAAAGCCCCAGGAACTTTGAAAGTCCCCTTCCTGTTTTCTTGGCAAGTGTTCACTTATCATCCGATCATGTGACAATGTCTGCTCCACGAAGCAAATGATCCCCTTCTTGGAGCAATGCTGAGTTACTGGAGCTGATCAGTGTTTGGGGAGAGGAGGCTGTGCAGGGACCCAGGATGCCCCGCAATCACCGCCCCCTTCCCACAGATCTATCATCAAAATGGAAAGAGCTGCACTGTGGGATAGCTGCCCTCAGTGCGCTTCTCTAATTGGGGATGGAAGTGCTGCAAATGTAAACACTATCTGATGCCTGTGGAAGTAAGTGAGTATGCAAACCAGCACTTTTCTTTCACCAGTTCCCCATAACCATTTAAACTGACAACGCAAAACCTCTGCAAGTGTAGACTTAGGGCTTGTTTACACTATGAAATTAGGTCAAATTTGTTTAAGTCGACATTTAGCCTCCAATTTTACAAAATTGATGCTGTATATCCCCTCTGCACATTCCATCAGCGGAGTGCATCCCCTCTACCATGGCTAACATTCACTCACGGAGAGATGCACTGTGGGCAGCTATCCCACAGTTCCTGTTGCCAATTGGAATTCTGGGTTAGTCTCCCAATGCCTACGGGGACAAATACATTTTTGCAAGTTGTTTTGGGTACATATCATCAGCCTCCCATGATGCATTTGGCTCCTCCCTCCCTGAAAACAACGGCAAACAATCATTTTCATGCCTAAGCCTAGGTTACTCTTGCAGATGTCATAGCACGGCAAGCATGGACCCCGCTTAACTGTACACTGTTGTTGTGAGTGTCGCAAACACCTCACGCATCTTCCTGCAGTATTTGCAGAGCCTAGCCAGAATGTGATGCCACGCAAATAGCTATGCTGGAAGCCTTGGAATGGAGCAATTTGCAGAGGCTGGCTGTGGCAGCCGGGCATGTTGACACAGTGGAACACCCTTCTGGGCTGGGGAAACAAGCACAGACTGGTGGGACCGCATAGTTATGCAGGTATGGGATGAGGAGCAGTGGCTGCATAACTTTTGAATGCACAAGGCCTCTTTCATGGAACTTTGCAAATTGCGTTCCCCAGCCCTGAAGCACAGAAATACCAAAATGAGACCTGCTCTGACAGTTGAGAAGCAAGTGGCAATAGTCCTGTGGAAGCCTGCAATGCCAGATTGCTACTGATCAGTCAGGAATCAGTTTGGAGTGGGTAAATCTACCATGGGGGCTGCTGTGATCCAAGTAGCCAGGGCAATCAGTTCACTTCTGCTAAGAAGGGTAGTGACTCTGAAAAAGGTGCAGGATATAGTGGATGGCTTTGCTGTGATGGGGTTCCCTAACTGTGGTGGGGTGATAGATGGAATGCATATCCCTATCTTGGCACAAGACCATCTTGCCAAAGACTACATAAACTGCAAGCGCTACTTCTCAATGGTGTTGCAGGTGCTAGTGGATCACCAGGGCTATTTCACTGACATCAACATGGGATGGTCGGGAAAGATACATGATGCACGCATCTTTAGGAACTCCAGTCTCTTCAGAAAGCTGCAAGAGGGAACTTTCTTCCCAGACCAGAAAAATGTTGAAATGCCAATAGTTATCCTTGGAGACTCAGCCTACCCCTTGCTCCCATGGCTCGTGAAGCCATACACGGGCAGCCTGGACAGCAGTAAGGATCAATTCAACCATAGGCTGAGCCAAGTGCAGAATGGTGGTAGAATGTGCCTTTGGATGTTTAAAGGGGCGCTGGCGCAGTTTACTCACTAGGTTAGACCTCAGTGAAAACAATATTCCCATTGTTATTGCTGTTTGCTATGTGCTATATAATATCTGTGAAAATAAAGGGGGAAAGTTTCTGACGGGGTGGGAGGTTGAGACATATCGTCTGGCTGCCAATTGTGAGCAGCCAGACACCAGGGCAATAAGAAGAGCACATTGAGGTGCACTGCATCTCCGAGAGGCTTTGAAAACCAGTTTCATGAATGATCCAACACTGATGTGACAGTTCTGGGTGTTGTTCCTTACCAAGCTGCCCCATTTTTTGCTTTTATTGCCCTATAAACTAAACCCCCACCAACCACATTGTGCACGGTGAATAAAGAGCCTCTTGTCCTCAATTCATGCATTTTTGTTATGATAACAAACACTGAACAGAGACAGCAATAAATAGCAAATATAACCCAGTGTAAAGGCCTGATAACATGGGGGGAAGGGGCAAGGACACATAGCTTACTACAATTGCACTGTCTAGCAAACAGAGCTGTGGGAATGAGAGCTTTCTGCTCCATGAACTATCCCCTGGAGCTGAGTTCAAGGCATAACAGAGCTTCCCCTCCCTCCCCCACCCTGCATTCTAGGACGTCTGGGAGAGGAGGATACTTTATGAGGTAGGTAGCTGGTAGGATAGCTCAGTGGTTTGAGCAATTGGCCTGCTAAACCCTGGGTTGTGAGTTCAATCCTTGAGGGGGCCACTTAGGGATCTGGGGCAAAAATCAGTACTTGGTCCTGCTAGTGAAGGCAGGGGCTGGACTCAATGACCCTTCAGAGTCCCTTCCAGCTCTATGAGGGGAAAAAAAAGTTGGGTGCAGTGGGACTCTAAGGTCTAGCTGCCTTTCCTGCACCTGAGCCAGATGCCTAAACATGTCCATTTGCTTCCCCCATAAGCTGCAACATCTCATCCTGCATGTTATGCTCTTGTTCCCTGCATGCTTTCCTGCCCTCTTGGTCAGTGCGCACGCTCTCCGACAATGTAAGCATTCAGCTGGGCCTTGTCAATCTCGGAGGAACGCACCAAATCACAGAACATGTCTTCCTTTGTCCACTTTTTTCGCCTTCTAATCTGGGACAGCCTTTGTGCTGGTGTGGAGGAAGCACCCACAGACAAGGTTGCAGCTGCAAGGAAAAACATACATTGCTGAAAACAAAAGGTTAACTATTGCAATGAGTGAAATAATTCACAGCAGTATATACATTCTCTGAGATATGCGGTCACATTTTGTTTTCTAAAAGAAGCGCCTTCCAGTAAGGTACAACACATGGCAGCGCACTGGGCAGCAGATTTCAGTTTGCAGGCAGGCAGGCAGGCATGGTAAGCACACAAGAAAGGTTAGGCGGTGTGAGGCCATATCTGGGGACATTTTTTAGTGGGGAATCTCTTGGCAGATTAACAGGCTTGTCCGGGGATATTGGCCGCCACTGTATCCCAATTGTTTACCTCAAATTAAACATTAACCACAATTGCATTTAACCCCTGTAGTGTTATTACAAGTGTGCACTCATCAGAGATGCCTTCTCCACCATCACAGTCCTGCAACAGTAGGCCCTAGGAGGGGATTGGCTCCAGAGTTAGAAAAAGGTCCTGGCTGTTGGGAAGAATGGATACTCTACTTGCCTGCTGCACATTCTCCTCCTCCTTCTCTTCCTCATCAACAATGTCTTCCTCATTGTTACCTGTGGCCGTCTGGGACCCCTGGGATGTATCCACAGAGAGTGTTGGGGTACTGGTGTCCCCGCCTAGAATTGAATGCAGCTGCTCATAGAAGCAGCATGTTGGTGGCTCAAAACCAGAGTGACTATTTGCCTCCCTTGTCTTCTGGTACGCTTGACTGAGCTCCTTTATTTTCACACGGCACTGCTGTGTGTCCCTAGTAAAGCCTTTGTCCTCCATGCCCTGTGCAATTTTGTCATAGATGTCAGCGTTCTTCTTCGGGTTCAGAGCTCTGCCTGCACAGACTCTTCTCCCCACACAGCAATCAGATCCAGTGTCTCCTGTATGCTTCATGCTGGAGCACATTTGTGGACCTGGGCAGGCATAGTCAGCTATGGTTGTGAGTGCTCCACAATGATCAAACAGGACACTGAAATTCAAAAGTTCCTGGGGATTTTCCTGTGTACCTGGCTGAAGTGCAGTGGAGTTGAAAGTGCTGTCCAAAGCGGTCACATTGGAGCATTCTGGGACACCTACCGGAGGTCAAACCAGTTGAATTACACAGCACTGTGTCTACATTACCCTTAATTCGACCCAGGAAGGTTGACTCTAGCGCTACTCCTCTCAATGAGGTGGAGTACAGGCATCAATTTTACAAGCCCTTTAGGTCGGCAGAAAGGGGTCGGTAGCATAGAATTAAGGTACATGTCACTGCAGCTTTAACTCTGCCCTCTTTGAGAGATGTTCCAATATATATTTTACACATATACTCATACTCTGCCTTTGTAGACAGTGCAGAACATTCAGGAAACAGGGACATAACCTATACCTGTCCTGCACTCAAACACTTAGCCACTTCCACAGAAACAACCCCACATTTAATAAATATTACAACCTCTTCACTATTAGGCACAGGATGCCATTGAATACTATACTTTCATTTATCCATCATTAAACCCACATACTGCTATCATATCCCATCTTGCTGCTGACGGCAAGAAGACTGCTATATACTGCTACCGACATAACCTTCAGAACTAATAGCTGACATGAGGCATACTGGATTTCTCTAGGTACACATGTACCTCTTTCCTATGATCACACACAAATGCAGTCAGAGAGAGGGCGATCAGACCCTCCCAGAGGTGCAGGGCCCTCCAAATGTCCTCTTATCACAAATCACCACTCTTCCAAATTGCTCCATCTAATTTCTTCACTATTCAATTTGTCTACACCTCATCAAGTGGATGCAGGAATAATCCATGCAGATAAATCTCAGCATCTATTTCCAGTTCCAGTTGACAGAGTTAAAGTTGTGTTGGCATTTATCTTAATTCTGCATTTTCTGGTTTTCAGAGGTTTGAGTTTTGCTGAACTCTATTTTCTGGAAGAGCACGAGTTAAAGGCAACTTTAATTTTGTTGTCAATGAATATATATAACAAAATTTCAATTTGTAATAAAATTAAATATTGGTTGCCTTTAAACTAGCAAGGAATAAATTTGGAGTCTAGTTTTAGAAAGCATTTTGAAGAGGAGTGCACCTGTATGCTTGTGGCTTGGTTTGGTGCCTACTTAATTAATCATTATGAACCTCATTACAGAGTCTGCTAATTGAGACCTTTCTGTGATTGGTTGAAATGTACAGTATACATTGTAAGAACTAGCAGTAATGGTGATGTAAACCCTAATTAAAGAGTACAGTGTACTTACTGTCTTTTTTCATCTTCCTTCTGTAGATTTTTCTCATATGGATAATATACCCAGTATTTTCTCAGTTACAACTACTAAATAGTATACAGTATTAAGTAAAAAATAATTTTTGTTCATATTGTTTGACCTTATTTTTTCTGTGTGCTATCTTAACCCTACGACAATGAAAATCTCTCCAAATCCTAACAGTCTCTTAAAGTACTGAGTTTATGATGGAATTCATTCCTGAAATTATTATTCGGGCAAAAGTAATTTCAATGGAAGTTTTACCTCACTCATGAGTATCTGGTTGACCCCTTAGTTTGTCTCTGTAGAATGAAATATTGAGTCATACAAAAGAGATCTTTTTAAAAAATGGATATATCTTTCTAGATTAACATTTTTAAAATTTTATAAAAATATTTTTAAAATCTGATGGTCTAGAATTGGTTAACTATTCCTGTAAACGTTGTTTATATAGAATCAGGGATATCAATCATGGTCATAAAATGTTAAGTAAATATAGTAGTGAGGCAAAAAGCAACCAAAGTGCAATGAGAATTTGGCCACTAAAGTTGCTAAACAAAATGTTCACAGAATTAATCTAGTATACTGCATTAGAGTCATAGATCAATTAACTTATATGTAGTCTTTTGGAGAAAACAAATGGATTGATTGTAGTTTCTTTAATAATTAATTGTTTTTCATTTAAAATAAAACAAAGTAATTCAGAGTGCACAGGTCTTTCCTGAGCCAATTCCAGTTAAGGTCACCAATACAAAGTAGTTCTTAGGAAGTGAAACTTGTGGGAGTTAATTAGTAAATTAGATGCTGGAGAAAATAAATGTGTCCAAGTGAGAATTATGTTGTTCTCTTGGGCTGAATTATGAGTTCAAATGATGATTTCTGTACTCTTGGATACATCAATCTAGATTGATTGCTTGTAGGTTAAATGTCCCAAGTGATGGTGAGTAGCATTAGTCAGATTGAAGCAAAGTTAGCGGTGTCACTTTTTGTCTCCTGTGTCCACAATGTTCACTTTACCTCACCAGGAGGTGGTTCCAACAGAGTGCTGTTGTGTGGCAGAAAGAAAATCCCAAAAGTCAGAAAACACACAAACCAAGAAAAAAAGAATCCCACTTATGAGAATCCCCATAAAGTTACTATTGTAAATCTGTCTGTCTCCAGGCCTACAAACTGACAGTCAACACTGTGTTATAGTCACCTGATAATCCTGGACTTGCCGTTTTACGGCTGATCAACTTTTTTTAGAAAAAGCCATTATGGCAGCACAAAAGCCCTTGGAAGAAAGTCTCCTGTTCATCGTATTGCTTAAAAAGTGTCTATGATCTTACTCTAGTGAGATGAGGATGTCTTTTTTTAATCAAACTCTGGCTGTCAAGATTAGAAAACCTGCTATTTTTCAGGGAAAATCAAAACAAATGCTCTCCCTTTCCAATGCAATTAATTCTACATAACCAAACAGGCATCAGAGATAATGGAAGTTTAGGAGGAACCTAGAGTAACTGATCATAAGGACAGGACTCCCTTTTTAGATTTATATCAGATTATATAGCAATTCCAGCAGTTTCCTTGTCCCTATAACATTGTCATGTCCTTCATGTTAACCTACATCAAAGTCTAGTCACCTCTTTCACTGCACGCTGTTGCTATCCACCGTCCCCTTCTCGTTTCTTCTCTGACTTATTTCTTTTTCTCTCCCTCTCTTTCCAGTCCTTCACCTTTGTCCTTGGTGACTTAAATTCTCACTTAGATGGTACATCTGATCCTTAAGCCTGCCATTTCTTTACTCCTTAAATCCCAATTTGGTCTTCAACCTTGAATGAGTTCTCCCCTCCTGAATTCTTTTGACCTCATCTTTATCCAGCACTCTTTCCTCTCTGACCTTTCAATCTCAGAATTTCCTCTTTCTGACCACTTTTCTCTTTTGGTGTCACTCACTCCATTCCAGCTCTCCATCTTTCCCCCACTCTTGTGACCTCTGAAACCATCAACAATCCTGATTTTTTTTCTTGACGTCCTAAGCTCTTTCCTACTTTCTCTCTCTTCCCTTTTTGTCACTGACTCTGTGCTCAACTCCCTCAACTCTTCCATTTACCCTTGACTCTTTTGCCCTTCTGCCTCATCCAGTGATTCTCGCTACAGACCCCAACCTTAGCTTGCACCTGTCACCTGATATTTCTGCTTCTGTTTCCACACTGTCGAGCACTGCTGGAGGAAAACTAGAGACCCAACTGACTTTACTCTTTAAAAATTTGTCCTGTCCTCTTTCAAATGTGTCACCTGCGATGTCAGTAAATATACGTCTCTCTCATTGACACTTCAATCCATAACAGCTGTTGCCTGTTTGCCACTTTTGACTAAATTTTCAGGCCAGCCTGCCTGCCTTCATCCTCTCCTCTGTCAAGACTTTGCCAGCTTCTTTAAGGAGAAAAATCAACAAAATCCAATACATTCCCTTCCTTCCCTGCTTTCCCTCTCTTGTGAATCCATTTCAATTTCATTTCCACTGGCTTCCCTTCTCTGTTCTGTTCTTACCAAAATTTCCAGTGGTCTTTTCCTATCGAGATCCAATGACCTCCATGTCCTCCTTTATCTTTCTCCTGCCTTTGTCATGGCCATTCGTTCTTTCCTCTTTAGTATTCTATCCTCTCTTGAATTCTGTGGCAATGTTTCTCATTTTTCTCTGAGTTCTCCACTTGCTTATTCAGCATTTCCTTTTGGAGTTCCTTCTCTCCTATACTCCCATTTTATCTATACCAGGACTGGCTCAGTACTTGTTCCCCATCTTTCTATGCCTTTATACCTTATCAGCTCACATGGCTTCAGAGGTCATCTCTGTGCAGATGCTTGTTGCATCTGCTTCTCCAAATCTAAATTATCCCTTTCTGCACAGAATTACATTTTTCATTTTCTCTCTGACATATACTTATGAATGGCTTGCTGTCATCTCATACTCAATGTGGTCAAAGTTTGCTTCTCCTTCTTCCACCTTACCATCTTAATTATCTCCATTTTCCATCATGATTGACAACACTTCCATCTGCCTTGGCTCCCAGACCACAAACTAGGAGTCATCTTTGACACCTTGCTCTCTCCTCTTCCCATATCCAAGATGTGATCAAATCCTCCCATTCCTTCCTTCAAAACACCTCTTAAATTTGTCCAATTCCTCTCCATCCCTACTGTTAAACTTCCTGGCCATACTCTAATAATCTCCCACATTGACTACAGCATCCTGCATCTCTTTGGGCTTTTTGCTCTCATGTTGCTCCCCTCCAATTCAAGATTCTGTTGCCAAAATATTCTTTTTTGTCTATTGCTGTAACTATGTAAACTCTCCCACTCATTAAAATCATCAAGTAGTTGCCTTCACTCTCTGTATCAAGTACAAAACTTAATTTCCTTGATTTATATGCCCATCATCATTGTGCCTCTGCCCATATATCTGACATGGTCTCTTATTGTGTCCCTCCCATCTTTCCACTCCATTGATAAGATCAACCTCATCTCTTTATTACACAAATGTTTTCATGCTGCCCCATGTGCTTGGACATTTTTCAGAGATTGAATCCACCAATAAACCAGTCTTGTCTCATTCAGATTCCTCTTGAAGACTCACTTCCTCTGTAAAATGTACAAGAGATAAACTAATTACAGTACAGTGTTCCAGTAGCCAATGACTAGTACAAACATGTTTTACTGGAATTTATTCCAATAGCTCCTGAGAGGCAATGATTAGCTTGCCACTAGAAATCTGTACATTTTCAAATACTATTTTTTTAGTTGGACATGCTATAAACCCCATCACTATTGCATAAAAGCCGTTTGTCACAATCCTTTTAACACTAACGTATGTTTTTTGCCTGCAAATTAAACACTTACAGTATGAGATCTTTTCCTTTTATGATGCTAAAAATAATGATTTCACAGTGTTTAAGTTCCTGATTTTTATGCTGATGACAAGAGATTGGCAGGTTTCAGATTATCTAAGAACTTCTGAATGTGAAAATTTAAAGTGCAAGTGAAAGGTTTGTCCTCATTGCCTGGACTAAACTGCTGTAAAGTCAAAGGTCAGATTTTTTACTTGTCAGTGTGGAACAAAGTGCTAGATTGTCATCTTTTACACTGGTAAAAGCTTTCTCAAAATGTTGTTTCACCATTGAATGAGATATGAATTGAGGCCTGGGTTTTGCTTTTTAGTTTTTAGAAAGCCTTTAAAAATGTATTTAGGAGTAGCTATAAGATCAAGTGTAATAAATTATAGTATGAGTACAGTGTGTTGTAGTAGTCTCTCTTGGAGGTGGTCATGTGGATCACTGTGGTTAGGTCCATCCTCAACAGAAATGGGAGCTGTTGCCTGGCTAGGAAAGGATGGTAGAAATAATTTCTAGCTATTGACACTGTTTGAGGCAGAGTGAAGAATCCAGAACTCCAAAATGGCAAACCATTGTTATGACTGGGGGGCAAGATGTCCAAGGGACAAGGAGGATATTACATTTTTGACTGTTCTTCAGTGTATTTTCTTCTACCAATTAACACTCCCTCTATTTTTAATTTCAGTCAACTGATCTTCAATCCTTCTTATTTCACTAAGGTACTAGGACAGCTGGGCAATGGTGTTGTCTTTGTTTGGCATAAATGAGATGTAAAGTAAGTTGTCATCTGCATATTGCTGGCACTGAAGTTCATGTCATCTCATGATCTCTCTTAGGGTTTTTAAATCTATATTGGACAAAATGGGGGATAAGATGGAAATTCTCTGAAATCTAGCTGATAAGAATGAATGTACTCAGTTAGTGTGATTTGACTTGCTCGTGCTCAGAGTCCTAAGCAAATCAGCAATACATTGTCATCTTCAGTGTCAAAAATTGCTGACAGCTTGAATGAAATAAGCATAAATGTTTGCTCCTTGCCTATGTCAGAGAGGAGATGATTAACCAGTAAGGCTAATGCTGTCTGAATGTTATAGCCAAGTCTGAAATCCCAAATGTGAATGATTTAGGATATTGATAAGAGAAGTAAGAGGCTGTTAGAGACGACTCTTTGCTAGCTTTTAACTTTTTCAGTTACTTTGCCCAAGAAAGGAAGATTAGATATTGTGTGGTAATTGGAGAGAACATTCAAACTGAGAAATTTTTTTTTTCAGCTCAAGACAAACTATTACTTGTCTCAGGTTCACTAGATTGCCCTTACCTACAGAGATATTGATTTAATTTTTTTAGCAAAGGGCCCATTCTATCTTTGATGGCTTTCACAAGCCCTGAAGAGCACCTAAAAAATTTAGGATCACATGCCTCATTGATTTTCAGTATGCATTGAGCAGAGGATTTCACTAAGATACCTGCATGACGTCCTGATTCTTATTCTGAGTGGTTACAGTTAATTGAGAGTCCAGCAATATGTATAAACTGTTCAAATTATATCCTACAGTGTGCATTTACTTCTGTTTCTCGCCAGTGAATCTCATCTGCCACTGTGTTGTGTTCACCTAGCTTTTTTAGATTCCCCTAAAGTTCTTCAATCATCTCCAGTCTTGACTAACCTAAACAATTTTTTTCTTCTGCAATTTTTTCCACCTCACTTTTCATCCTCCTTTGCAGATTACAGATAAATGTGTATGTCCTAATACCAGTCTCTAGTACAAATGTTTGATGTCTCCCATTCTTCTTAACCTTCATCATGTTGATACAGTATTTCTACAGCCCGTTTCTAATCTATTGCAAGAGTTGACATCTCACTCCGTGACTACAAAATTCCCTGTAATAGCCTCTGACAAGAGGCTATTTTGTCAAAGGGGTTTTTCAAAGGGTTTTTAAAAGTCCAAATAAATTATGTCAAATTTATCTACTCTTTTGTTGACATATTCAGAAAATTCTGGTAGACTATAAAGATAAGATTTTTCCTTGCAGAAGTTTTGCTGGTTTGCCCCTATCAGATCTCATTCCTCTAGGTGTTTTATAATTCCATTTTTATTATAATTTCAACCCATTTTCCGGGTACTGAAGTAAGGCTCATTGGGCTGTAATTCACAGGAACACTCCTAGAGTTTATTTAGTTATAAGTATGTTTCTGCCTTGTAGCCCTCAAGCATAACTGCTGATTTTAGTGAGCAATCATTTAGCTTTTTTGCAATATCCTTATCCTCAATCTTTCCAAGTACCTTGAGGTCATCCAGTGTACCCACCATACTCTGGCAGGCTTCCTACTTTAAAGAATTTCTTATTATTGGTATTTCTCTTTGAATATTAGCTCTTCAAAATTCCTCTTAACCCTCCTAATTTGTACCTGACATTTTACCTTGCCATAGTTCATGTGCCTTCCTTAGTACCTTCAGTTATTAGATTGTTAAGATTTTAATTTCTTCACTTTCAACATTAGGATTTTTATTATTTATTATTTTCCTATTTTTAATCCCTCTGGCTAATGTTTAGTATCATAATGCTGGGTCACCTCCCACACTCCTTACTATAGGTTTACTAAGGCTAGTATCTAGTGTTAGTTAGGTAAAGTGGGTTAAGCTGTAATGTATTGCAATATTATGATTTTATGAAAACTCTAGTCAAAGATATAATTATGTTGGGTCACGGGCATCAACAATTTTCTTCAACTGGATCACAAAGAAAAAAGTTTGAAAACCACTGCCCTAAGCCAGTGGTTCTCAACCAGGGGTACGTGTACCCCTGCAAGTATGCAGAGGTCTTCCAGGGGTACATCAGCTCATCTAGATATTTGCCTAGTTTTACAATAGGCTACGCAAAAAGCACTAGCAAAGTTAGTACAAATTAAAATTTCATACAGTGACTTGTTTTTAGTGATCTATATACTATAGTATAGGATAACGTAATGTGCGTACACACACTGTATTAAACATGCATTTTATTTCATTTACTGATGCGTGCAAGCATGTTCATGTGGTTGAAGTTGTAGTTTTTAAATTAGGTGAAACTTGGAGTATGCATGACAAATCAGACTCCTGAAAGGTTGAGAACCACTACTCTAAGCACGATGTCAAAGGATATAAGGGCAGGGAGCATCATCACTGCCTTGGTTTTGTAAGAAAAGAATGACCTGGCTTAGGTGCCTCCTGTTAAGTGCCTAATTCCCTTTGAGAGGCAGGATTTAGGCCACACTCCTGACCTTGGCATTTCCTATTGGTTAGCTTAGGCAGCTCTCCACTGAGCATACCTACTGGATTGGGCCCCGCAGGCAAGACAGTTAGACAAATGCCTATCTTCCCTTGATTTCTCAGGGGCTTAGGCAGGAGCTAGGAAACTTTTACTGTAAAAACTTAGGTGCTATGTGAGTTTAGGTGTCTACAGGGTTAGGCAATATCCAAGCAGGAATTTTGTGGATCTAAGTGGAGCCTAAAACTGGGACTTAGATGCCTAAGTATATTTGTTTCTGGGTGGAATTTCAGTTGCTGATTTTGACCTGTAAAACTTTACAAACCTTACCTTACCTTGTGATCTACATCTTCAGAGACTAATCCCTCTTCCTCTGTGATGCTGCCATGGTTGAGATCAGTAGAACTGTTTGAGCTAGATCTCATTCATTATGTTTCAAGGCAATCTCTGCAAAGGTTGCTTGACTTTGGAACTTACTTTCTCCCATTTGAAGCACCAAAGTTGCAGACCTGTATTTAGGACAGCAAAGCCCATCTATTTGGGCAAGTGTTTGGAGGAAAGGGGGATACATTTTGTAGGCTCTGGATAGTAGTTGTATTTTTCATTTGGGACGTTAGGATTTTCCAGGAGCTGAGGTGAGGCGAGTTTGATTGCTACTGCCTGGTTGTTTTGTGTGGAAAAAGACTATTGGTTTCTAACAGCTGGTTTTGTCTCACTTTGACAGTAATTAATTTAATTAGATCAAGGCAATTAGAATAAACATCTTTTTATGGAAATATTTAAGGTTAGTGATGGTCCTTAGACCTAACAAACATTATGCTAAGAATTGGTTTTAGTTTAACTCCCCTGAAGAAAGAGAGGGAGGTAGGAGCATTGGAAACTTTAGGAGGAGATCAAAGGCAGCCAGATGACGAGGAGTTTAAATAAGGAACCTGGGGGTGAGAAAGGAAGAGGAAGTGTGTGGCAGGAAAGAACAAGGGTCACAAAAGCTAGTTAAAAGCTCCAGGATGGAAAGGTTATTCAGTAGGTAACAACCTGCATGAGGCAGGGGACACTTTCCCTTCCTGGACATCAGTGGTCTCTAAGGACTCCTAAGGGAAGAGTGAGGGAAAGGGACATACATGTAATGTTCATTTTTTGTACGATGTATACTCTCCTGTGCTTAACATGCTTAGGTATAAAAGAGCAAAATGCTATTAAACTGTGCAAAGTGTGTGCTGGCTTCTTCGTAACTACTGCATGCCTCCAAGAGATGTAAACTGTAAACCAAAAACTGGGAGTGGAGTTCTGGGACAGGATGTTTTGAAGTAACTGGGGTTCCCTGGAAGTCAGTACAGCGTGGGCCTAGGGTAGGGTGACCAGACAGCAAATGTGAAAAATCGGGACACAGAGTGAGGAGTAATAGGAATCTATATAAGAAAAAGACCCAAAAAATCGAGACTTCCCTATAAAATCGGGACATCTGGTCACACTAGCCTAGGGCACGTAGGCTGAGTAGCTCAGTTTCTGTCAAGGGGTGGCAGACTGAGAGTCAGTGCACAGGAAACATGCCAGAGAGCGAAGGGAGGAGGCAGTGCTGTAGCCTGCTGCGGCTCCAGAAGCTTGATACACTCAGGAGTATGGACAAACAGAGGCTTGGGTTTCTCTTCTAGCAGTCTTAATGAGTGGCCAGGAGGGGGGCACTTGCTAGGATCTGTGACATCTGGTCTTCAAAGAACTTGTTTATACAAACATCAGTTTGCAGTGAGCTGGGGTGTGAATCTAACCAGCCGTAGCCTGCCACGCTCTAACAGACTGTGTGAACCCTACTCACGTGCACAAACAGTTGCTTAGTGCACTTTGATCTACTCCTGTTCTCAAAGCAAAAACAGTGAGAGAAAAACAAGTCCTTTCTTGGGAGTCCTTTTTTGTCCCAACTGATTTTTTTTAACTACAAATGATTCTAATCTTAGAATGTGACAGCAAGCCTTCATGAATATGGTTTTCAGTATATCTAACATGATCAGCCAATTAATAATGGATGAGTGAGGGGATGTAATTTAAAAAATACTAGTAATAAATGACGTGGAACCATCTAATTATTCACCTAACTAGCTTATGTAATGATGTGAACTTATTGTTAGCCTTTTTCCACCCTCCTCCTTCCCTCCTTTTGTTTGTCCATTGAGATCAGAGGCTGAATCTTTGTATTTATTTGTAGATACTTAACTGAGCCCTAAACCTGATATGAGGCTCTAGGTCATTACATTAGTACAAATAATAATAAAATGAGACTTTTACATGTTATAATTACGCCAAAAGTAATTTTACTGTATTTCTGCTGCAATTTAAGAGATCTGGCTTGCTTTTTAAACAAAAAACAAACAGACAAACAAAAACCCCAATAATGAACTAAATTATAATTGAACAACATGTTATAATGATTACGAATTAATCATAATGTTCCTGGAGCTCTATGGCAGAATTCAAGTGTTGCTAATTCTCCCAGTTATTACTTCATGATATCTGCTATCTTCCAGGTGTTTTTCTGATATTAAATTCCTGTAGCTGGAAAGTGTATTTTATGAAAAGTTATGGAGCAACAATTTTGATTGAAGTGTGTTACTCACATAGGTTACTATTGCTTAATGTAGCCAACTTGCATAATATAAAGAGACTGATTACCTAAAGTTGAATGAAAAAGAATTTTGAAGAACTCTACTTAAATTTCATCTCATAGTATGTTAAATGGCAAAGTAATAAGTTTGGGAACTTGGACCGTTAGACAGAAAAAATATGTATTCTTGTATTTCTCTATATTCACATGGCCACAGAACACTTGAAAATAAGACTTTTTTATTATGGGGCAAGGAATATGATTAGATGAATCATTGAAAGTTTTACTCTCCCCTTTAAAAATACTTTATTTGACATTTTTAAAATGACTTGTTATAAGTATCAAATTTCTGTTTCAGTCTGAAACTAATTTTCATACCAGTTTGCAATAATTACAATAGGTCTGCTATGAGATATGGCTATACTTAACCATGATGCATTTCTAGTGTTGTAGCATACTATGCTGTAGGTTGATTTGATGAAAATGCTAAAGCTAGGAACATATTTAAGGGAATTAATAGCCTGGAAAGTTGTTGAATTGACAACACTGGAGATGGAAGTCTTTTATTTGTTCTCAGGACAGATACTATTCTACTAATATATTTACACATACAACTGGAAGGGAACCTCTTATGAGGCAAGTGATCACATCATTTTTCAGCCTGATTCAGTCTTTGTCTTCACTGCTGGGATTATAAGCAAAGATGTCAATTTTTCAGTTATGGAGCTACTTATACTGGTGGCTTTTGTTATAACTAGAATTAGAGTGGGACCACTAACCCATTTCACCAAACAGTAATCCAATAGTAGCAACTTTCAGTCACTGTTGTGGCCCAGATAAGATTCAAACCAATGACTCAGGAGTGAAAAGATTTTTCTATTTCATTACAAAACCTTAGGATAATTCAGTCCTTCTGTTTTTCTAGTTGTATAAAATATTACTGAACAATTAACTTCCATTCTGCAAATCATAAATGTTAGTTTCTTACATATTCAGCAGGTTTAGTATGGTAATATAAAAATGTACTCTGACTATATTGGACAAATTGGAGAAAGTCCAGAGAAGAGCAACAAAACTGATTAAAGGTCTAGAAAACATGACCTATGAGGGAAGATTGAAAAAATTGGGTTTGTTTAGTCTAGAGAAAAGACTGAGAGGGGACATGATAACAGTTGTCAAGTACATAAAAGGTTGTTACAAGGAGGAGGAAGAAAAATTGTTCTTCTTAATCTCTGAGGATAGGACAAGAAGCAATGGGCTTAAATTGCAGCAAGAGTGGTTTAGGTTGGACATTAGGAAAAACTTCCTAACTGTCAGAATGGGGTTAAGCACTGGAAAGAATTGCCTAGGGAGGTTGTGGAATCTCCATCATTGGGGATTTTTAAGAGCAATTTGGACAAACACCTGTCAGGGATGGTCTAGATAATACTTAGTCCTACCCTGAGCACAGGGGACTGGACTAGATGACTTTTTGAGGTCCCTTCCAGTTCTATGTTTCTATATTTAGCAAAAAATGCTGAAAAAATGTTACATTTTCTAAAGGTTCCACAGCATCAACACTGGCTATTCAGTTCATCCAAACTTTATATTTTGGAAGCCTTTATACAATTGTGCTAGGAAGAAGGGAATGAGAAAGTATGCAGCACTCTGTTACTTCACAACCTCATTAATCAGTGTAGTCCTCTAATATTTTAATTAAATATAAATTAGATGCAGAAAGCTATTAAATATCATGTTGTGGTTATTTTGTACCCAAAGACTCAGTTATGGCTCAGGATACTTTCATCTGTTGACATGTTTACACATCTAAGACCTTATTTTGTAAAAGGCCAAATATGGATGGATTCCTGAGTCCATGCACAGCCTTGCTGAAGTCAGGGGGCTGCATGTGGGCACAGGAGTCTGCCTACACACAGCTTATTGGGGCTTAAATTACCAAATTTTTAGAACACTTAGGGCTTGTCAACACTTATAGCACCAGTGCAGCTGAGCCACTGTAGCGCTTAGTAAAGATGCTACCTACTCCAATGGGAGAGCTTCCCAGAGGTGGTAGCTGTGTTGACGGGAGAAGCCCAAAACCACAGGTCAGGTTGATATAGGTCTGTAGTTCCCAGGGTTCTCTTTCTTCCCTTTTTTAAATATGGGCACTATATTTGCCTTTTTCCAATCACCCGGGACCTCCCCCAATCACCATGAATTTTCAAAGACAATGGCTAATGGCTCTAAAATGATATCAGCCAACTCCCTCAGCACCCTTGGATGCATTAGATCTGGACCCATCGACTTGTGCATGCCCAGCTTTTCTAAATAGTCCTTAACCTGTTCTTTCACTACTGAGGGCTGCCCACCTCCTCCCCATACTGCTCACCTTCTCCCCACATCTATTTGAATGTATAAGCGTTGAATTACAAATTGATTTATTTAAATGTACAGATATTCAGATACACTGGTATTTACACTCTGTAACTAAAGATTATAAACATTATTAATTTTTATATATTTTATATAATTTCTGAAACTTTTTTTCAAATTTTTGTAAAGCACACATTCTCCTTTAAGATAAGTATATGTGACACTTTTAATTTTGAAACCAAGCTATTTATTGCATCTGAAATATATGCATATGAAAATATGTATGTGATCATAAAGTAAATGTGTATGAAAATCACCTTTTAACATGCTTGGATAACTCAGAAATGGCAAACAGTTGTTAAAATCTATCTTTAAAGAATTTCACCTTTTCGCAAATAATAAGCATGAGGCATTTTAGCCCCAAGGGTAATTGTTCCACAGAATTATAAATTCTTGAAAGTAGGGACTCAGAATGAAAGTATTTTGTCAGTTATAACTAGTGTTGCATTCTTTATTATGGCACATGTTTTCTAATTCCGATATTATAAGAGGAGTTGGTAGCAATCCTTGTATTTAGGTTGCCTATAACTTTCTATTATAAAGAATTATTTTAACCTTTGCTTTGAGAAACTTTCACACTTCTGTTTGCATCAGGCCTTGATATTTGGCAGAGGGAACAAAACATGAGTTTGCAGAAGTGCCTTTTCTTTATGTCATGAAAGTCTGGTTAGCTTTGGCTGAGATATAAAAATATTGAAAGTTGCTGTTTCACTTCTCTTGCTTAAATTCAAGGGAAAGATTATGACAGCACTGTTCTGGGAATACCTGAGACCTTCCTGAACAGCTATAGCTGGGGTGTGGGGAAGGAGAAAAAGCCAGGTTTAACCTACGCCTGGACCTGTTCCATGGCTCTAGTGGCATATGGTGTCCCTCCCACCCCCCCGTGATGGCACCACATGGGGTAGGAACCAGGCTGGTCTCCTCCCCACAGTAAACACCATTTTTTATTGGCAGACCTACCACCTTGTTCCAGAAACCTGTCTTTGCCCAACTATGTTTTCCCCCCACCCCCTCTCCAAGGAATAGGAGCTCACCCAACATGCAAGTTGCAGCAGGGAGGAGAGAGAGAAAGTGAGGGTGTGCATCATGCCAGGTTCCTCCCAGCTACCCCACCTGGCCCTAATGTCCCAGAACACCTGTGTGCTGCAAGTTAATGTATCAGAGGGGTAGCCATGTTAGTCTGGATCTGTAAAAAGTGACAAAGAGTCCTGTGGCACCTTATAGTTTTAAATATATAAATTTGCAAATTTGACACCATCAGCTCAGGATTAAACAAAGACTGTGAATGGCTAACCAACTACAAAAGCAGTTCCTCTTCCCTTGGTGTTCACACCTCAACTGCTAGAAGAGGGCCTCATCCTCCCTGATTGAACTAACCTCGTTATCTCTAGACTGATTCTTGCCTGCATATTTATACCTGCCTCTGGAAATTTCCACTACATGCATCTGACGAAGTGGGTATTCCCTCACGAAAGCTTAAATGAATGTAGTTTATTCCTATAGCTCAACTGGTGACAGTACTGAAGGTTTAGAGTTCAAACTTTGATGATGCACAAATGGGGTATTGTTACAATTAAAAATAAGAATTAATTTTTTTTTACCTTTTTCCAAAAGCAACAAACAAACAAACAAACAAAAACCCTACCACTCTACGAAACTATGTACAAATAAACATTATTTAAGTTTCAAAGTCAAGCACTTGAAAGGTAGAAAGTACCAGAGTTAAGGTTGCCCAAACAACATTAATTCTGTCACACTGTACATCTACATTATGACACAGTCTTTAATTATGTGATCACATACAATTTTTTGCTATGGGACCTCTATCTCTTTTAGTCCATAGGTTGGATGGGAAAAGGGCAGATTGAAGTGGCATAGGCAATGGTAAATTAGGCATTTTATAACTTTCAAGTGCATGATTTTGCAATAAGGTTCTTTTAACTTTTTTATATGTAATTGAATATAAAATGTTTGCAAACTCTCTTTATGTAGGACCCAGTACTCACTCAGGCAAAATTCCTTCTGCCTGAAATGGCCTTAGAATCTACATACTGGCGTGACAGAGACTTTAGAAATATGCAAACTAGGAAGACATTTATAACTCTTTGGAAAAATAACTCTTTGGGAATTCTAAAACTTCAATAATCATTATTGATGATTACCAAGTTACAGAAAACATCAATAACAGTCGAAACATATTTGCCTAAATGGATTTATCATTCTTATGTCCATGCACCTACACTATGTCTACACTACGGGGTTATTCTGATTTTACAGAAACCGTTTTTTTAAAACAGATTATATAAAGTCGAGTGCACACGGCCACACTAAGCACATTAATTCGGCGGTGTGCGTCCATGTACCGAGGCTAGCGTCGATTTCCAGAGCATTGCACTATGGGTTGCTATCCCATAGCTATCCCATAGTTCCCGCAGTCTCCCCCACCCACTGGAATTCTGGGTTGAGATCACAATGCATGATGGAGCAAAAACAGTGTCGCAGGTGATTCTGGGTAAATGTCATCACTCAATCCTTCCTCCTTGAAAGCAATGGCAGACAATCATTTCACGCCCTTTTTCTCTGGATTGCCCTGGCAGACGCCATAGCCTGGTAACCATAGAGCCCATTTAGCCTTTTTTCACTGTCATCGTATGTGTACTGGATGCTGCTGACAGACGTGGTACTGCAGTGCTACACAGCAGCATTCATTTGCCTTTGCAAGGTAGCAGAGATGGTTACCAGCCCTATTGCATCATCTGCTGCTTTGGAAATTGGCGATGATGGTTACCAGTCATATTGTACCATCTGCTGCTGTCATGGGTACTCCTAGCTGGCCTCGCTGAGGTCGGCCGGCGGCGCATGGACAAAAATGGGAATGACTTCCCGGGTCATTCCCTTCTTTATGTTTTGTCTAAAAATAGTGTCAGTCCTGCCTAGAATATGGGGCAAGTCTACTAGAGAACGAGAGAGCACAGCCGCTCCGGGTCAGAGCCCCAGATATCCTGCAGAAATGATGAGCTGCATGCTATTCTAGGGGGTGCCCCTGCAACAACCCCACCCATTGCTTCCCTCCTCCCACACACCTCCTGGACTACTGTGGCAGTTATCCCCCCATTTGTGTGATGAAGTAATAAAGAATGCAGGAATAAGAAACACTGACTTTTTAGTGAGATAAAATGAGGGGGAGGCAGCCTCCAGCTGCTATGATATTCCAGGCAGGACATCTCCATTACTCATTAAAGTGTGTGAGGGAGAGGAGCACAGCCTCCCACTGCTATGATAGTCCAGAATCTCCATTAGACATGAAAGCGGGGGGAGAGGAGCTCAGCCTCCAGCTGCTATGATGAGGACTGTTACCAGCCCTATTGCACCATCTGCCAGGACTGAATCTCCAGGACTCAAAGCTTAAAGAAGGGAATGACCAGGAGTCATTCTCATTTTTGCCCAGGCACCCCCGGCCAGCCTCACCGAGGCCAGCCAGAAGCACTCACAGGATGATGATGAGGACGGCTATCAGTCATATTGTACAGTACCGTGTGCCACCGGGGAGCGGAGGGGAGAGGATGCTGCTGTTTAGCGCTGCAGCACCCCATCTACCAGCAGCATCCAGTAGACATATGGTGACATTGAAAAGAGACGAGAAACGATTTCTTTCCCTTTTCTTTGAGGGGGGAAGAAGGGGTAAATTGACAACATATTCCCTGAACCACTGGTGACTATGTTTTTGACCCTTCAGGCATTGGGAGCTCAGCCAAGAATGCAAATGCTTTTCGGAGACTGCAGGAACTGTGGGATAGCTCGAGTCCTCAGTCCCTCCTCCCTCCCTCCCTCCATGAGCGTCCATTTGATTCTTTGGCTTTCCGTTACGCTTGTCACACAGCACCGTGTTGAGTCCCTGCTGTGGCCTCTGTCTGTCATAGCCTGGAGATTTTTTCAAATGCATTGCCATTTCATCTTCTGGAACAGAGATCTGATAGAACCGATTTGTCTCCCCATACAGCGATTAGATCCAGTATCTCCCTTACGGTCCATGTTGCAGCTCTTTTTGGATTTGGGACTGCATGGCCACCCATGCTGATCAGCGCTCCATGCTGGGCAAATAGGAAATGAAATTCAAAAGTTTGCAGGGCATTTCCTGCCAGTGCATCCGAGTTCAGATTGCTGTCCAGAGCGGTCACAATGATGCACTGTGGGATACCACCCGGAGGCCAATACCATCGAATTGCGGCCACACTAACCCTAGTCCGACATGGCAAACCAATTTCAGCACTCCTCCCCTCGTCGGGGAGGAGTACAGAAATCGGTTTAAAGAGCCCTTTATATCAATATAAAGGGCTTCGTTGTGTGGACGTGTGCAGGGTTAAATCGGTTTAACGCTGCTAAATTTGGTATAAACGCATAGTGTAGACCAGACCCTAGTGTGGGCCTGGCAGGAACTCCCATAATTATAAAACTCTAAGCCATTCAATCCACTAGAGTGTAGATGTAAAAAAAATATATGGTGGTGCAACCTGGTGAAAAGATTTTATTACACTCATTTGAGCTGACCTTCATAATTCACTCATAAGTTCCTTAGGGCAAGGATTCTCCTTATATTTGTGCCCTGTATTATATTGTCATGCTTAATAGATATTTAATAATAATTGTTTTGACACTCACAAATAATGCATTCATACGAAATTCATGCCAATAAAACTCTTATACCACTCCACACCATAATGTTACCTTCTTTTTGTCTAAGTGTCCCTGTGAATACAGAGGGACAAGGTGGGTGAGGTAATGTCTTTTTTTAACCAACTTCTGTTGGTGAAAGAGAGAAACTTTCAAGCTACGCAGAGCTCTTCTTAAGCTCTAAGAAAGGTACTCTGAGCATCACAGCTAAATGCAAAGTGGAGCAGACTGTTTAGCATAAATAGTGAACACATATTCTAGGATAGTATTCAAGTTGAAGTGGCCTGATAAGATCTTTGCAATCATAGGACAAAAATGGGGGGTTAGTGGGTTACAGATTGTGGTAATAAGAAATAAATCCAGTGTTATTATTAAGACTATGATTTCCAGTGTCTAACAAAGTTATGAATTTAAGCTCCCACACTTGTCTTTTGATGGTCGTGATGTGCAGGTTTCCTCTGAAGATGAAGACAGAAAAATCCGATATGGAGTGAACATTTTGTGAAACTTTTTCAACTTCAGGTGATATTGTGTTTTTGTCTTTTGTCATTTTTCTGTACAAGTTCATTTGAGACCTTAGTGATCGTCTGATTTCACCCATATAGTTATTATTGGGGCATTGAGTGCACTGGATGATGTACACAACATGTTTTCATAGACATGTGTTGGACCTATGGATCTAGAAAGGAAAGTTGCAGTGGCTGGGGTATTGATCATCATAGCAGTGGAAATATGTCTGCAAGTTTTGAATCTGTTGTTCTGGGAAGGTCTGGTGCTGCTTTGAGGCAGAGGGTCCTGATCTGTGGGGAGCTTGTTTCTAGTGATGAGCTTGGCGAGTTTGAAGGTTTGTTTGAAGGCCAAAAGAGCAGGTTTAGGAAAGATTTTTTTTTTAGGATGTGGTTCCCATCTAGTATGGGTTTTAATTGTTTAATGATTCCCCAAATGGGTTCCGTTGTAGGGTGGTAGGTGACAGCTAGGGATGTGCTGTCAGAGGTTTTTTTCTTCTGTATTGAGACAGGTTCTCTCAGGGTATTTGGGTGACACTTTCCATGCAGCGATCTACTTTGCTGGTGGAGTGTCCTTGTTTGGTGAATGCAGTGTAGTTGTAGCCTTGTTAGTCCCAAGATATTAGAGAGACGAGGTGGGTGAGGTAATATCTTTTATTGGACTAATTTCTCCTGGTGAGAGAGACAAGCTTTCGAGCCAGATAACCTGAAGAAGAGCTCTGTGTGACTTGAAAGCTTGTCTCTCTCACCAGTAGAAATTAGTCCAATAAAAGTATTACCTCACCCACTTTGTCTGTCTAGAGAGTTTGATAGATGGGTGGTGGCTGATGTTGTGAAAATCTCTGAGGGAATTTAGGTCATCTGTCCAGAGATTAAAAATGTCACTGATGTGTCTTTGGTTTCATGATGTCTTTATCCAGACATTCTTCCTCAGTATGGCCCATAAAGAGACTAGCATATTGAGGAGCCATCCTAGTACCAGTGGCTGTTCCCGTGATTTGGACAAAATGTTTGTTGTTGAAGATAAAATTGTTATGAGTGATATATAATTGTTATGCACATATATAACTATCACTCATACTAATTAAGACATTTTCCCCTTGTTAATGGTGTTTACAGTGCCTTTTCCATTTTTGTTTGTTAGACTCCAGTGACCAAATTCAGAGGAGAGATAAAAGGTTGTGCAAGTTACATGCAATAAGCAGATCCTTACTTTATACTGTACCTCAGGCCCTGTTGTTGGTTGCTTTTTGTGTAACAGCCTTGCCTTTTGCTGATTCAACTTATTGATATCTAATATACAATACCCTTACATTATGTTTGAATTTGGCCTCAAGAGGAAACCCCTTCTTAGGTATCTTTAATGAAGCAATTACATACTTGCATATGTTTTCTGAAAGCATACATTTAAATGATTTATCACTTATCCAGCTTCCTCTCTACAGAACTGAGTTCTCTAACTTTCTAATTTCTAGTATCCTTTTAATGGGCTATTGCTATAAGAATATTTTAAATTCCTCTCGAAAGAAATTTACCAGACCATTACAGCATTGAGGGGAGATTAAATATGGAAACGGGGATAATGCAAATAGGGTGACCAGATAGCAAGTGTAAAAAATCGGGAAGGAGTGGGGGGTAACAGGTGCCTATATAAGAAAAAGCCCCCAAAATTGGGACTATCCCTACACAATAGGGACATCTGGTCACCCTAAATGCAAGATGCCTCCTGCTGGTTTTAGTGGATTAAAATTAAAAGGCTGTAGGGTTTCCCACCAGATCTACATGACATAGGAGTCCCAAACGAGGTGTGAGATCTAGAGGTTTCATACAGGGCTCTGCACATACTTGCTACTCTACTGTTTATTACACACACACAAAAAAAACTACTTTAAAATAATATTGTTTACAAAGTCTAGCACTCAAAAGTTAGGAAATGCCAGAATTAAGGTTGCCTGTACAATCTTTGTCACCTTTCTGTGTATACATTGTGACACAGTCTTTAATTACATGATCAGATATTATTTTTTTCCATAGGAGCCCTGCTTCATAGACTCATAGACTCTAGGACTGGAAGAGACCTCGAGAGGTCATCGAGTCCAATCCCCTGCCCTCATGGCAGGACCAAATACTGTCTAGACCATCCCTGACAGACATTTATCTAACCTACTGTTAAATATCTCCAGAGATGGAGATTCCACAACCTCCCTAGGCAATTTATTCCAGTGTTTAACTACCCTGACAGTTAGAAACTTTTTCCTAATGTCCAGCCTACATCTCCCTTGCTGCAGTTTAAGCCCATTGCTTCTTGTTCTATCGTTAGAGGCTAAGGTGAACAAGTTTTCTCCCTCCTCCTGATGACACCCTTTTAGATACCTGAAAACTACTATCATGTCCCCTCTCAGTCTTCTCTTTTCCAAACTAAATAAACCCAATTCTTTCAGCCTTCCTTCATAGGTCATGTTCTCAAGACCTTTAATCATTCTTGTTGCTCTTCTCTGGACCCTCTCTGATTTCTCCACATCTTTCTTGAAATGCGGTGCCCAGAACTGGACACAATACTCCAGTTGAGACCTAACCAGCACAGAGTAGAGCAGAAGAATGACCTCTCATGTCTTGTTTACAACACACCTGTTAATGCATCCCAGAATCACGTTTGCTTTTTTTGCAACAGTATCACACTGTTGACTCATATTTAGCTTGTGGTCCACTATGACCCCGAGATCTCTTTCTGCCATACTCCTTCCTAGACAGTCTCTTCCCATTCTGTATGTGTGAAACTGATTGTTCCTTCCTAAGTGGAGCACTTTGCATTTGTCTTTATTGAACTTCATCAGTGCACAGGATACATAATGCTCAAGTAAATGAGCTTTGATATTTTGTTTTATCCTCATTGTTCAGTGTGGCCTTAGGGCTAACTTACTGTACGCCAAGTGCTTTACAAACATTACTTAAATTATCTTCACAATCCCCTGGTGAAGCCAGGGGCTGATATTACTATCATTTTACAGCAAATTAACTAATGCACAAGAAGATTAAGGTCAAAAGTATCCATTAATTTTGGGTGCCCATTTTCAGACCCTTAGGATTTGATTTTTCACAGTACATAGCATTATATAGCACTTTATACATTCAAGCACAGTTATTGACTTCAATTGCAGCTGTAAGCGTTCAACACTTCAGCAAATCAGACCCCAGGCAAGGAGTTAGGAATCCAGAAAATGAGGAACATACAATTAATGACCAGCTCTGAAAAGTTTTGTTTACCTAGCCTCCCATAGGAAATCTGGCAGAGGTAGGGATAGAATCCAGTTCTCCAAGGAAGCATTCAACTGCCTTAACTGAGATTGTCCTTTCTCTTTATGCAATCCCTAGTATCATTCACTAATCACCTTCCAACTTTTGCAACATCTGAAGCAGGGGTCCTACACACAACAGTCTCCTTTGCTATATAATCTGGATTAATTGCCAGGGAAGGTCCATCTTATGCTTTTAATGAGGCAAATGTCCTGTGGAAAAATATGTGATATGTAATGATAGTGTGTGTCATGGGGCAGACGCACAAGGGGTCAAATTAAGGTTGCAGAGGCAAGGTTGAGCAAGCATCCTTAATTCTGACATTTCCCTGTGCTTTATTTGCAACCTTGGTAATGTTCTTTTAACATAGGTTTGTTTGGGTTTTTGGATGTAATTTCTTAGGTTTTTAAAAAAGCAAACTGAAAAAACAAATTCTAATATGTTGAATCATATTCACAGTCACATGGTTAATCAGCAGGATTGGAACCTTTAGGTCCACCCACAGACCTCTGCTACCTGAGCTAATGGAGTTACTTATAGTAATAGTAGGTTGTCATCCTCTATTTAGACCATGCTAGAGGAGGGTTGGATGCTTTGAAAATGGGTTTCACAGTTATTTGCGAACAGCAGAGGAATACTGAAACTCCAGAATCTTGGATTCCATTCCAGGTTCTGGATGGGAGTGTGCTCTGTAGGCACAGACTCTTCTGTCCATTCCCCCAACTTGTCCCCTTCTACCCTGTCCTATCCAACATGTTCCTGTCCCAGTATTGTCACTTTCCCATTATTAGCTATTATTATTATTATTACTATTTATTATTTGTATTACTACAGCACCTAGGAGCCCCAGTCATGCCCCAGGATACCATTAGGCTAAGCGCTGTATGAACATCGAAGAAAAAGACAGTCCCTGTTAAAAAGAACTTACAATTTAAGTATAATAAAAGAGACCACAGATGGATACCAGCAGACTGGTGGGGGAGTATAATGAAACAGTATTGGTCAGCATGGTAGGAAGTGGTCTCAGCAGACCAGCAACCTAACTGCTGTCAGGTTTTTTGGAGGTATTCTGTCAGAGGAGAGTTTTGCATAGGGATTTGGAGGAGGACAATGAGTTAGTTTTCTGGATGCTTATGAGGAGACCCTCCCAGGCATGAGGGGCAGCATCAGAAAAAGCATGTATGTGTTTGAAAATGTAACAAGTGGGTGATTGAGGCTGGCATCATGGGTTGATCAGATACTGAATGAGAGATGATAGGAAAATAGGTATTGGTTTTGAAGGGCTTTGAAAGTGAAGACAAGTAGCTTATGTTTGATACAGTAGAGAAGAGGAAGCCAAGAAGGGGTGTGAAGAGAGAAGTGACATGGTCAAGTGACAGGCTAGGACAGCAATCTTTGAGGTAGCTTTCTGAATGGATATGAGCAGGCCAAGACTGCATTTGTCAAGGCCAAAGAAAAAGATGCAGTAGTTGAGGTGCAAGATGATGAGTGTCTGAACGCGAGTTTTAGCTGTGTGTATGGATAGGAAAGGCCATATCTTAGAGATATTATACAGAAAGAATCTGCTCTTGCCCCAGTACCATTCTCATTACCTGCATAGTCCCAGTTTCCACTCTTCAGACTTCTTGTCCAGTCTCCTTGCGCAGTCAGTCTCAGTGTCCCTTCTCCAGCTCCTTATTAGATCTCTTTCCCCACTGCCCCACCTCTGGCTCTCAGTTTCATTCTTCCTCTCTGGTCTCCTCATCCAAACTCAGTTTTCCTCTAACCCCTCCCTGGCTTCTTGTCCCACTCTCTTTGACCAACAAATCCCATGTCTTCTCCCCTTCAGCTTCATGTCAGATACGTCTCTCCTCCCCCTTGCCCTTGTTCTGTCCCCTGGTTCTTAGTCCTAGTCTCCTTGTCCAGTTAGTCCCAGTTTTCACCCCTTCCCCCAGTTCCTCATCCGATTTCTGTGTACCCTTCACAGCGAACTGTCTCCCTTTCTTGCTCACCCCCATTTTCCTCACTCGCTGTCAGTTTCCTTGTCCAACCAGTCCCATTCTCCCTTTCAACTACCAATTACAGTTTTTCTCTCTGACTCTTCTAATCACAGTCTCACCTACTCCTTTTCCTGCCCCCGGTGTAGAGCTTTTCCCCCCTCTGCAGCTGAATCAGACAACTTTCTTCTCAATGCTGCCTGTGTGCTAGTGGGAGGGGGACATGATGGTCATTGAGAGCACAGGAGGGACAGGCTCCTTACTCTCAGTTCAGGTGGCTGGCCCCAACCTGGCCTGGAACATCCTTTAAATCCTTCTGTGCCCCCATTGCCTTCGGCTGGAGCATGATTAGTTGCTCTGTGGGGATGGGTATGCACAGTCCAGGCATACGGAGGAGCTTTGGGAGGCTGGACCATGATCAGTGTAGATGGAATCTACAGAGATTTTTACTAAGCTCCAGCAAGTATCTATGGAGAATGTGCAAACTGTGATTGTTTCAAATGCTTATAATTTGTCCAGATTTGGGTAGATAATCAAGGGGACAGCAAAAGGCACATCCCTAGTACAAAGGCCATTGGTCTGCCAAATTTCAATTCCCTGTTCCAAAGCCTGGGGCACTAGAATTGTTAAAAGAAAAAGAATTTTATCTTGGGCAAAGCTATGTATTTTTCCCTATCCTCATTCTTGGAAATGCTGAACTGGTTTGGCTAAAAAAATATTCATCCTAAGATAGACAACTGCCTTGGAAAATTTCAGCCCAAATAGTTAAAGTTAGGCAAAGTTATAAGTAACTGAAAATAGGGTCTTATTATAAGAAGTGTTATGCAACCTTAGTAATAGGCAATGCTACTAGTCCTGCCCATAATATTAATTAGGGAGAAATAATTGAATATTGCTATGGTGCAATATTTTTATTTTGATAGTTTTGTTGTTAATTGTGGTAGGTGTAAAATTTATTTTGCATATATTTGTATTCCAGGTTGAATGAGGAAGCCATTTGTTGAATCTTAAATCACTGAATTTAATTAAAAGTCTTATATGCTTCTGTATTTTTGAAATATCATTTTCTTAATTCAGATAGGCAGTTTGTATGGTAAAATAAAGTCTGTTCATGGCAAAAATGTATTTGGAATGGGAACTTCAAAATAGTTATAAAAAATTTTTGCATCTCAAACCTTTCAATATGTTAGCTGTTTGCAAAATAAATGACATGAATAAATTTTCTCTCAAAAGATTAATTCTACATGCAGACAGATGAAATGAAGAAAAAGCAATTACTTTTTTCCCCAGAAAAAGTCCTAAGTTTTTTAAAGTGCAAATCTGGATTAATCTTTTATTTGTCATATTTTTACCCACAAAGAGACAAACATTTGATTTAAAATTACATAAGTTGATATTTGGAGGATACATCAACCTATTTTTTCTAACAAAGCTCAACGGAATTTTTTTTTAATTAGAAAAAAGTTTTTGATTGTTGTTTTTTGATCTAGGTAATAAATTCAACAAATAACTCTGATTAAATCAGATTCTGATTTCATTTTCTACGTATATGAATAGGGTTAGGGAGGATTATTCATGTGATAATGAGAAAAATCACACTAGAACCCAGATGTTGCATTGATTTCTACTGATTAGAATTGCCCCAATTTTTAAGCCTTTAAAACTAGCTGTCTTCTGAGAAAACAATAAACTGATGCATGCAGAGTTAGAAAAAAAAATCCTTTCTGCAATATGTGCCCTTTCATTTTCTATATCTAAATCTTGGATGGAATTTTTTAAACTGGGATATTATCACCTAAGTCTCCAATATAAAATGATCTGATTCAGCTGCAAATATCTGCTGGCTTTTTGCTAATAACAGAACAATGCAAGTCATGAAAAGTTCTAGTTGCTGGCCCTACAATAAGTCTTCTGATTTATAGGCCTGTTCACAAGTGAATTACAGAGTTATGTAGAAGGAGCAAAGTTAATGCAAATAAGCTCTGCAGCTCCCCTGCATTTCTAGTTCTCAGGACACTTACTCTCACCTTAGTCATTGAGCCTGCAAAAGTTACTAGAGCACTTGAGCTGTAGTAGCAACCTTGTACAAGTGAAGATTGAAGGAAACAACTGGCTTCAAGCTGGCCACTGCTTGGCTCATAAATAATAAGTAAATATTATCTGGTAAAATCTCTGACTCTTGCATGCTGCCTAGTTGCGAGATTGTTATGGAAAAATGATCTCCTATCGTTGTTATTAGACTTCTGATGAGGGTGTTCTCTACCCCACCAGTCTTGACTGCAGTTTTGAAGGAGATAGGGGGTTAATTTTTGGACTGCCTGCATTTCTTCACTGAGGACTACATTTCAGAGTGGTCAGTATGAAGACATGGATAATTGAAATAGCAGGGGGTGGTGTCAGTTCTGGTACTTTTAATGTCTGTGAGTGCTGATTTTAGTGAACTAAACTATAAATTTCTCTCTACATGAAATAAAGGATATTTCAGTTATTTTGTAAATGTAATTTTGTCTTACTGTCTGATAATATTTTTTTTCAAATTGTGCTCATTTGAACAAGTCTTTGAATTTTCCTATATTGAGGTGCACAGTGTGCTGATCAAAGGATCATAAATCAGGAAATAACTTTAGAAGAAAAAGAGGTTAAAGTCTACTTTGATTTTCTTGTTTTTTTTAATTTAACTAAACTTTATTGTTAACACTGTGCTCTAAAATACCATGACTAACAGAATCAGAATAAGAATGGGTGAGATTTGTGCAAGACTACAAAGGTCTTACAATAACCTAGTAATTATGTTATTTAGAAGGGCTGCCGTACTATACCTAATCCATTCTTACTAAGTTGACAAAGCATACATTGATTTATTCAGAAGTGTAAAATGTCACTGCAGTATTGCCAACCTCAAGAGATCAAAAAAACATGAGTCAGATCCTCAAAATAATGAGATTGACCCAAAAATAAAGACTATATATTGGTGGGGGAGATCTCTTTTTGTGTGAGAGACAATTAATGTTGCACGCTCTCCCCAATGTATTGGGAAAGGTGATTTTAGCCCAGCTGAAGAGCTCTCACCCCCACATTGATCTGTCCCAAGCAATGAATTCTGTTCACATCCCCATCAGATCAGCCCCCCAGCCTCACCTCTGCTCCTCTTGGGGTTCTCCCCCTTCTCCGAGGCCTTGGTAACTGCATCAGGGTCCTATGTCCCCTTCCAGGCTAGAGTTGAGGGAGTCCAATGGCTCTTCACTCTCCTATGCCTCTTCCCAGGGCAGGTGCTGTAAGGTGGGAGAGAGGCCAGCTTGTCCACATTGCTTACAGGAGAGAGGAGGAAAAGAAGGGATTGAGCCACCCTGAGTCGCTGGTCTCTTTAGCTCCCTCCTGTGAGAATGGTTTTGGGTGATGGAGGAGGACAGCTCTGCCTGCAGCAGCTCTGAATGGTTTTTCTGCTCCAAGATGCAGGCATGTGGAGCAAACAGCCAATCAGTGGGCTCAGATTCACTAGTGGGATGGAGTTTCTCACTTCACCAGAGACTGGCTTCAGCCCACTAAAATCATATGTCATGAAAAAAATCATGAGCGTTGGCATCATTGTCATTGTAATCACTGGAATCTCTTTGGTACCTGATCTAATAATAAGAAATTTAACAGATATTTAACCAAATTTCAAAAATATAATTTGTGTCACCTGATTCTTTGAATGCCATGTACCTGTAACAGATTCCCAGTCTTGGGTCTACCACATCATGTGTGAGCTAGAGGTTTCAAAATATCCTTCTTTCAAAGTTCTTAGGTGTTATACCACCTCACCCTCAGGTGGTTCATGCCTCTTATCTGATGAGGCAATGCAACTATGGAGCATCAATTCTTTCTCATTTGCCAGTGTTCCCTTTTGCTGCTGCAGATCTTGGTTCATTATTCTCCTTATCCTACTAGTTTTGACTAGGAATGATTTCAGCTAATTTTTTTCATTTACTGTTAACAGTAGGAAGAGATGGGCTGTGAGGAACTTCAAAAGGATCATAGAAGTATAGCAGAGTTGTTTGGCCATAGTGTATTTCTCACAACTTATCTCCTCATTCTGTTTGATCCTACTGAGAGCTCATAGTGCTGAAATTGCACTGTAATAACCATTACCATGACAGAAACATACTCTAAAAATGTGCCAATTTTGCTTTGAATAAATAGGTAAGTTTAGCTCAGTATTAGAAGTATCCCCTATTCTTACTATGGCAATAATGATCTAAGAGTTTTTCTAAGACAATTGACAGATTTTTAAGGGAAATACTGTGATGGCATAAACTGTTAATTATTATTTCACTTCAGGGTACAACAGAAGCAAGTATAGGGCAAAATAGAGAATTATGATACAAACACAAATAGTTTATAAATAGAAATGACAATGGAGAAAGTTATTAACGAAGTAAATTGCTTTGGTATAAATATTTATTTTCCTCTCCTCCCACTTGTCTCTCTTTAAGTTGAAGGGATATGACCTGGAGTACATGCAAAAGAATCCACTTATTCAGTACTGTTACACTAATTAGTCACCAATGTGGTAACTGATTTGAAAGCAAATTAGTTTCTATATCACCACATGATTGGGTTTGCAAAAAGGAAAACACTGTGGTTGTACTAACACAATGTGTAGCAAGCACTTGCCAGGCTACAGAATGGAACCCTTATAATAAGTTCTGATATAATTAAATTGTACAAAATTATTTTCTACAGTTGTCTGAATATAATATATGTAGCATGAAAATACAATATATTATGATAATGATGTTCTTGGATGTTTAGTGGTAAAAGGCAAAACATCAAAATATAGTTTAAATAAATTATATACCTTGACTATATTTTAACTTAGTAATATATTGTGGTGTATTTTTCACTCTCAGTTTAACCACCGACAAACCTTTGAATGTATATGTTGACTCTTTACTAAATCAAATATCATTTGTGGCAGTTTAAGTGTGAAAAATAATCTCAGTATCAAGTTTCCAGATATGTTTCTAAATTTTCTGTTATGCTGCTATCTATTATGTTGCATGTGTAACTGAGCATTGCACATATGGCAGGTTGAGCGCTAATGCCAAAATGTGTATCGCAAGCTTTTAACATATTTGACTCAGACCCAAATAACAGATACAACAAAAACAGTAGAGAAGAAGACTGGAAATTATTTCATTTAATCCATAAAAAGCTTTCTGTGATCTATGCTTCCAGATTGATAATTTGCAACGTCTAATTTATAATAATGAGTAGGATAATAGCAGGTCTGTATGAAAGAGGTATAAACTGATGTCTAAAATGAGTAAATAAATGATATTTCTTAAAGAGGTGCATTTGATATGACTGTGCTACTTTTCTCTCTGTGTACTGTCATAGTTTTTTGTTTTTTTAAATTGAAGGCTTTGTTAGTGCTGTTTGAGAGCAAAACTAGGCTGAGCTAGGGTAAAGAGCAACCCACACCCCCAATCAGATTTTCTGTATCTTTCCCTACTCACTGAAAATACTGAATTAACAAACTGTGTTTCTGGCTTAAAAAACACTAGAGAACCAGGAAAACATGTTGTTGATGTAACATAAAAAAACAAAACTAAAACAAGTTGGTCACTGATTACAACACTATCTAATGGAGGCAGTATGTACGAGTGCAGCCATTCTGTATCAAATACCTTTGTGTGCTTTATTTAAAGTTGCAAAGATCAGCAGTGATTCAGGATGGCTGCATTTTCAGTGCCTTCTATTGATTAGCAATGAAATGTGATTGGAAGTATAATCACTTTTTCAGAGGCAGTGTAGTTGTAGTCATATCAGTCCCAGGATATTAGAAAGAGAAGGAGGGTGAGGTAATATCTTTTATTGGACCAACTTCTGTGGGTGAGAGAGAGAAGCTTTCGAACCACACAGAGCTAATCTTCAGGTCTAGGAAAGATACTCCAAGCATCACAGCTAAATGCAAGGTGGAACAGTTTGTTCAACACATATTCTAAAGACCATTCAAGATATATATGTGTAACTGTAACCCACCTAGCCGCCATTCATTAATGAACATTTTATCTGTTTTTAAATAGGGTTAAACTTTCACAAAATGGTCATTCTATGTCTGATGTATCATTTCTTATCCTCAGATGAAACTTCCACAACACTTTCAAAAGATGAGCTTGGGAGCTTAAATCATAAATCATGGACCAAACAGAGACACTGGATTTATGGCTTATTACAATCTGAAACCCGCTAACCCCCTCTTTTTGTCCTATGACTGCAAAGGTGTTAACGGGTCACTCTACCTTGAATGGTCCCTTATATGCATTAACTACTTATGCTAAACAATTTGTTCCACCTTGCATTTAGCTGTAACGCTTGGAATACCTTTCCTAGACCAGAAGAAGAGTTCTGTGTGGCTCAAAAGCTTGTCTATCTCTCCAGCAGAAGTTGGTCTAATAAAAGATATTACCTCATCCATCTTGTCACTTTTTAAAATGTAGTTAGGCATTGAAATCACTGCGAGTTAGATGCATAGGTGCTTTTGAAAATCTCACTAGGCGTATATCTGCATCTTTAGGTGCCTAAATACTTTTCAAAATGTAGTCCCAAATCCTTATTTTATCTAAGACTTGTGGTGAGTGTCCTGGATAGAACTTTTTAAGTGTGAGTAGGTATGTATGCTTCCTTCTCCAGTTTACCTGAGTAAAAACAGCTGAACTTCTGTGGTGATCTGGCTAATTCAGTTAAGACAATTATAGGAGAGACCTGTCTCCATTCAGAATGGAGAGAGGGGGACTCTCTCCACATAGAAGCTAGAAGAATAGACATTCAGCAAGAGTTTGTTTCCACTGTTTACTTTTTGACTCTTGTGTATTCATAAACATGGGCCTGAGCCACACCCATAGTTCAGTGAAGTCAGTAGAAAGATTGTTTTTTATTTCAGTGAACTTTGGATCAAGTGAGGGATAATATGGTCACTGATGGTCATTGATCTAGACTGCTACTTATTATGTTGAAGCACAGTGATGGAGGAGTATAGGCTAGTCTTGAAAGCACAGGACTGATTTAGATGTGAGTTCTGTTCCCACTTTTGTCATAAAATTGATGTCTGACCATGGGTCATTTCCCTTGTTTATAAAATGTGGGTCATAGCACCCATTTCAAAAGGTTGTTAAGCACATTGCAACATAAAACCATATAAAATATATAAAATGTGTTGAGATATTCAGGTTTTATTGAATCCCAGAAACTATTTTCTTTAGATTTTACTCCTTGTGAAGTTATGATTTTCTGCCTGTGCTGACCGCAAGCTCCCCTCATGGGGTGCATAAGGAAATTTCATTTAAAAGAAGTTTAGGTTGGCCAAAGATGCCTCCACTGGTGTAGAAGCAGAAAACAGATTAGCCCTATTTAAAAACAAATAAACAAAACAAAACATCCATTACTTGATGGTGGCTAGGTGGGTTACAGTTACACATACAGTGCCCACATATTTTCACCAGTACTTCAGATATAATTTTCATAAATAACTTTGCAGAAAATCAGAGTTGAGAAAATATACTAGTTGTGATTTTCTTTTCTATGTGTTCTTACTGGTATTTCTCCCATGGACCTGTATAATTCAATGCTATTATTTTTACAATGGAATTCTGTGCCTACTTACAGCCTTGTTGTTTTTCATGATTTTCAAATACATATTGAAAATTATAAACAAAAGCATTATTGCAGCAAAAACATGCAGATCTGCAATGCTGTAAGAATCAGAACTGTTCATTTTTTTCATTTGGATATTCTTTACTTATTCTGAGCCTTTCATCACCTGTGCTTTTTATCTGGGCCTCGTGTTCTCAGCTATACACACAAAATGTGTGGTTACATTGGTATAAACAAAGTTGAATAAATCTAGTACAACACAGCAGCCACTCTTCCAAAAATAATAGTTTATGGTCCAATGTGCTCTTTAGAATTAGAGGAAAGTGCTCCTTGGTCCTAGTGTGATTTTGCTTTATAGTAGGATGTGAGTTCCTAGAAATTACACAAACACTTATCTTTCATGTTTTAGATCTTGATAGGTTATTAAAAAATCTCTCAGCACTTGATAGTGAATTGGCATATCATTAATGTTCTCATTTATCTTATATTTGTAGTTTTTCTTAAGAAAAAGACTTTTTTTTTTTCACTGATATTAGTCTACGACATAGAATCATAGAAATGTAGGGCTGGTAGGGACCTCAAGAAGTCATCAAATCTACCCCCATGCACTGTGGCAGGACTGAATAAACCTAGACCATCCCTGACAGGTGTTTGTCCAACCTATTTTTAAAAATGTCCAGTGATAGGGATTCCACAACCTCCCTTGGAAGCCTTTTCAAGAACTAAACTACCCTTGTAATTTGAAAGGTTTTCCTAATATCTAACCTAAATCTCCCTTGCTTCAGATTAAGCCCATTACTTCTTGTCCTATCTTCAGTGGGCACAAAGAACAATTGATCCCCATCCTCTTTATAACAGCCTTTAACATATTTGAAGAGTTACCAGATCTCACCTCAGCTATCTTTTCTCAAGACTAAACATGCTCAGTTTTTTTCAATCTTTCCTTGTAGGTGAGGTTTTCTAAATCTTTTGTCATTTTTGTTGTTCTCCTCTTGACTCTTTCCAAATTGTCCACATCTTTACCAAAGTATAGTGCTCAGAATTGGACACAATATTCCAGCTGAGGCCTCACCAGTGTCAAGTAGACCAGGACAATTACTTCCCATGTCTTACATATGACATTCTTTTTAATACAGTCCAGAATGATATTAGCCTTTTTCAGAGCTGCATTACACTGTTGACTCATATTTAGTCTGCGATCCACTATAACTCCCACATTCTTTTTATCAGTATTATCACCCATTGTAGCTGTACATTAGAGTTTTCCTTCCTAAGTGAAGTACTTTACACTTGTCTTTACAGCATTTCATCTTCTCCAATTTGTCAAGGTCATTTTTAATTCTAATCTTGTTCACCCAAGCACTTTCAATCCCTCCCGGTGTGATGTTATCTTCAAACTTTATAACTATATTGTCCACTCCATTATCCAAGTCATTAATGAAAATATTTTCATTATTACTGGACCTATGACTGACCTCTGCGGGACCCCACTAGATACACCCTCCCATTTTGACAGTGATCCATTAGTAACCGCTCTTTTAATACAGTCTTTCAATCAATTGTGCACCACCTTATAGTAATATCATCTACATCACATTTCCTTAGTTTGTTTATGAGACTGTAATGTGGAAATGTGTCTAAAGCCTCACTAAAAATCAAGATATATAGCACACCTCCTGTTTCCCGCCTATCCACTAGACCAGTAACCCTGTCAAAGAAGAAAATTAGGTTGGTTTGGCATAATTTGTTCTTGACAAATCTGCTGGCTACTCCTTATAACCCTGTTATTCTCCTGGTGCTTACAAACTGATTGTTTAATAATTTGTTCCAGTATCTTTCCAGGTATTGAAGTTAAGCTGACTGACTAGTCTATAATTCCCCAGGTCCTGTTTGTTCCCCGTTTTGAAGATAGATACTATGTTTGCCCTTCTCCAGTTTTCTGGGACCTCCCTGCTCCTCCAGGAGTTCTCAAAGATAATCGCTAAAAGTTCCAAGATTGCTTCCTTAAATACCCTAGGATGAATTTCATCAGGCCTCCCCAACTTGAATGCATCTAATGTATCTAAAGATTCTTTAACCTGATCTTTCCTTGGTTTTGCTTGCATTCCTTCACCTTTGTTGTTAATATTGTGTTGAATATCTGGTCACCATTAACCTTTTTAGTGAACACTGAAGCAAAATAGGCATTAAACATCTCAGCTTTCTTTATGACATCACCTATTAGCTCTCCTTCCCCACTAAGTAGAGGACCTACACTTTCCTTAGTTTTACTCTCGCTCCTAATATATTTAAAGGACCTCTTCTTATAGCCTTTTATGTCCTTTCTGGATGTAATTAATTTTTTTGCCTTAGCCTTTGTGCTATTGTTACTACATGCTTGTGCTGTTCTTTTATACTACTCCTTGGCAATCTATCTTTTTGTAGGATTCCTTTTTGATTTTTGGGGTAATTAAAGAGCTCCTGATTAAGCCATATCTTACTATTTTTTCTATTTTTCCTTTTCATTGGTATAGTTTGTAGTTTTGCCTTTATTATTATCTTCCTGAGAAACTGCCAGCTCTCCTGAAGTCCGTTTTTCCGTTAGATTTTCTTCCTGTGGGACCTTTCCTACCAGATAAGATTCTGCTTTTTTGAAGTCCATTCTCCTTATTCTGCTGCTCTTGTTCCTTCTTTTCCTTAGAATCATAAACTCTTATCATTTCATGATCACTTTCACCCAAATTGCCTTCCACATTGATATTCGCTAACGATTTCTTCCCGGTTGGTCAGAATGAAGTCTAAAATGGCTGTCTCCTTGGTTACTTTCTCCACTTTCTGAAATAAAAAGTTGTTCCCAGTACATTTTGAGTACTTATGGAACATTTTGTGTTTTGCCATATTATTTTTCCAACAGGTGACTGGATAGTTAAAGTCCCTCATTATTACCAGGTCTTGTGTTTTGGATATTTCTGTTATTTGTTCTAGAAATGCCTCAGCCACCTCCTCTTCCTGGTGGCATGTAGTGGACTTCTGTCATAACATCACCCCTATTTTTTACCCCTTTTATCTTTATTCAGAGACTCTTGACTGGGCTGCCTCTCACCTCTTTTTCGACTTCAGAACAAGTGTATATATTCTTGATATATGTATGTATTCTTGATCCAACACCACCTCCCTTTTTATCCCGCCTGTCCTTTCTGAACAAGCTATACTCCTCTATACCAATATTCCAGTAATGAGACTTATCCCACCAAGTCACTGTGATGCCAATTGTCATAATTTAGCTTGTGTGCTAATACTTCCAGTTCTTCCTTTTTATTCCCCATACTTTTTGCATTTGTGATGTTGAGCAGATTCCCCAGCTGATTTCCCTCTTGTTGTTCCTTTGACCTTATTGTATTTTTACATGTGTCCCCACCCCCCAACATTTAACCCTTTGTTAAGGTTGCCTTATTTTATACTTACTTGTGGGCTTTTTTTACTTGCTTCCTTTAAACATAGTTCAAAGCTTTCCTCACCAGGCTGGTGAGTTGGTGTGTAAAGATGCTCTTCCCCTTCTTGGTCACATGGACTCCATCTCTTCCCAGAAGAACATCCCATTGTCAAGGAAGCCGACGCCCTCCCATTGACACCATCTGCACAGCCGTGCATTTATCTCCAATATGTGTGTGTGTTCCTGCTTGGGCCCTTGCCCTCAAGTAGGACTATGAATGAGAACATAACCTGCACCCCTGAGTCATTCATTCTACCTCCCAGAGCCTTGTAATCACTGCTGATCTGCTCAGGGTCAGACCTGGCAGTATCATTAGTACCCATGTGGATGAGCAGCATGGGGCAATGATCAGAGGGACATGTTAATCAGTATCCCCCAAAAACATATCCTGTATAATGCACATTATAAATATTGCCACACTAGGAGAAGAAAACACAATGAAGGCCCCAGAGTTGCAAGGCCTATTATTAAAACAATTTTTGACATTCTCAAAATGAATTTTTTTCTTCTGTTGGACAGAAAAGGCCAAATTTTCAAAATATGGCCTCCGTGTGCATACAGGCCACTTACATGCACAGCTTTCCAACACAAATCATATTGTAAACTGATTCCAGAAGCTGTAATCCTCCAAAATGTGACCAACCACAATATTTTTTCAATGTAATAATATATTTTGTAAAACAGCTACTTCATAAGATTGTCAGGAGAGGAGGGTTTGGTGTCCGTGCCTGGCAGTACCACCTAATGGCGATACTCTAAGCTGTGTTGCCCAGCAGCGAGTGTCCATGACTGTGTTGCCTACTAGCTGAAGTCAGTGGTTGTATCACTGAGTGGCGAGAGTCAATAGCCATGTCACCCAGTGGCAAGTATCAGCAGCTGGGGAGAACCCAGTCTCTCCCTGCTCACCGGATTCCAACCCAGGGCCCAATGAAACAATAATTCAAAATGTGTGGCCTAGGGGGGCATTGCCCCTACGCTTGCTCCCCGGGCCATTTCCTACCCTTGCTTTGGTTCCTCTGGTGGTGCCATAGGTTCACTTCTGAGTTCCCCCTGGAGTCCTCTCTGGTTGCAGTCTGGAGGGTCTTCTCTCTCACCTGGAGCTCATCATTGCTGTCCTCTGCAGTTGTAGGGACTGTGGCGGCTTGGTGGTAGGACCTAGTCCCGGCAACTTGGGGTCCCGTCAGCTTCTCCACAGAAGCCTGTACAACGCAACTACTGTCCTGCTCTGTCCCCCTAGACTGAGCTGAGCTACTCACTTTTGAGGGAGTAAAAAGAATAAATGGACACAAATCAGACATCAGGAATGGTAACATACAAAAGCCAGTAGGAGAACACTTCAATCTTCAACAAAAAACCCTTCAGAAACAGATTTCAAAGAGTAACTGCAGAGCAACAATTCATTTTTCAAATTTAACACCATTAATTTGGGCTTGAATAGGGGCGGAGTGGCTGGCTCACTACAATTTTCCCTCTCTTGGTATTGACACTTCCTCATCAATTATTGGGAATGGACCACATCCACCCTGATTGAATTGGCCCTGTCAACCCTGGTTCTCCACTTGTAAGGTAACTCTCTTCTCTTCATGTGTCAGTATATTAATGCCTGCATCTGTAATTTGCACTTCAAACCTGAAGAAGTGGGTTTTTTACTCACAAAAGCTTATGCCCAAATAAATCTGTTAGTCTTTAAGGTGCCACTGGACTCCTCATTGTTTTTGTGGATACAGACTAACACGACTATCCTTCTCATCCCTTTTGAGCCCAACTTCCATTGTGTGTGTGGCTTTCTGAGCCCAGAGCTACTCCGTAACCTTTTTGTCCCCAGGGTGCAGGGCTGGCTCCAGGTTTTTTGCCGCCCCAAGCGGCAAAGAAAAAAAAAAGATAAAGCCGAGAGGGACTGAGAGACCCACCACCAAAGACCTGGACATGCCGCCCCTTTCCATTGGCCGTCCCAAGCACCTGCTTCCTGGGCTGGTGCCTGAAGCTGGCCCTGCCAAGGTGGGGCTTGCACGCCCATCACAAAGATATTGGGGTCAAACTGCATAATCATTATGCTCCTATATAGAAAGCCTGTAGTAAATCAATTTAGCAAACAAATTAAGGGCATGACTTTGAGTCCCTACTGTGAGGTATTGAGTTCACTCAGTGCCTGTTGAAAGACAATGGGAATTTGGGGACTCAGTACTTCTCAGGAGTGGACTTTGCCTTAACTTTTGCACAAGGCAGAACAAAAGGTAAATCTTAAACTGTCTTGTTCTTTAGTGGTTACACTGGCATATTGTATTCACACATGCCCCTTAAAAAATGGATGGAATCTTAAGAGTTGATCAAACGTGGCATTTCATTGAAAACAAATGTGCAGTTGGAGCTATATTTTTAATATGTTTCATTAATTAGTGATAATGTATTTTTTCTGAATTTTATGCTTGTCATATACTAATTAGAAGACTCAAACATATTTTAATTTACAATATCCCTTCAATCCTTAAATGCCCTTGATTAATAAAAATACATGTGACAGCAAATTATAGCTGTGCTTTTAAGCTGTTAAGAACATAAAATGATTATAGCTTGCAGTAAATGTTACTATGGCTCTAAGATGTTTCCTCAGGGATCAAGCAATCTTCTGCACTTTTCTTAAGACTGACCCTATCACCTTGAAAAACACATGAAGGAGAGCTGCAAATGCAAAACCACTGTCAGGTCAACCAGTCGTGGCACTGACAGGTCTCTGATATAAAACCCAATTTACTGTTTAAGAAGCACATCCATTATCCTTCTGATTTTAAAATAGAACATACATCAGCAAAATGATAAAAGAAAGTACTTAAGAATTATGAAAGTCAAGGACTATTTCGTATCAGAAAGTCACAACCTTTTTTGAATATCACTGATTAAAATTACACTGAACCTTAATGTTCATTTTTGTGTCTTGTTCTCTTTCAGAAAGTTAATAGTTTGCATCAGTTTGAAATTTAATAATTACAACTCTGCATGTACTCTGCTGTCATCTGGATTAGTCATAAAATACATAGAATTTTCTGTTAAAGGATTTCAGGGTTTGGGTGTTTTTGGGAGGGAGTGTTTATTTTTAGACAAATTAATGACTCATTTTTGGGAGTAAGAATCCTTTTTATTGGTACTGAAAAATTGTTTTCCTAAAATTATTGCAAAACTTGTCCCTCTCTAAAGCCTCATGTGCATGATGATAAGCTCCCAATGAGTTTTCTGTATAAACAATCTGCTGGCCCCTCTGCATTTCAGATTTTTGAATACTGAAAGTAGTAAGTTTAGGATATGTTTGGTGGAAACAAAAACTAACAAAACTATTCTCATTTTTTTCCTTCGGTGACTTGTATCAATTTAAATCTAAAACTAGAAACCCTATTTATATAATACTCTTAGACATCTATGAACGAAACATTGCTTATGCTTTTTGGTCGGATATTTTCCAAAATATCCTCATAAAACATTATTGTGACCCCGATTTGTGAAAAGGAAGTTTATGAAATTTTACTGTCAGAAACAGTTTCCATGAGATAAAATTATTCTCAGTATTATCATATTTGAGAAACTTTCAGATGTGTTCAGGTAACTTGCATCAATACTTTGCCATGCTTTTGTGATTTTCCCCCCTCTCTGGCGTGTTTACTAATAAAGGATTAGGGATCTGCCACATAGTATTGCATCTTTCAAAATTGGCAGGTATACAGTCACCTGCTTAAAGTGCAATTTTTGCCTTAAAAATTAGCTTGTGAAAATGTTTTATTGGATTCCAAATTTGTTTTGACTCCCTGATTTTCTTATACAATCTGTCCAGTTTGCATGAAAAAAAAGTATTTATTTTTCTAGTTCCACAAACTCACCCTGGGCTCTGACAATCAAGCTGAGTTCTTTTTATCCTGCACATGAGATGAGCACTGCTGAGCTTCAGGAACCTTCTAGAAAGGCTGACCCCATTGAAGTTGCACAAGCGGTCCTTGTGGCATTTGGCTGTTCAGATGTGAAGGGGTGGGGTACTGCAATCCCCAGTCACCTTTGTTCTTTTCTGTCTGCAATATACTATGAACATAGGGACTTCTGCTCTATGCCTGGAGAGATTTGTTTATTTTTTTTCACTGAAAATTTCTTGTTGCCTTGTTAATTAGGACATTTTAAATAAATTTTAGATAGCCCAGGCTGTTAGTATAATTATTAGGAAGCTTCTGCATGAATGCACAGTTTAGAGTCTTGTTCCATCTCTTAGTTCTGGGACATTAGGTCTCATCCAGAAGATATGGAGAAATAGACCTAGCTTAGTGATGTATCTCATACAACTCTGTCTTCTTAGAGTTAGATGGACATCTTGACTATCTGATATGCCTTGGACAAGTACCATTCACTAGATCATGTTTCACCATTCTGCGCCTGTATACTTTGTACTTGAAAGGACAGTCACAGCTGGCTGCAGCCTTCATGATGAAGGCCCAACTGAACAGACCCTTGGATCTGAGGATTCTTTAGCATTCATGTGAAAGGACAGTTTAGGCTTTCATTGGATTCAGAGTCCCATAAAATGAGGAGATTCAAACCTTCACCGTATTCTACAGGGACAAAATTATTCTGACTCATCCAAAATAGTAGTATCGGAGTGCTGTCTGAACTACTCCATTATTCTCCCAGTCTTCTTTTCAAAACCTCTTTCTTAGTAGAAATAAACTTTCGTACCCTACATGTTAAGAAGGCTTTGAGGTTTCATTTGACTATGACTAAAGAATTTAGGAAATCCAGTTTTATGCCCTTCGGGGAGCAGTGTAAAGTGAATACCATTTGCAGTAAGTGCCTGTCAAAATAGTAGACTGAGATGCACTGAGATATTTTATGTTTTAGGAGGCTGAGTACCTGAAGGTCTTAGGGATTATTCAGCTAGAGCTAAGACAGCATTCTGTCATCAGCCTCCATAATATTTCCAGTATAGTAGTTTGCAGGACTGTTATCTGGAGTGCTGTTCAGACATTTACACAACATTCTTCTCTTGACTTGGCATCTACACTTGTGCTAGCCTTGAGAGGCAATTCTGCAGTTCCATTTTTAATAAAACTCTTTAGCTCACCTTCTGGGTGATAGTTTTTGTGGTTCTTTGAGAATGTTGCTTCTGAATATTTGGAGCACTGCTAACCTGTCCCTCTTCCTTAGATTTCTATTCTCCAGTGGATTCTGGGGTTTAGCAAAAGAACTGATATGGTTGGGTAATGCAAAGCCTCTTATAACTTCTATTTGAATGTTTGCTGACATGTTGGGTTACTCACATGGTCTTTGCTTGTCTCAAAGGTTTCCTAAGTTCAGTGGAGCTCGGGTGACAATTTGCCTTCCCACAAGTGTGAATATGTGAAGGGAATACTTTCGAAGCTTGTGGTAAATAACCTCTCTTTTCTGCAGGCCAGAGTAGATATTTAGCTGAATCTGTGTAGTCTGTATTATAGATTTTGGACATTGGCTAGGCACTTCTTAACCAAATGTAACTATTCGAACAGAGGATGCAGCTATTTTCAACGTCCACAGAAGGCCAGTCATTGATTAAAATTGTCCAGGTAAGGATCAAAGCTTGTTCCAAATGAGGCACAACTAGTGAGATCACTGTTGTTCTCTATTATGTCAGTGATGTAACTAACTGAAATAAAATCAAATGAGTTAGCAAACAGAGGTGCTTGGAAGAAATGTGTTGAATACAGAATGAACTGTGAGCCTGAGTATTTAAATATTATATCAGCAAAAACAAAGAGAAGTCCTTGTGGCACCTTAGAGACTAACAAATTTATCTGGGCATAAGCTTTCGTGGGCTAGAATCCACTTCATCAGATGCATGAAGTGGAAAATACAGGAACTGGTATAAATACATGAAAGGGAGGAATTTTTCCTCCCTTGGTATCCTACTGTTAATTGAATTGTCTCATTAGACTGAACTCACACTTGATAAGGCAACTCCCATCCTTTCATGTATTTTCACCTGCTCCTGTATTTTCCACTCCATGCATCTGATGAAGTGGATTCTAGCCCACGAAAGCTTATGCCCAAATACATTTGTTAGTCTCTAAGGTGCCACAAGGACTCCTCATTGTTTTTGCTGCTACAGACTAACACGGCTACCACTCTGAAACCTAAATATGTCATATGTGCATCTGTTAAGAATCTCAGACATTCAGAAGTCAAAGAGGCACATAATTTGCAGGATTTACTTTTAAATGGCCAAATGCTATCTCCACAATAAATATGCTGTACATTAGGGATCCCTGTGAGGGTCAAAGGGAAGGAATTTGTGCATGCATTGTGTCCACTGTTTGGGACATTACTCATGGCTTAGACCTGGTTATTAGAGGCAGCTTAGGTTCCTTTTTTTTACCCCTTATTCCTTTGAGTTCAGATTTTTTCTACTCTATTGCTGCAGCACCACACTCTGACCTCTGTTTACTCATCTACATCTGAGAGAACAGTTTTAGGCTGACTTCTCTCAACAACAAAGATTTGAAGTCTGAGGATTTTCTCTTACAAAGTGCTGAGAATTGGAACCCGCTGAAGTATTTTTGCTGCAGTGCACGACAGAAGTCTACACCTATTTTAACCACTGAAACAACACAGAAAGTTATTGTTTAAGGGCTTGGCTACACTGGAGAGTTGCAGCGCTGGTGATGGGGTTACAGCATTGCAACTCACTCTGTGTCCACACTTGCAAAGCACAGCCAGCGCTGCAACTCCCTGGCTGCAGTGCTGGCTGTACACCTGGTCTGCTTGGGGTTTAGTGATTCCAGTGCTGGTGATGCAGCGCTGCTCATCAAGTGTGGCCACCAAAATCGTTGTTATTGGCCTCCAGGGTATTAAGAGGTATCCCAACATACCTTTTCAGCCACTCTGCTCATCGTTTCGCACTCCACTGCCCTGGGCTCTGGTAACCTGCCCTTTAAATGCCCCGGGAATTTAAAAAATCCCCTTCCTGTTTGCTCAGCCAGGTGTGGAGTGCAATCAATCAATCAATCAATCACTGACCATGCCTCCACGCCCCAAACGAGCCCCTGCCTGGAACACTTGCGAGCTGCAGGACCTCATCAGTGTTTGGGGTGAGGAAGCTGTGCAGTCACAGCTGCGCTCCAGCTGTAGAAATTATGATACCTATGGCCAGATATCAAAGTCCATGCTGCAAAGAGGCCATGAACGGGACGCGTTGCAGTGCAGGGTTAAAGTAAAGGAGCTGCGGAGTGCCTTTTGCAAAGCCCGCGAGGGAAACCGCCGCTCAGGAGCTGCCCCCACGACCTGCTGTTTTTACAAGGAGCTGGATGCGAAACTTGGGTGTGACCCCACTGCCAATCCGAGGACCACAAAGGAGAGTTCAGAGCAGGGAGAAGTGGGGGAGGGTGTAGAGGAAACCGAGAGTGAGGCTACTGGGGTGGAGGGAGACACCCCGGAGTCCCAGGAAGCATGCAGCCAGGAGCTCTTCTCAAGCCAGGAGGAAGCTAGCCAGTCACAGCAGCTGGAACTTGTTGGTGAAGAAGAAGCAGAGGAGCGGGTTCCTGGTAAGCAGCTTTTATTTTAAGTATGGAAATGTTTTGGGAGAGGAGGGGGGGTGGTTATGGCTGCATGCATGCATGCCTAGATGTGGAATAGCCCATTGATTTGGTCTATCACGTCTCGGTAATCGGCCTTGGTAATCTCTTCAAAAGTTTCAGCCAGAGCGTGGGCAATGCGCTTGCACAAGTTTATAGGGAGAGCCACCGTGGTCCTTGTCCCAGTCAGGCTAACGCGTCTGCAGCCTGCTGAAAGACTACAGAACTTGAGGTGGAAACCAAGGAAAAGCAAAGTAGATTTGGTGAAATCAGTTATGAATCAGTATGCCAGAGAGAATAAGAGGCTGCAGGACTAGAGAGAGAAAATGCATCAGTGGAGGGAAACACAAAGCAGGAGAAAGGAATTGGCTACCAAGAAAAGCACAAAGCAGCTGATAAGCCTCCTGGCACGCCAAACGGACTGTATGCAGTCACTCATAGCCATGCAGGCAGATCACTACTGTGCTAACACCCCTCTCCCTCTCACACAAGGGAGAGTGTGCTAGCACTCTCTCCCTTGTGCCCCAGTGTTTGCTCAAAATCCCCTTCTCCAGCATCCTGGTTCTTACTACCACTAGCTGCCCCCAACACCTGTACGTTCACCTACCAGCCCTGAGAACTACGACCCTTACCCTATGCACTCAACCCCCATCACCATGCAGCATATTAATCCTGAAGTGCAGCAGGCATTGCACAGCAATCCAGGCAGGACATATTTAAACCTCTGAATGTACAGTTCAGCACCCTACCCCGCTGACCTTTTATGTACTGTATTTTGAATAAATGATTTCTTGGCTTTTAAAACATTTTTTATTATTGCAGAAAGTGAAACATACTGTACCCCAAAGGAAAAACAGGCACTGCAAATCATTGTAACCACTGCACTTCACTCCCGTGCAAGGCACCAAACATTACTGTTGCTTTTCAGCCTCATATTGCTCCCTTAAGGCATCCCTAATCCTTGAAGTCCTGTGCTGGGCCTCCCTAGTAGCCCTGCTCTCTGGCTGTGCAAATTCAGCCTCCAGGCGTTGAACCTCGGAGGTCCATTCCTCACTGAATGTTTCACCCTTCCCTTCACAAATATTATGGAGGGTACAGCACGCGGATATAACCGCAGGTATGTGCTTTCCCCCAAGTCTAGTTTCCCATAAAGACATCTCCAGCGCCCTTTTAAATGGCTAAAAGCACACTCCACAGTCATTCTGCACCGGCTCAGCCTGTAGTTGAACTGGTCCTTGCTCCTGTCAAGCTTCCCTGTATATGGTTTCATGAGCCATGGCATTAACGGGTAAGCGGGGTCTTCAAGGATCACAATGGGCATTTTGACGTCCCCTACTGTGATCTTGCGGTCTGGGAAAAAAGTACCGGCCTGCAGCTTTGTCATAAACAGATAGCTAAGGGTTAACGTCTCTTTCACCTGGAAAGAAGTAATCTGAAACACCTGACCAGAGGACCAATCAGGAAACAAGACTTTTTCAAATCTGGGTGGAGGGAACTTTGTGTGGGAGTCCTTTGTTCTTTGGTCTTCTGCCTGTACTCTCTCGGCTATGAGGAGTGATTTTTTCTATTTCCTGCTTTCTAATCTTCTGTTTCCAAGTTGTGAGTACAAAGATGGTTTGTTGTTTTGTATTTAGATGTCTATAGTTGCTGGAGTGCTTTGAATTGTATTCTTTTTGAATAAGGCTGTTTATTCAATATTCTTTTAAGCAAATGACCCTGTATTTGTCACCTTAATACAGAGAGACCATTTTTATGTATTTTTTCTTTCTTTTTATATAAAGCTTTCTTTTTAAGACCTGTTGGAGTTTTTCTTTAGAGGGGAACTCCAGGGAATTGAGTCTGTGCTCACCAGGGAATTGGTGGGAGGAAGAAGTCAGGGGGAAATCTGTGTGTGTTAGATTTACTAGCCTGACTTTGCATTCCCTCTGGGTGAGGGGGAAAGAGAGATTAGTACTTCTGTTTTCCAAGGCTGGAAACGGGGAGGGTGGAATCCCTCTGTTTAGATTCACGGAGCTTGCTTCTGTGTGTTTCTCCAGGAACACCTGGAGGGGGGAAGGGAAAAGGTTTATTTCCCTTTGTTGTGAGACTCAAGGGATTTGGGTCTTGGGGTCCCCAGGGAAGGTTTTTGGGGGGACCAGAGTGCCCCAAAACACTCTAATTTTTTGGGTGGTGGCAGCTTTACCAAGTCCAAGCTGGTAACTAAGCTTGGAGGTTTTCATGCTAACCTCCATATTTTGGACGCTAAGGTCCAAATGTGGGACTAGGTTATGATATGGTGTGCAGTGGTGGGATAGAGAGAATCCAGAAGCCAGTAGGAATATTATATTTTTCTTTTCTCTGCTAGGGGCTTTTAAGCAGAGAGAAACAGTTTGGTTTTAAAAGGGAACCAGAGAGAATTTTTTTTCTGCTCTCTCTGGCAGTTGTGGCTTGCATATTAAGCAAGAAACCATTAAGGAGCTATTAAGGGTCTTTTGTGACAATAGCACTCCCATTGAGAGTCATTACCAGCACTATACACATGCAAATAAAGTGGTTTTTCTGGTTTACTTTACATTGAAAAGATTAGCTAGCGGAAGAAAGGGAAAAAGGCACTGTTGCTAGGCAGACCCCAGGAGACAACAGAGCCTGCAGTTCAGACAATAAACACCAGAGGGCACCCCAACACAAGAAAACAGGAACCATGACTTCTAAGGCAAAAATGGAAGCCGAGGCACAATTAAAAGACGCAGAGTACAAGCGAGATATGGAAAAAAAAATACAGGAACTAGAAATAAAACAAAAAGAGATGGAGCTAAGAGAAAGAGAAAGAGAGGCGGCCCACAGAAGAGAACAAGAAGACAGAGAGGCAGCTTACAAAAGAGAGCAAGCAGCCAAAGATGCAGACCACCAGAAACAGCTGGAACTCCAGACGGAAGCCCACCGGCAGGCCCTGGAATTAGAAAAGGCTAAACAAAACACAGCCAACCCTAACAACCCTGCGCCAATGATTGTTCCACAGCACAGGAAATTTCCCACCTACAAGGCAGGTGATGACACCGAGGCCTTCTTGGAAAATTTTGAAAGAGCCTGTCTTGGGTACCGCATCTCTGAAGACCAGTACATGGTAGAATTGAGGCCACAGCTCAGTGGACCTTTAGCAGTGGTGGCAGCTTTACCAAGTCCAAGCTGGTAACTAAGCTTGGAGGTTTTCATGCTAACCCCCATATTTTGGACGCTAAGGTCCAAATCTGGGACTAGGTTTATGATAAGCTTCCTGAACAGGGCACTGTTCCGAAAGATGCGTGCGTCATGCACCTTTCCAGGCCATCCTATGTAAATGTCAGTGAAATGCCCATGGTGATCCACAAGTGCTTGGAGAACCACAGAGAAATACCCCTTCTGATTAATGTACTTGGATGCCAGGTGGGGTGGTGCCAGAATAGGAATATGCGTCCCATCTATCACCCCTCCACAGTTAGGGAAATCCATTTGTGCAAAGCCATCCACAATGTCCTGCATGTTCCCCAGAGTCACAGTTCTTCTTAGCAGGATGCTATTAATGGCCCTGCAAACTTGCATCAACACTATTCCAACAGTCGACTTTCCCACTCCAAACTGGTTCGCGACCGATCGGTAGCTGTCTGGAGTTGCCATCTTCCAGATTGCAATAGCCACCTGCTTCTCCACTGACAGGGCAGCTCTCAATCTCGTGTCCTTGCGCCGCAGGGTTGGGAAGAGCTCAGCACACAGTCCCATGAAAGTGGCTTTTCTCATCCGAAAGTTCTGCAGCCACTGCTCGTCATCCCAGACTTGCAGGACAATGTGATCCCACCACTCAGTGCTTGTTTCCTGAGCCCAAAGGTGGTGTTTCACGGTGCTGAGCACGTCCGTTACTGCCACAAGCAATTTATTGTCACACGCATCAGGCAAATCGATAACATCGTCGGACTTCTCACTGTCACTCTGGAGCTGAAGGAATAGCTCAACTGCCAAACGTGATGTGCTGGCGACATTCATCAGCAAAGTCCTCAGCAGCTCGGGCTCCATTTCTAACAGAAATCGTGCTGCAGACTCACAATGGTGCCAAACTGCTGGGACGTGTAGCGATGCACCACGGGGCATTGGGACTGGAAGCAGAATGACCCGCACCCCTCCCTCTCCTTCCCACAACCCACAGTGCCAAAATGGGACGAGGTGCTCTGCTCTGTGGGATAGCTGCCCACAATGCACCACTCCCAACAGCACTGCAAATGCTGCAAATGTGGCCACACTGCAGCGCTGGTAGCTGTCAGTGTGGCCACACTGCAGCGCTTTCCCTACACAGCTGTACGAAGACAGCTGTAACTCCCAGCGCTGTACAAATGTAAGAGTAGCCATACCCTAAGAGACCTTAAATGTAAAGAGAAAACTAAAAAATTTCCTTCCTCCTTCATGACTAGTTACCAACCTGTCCCACAGATGCATTTGAGATGTCACATAATAAGGGGTCGGTAATAAAGATTAGATTTCCTCTCTTCTCCTTCTTTCCTCTATTCCAGTGAATTTATATTAAAAAGAGAAATAAAATATATTCAGACAAGGAAGCCATAACTTCAGTAATTTTCTGCAGGTTGCTTTAAGTCCCTATATAGATAGGTAGATTCTGTCCTTGTTCCATCTATACCTGTAAGAGAAACCAGATTGAAAAGTATACATATTCCACAACACATTCCAAGAAACAGTTCTATTCTGCCTTTTTTATATTCTGTAGAGCTCAAGAATCCTACCTCCCCTTTCCCATCATTCTCATGTCTATGCACCCTTTCTTCCCTTCTTTTCCTTTCCCTTATTCCACTTCTCCTCCTCCCTTCCTTGCCTCTAATGTGCCATTTTCTTCTGTTTATCTCTCTGTTTAGCTAGTTCCCACCCATCAAATTTCTCTTCCCCTGAAAAAGGAACAAAGCAACCCCCCAAATTGTAGAATTAACATGACATTTGCAAACCATCACATTGTATCCACACTTCTTGTGTGTGAGACAAAAGGTTGGTGGGAAGGGATGTGTATTCTGTCTATTTTAACTGTAAACACTTCAGAACAGGGACTTTTTTTTACACTGTGTTTGTACAGTGATCTTGGTTGGGTCCCCTAGGTAATATTGTAATATAAATTAATAATAATTCATGTCCATATAATCTGATATAGCATTCTCCAAGATAGTTTGAACTTGATAGTCTCACCAAGGAAGGAATGCATGGATATCTGCACTACCCAGATAAGATGCTGCTTTCCACATTGTTCAGTAATTGTGCCAGCAGCAATTCATAATGAACTCAAAATAAAAAGTGAAATCATCTTTGCTGTCACCTCTAGCTTTTCAGTATATCTTGGAGCTGATTTTAAGGCATCCAAACTGGTAATTTGCCTATTCTAATGTCTAAAAATACATTTAAAAAAAACCCTTTATCTTAAAAAGGTGTCTTCAGGTAATCTTCCAGCATCTATAATTCATACTCATGCTAGCATTGTTCACTGGATTTGTAGGTGCAAAATATTGCATCTCTAAATCCTAGTCCTTCCTGAGAAATTAGCATTAATTAATAGTGCCTCCAAAGTAGTCACCATGCCATTTAAATCCTGATTCATAAAACTTTTAGGAAAATCTTTTCATTCAGCTATGAGGCAATAACTGACCATGATGGTATACATAACCTATAAGGGAGGAACAAAGAACACAAATCAGAACCAAAGAAGTTACCACTTTTAATTCCTGAGAGAAGTAGGGCCTGTGTACCAAAGCAACATTGCAAGAAAATTTCATGTCTGACTGGCTCAGCTGCCACATGCTGGCAGCAAACAAGTGGGAGCCAAACTAAGACATCTTTGATAACCTGTCCAAGTGCTTTTTTCTCTCAGTTAGACTTGTTTGCAATTTACAAAAACACGAGCATACTGGTATTTTTCTCCTGATGTTCCTGGGAATGGAGGCTAGGCACTCTTCTGCCTGTAGACAAATTTAGCCATGTGCAGCTTTTTGAATGTTGCCATCTCTGGACAGTGGAAGTTTTGTGATTTAGCCGCATTTAGGGTGTTCTACTCCTGATGGAACATGATTTGGCCCTGACTGTGTTTGTGGGGAGAAATGTGAATTTGTGAAAACGAAGCCTGATGTTCTAAAATTTACTCTCTTCCAATCAACTTTGCTCTCTGTAAATACATATCAATTTGCAAGTGAACACAATTTTCCCAGCTTCCAGAATAGCACACTGTGGCTGTCAGGATGATCTTGTTCTTAAAGACAGACCAGGGATCAAGAGTCTTTGGTTCTGTTCACAACACTGTCATTGTCTTAACCTTTCACTGTCTTGGTTTCTCCATGGGCAAAACTGAGATAATGACAGTGCCTTACTTCAGAGGGGTATTTTAGTCTTTTTTAGTCTACTTTAGGGTTTTCTACAGCACCCATCACCATAGTATTAATTGTTTCCTAAGTAAATTAAATTTGCATAATGAGATCTCAAGTGGATTTCTCAGAATCTTCCACTCTTCTCACTTCCTAGTTATAGGATGTTTAGGTTGAAGTATAATTTTGTTTATAAAAAATTCCATAATTCCAGTTAATGTAAATATTTTATCAAAGAGAAGGATTTACAGCATGTCTTGATGGTGGTCAGAATTTTTATTAACAAGTCTTTTCTGGTAGTTCATTCCAGAGCAGAGCCTCATTAACCCAGAGTACTTTATCTCCAGTTCTCACCTAGTTTGTCCTGGTCTTTATAAATTACATTGTCCCAAACATGTGTAGCTGTCCTGGAGGGTCATGGATAGATGTGGGGTCACTGACATAGTTTGTTACTGACCCAGAAATGGCTTTAAAGATCAGGCACAAAGCCTTGAAGAGGCAGTGTAATTGTACTGGAAGCCATTGGAGGGTTCAGAGCCCATAAGAGATTACTTCACAACATCCCATCTTATTAAGGAGGCAGATAGCTGCACTCTACACGAGGTGGACTTTCTGCATTACTTCTATCTTGAGACCCCTATACACTGAGTTACAGGAATCCAGTCTGGAATGCTGAGATTAATTTAATTAATGTTTGTAAAGTACTTTAAGAACATCACATGGAAGATGCTATACAAGTGCAAAGTATTTTATAAGCTGAACCTAGTAGCTCAAAATAAAGTTGTTTCTTGTGCTTCATATCTATATCGTCCTATAAACACAATTTAGAAGTTTCATTGACTCATGAAGTCATATAAACTAGACTCTCATCTATTTTACTTCCTGCATCAACAAAACTGATAAGTAATTATTTTAAAATTGAAATACAAATAAACAGAAGATGTGTAACCATAAAAGCAGTGTTTGGCTATATTTCTTCTCTAAATTTTAATTTAAATCTTGCTGCATTTAATTCAATGTGGACATGCCAAAAATTGTGGTATATGTTTATTTGCTATATAAGTAACATTGACTCTGGAGACACCCAAGACCCACATCTGCCTTTTAAGAACCTATGCACAGCTTCTATAAAATCCACAGAAGTAGTGCATATGCAGCTGAGGGTTCAGTTTAGCCAATGGGAAGCAGATGTGTGCAGCTAGCCATTAGATAAAGTTACTACTAACTACATTTTAATCATAATTGTGAACATTATTTTTTATTACATAAGCACTCTATGGCACCTATCGCTGTAATATCTAGATACCACTTGGTTTTTACCTGTAATGGAAATTTAATAATTCTAGTTTTAATTCCCAGAGGGAATCTTAACTCCATTTTAAGGTACTTTAAGAGTATTTAGGATTAATATGAGGTAAAAAATGTTTCAGGAATGATGTATTTATCCCAAAAATAAGCCTTATGTACCCAGGAAATTCAGAGAAAATACATTGTTTTTCTCATATTAAAAAATTCTGGTGATCCTTTAAAAAAAAAAAAAGCTCTAGTGCCTTCATGTTTTGGAACAGGGAATTGAAATTTGGCAGTGAGTGTCCTTTCTGGCAGAGATGTTCTTTACGTTCTCTGTGAAAATCTACCTAAATTTCACCAAGTTATAAGCCTTTGAAAGTGTATACATGCTCCGTAGATATTTTTGATTTTTAGAAGTTAATATCGCTGAGGATTCCAACCTTATTGAGCATGTTCGAGCCCTCACAATTTCTAATGATGACCAAACTGTGCATGCACCATCCCAACACAGCAACACAGCATACGCCCTCTAGCCAAGGGCTACACGAGTGAAGCCAGAGTTTCCCTGTCATTACTGCTGTAGGCTAGGGTGGGGACTGGGCGCTGTGTTTGAGAGCAGGGACCCTTTTTCTCCTGTGCTCTCAATGCCTCCTGCACTACTGATACCAAGGAAGTGTGGAGGATGAAACTATCTGATTCAAATTCAAAGGGGAAAAAGCCCAACCATGAGGGAGAGGGAAAGGAATTGATTGAGCAAGAAGTCAAGTGAGACTGGGATTGGTGTAGGGTTAGAGAAACTGGAAATGGTTGGATAAGAGAGTGGCTGGGGAAGAAGACTGGAACTAGGAGCTGGGGGGAAACTGGACTAGGAGCTGGTGAGGGAAACAGATTGGGGAGCCAGAGAGCCAGTTGGTTGTGTGTGTGTATGTGGGGGACAACACTGAGATTGGATGAGGGGCTTGCGAGAGGGGTTGGGTTTGGCTAGACCAGGAGAGTAGGTCTAGGAACATGGATGTGAGAGTGGAGAGGAATTGAGGCTGGGGGAGAAGCAAGGCAGATCTGACAAGGAGCTGGGGTGAGGGGTGAGAACTGTGACTGTCTGGGCAAAGAGACTGAAGCCAAGGAAGGTGGAAACTGGGGAAGGAGCTAGGAAGGGAGTGAGTGAAGAGTCAGATTAAATGATGAGTCCAAGGAAGGAGACTGAGACTGGGAGCCAGTGGGGTGGGAGGAGAGATGGATCAGACAAGGCTTGGAGGCCAGAACTGGGATAGGCTGGGAAAGAATACTGGGACTGGGTGTGGGAAAGGAGAGAGCCTGGAAGTAGAGGAGGGTGGACTGAGACTCAGAGATACCCCAGAGAGGGAGAGTAGAGGTAAGTCTACATTACAGATTTACATTGGCGCAGCTGCACCAATGCAGCTTCACCACTGTAGTGCAATTGGCGAAGGTGCTCTGAGCCAACAGGAGAAGGCTCTTCCATCGATCAGCTCAATAACTCCACCTCCATGAAAGGTGGTAGCTATGTTGGCAGGAGACACCCTACTGCCAACATAGCAATGTCTACATGAGAGAGTTAAGGTCAATATAACTAAGTTGTTTAGGGGTGTGGATTTTTCATACCCCTGAGTGACGTAGTTATACCAAAGTAAGTATGTAGTGTAGATCAGGCCTAGACTGTCTGGGCAAGGAGACTGGAACTAGTATGAGAAGCTTGATAACTGTACAAGCAACCTTAATTCTGGCATTTTCTTACTTCAGTACTTGACTTTGCAACCCTAATAATGTTTCATTAATATAGGTTCTTCTTCGAGTGCTTGCTCATATCCATTCCAGTAGGTGTGCGCGTGCCGCGTGCACGTTCGTTGGAGACTTTTACCCTAGCAACACTCGGTGGGCCGGCAGGGCGCCCCCTGGAGTGGCACCGCTATGGCGCCGGTTATATACCCCTGCCGGCCCGCCGCTCCTCAGTTCCTTCTTACCGCCTGTGTCGGACGTTGGAACTGTGGAGCGCAGCGTGCTGTCCTCCACCTCCCTAGCGATTCACTCATCTTTCTTATTGTGTATAGTTCGTTTAATTGTAATTAGTTAGTGTATTTAGTAGTTCAATTTGTGTAGTGTAGATAGTTTGACGGGATTGGGGATTAGCCCCTTCCCCTACCCCGGTGCCAGGCCCGTGCCCGGCTCACCGGGCTTCAAGCCGTGTGCGGTCTGTCGTCGGCTGATGCCCACTGGTGACCCGCACAAAGCCTGCCTTAAGTGCTTGGGCGAGGCCCATCTAACAGACAAGTGCCGGATTTGTAAGGCCTTTAAGCCCCGAATCAAAAAAGAGCGGGACGTTCACCTCAGACAGCTGCTGATGGAGGCAGCGCTGACTCCCCACTCCTCGGCACCGGCTCCGGCACCGAGATCAGCTGCTTCATCGGCACCGGAGCAGCCCTCAGGGAAGACTCTGAGTCACCGGCCTTCTCCGGCACCGGCTTCTACCCAGCACCGCTTGAAGTCACCTACGAGCAAGAAGCGCAAGCCTCCTGCGGCGGCCGTGCCCGCACCGCAGTCAGAGCGCTTAGCCAGACCGGACCGCCCAGCACTGCCATCTGCCGCGACGTCGACTTCCACTGCACCGTTGACTCCGGCCCCAGAAGAGCCGTCGAGTTCGGTGCATACCAGCTTCCCGGCGAGGGCCGCGGTTGAGCTTGTCATACCATCCACTCCGGAGGCGTTCTCCGAGGCACGGGACCTGATAGCGCTAACGGAGCCTGAGATGCCTCGACCCCCGGCACTGCTGGTGCGGGTCCTCCAATCCACAGGCAAGCCGGCCCTTGTCAGACCTTCCTTGCCCGGCACCATGAGACTTCGTCACTCTCGGTCCCGATCCAGGTCCCGGAGACGCTCACGGTCCCGCCATTGGTCTCAATCACGCGGCCGCTCGCAGTCCCGGTACCGCTCCCCGTCACGATACCGGTCGTACTCGTGGTACCGCTCGAGGTCCCAGTCGCCGTCCGGACACTACCGGCACCGTTCCAGGTCCCGTCATCACTCACAGCACCGGGATTCTCGCAGCCGCTCTCGACACTACGGCTCCCGGCACTGGTCGACCTCCCGGCACGGAGCTGTTCGCAGGTCCCAGTCGCAATCTCGGCACTGTAGAGGGTCACGGCACCGCTCCCCGGCACCATGTAGAGACGGTTCCAGCGGACGCAGACACCATCACTTCGCGGTCTCCGCACCACCATGGCCATCTCGTCCACCATCAGTTTCCTCTCATGCCGGATTGGCGTTGTATGGGGACTCGGACAACCAGCAGGACCCTCAGCAGTGGTCTTTTTGGACTCCTTGGGCTTACTATCAAAGCCAAGGTGCCCCACATCCACCGTCGCGCCTTGAGGCCCTTTGATCATAGGGCGCCAGAGGCCACGGTGAGCAGAGCCCCTCCAGAGGATGCAGAACATCTCCCAGCGCTGGGCTCGGATGTGCAAGACCCACCCCAGGACGTCCCACAGGACCACGACTCACTTCAGGACCCAGTGGTCCCTGGGGTCTCCTCCTCTTCATCACCAGACGAGGCAGTAGTGGGGACATCCACATCTGGACCGCCACCAATTGATCTCCGCTCGCACCAGGACCTCCTTCGCCAGGTCGCCCTTAATGTAAACCTGCCCGTGGAGGAAGTTCCTGAGGTGGAAGACCCAGTGGTCACCATTCTGTCAGCGGAGGCACCGACAAGGGTTGCCCTCCCCTTTATTCGCACCATACAAGCTCGAGCGGATACAATCTGGCAAACCCCGGCTTCCGTTCCACCTACAGCCAAGGGGGTCGAGAGCAAATATATGGTCCCTTCCAAGGGGTACGAGTACCTGTACGTACACCCTCCCCCTTGTTCGTTAGTGGTTGAATCCGTTAACGAGCGAGAGCACCATGGTCAACAAGCCCCTGCGCCTAAATCGAGAGAAGCCAGGCGCATGGACTTGTTGGGCAGGAAGATCTACTCTGCGGGGGGCCTCCAGCTCAGAGTGGTGAATCAGCAAGCCCTCCTGAGTAGATACAATTATAACACATGGGAGTCGGTTGGGAAGTTTATCGAACTAGTCCCGCAGGATTCCCGCCAGGAGTTCTCGGCTCTCCTGGAGGAGGGAAAAAAAGTGGCTCGAACCTCCCTCCAGGCCTCGCTAGATGCCGCTGATTCGGCAGCTAGAACAGTCGCTTCAGGGATCACCATGAGGCGCATATCGTGGTTGCAGGCATCCGGTCTGCCACCAGAGCTGCAATACACTATTCAGGACCTACCATTTGATGGTCAGGGCCTGTTCTCCCAAAAGACAGATCCGCGCCTCCAAAGTTTGAAGGATAACCGCGTGATCATGCGGTCCCTCAGCATGCATACGCCACAGACCCAGAGGTGACCTTTCCGCCCTCAACCTCAGCGTCACTATCCCCCGCCTCGGCCAAGACAGGACTTCTCCAGAAGGAGAGGCCGTAATTCCCGCAGACGCCAATCGGGCCCACAAGGGGGTAACAACTCCGGACCCGCCAAACCACCGGCGGGACCGAAGCCAAACTTTTGAGGGTGCGCTCGGGAGCACTGTACCAGTTACCTCCCAGGATCCTTTTCAGTTCACCAACCGCCTTGCCGCATTCTTCCCTGCATGGTCCCAGATAACATCAGACCGATGGGTTCTCAGCACGGTCGAGTGTGGTTACCACCTTCTGTTTATTTCGTCCCCTCCTTCCCACCCTCCCTCCCCGTCCCTCTTCAGGAACCCCTCTCACAAGCAACTCCTTCTGCAGGAGGTTTCGAAGCTCCTTGTGTTGGGAGCTATAGAGGAGGTTCCGGAGCACCTAAGGGGAAGAGGGTTCTATTCCAGGTACTTCCTAATTCCCAAGGCGAAAGGGGGCGTTCGGCCCATCCTGGACCTGCAGCTCTGAACAAGTTCATCACGAAGTTCAAGTTCCGCATGGTATCCCTGGGAAACATTATACCCTCCTTGGATCCCGGAGATTGGTACGCTGCTCTCGACATGAGGGACGCATATTTTCATATTGCGATTTACCCACACACAGAAGGTTCCTTCGCTTCGTGATAAACCACCACCACTACCAATTTGCGGTCCTTCCCTTTGGCCTCTCCTCGGCCCCTCGAGTATTTACAAAGTGTATGGCAGTAGTCGCCGCCTACCTCTGCCGCCATCGAGTTCACGTTTTCACGCATCTCGATGACTGGCTTATTCAAGGGACCTCCGAGGCTCAGGTTGCCGCACACGTAAGCGTCATCAAGGACCTATTTTCCCATCTAGGTCTGATCCTCAACCTAGACAAGTCCATTCTGCTTCCTACGCAGAGGATAGAATTCATCGGGGCCATGCTGGACTCCAGTCTGGCAACGGCCAGTCTACCTCCACAGAGGTTCCAGGCTATAGTCTCTCTCATCCAGAGGCTACAAGCCTTCCCAACAACCTCTGTCCGTGCCACCCTCATCCTACTCGGCCACATGGCAGCGTGCACTTTTGTGACAAAGCACGCAAGACTACGCATGCGCCCTCTCCAGACTTGGCTTGTCTCGGTTTATCGTCCGCGCAGGGATGCCCTGGACATGGTAATCACAGTCCCAGCAAAAACCCTGGACTCCCTCAACTGGTGGCTGACACCTTCCCTGGTGTGTGCCGGTCACCTGTTCCACCCACCACAGCCTTCGGTGTCGTTAACGACGGACGCTTCATCCCTGGGCTGGGGTGCACACTTAGGGCACCTTCACACCTAGGGCCTTTGGTCCTCGCAAGAGCTGGCGCTGCATATCAATGTCTGCGAACTGAGAGCGGTCCACTTGGCATGCCAAGCCTTCCAACACCATCTACAGGGCTGTTGTGTTGCGATTTTCACGGACAACACAACGGCCATGTGTTACATAAACAAACAGGGGGGCACACGATCTTCTCCCCTTTGCCAAGAGGCGATGCGACTGTGGGACTTCTGTATAGCCCGCTCGATAGACCTCGTAGCCTCCTTCCTTCCAGGAGTCCAGAACTCTCTTGCAGATCGTCTGAGCAGATCCTTCCTGTCCCATGAATGGTCCATCCATCCGGAAATCCTCCTTTCTGTATTCCGGAAGTGGGGCTTTCCCCAGATAGACCTGTTTGCCTCCAGGGAGAACAGGAAATGCCAGGTGTTCTGCTCCCTTCAAGGCCGCTCCCAGGGCTCTCTCTTGGACACATTCCTGATCCCCTGAAAGGGACATCTTCTCTATACCTTTCCACCCTTTCCCCTAGTGCACAGAGTCCTGCTCAAGCTCCGCAGGGACAAGGCTAGACTGATACTGATAGCCCCCGCATGGCCGAGGCAACACTGGTACCCCATGTTGCTCGATCTATCCCTAACGACTCCGATACCACTGCCACTCTGCCCGGATCTTATAATGCAGGACTTCAGCAGGCTTCACCATCCAGACCTGCAGTCCCTGCACCTGACAGCGTGGCTACTGTCTGGCTGAACCAATCCGAGCTCCGCTGCTCTGCCCAGGTCCAACAGGTCCTTTTGGGAAGCAGGAAACCCTCCATGAGGACGACATACCTCGCCAAGTGGAAGCGGTTTTCTCTTTGGTGTGCACAACATTCCCTAGTTCCAGAGGCCGTTTCGATCCTTCTTATCCTGGAATACTTGTGGTATCTCAAGGAGCAAGGTTTGGCACTCTCGTCAATAGCCGCCATCTCCACCTTCCATCAAAGGGAGGCGAACAGTTCCATCTTCTCCCACCTGATGGTTTCGAGATTCCTTAAGGGTTTGGAGCGCCTATACCCACCGGTTAAGCCTCCTTCCCCTACCTGGGATCTCAACCTTGTTCTGGCTCAGCTCACAGCCCCACCCTTTGAGCCCTTGGCCACTTGCTCATTGCTGTACCTGTCCTGGAAGACGGCCTTCCTGGTGGCTATCACTTCGGCCAGGCGGGTTTCGGAGCTCCGTGCTTTGATGGCGGACCCCCCGTATACAATCTTCCACAAAGACAAGGTGCAGCTACGCCCGCATCCGGCTTTTCTCCCCAAGGTGGTCTCGGCCTTCCACATTAATCAGGACATTTTCCTCCCGGTCTTCTTCCTGAAGCCGCACGCATCAAGCAGGGACCAACAGCTTCACACCCTGGATGTCCGTCGAGCCCTCGCCTTTTACATCCAGAGGACAAAGCCCTTCAGGCGCTCGCCCCAGTTATTTATAGCAGTGGTGGAGCGTATGAAAGGTATGCCTGTATCGGCTCAGAGGCTCTCATCGTGGGTAACGTCCTGTATCCGGACGTGCTACGACTTGGCCCACGTCCCGATTGGCCGTCTTACCGCCCACTCTACTCGGGCTCAAGCCTCGTCGACCGCCTTCCTGGCACATATCCCCATCTAGGAGATATGCCACGCAGCTACCTGGTCGTCAGTGCATACGTTCACTGTTCACTATGCGCTCGTGACCCAATCAAGAGATGATGCCGCCTTTGGCTCAGCGGTTCTGCACTCCGCAACGTCTCAGTCCGACCCCACCGCCTAGGTAAGGCTTGGGAATCACCTACTGGAATGGATATGAGCAAGCACTCGAAGAAGAAAAGACAGTTACTCGCCTTTGTAACTGTTGTTCTTCGAGATGTGTTGCTCATATCCATTCCACACCCGCCCTCCTTCCCCACTGTCGGAGTAGCCGGCAAGAAGGAACTGAGGAGCGGCGGGCCGGCAGGGGTATATAACCGACACCATAGCGGCGCCACTCCAGGGAGCGCCCTGCCGGCCCACCGAGTGTTGCTAGGGTAAAAGTCTCCGACGAACGTGCACGCGGCGCGCGCACACCTACTGAAATGGATATGAGCAACACATCTCGAAGAACAACAGTTACAAAGGTGAGTAACCGTCTTTTATTCATGTATGTGTAATAAAGAGGTTGAATTTCTGCTTTTAATGCAAAACTGATTCTAACTTTAACTATGATTGTTAAGATTACACATTAAGATCATTTGGATTTTGACTTAAAATTGCAATGTTATAGTCAAAAGTCCCCCATTTCTGAAGACTATCTATTAGCCAGGGTGAACTAATTTAAATTGCCTATTTTAATCATGATTTAAACCTGCAAGCAGGATACCTGGATTTAAATCATCAATTTTAATTGCCTTTTGCATTTGTACTTTTTAGTTATTTTCCTAAAGAAAGGTTGTTTCTCATTGGTTGGACACCACTAAAACATGTTGATTTGCAACTAAATATAGCCTTTACACTAAATTTGTTGCTTCTTTTTGCTAACCAGGAGGTTACACTATATCCAATACACATTTATTTAAGCAATCAATTATATAGATTAATTTACATTGATTCAGTTTCTTAATGTTTACATTTTTATTATGTTAGACAATGGTGAGTGATGCATTTCTTATTTACTAAATGATTAATTTTCCACTTGTGATTTGTGTCATGTTCTGTTTGGATAGAAATTCAAATTAAATAAAAAGTGGACAAAAACTGTATTTTATTTTATTATTAAACAGAACTACCTCAAATGTGCAGCATACATAAGGGACAAAATGTTTATCAGAACAGTTTTGCATTTAAACCTAATTGATTTATTAAAAAAAAGAAGTATTGTCTGTAGATAGTGAATTGAACTGATTATTTCTGGTCATGATGTCTTATATTTTAGAACTAGTAGATGCCATCCTCTCACAACTAGTTTTTATTCATGGATTGGAAGACGAAAACAAGCTTTTCTGCTTTTTCAATTCCCAACTCATTTCTTAATTTCAAATGAACAAGTCATTGAATTGAACTAATTAAATAAACAGAAATGAAGAAAATATCCTCTCTGCACCTGCAGAAGAGGCTACTGCTGTCAAAAGCTGATTTAGCATTTCAGTAAACTCTGGTTCTCCAAGTGTGTAACCAATGACTTCCACCAGTTCAATGGTTTGACTTTCTTCAAAACTTGGCAGCAATATGTACTGCTTGATATCAATTTTTATATTTACTGTTAGTAGGTGACCTAGACTTCCCTGATTCTTTGTAAAGTAGCTAGAGTCCCACAATGCCTTGTGTCTATAATTCTTTGTATTTATGCTGGACCTTAGCTGAACTTCAGCTGAAGCTAGTCATATTTAATTTTAAATATGCTTATCTTTAAAAATCTGATTTTAATTTAAATTTAAACATCCAATTATTTTATTTTTTTAAATCATCAGTTTTTATCCACCGTGCTACTAGTAATAGTTTGATAAGAAGGCAAATTGCTTGATATGCATTGGGTGATTTTGTAAAAAGAACATAACTTACAACTGGCAAGTTATGTTAGTACAGAATGCAATAAATAAAAATAGTGAGTAGATGTACATTTTTACCATGAATTATTTGTTTTGAAATTATTTAAAATATTTTAAAACGCAGGAAAAATATGAAGTATTTACAGGGAAAGACCAAGAGCTCACCTACTCTCTAGTTTTTTATCCAGAACAAGCTGTATTGTTAACATATATGACATTTCCTCCAGTTTCATAGGTTTTTTCATAGGTTTTTGGCATAAACATAAGAATGGCCATGCTGGGGCAGATCAGTGGTCCATCTAGCCCAATATTTTGTCTTCTGACCATGGTTGGTGCCAGATGCTTCCGAGGGAATGAACAAAAATGGGTCAACCGTTGAGTGATCGATCCCCTATTTATATTTTTTTATTTAATTTCAGTTTCTTTAAAGTGCTTATCCCAAACATTGTAGGTGCTTTCACAACATTCAGTACTACAAACCAATAATTAAAAAAATGCACAATGAACTGCCATTATAACAACCTAAATTAAATCACTTTCAGTCACTAATAACATCAGGATTTTATCTAGTTTTTAAATTAGAAATTGTATAATAAAACATGAGAAAACAAAATAAAAAGCTGGTGAGGTGTTTTTGTTACTAACAGCTCATTTATTTATTAGCAGGTGCTCCTGTTTCCATTTAAGCATTTGTTCACTTTCATTTTATTGCAGAGGTCTTTCATCCGTGACATTTTTTCACTTCAGAAACCTGGTGTTAGAACATATGAACATAAAAATGTCCATACTGGGTCAGACCAAAGGTCCATCCAGCCCAGTACCCTGTCTGCCGACAGGGGCCAATGCCAGGTGCCCCAGAGGGAGTGAACCTAACAAGTAATGATCAAGTGATCTCTCTCCTGCCATCCATCTCCACCCTCTGACAAACAAAGGCTAACGACACCGTTCCTTACCCATCCTGGCTAATAGCCATTAATGGACTTAACCTACATGAATTTATCTAGTTCTCTTCTAAACCCTATTATAGTCCTAGCCTCCACACCCTCCTCAGCAAGGAGTTTCACAGGTTGACTGTGTGCTGTGTGAAGAAGAACTTCCTTTTATTTGTTTTAAACCTGCTGTCCATTAATTTCATGTTTCTATGTATTTATGGAACCTTTAGTTCTTTTCATAATGTTCCCTTTGTGTCAGTCTTTGAATTACTGGTGAGGCTACCGTCTGTCCTTGGCATGTTCTGAACTAGATCACCCTCTAACTTGTCAAGGACAGGCTATCTATTACAACTGTCTTCGTTGAATGGTGTTGTATCCATTTCTAGTGAAAACCTGGAAAGTAAATATCAAATATATCTCAAGTGCTTTTGCAGTTCATTGAGATGAAATCTGGGATGAGACTGATACTTTACAGGAATGTGATCTATACCTAATACCTGTTGCTGATGTTCTTGCTACGGTATGTTATAGGACAGCATACTGGATCATCCAACAGCATTTTTGAGTTTAGTAAATGTGTATGTCATAAACCATACCTCAGTCACACCATAACCCAAATAATTATTTTTCAAAATAAACTAACAACCGACCAAAGTACTTTAGTAAATACTTGGCATTTGTAGAATATTCTTTATGTTAAAGAGACAATGAAGGTTCTAAATTTCAGTTCAGTTTGTATGCTGAGAGGAGGGGAGAGGGGAATCTGAGCATGAGAGCCTACATTCTCGAATCCACTAGGGCCACTTTGCACCACATATAGCTCAAAATAGCAATAAAGCAACCATAGATGGCCTGGGGAAAATTCATACTGTGGATCTATCTAAACTGCAATTAAAAATCCACAGCTGGCCTATGCCAGCTGACTCAGGTTTACAGGGTTCGCACTAAGGGGCTGTTTAATTGTGTTCTAGACAATAAGGGTCAGGCTAGAGCCCAAACTCTAGACCTGTGAAGTGGGTGGGTCCCAGAGCTCGGGCTGCAACATGAGCCTGAAAGTCTATCCCACAATTAAACAGCCCCATGAACCAGAGTCAGCATGCCTGGGCTTGCTGCAGGTGTCTAATTGCTGTGCAGAAATACCTGGTGAAACTCTCCACTGATTGAGATCTGGCAAAGGCAACTATCCTCTCTCCTGTGCCAGTAATCCCTTCACCTCCAGCATCAGAAGAAAGGGCATGGCATAATGTGGTGTGGGATGGATGGAAGGAGGACGGGGAATGGCGTAGTAGAACTCTGCTATTTTGGTGTAAGTTAGAGAAGGCATTGTATAGGAGGGGATGGATAGCTCTGTGGCTTGAGCATTGGCCTGCTAAACCCAGGGTTGTGAATTCAGTCCTTACGGGGGCCACTTAGGGATCTGGGGCAAAATCAGTACTTGGTCCTGCTAGTGAAGGTAGGGGGCTGGACTCAATGACCCTTCAGGGTCCCTTCCAGCTCTATGAGACAGGTTTATCTCTCTCTATAGATATAGACCTAACCTTCATCTGGGCAGCTGTGAATCAGGAAGCTGCATTTGGCTCCCTGCTAGAACCCCTCTCCATTCTGTCTGAGCACTGTTCCATGAATGGAGAATAAAATTGTGAAGATGGTTTAGATTGATGTGCAACACAAGGCTACACACTCTCCTTTCTACCCAATATTTGTAATTTTATCAGGTCCTGATCTAAACAGCAACACTTGTAGCAAATTCCAAAGAATAAGGACATAGAAAGGTGAACTGAAGTTGAGAAATTAATAAATTCTGTACAGTCTTCTGATTCTTAAATATTTTCTGGGAATCCATTAACAAAATTCCAATTTATCAAATTATTTTATCCCTGTTTGTCCAATACACACTGCTGGTCAGTACATTTAATGTTTTATATCAGTGAATGTGTGAAAGCAGTTAAAGCCAATATTGTTCATAGTCATATGTGTGCACAGGAGACACTCACAAACCACATCCAGTCAAATATTGTTTCAGTATACTGCTAGTGCCATACAGGCTTCTGTTGCAGGCACTCTTCAATGTAGTCTTTAATCATGCCTTTTTTAAAGATTTACTCTATATGTCTTATGGTCTAATACCTAAAAGCAGCACTGGTAGTGTCACAGTTGCTGAATTCAGGGTTCATAATACAGTCCTGAACTGCAAAGAAAATTTTGTGGCTTTGTAATTCCTGAAAACATTAGGAGAGTTTCAAAGTAATGGCAACTCATGTACAAGAAAATAGGAAATAAAATATTTTTTAATTACTTCTCTAACAGCCCTTTTTTGTATTACCTTTCCATAGTGGCACATAAGCTTTCAGTATGTTTTGGCATCAGGAAACACATAAAACTGGCTTTTTTGTATTAACCAAGAATTTATTTGTGCTGGTAAATTTAAGTCTATGCAAATCATTGCACTGCAAAAAAGAAACAAGAGAACTGTGTTAAACTTTTTAAGAGTTTACTTCTGATAGATGTAATTAATGAGCACAGAATAAAAATGTGCTGTCATGGAAAAGGGCAAAGATATATATGTGTGTAAAATACAGTGAAAGTGCCATCCAAATTAAACCACCCTTTGATAAGTTTATCTCCTATTTGGTAATGTAGTTGCTTAAGTTTTACTCACACTGTTTAGAAGTACTTGCAAAACAGTGAGTAGAATATAGAAAAGTGAATTGCAAAGTCAATGGAGAAGTTCAGGTGATTATTAATGTGTAATATAGAACCTTTTCTCTTTAGACATCTTGTTTCAATTATAGAAATAGTCCCTCCTTGAGCCATATTCGTGGGGCAGTCCTTGAGAAGAATATGTTGCTGATGTCTATGCTCTATCTGTTCTGTAGATGAGTATAGGATTTCATTCGCCAGGAAATTTGACCCCTTTTCCAAGAACTAAATTCAATTATTGTTTTTGTTGCTCATTGTAGACAAAAAAGAAAAAAGTGTAAGTAACATGCACTTTTCCTTACTCAGGATAAAATTGCAGGGCTTTCTACTGTGATATGTAATAACTTTAAAAAATATTTATCAATACACTATTTAGAAATTGATCAGATTTTTATTTGTATTTCTAAAGATATGTATTTCCTTTACATTTCTCTTAATACCACTAAAAATGTTCAGCATACTTTTGGTTCATGTAAAAATATACTGCCCTATAATCATTATTTATTATTTAGTAGAATAGAATATCAGGGTTATAAGGGACCTCAAGAGGTTATCTAGTCCAACCTCCTACTCAGAGCAGAACTAATCTCCAGATAGATTTTTGCCCCAGATTCCAATGTGTCCCCCTTAGGGATTGAGTTCACAAAACTGGGTTTAGTAGGCCAGTGCTCAAACCACTGAGCTATCCCTCCCCATTTGTAGTACAGCAGTGCCTGTGAGTCAAAGTCATGGACCAATACCCCATCAGACAAGGCACTACATAAAAACAAGCACAAAATATGGTGCTCTGGGGTGTTCTGTAGCAGTTTTTAAATCTTTTATATATCTCCATTGGGATCGGCAACCTTTGGCACATGGCCTATCAGGGTAATCCATTGGTGGGCCACAAGACATTTTGTTTATGTTGACCGTCTGCAGGCACAGCCCCCCTCAGCTCCCAGTGGCCACGATTTGCCATTTCTGGCCAGTGGGAGCTGCGGGAAGCAGCAGCCAACACATCCCTGTGGCCCATGCTGCTTCCCACAGCTCCCATTGGCCAGGAAAGACGAACAGTGGCCACTGGGAGCTGTGGGGGTCTGGGCTTGCGGACAGTCAACATAAACAAAATGTCTCGCAGCCCACCAGCAGATTACCCTGATGGGCTGCGTGCCAAAAGTTGTTGATCCCTGATCTATATGAATGTGACATAATGAAAATGACTATAGTAGAACATGAAGAATATGGCCTTATCTGGAGTATTGTGTCCAGTTCTGAGCACAACATTTCAGGAATGTTGTGGACAAATTGGAGAAAGTCCAGAGGAGAGCAACAAAAATGATTAAAGCTCTAGAAACACGACCTAGGTTGGACATTAGGAAAAACTGTCAGGGTAGTTAAGCACTGGAACAAATTGGCTTGGGGGGTTGTGGAATCTCTGTCATTGGAGATTTTTAAGAAGTGGTTAGACAAACACCTGTCAGGAATGGTCTAGTTATTACTTAGTCCTGCCTTGAATGCAGGGGACTGGAATTGAAGCTAGAAATGGGCGACAGGAGATGAATCACTTGATGATTACCTGTTCTGTTCATTCCCTCTGGGGCACCTGGCACTGGCCACTGTCAGAAGACAGGATACTGGGCTAGATGGACATGGGTGTTTTCATGTATGAGTGTTTTCATGTTCTTATATTCTTATGACTTATTGAGGTTCCTTCCAGTCCTACACTTCTATGATTCTATGTATTTGAAATATAGGGGGGTGGGGGGGATGATGGAGAAATACTGTGAAAGAACATACTCATCAAATAAAGAAAAAGGGGGGAAATACTTTCATGTATATGACATAAGGCTTACTGGTGACTTAGTCAAGTTAAATTTGCATGTTTGACAGAATATTCAGTGGCCAACTAAGAACATCTAACATATTGAGACAGAGTAAAGTATTAGAAGTGATGTATAAGACACAAACAAAACTCTGCTTCAGTTCTAAAATACCGTGTTTTGTGTCTTCAGGTAAAATAAAGCCATCACGTGCAAAGTTCACCTAGTCCACCCGCTAGTATGATGAAAATCATGTATCAGCTTAATGAAAGTGACATCAGTGGAAATGGCATTTAGGCTTTGTCCTTATGTAAGATTATTTTACTTCCATTCCATTTGCCTGTAGTCTAAATGTATCCAATTCTAACTTGTAAAATGAACTAAATTTGGTATCATCTCCTTTTCCCTGGTGCTAAAAGAGAAAGAGACAAGTGGGACAAAAGTCACAAGAGCTTATTGTCAAAGTTGTTGTGGGATAATCTACTTTATACATTTTTGAAACCATCTGCCTGGTCATGTAGGCATCACAGTAAGATAATTTACTAGAGTATTTTCTGTGTTTACAGTATCATATTTAGAAATTTATGTTCTATCATTCCTCAAATAAGCCGTATTTGAATATAAAATTTCCCAAATTCTTCTACATATGTTAATTGTTCTGTCAACATAGTCATTTGTCAGATGACTGTATCTTTCAGTTGTTTGGTCAAGTAATCATTTCACTGCACATTTGACTAAAACTTAATGTATTTAGTAAAAAGATTGAATTTTTTATCATGATTCTAGACGGAGAGGGTAAATTAGTTCTGGAGACAAAATTTGCTTGTTATCTAAACAGATCATCAGTCAAACTATACAGTACTGGAACTTCACTGATGAAACAGTAAGTTGAGTTTCACTATACATAGAATTTATATTTTTGTGAGTGCACTCTTTAGTTCTCTCTTGGCCTTCTTCCTTTTCATCCTCTTCTGCAGGGTCACACCTCCAATGTATCTTCCTCATTCTTTGTCTGTATAGGGCACTGTGGTCTCCAAACATTTAACCTTGTCCCCACCCCGAGCCACGGTTGACAGCTGGAGCTGGGAGCGGAGCCACCAGTGGGACTGGGGCTGCAGCTGGAAGCTGAGCCATGGTCAGGGCTGGGGACCGATGCTGGAGCCTCAGCTGTGGGTGGGTCTGTGGCTGGGACTGGGACTGGGACTGGAGTCACATCCAGGGACTGAGGCTGGGGCCAGGGGCGGCAGGTTTGTATAATTTTTGGTGGTGCCCAGAACAGGTCCAAGTCCCACCCCCCTGACCCCCCACACCTGCCTTGTAAGCCGATACATATTTTTTAAAATAATGTAAAAATGTGAGGGCTCTGGGGTGAGGTGCTCAGGCAGAGAGTTGGGGTGTGTGGGGGTGAGGGCTGCAGGGTGGGGCTGGAGATGAGAGGTTCATAGTGCAGGAGGGAGCTCATGGCTGAGGCAGAGAAATGGGGTGCAGGGGGGTTGAGGGCTCTGGGTGGGAGTGCAGGCTCTGGGCTGGGGTGGGGCAGGGGATGAGGAGTTTGGGATGCAGGCAGGCTGCTCTGGGGCTGTGGCCAGAGAGGAGGACTCCCCGCAGCTCTCTCCCTGCCAGCAGCAGAAAGCTCCAGGGGAGGGACCCCCTTCTCCCCCCCAGCAGCACACTCACCTCATTGTCACTGCACATGCTCCTAGGCCCCTCTCAGGTCCAGGAAGCCCCCTCGCCTCCCCTGTGGTGTGTGCCAGGGGAGGGGGCTGCCATCACATGTGCACCTCCTCCCCTGCTGCTGCCCCTCACTGTAGCCTCATTGGAGATGGGGCTGCCCCTTGCCCAGCATGGGGCAGGAGCAGTGACTGTGGGCGGAGGGTCCCCATGCTGGTGGAGGGTCCCGCTAGAAAAGGGAAGGGTCCATCCGTCCGAGGTGGAAGGGCAGAGGCGGGGCAGAGGTAGCATGGGTCAGCCTGCCCTGGCACTAGTGGTTGGGGCAGGGGGGCACTAGGAATCTGCAGCGGCAGCTGATGCTGGGAGCCAGCAGAGTGGAGCTGCAGGGGGCAGCTGCCCGCTGCCCAGGGTGCAGGCTGGAACACTCAGGGGAGGCGCATGGGGGCAGCAGGCAGGGCTTGGGGAGAAACTCGGCCCCGAACATTGGTGGAGCCAGGAGCCTGTGCCCTGAATATTGCTGGAGCATGGGCACCATGGTCCCAAATAACTCCCCGGCCACGGCCAGGGGATGAGGATGGGGGTGGGGCTTTGGCCATGGCCAGGGCCAGAAGCAGGGCTGTGGCCAGGGCCAGGAGCAGGAGTGGAGCTGTGGCCAGGCCAGGAGCCAGGGGCTAAGTCTGGGGCCGCAGCTGGGGGTGAGACCAGAAGTGGAACCGTGGCTGGGAGCGTGCTGCAGCTGGGCACAGGGCCAAGAGTGGAGTTACAGCTGGGAGCTGGGGCTGGAGCAAAGCGGGGGAAAGAACGGGGCTGGGTGGCGCTCCCCTTTCCCACCCCCATGGGGGCTGGCCTGGCCCTCTAGCCCCCCAGAATGTTCCTCCACACCCCTTTAAGGGGGCATGTTCCACAGTTTGGGGATCACTGGTATAGGGACAGTGAATGTTTTTTCTCCTGAAACAAATGTAACTATATCGTCTCCTCTTCCCTCAACATCTCTCTCTCTCTGTCTCTGTCTCTGTCTCTCTCTCTCTCTCTCTCTAACCAGTCAATGCACAGCTACAGAGAGTTCTGGCCAGGACTTCACTTGCTCAGCATAACGGGGCCACCAGAAGGATATATCTTTGGCTCCCCATGGCTGAGGGGACTTTGGCAGGATATGTGTTCATCTCTGCTGCTTCAGGGGAAGCTGGAAAAGATGATCTTAATTGCCCTGTTTTGTACAGCCCTAGGGACTCAGCTGAAGAGTATAGAAACATCACATTTGGCAGGTACATAAGGCCAGGTTTTCAAAGGTTTTTAGGCACTTAAAGACGTAGATAGGTGCTAATAAGCTGGTTATCTGCCTTGCCTGACATTCTGTGCATGCAGGTATTTGTAAGAAAGGAGTATATGGAATGAGGCATGGCCTACAAGTTGTGCTTGACTTAATGCACACATTGTGCCAGACTCTGCATTATACTGGTATCTAGAATTTCTTTGTTTTACCATTTTTCTGCTTCAAAAATTCCTTGCAAAAAGAAAAACACATTAAAATATTGGCAAAATTGTAAAGGAAAGTACTAGAAAGTCTGGAAATGCTGAAGTTATGATGGACCATACAAACTTAATTCTATCCCGTCTTTTGCATATGTATTAAGCCAGGGGTCCCCAACAAGCGATGTCATAGAGAAGTGTCGCCGATGAAATGCTGCAGAAATTCGGTGGCATTTCGGCGGATGCTCCACCGCCGTCACGGTCCTTCATCTGGTGCCTGCCAGATGAAAAAGGTTGGGGACCACTGTATTAAACAGTCTTTGAGTTGTCAGTGAGTTTTGCATTGTCCTTTCTAATATTTTTCAAAAGATTATTTGAAGATTTTACATCTCAGAAGATATGTCTTATCATAGTAACTCACTTTCAATTTAGCAGGAAATAGAAGCTATATTAGCACAATCCTCAATAAAATCATGTTTGGTCAGCTTAAGGTCTCTCTAGTTGCTTTGAGTGGTAGGGTGCAAATCAGGGGAGATAAGGATTTTCTTGCCTTTAGATTCCAGAGCTTCCTTTTTCCTTGCAATCTGATTAATTCATTATTTTATTTCTGATATCATACAGGGAAATGAACAAAGTCCCAGATGAGGTGTCTGATCCCTCTCTACCACAAGTGTAGATCTTTATATATAAAGAGGCCCACATTTCACAGTTAAATCAAGCAGTTTAACAATCAACTTAAGCATAAAATCAACTGTTTAGAGATTTTTTTCCCCTGCTGGAATCCCCAGTATTCTCATGTGTCTTGTTCTCAGTTTGTTTTCCAGATTTTTAATTTTCCTTTCTAAGATCATACTGCTTTAGTTCTGGAAATACTTTTTTTTTTTCAATTGTGTCTACTCTTGCATCTAAATTGTTGATCTGAGAATAAATTGTCTCCAATTTGTGTCATACACATGTCATGAAACTTGAAAAGCATCAAATTTTGCAAAGATTTGTTCAAACATTTCTCTTACGCTCTGGTCTTATGTGTGTCAAATCAGCATGTTAGCTAATTTGTGAAAGTGGTGCCAGCGGACCTTCTGAGTTTTTGGAAGGTTGCTGCTTGAAAACATTTTCTGCTGTCTTGTTTTTGAATTTTGCTATCCATCAAAGTTTACAAAATCTATCCTTAATAAAATCTGACAGTTTTAGAAATATTTTGTCTTTATAGGCAAAAGTCATCAGGAACAGTTCTCCATGTTGGAAGCTAGATTCTGTCTCCCTGTTTCGACTTGCATTTAACTTCAATGGAGTTAACACAGATAAACAACTTTCCCTATATTTTTCCTTTTTCTGTGATCCTCAGTACTCTAGGTTATTATTCTGTCTTGTTATTTAAAAATCAAATCTTCCCAGGGTGTGAGTACCTTCTGAATTTGAAACATTTTATATCTCATCTGCTATGACTGCAAAGCTGCATCAGCATCAGAAGAATGGGGTTTTATTTTCTCACAAGATTTGCACCTCTTGATGAAATAGAGATCCATGCAAGTCTGCTTTATTCTGTGCTCATAAGTAGATGTGCTTCCTGCTTTCTAATGATGGAATGCACCAATAGGTAAAGTGTCAGGAGTAGACAAAGAAATGTTAGAATACACTGAAATAGATAGAATTCTTGTAATTAGGATATTTTGCCATTCATTTTATGATTAATGAATTTTTCTTTTCTTTGAAATATTTGTGTTCTGAGAGAGACAATAAAGTATATTGATTGTTTTTTGTTACTATGTTTGGTATTCTTTAATAATACACAGATTCTTCCATTATGTCATTACATAATGGAATATTATGTTACTTATGACAAAAAATGGTGTTTTTACAACTATACTACAATGTGAGTTATCTGCTGCAAAATACATCACTTCATGTCATATCTATTTCATGTACCAGTGTCTTTGTCAGCCTTGCATGAAAGAAATTTTGTAAAATATTTAAAATTGCAAATACTGATGGAAATTTTGGCTCAAATAACCTGCTAACAAACATAGTCTTCATTTGTGTGACAGGCTATATATACCGTATGTTATATGTGTTGGTCCATAATATTTCCTTCCCAAAATACACATATTGATAAAGCTAATGTTTATATTTCTGTGAAAGATTAACAGAGAGAAACATCTGGAAAACTTGCAGTAAAATAGAAATATTACAAAAATATATTCTTTAAGTACACTGTAATTATCAACATCATCCTTCAGTCTTTACATGAGCAAAATTTCCATTAATTGGGAAGTACGATTCACTTTCCATTACCATCCAGAACCTTCACTTGTGGATGCACTAGTCACAGCATAGAAGATAGTCAGTCACTCATATGTTTTATTTGCCTTATTTTGGCTGAGGCAGATTTGAGGCCCTCCTGGTCACATCAGACTACCAGCTTTAATTATTTGGATCCAGGACATTGTTCTTGGCTACAAATACAAATTTCTTGTTGCTTTCTGTTTAGTTTCTGAAAGATTAAATATTACATAGTTTGATATTTCTGAAGAGGCACATAAACATCTTGTTTGTACTGAAAGAACATTCAGTGGAAGGTCATTTAATATCAGCTGTCATTAGCCTACTATAACACCTCTTTTAAACCACTTTGTTATTGTAAGCTTCTGTGATTGTCCTGTCCTCGTTTTCCTCCTACCTCTCTAGTTGCACCTTCAGTGCATTGGAGGATCCTCCTCATCTGCCCTCCAACTTTCTGAGGCAGTTCCATAGGTCTCTGTCCTTGATCTCCTTCTCTTCTCCCTCCAAATTGTATCTCTGGCTAATCTTATCTGCAAACACTAATCCAACCACCATATCTGTGGGATGATTTATATATCTGCCTCTCTACTTCAGATCTGTCTCCTGTCCAAACGAAAATTTTGGCCTGTCTCTCTGATATCTCCTAAAGGAAGTCTATCCATCAGCTCAAGCTCAACATGCCAATGCCTAAAACAGAGCTCTTAATCTCCTCCCACAGCAACCGCTATCACCTACTGCTTTTCTTGATCACTGTGGAGAACATCACCATTCTACCTGTCACTCAGGCTGTAAACAGGCTGTCATCTTCGATTAGGACCTCTTTCAAGGTCCTCACAGCCAGACTGTGCCTATGTCTTACAAAGACTTTCTGCATAACCTCTCTAAGGGTATGTCTACACTACGGGATTATTCCGATTTTACATAAACCGGTTTTGTAAAACAGATTGTATGAAGTCGAGCGCACGCGGCCACACTAAGCACATTAATTCAGTGGTGTGTGTCCATGTACTGAGGCTAGCATCGATTTCCGGAGTGTTGCACTGTGGGTAGCTATCCCGTAGCTATCCCATAGTTCCCGCAGTCTCCCCCGCCCATTGGAATTCTGGGTTGAGATCCCAATGCAAAAACAGTGTCGCGGGAGATTCTGGGTAAATGTCGTCACTCAATCCTTCCTCCATGAAAGCAATGGCAGACAATCATTTCGCGCCCTTTTTCCCTGGATTGCCCTGGCAGTCGCCATAGCATGGCAACCATGGAGCCCATTTTGCCTTTTGTCACTGTCACCGTATGTGTACTGGATGCTGCTGACAGATGCAGTACTGCAGTGCTACACAGCAGCATTCATTTGCCTTTGCGAGGTAGCAGAGACAGTTACCATCCCTATTGCACTGTCTGCCATGCCATTGTAAATTGGTGATGAGATGATGGTTATCAGTCTTTCTGTACCATCTGCTGCTGTCATGGGTGCTCCTGGCTGGCCTCACTGAGGTCGGCTGGGGGCGCATGGACAAAAATGGGAATGACACCATGGGTCATTCCCTTCTTTATGTTTTGTCTAAAAATAGAATCAGTCCTGCCTAGAATATGGGGCAAGTCTACTAGAGAACCAGAGAGCGCAGAGCCCCAGAGATCCCTCAGAAATGATGAGCTGCATGCCATTGTAGGGGGTGCCCCTGCAACAACCCCACCCGTTGCTTCCCTCCTCCCCCAACCCTCCTAGGCTCCTAGGCAGTGTCCCCCCCATTTGTGTGATAAAGTAATAAAGAATGCAGGAATAAGAAACACTGACTTTTTAGTGAGATAAAATGAGGGGGAGGAAGCCTCCAGCTGCTACGATAGTCCAGGCAGGACATTAAAGGGTGGCGGGGGAGAGGAGCCCAGCCTTCCGCTGCTATGATAGTCCAGGCAGTACAGAATCTTTTCTTTAGACATGAAAGGGGGGGGCTGATGGAGTTCAGCCTCCATTTGCTATGATGAAGATGGTTACCATCCGTTCTGTACCATCTGCCGGGAATGACCAGGAGTCATTCCCATTTTTACCCAGGCGCCCCCGGCCGACCTCACCGAGACCATCCAGGAGCATTCACGGGCTGATGATGACGATGGATAGCAGTCATATTGTACTGTCTGCCACCGGGAAGGGGATGCTGGTGTTCAGCGCTGCAGCACCCCATCTACCAGCAGCATTCAGTAGATATAGGGTGACACTGAAAAAAGGCGAGAAATGTTTTTTTCCCTTTTCTTTCGGGGGCAAGGGGAGAGTTTAAATTGACAACATATTCCCTGAACCACTGGCGACTATGTTTTTGACCCTTCAGGCATTGGGAGCTCAGCCAAGAATGCAAATGCTTTTCAGAGACTGCAGGAACTGTGAGATAGTTGGAGTCCTCAGTACCTCCTCCATCCCTCCATGAGCATCTATTTGATTCTTTGGCTTTTCGTTACGCTTGTCACACAGCATTATGCTGTGGCCTCTGTCTATCATAGCCTGGAGATTTTTTCAAATGCTTTGGCATTTCATTTTCTGTAACGGAGCTCTGATAGAATAAATTCGTCTCCCCGTACAGCGATCAGATCCAGTACCTCCCGTACGGTCCATGCTGGAGCTCTTTTTGGATTTGGGACTGCATTGCCACCCATGCTGATCAGCGCTCCATGCTGGGCAAACAAGAAATGAAATTCAAAAGTTGGCAGGGCTTTTCCTGTCTACCTGGCCAGTGCATCCGAGTTGAGATTGCTTTCCAGAGTTGTCACAGGGTGCACTGTGCGATACCGCCCGGAGGCCAATACTGTTGATTTGCGGCCACAATAACCTTAATCCGATATGGCAATAACGATTTCAGCGCTACTCCTCTCGTCAGGGAGGAGTACAGAAATTGGTTTAAAGAGCCCTTTATATCGATATAAAGGGCCTCGTTGTGTGGACGGGTGCAGGGTTAAATTGGTTTAATGCTGCTAAATTCGGTTTAAACGCGTAATGTAAACCAGGCCTAAGATATAGTCTTTCTTAGCCATCCACAGAGCTAAAACTCTCATCCAGGCTGTCATAATCTTATATCCCAATTACAGCAACATCCTTTTCTCTGGCCTTGATTAATGTAATCTGCTCATATCCATTGAGAAATGCTGCATCAAAGAACATTTTCCTATCCTGTCTCTTTGACTATATCACACCTCTTTGCATCCCTCCATTGTCCCCCTTCTCTATTGTATCAACCATAAAGTGGCTATCTTCACTTTTAAGGCCCATAACAGTCTGTTCCCACTGTCCCTACCATTTCTCATTTAGTATCAAAAGGTCGACTCTCACCTCTGATTATTTCACAACATCAGCCACCAACACGGACTAGTTGAACATACAGACAAGCACCTTTGTGCTTTCTCCCATGTGGCCCCTCATGCTTGGGAGGTGCTCTCCATAAACATCACCAAAGCTCATCATTATGTACCTTCCAGACTCTCCTCAAAACTCTCGTTTTCCATGATGACTACAAAAAAACTCAACTACAGGTAGGCTGCTGGTGTGCTGAGATCACTCGCTATCTTGCTGACCAATATGTCTTGTGGTTTTTGTTCTGTATTTGTACAGCACCTAGTACAACAGGGTCTTAGGCTGTCACTAGTACTCCCAGATGCTTCTGTAATACAAATAATAAATAATAATAATGTGGTGATGTTAAATATTAATGCAAAGATCTTGTCTAAATGAAATTCCAAACTAATTAGTCACAGTGTCAATATTTTTCCCATTGTTGTCTACCCAATTTGACCAAGCTATTTAAATTAATAAAAGTAACTAGAATTTTATCTGACTGTAAGCAAAGGTGTGAAAGATTACATTCACCCAAAATTATTGGTTTACTTTAATTCAAGAGTTGAGTGAATAATTCACAGCAAATAATTAATTTGATAAATTTACCCTTTTCTGCTTATAAAATGTCTTGTGAGCAGATCTCAATTTCCTCAATTTTATTTATTGTTCTGATTTACTGAAAAATATTTATTAGTCTCTTTTCACTAAATTGAGGGTGAATAATTAGCTCTGAGTGGTTGGTATTTCACTAAGATACTAACAGGAATAAAAAGTGCCCATGGGCAGTCCTTCTCAGTCAATACCCATAGCCCTGACTGGTTTGAAGCCAACCTGATTTTGGGTGAGGAAATGAATACCTTAGACACCATCAAGAGCCAACTTTCAAGTTTTTGGTTGGAACAGATCTGTGAAAGATAGGAGAGTTCAGGCCCAAACAAGACTATTGGCTGATATGCTGCAAGAGTTGCTTTGTAGGGGCTCACTCCTGTAGACCTTAATCATGTGAGTAGTTCTATTGATTTTTATATTAATATGATTAAATTCTGAAAGACTGGGCTTATGATCTGTGTTTTTAATTAGGCTAGAGTTTATTAGGATCTTTTAGATTAAAAGGAATAGATTGTTAAGCAATTTGAATCTTGTTTACCTCCCCTCAGGTGCATAAATCCACCTACAGGAAAATTCAAACTTCAGTATAAAGACTAAGATCTCCCTAATAAGACTGCAGAGAGTTGGGATCAAGCAGTTGGAATCAAGAAAGTGTCCCTTTTAGAAAACAATGATAGGTAAATTATCTAAGTATTTATACTGCACTATACTCTTTATCGTAGGATCAGCATTCAAATGGCAGTTAGTTTGCTGAATAAAAATATATAGTTGTTTAAAAGTTTCATTCCAATCAAAACCTTTCCCTTGCCCAACTAAGAAATGCATTAAGTGAAATTACAAAGTCTTCTGAAGTCCCTTGCTAGTTTACTTTCTGTTTACTGCTTTCCAGAAAAGTGGCCTCAGGTAGAATACGACAAACTGCATTTTAATGGGAATGCTTTCAGCTGTTTTATTCCTCTTTTGGGTACTGAAATAATTAATGAAGTGAAATCACTAATGCTTTCATCTTTAAGAAATATAGAAAAGCATAACTATATTAAAAATAGAAAACACTGTGGCTTGCATTTCAGCCATAAGAAATACTACATGTTGTGAAGAAAAATAAATATGTGATCTGCCCATTGCTTTTACATGATAGCAGAGAGGGAATGATTGATATTGGGTTAGTCATTTACGTATAGCTCATCTGTGTTTTATTTCTGATCCTGTCAGACAGAAAGGAACTACCAATTTTATTAGGGCTGGTGATGTACTCCATACTTGTAGTTTTATTACCTGTTTGAGAAGCTACAAAATATTGGTGCTCTTTAATAACAAGCACTTTATGTTTCCTTGTGTCAGCAAATTTCCTGAATTAATACCCTCTGTTAGATTGATAGAATCCTACAGTGCTTTATTTTATAAGGTTCTGGGGCACTGCTTTCTGAAGGAGCTTGTAATAAACTAGCGGGAGGCCTTACATATACATCCTTTTTTTTCTTTTGCTTGAGTCATATGGCTTCCTTCTGTGTCATGTTTAGTTGCAATACCTGTTTTTGTTCAAACTCCCCTCAGTGTTGCTATTAGTTTCTCTGAGATTTTGACAGTTGTTCCATCAAGTACTGTATCACTCCAGAGTCCTGACAAATCTCTTCTTATAAAGATAATTGGTGGTTGATAACTAAATAGCTGTCTAATCTTATCAATACACCTAAAAGGTTTGTATATGTTATTAGGTTTGCTGAATAACAGACCAGGAAAAGAGAGCTAGAGAAAACCAAAAGAGAAGTTTTATTTATTTTAGTTACAAACCTAAATACTTGTGGGCTTCTTGTGCACTGCAGAAACTTACTTTACATCTTTATTAATTTTTAATTTATGACAGTTGCACTGCATGATAACATATGGCAAAGGATTTTAAAAGTGACAAGTATGTGGAATGAAGGATGAGAGATTGCATAAAAAGGAAGCCCACCTTTTGATAATAATAGCAGTTTTATTTTTGGGGGCCCGATTTAGCAAAGCACTTAATTTTATGATTAAGTTTCAGGAAAGTCAATGGTCATGTGAGTCAATTTAGGAAGAAGAGGTGGGTAAAGCCTAAGATTCTACTCTGATGTAACCCTTCTGCCAGGTGGAGCCAGCAGCAACCAGGGCCGAGTTCAATATTTAAGGGTTCCTTTCCATCAATACAACACAGAACTGTCTCAAGCTCCTACCCAGTAACTTGGGAAAATTACACACCACTTCTGGTGTGTAATACTTCCCCTCTTGCAAGCACAGAGTCCGAGTGTAGAAAAGGAACTTTTAATAAAAGGAAGGAAATAACTCAGAGTTAATTTGGGAAAACACCGCAAACAGGGTTCATAAACATAAACCATGAGTAAAAGAATCACCCCCAAGGAGGTTGGGCACGATACTTCCAGTGCTGCAAAAGGAGGACTGGTTTTTAGCCCTAAATCTCCAAGATGCTTATTTTCATACTACCATACACCCCGCTCATAAGAAATCCCTGTGGTTCACAGTAGGACACGAACACTTTCAGTACAGAGTACTACCGTTTGGCCTGTCCAATGCATCAAGAGTTTTCTCCAAAACTTTAGCGGTAGTAGCAGCACATCTATGCAAACAAGGGATAAGAATCTTCCCATACTTGGCCGATTGCCTTCTCAAGGGCCCAACTCAAGAAGAAGAGCTGGACATAGTCCAGACGACAATCGCACTCTTCAGGGATCTAGGGTTACAGATAAATTAACAAAAATTGACCCTAATTCCTGTTCTACAACTGGACTTCTTCAGGGCACATCTCAACACCATAGAGGCCAAAGTGTCCCTGCCATGGAACAGATTCGCAATGATAACAAACCTTATCTTGGAAATCAGAGTCAGCTCCCAAATACCAACCCATATAAGACTGCAATTGTTAGGAAACATGGCAGCTGCAATGTTTATGGTCAGACGCACAAGACTACATATGCATTGCCTAGAGGGCTGGTTGAGCTCTGAATACATATCCAGCAAACATAGCCTCCACAAACAACTAACAATGCCACCCTGAGTCTTAGACTCTCTACACTGGTGGACAAGACCAGAAAATATATGCATTAGTATTCCCATTCCAACAAGAACCCTCGTCAATAGTAATCATGATAGATGCCTTACTGATAGGACAGAATGCCCACCTACATTAGCACATGGTTCAAAGCAAATGGTCTCTTGAGAAGACTCATTTATACAGCAGTCTACTAGAGCTTCCTGCAGTATGCAATGCCTGAAGACATTTCTTATCACATATAAAGAACAAATCAATTAGTATAATAACTGACAACATTGCCTGCATGTTTTACATCAATTGCCAAGGGGGGTCTTGATCACACTCACTATGCACCAAAACTAAAAAACTGTTGAACTGGTGCATATGCCACATCATAAACATCTTGGCCAGCTGTCAGAACTCGATGGAGGACATGCTAAGCAGATACTTCTCTCGAGACCATGAATGGGAAATGAATGAGGCAATCTTGCAATCCATATTCCACCGATGCAGCATTCCCCTCATCGACTTATTTGCATCCCCAACGAACCACAAATGCCTGATGTTCTCCTCGAGGGAGGTGATGGGGCCATGATCATTGGAGGATGCCTTTCTCGTCACATGGGATGCACAACTCATGTTCCCACTGACCCCTTTGATATCATGCATAATACACAAGATATGAGTAGACAAGGCCAAGGTCATCCTGATAGTCCTGACATGGCTCAGACAAATGTAGTTCCCTCACTTGATGTGAATGGCGATATGCGCTCCTCGAGCTCTCCCTCACCGACCAGACCTGCTTTCACAGAACAATGGTCACATTCTTCACCCAAATCTGCTCCAGCCCCGTTCTGCCTCCTCCAGCTCAGTGCAGCTGCTGCTCTACCTTCCACCCAGCTCTGCCTATTCTGTCTTTGGGCTCTGCTCTCTCCTCTGCTCAGCTCAGGCTGCTGTTCTCACGTTAGCTCTGCCCCCACTCTGGCTTCAGCAGTTTCAGGTCACATGGAGGATGGGGTTTGGGGCTCTTGACTCCCTCATTGGCCTGCCTGCCCTGTCAATCCTGTTGACTTGGAGTGCTGGCCTCTGCCCACTGGCCCTGGGGACTTTCAGGCTCAGGATCCTGATTTCTCTTTGGCCCTTCCTGTTTCTCCCGGTATTGGGAGAGGACCAACCAAGAAGATCCCACTTAGTTTCAGTAAGGGGCCAACAGCCATCTTACACCATGAAAAGTTCCACTGACTTCATTGGGAGTACACATTGGCCTAGGGGTCCACATTAATGGGTCCCAGTATATGATCAGGGATATAGATTGGAAAGAACATTTTTAGTATGAATGTGTTATACCCTAATTCAATGAAGATTCCATTTAATTTAGATTAATCGGTCAGTGTTCACTTATTGCAAGAACCTGTATGTGAGTGTATTAGTGCATATCATAATGACTAGTTACTGTAGACAGATATTTTACTTCAATAGAGAGAAAATTCAGCATTACTTAATGTATAAAAAGGCCTACATATTCTAGCAATGTAATTGCCCATTTTAATTTGTCATTTTATTGATCAAAATTTAGGCATAATGAATCAATATGTTCAAGATTATTTTAAGGCAGGTGAAAATCTTCTATGGATGTGGTCTCTATGTAATATCTATTTTTAATGCCAGGATATTTCTATTATCTGCCTTCATTGACTTGCACTTTCAGGCTCTCCTGGTTGTGCACATGTGCTGTACATCCATGAGCTGATGTTTCTGAGGTAGTAGAATGGTGAAAAAAGAATAGAAATGTTAATGCAGTCTAAAGTATCTTGTATTGTGAAGTAGCTTGATCTCTCAGCTCTTGTCAGTGCCATACTTCCTGAAACCAAATGCTTAAAAAGGATATTAAACTCCAGTGTTAAAATATTCATGGAGTGAAAGAGAAAGTGAATTGAAATAGTCTCCTAATCAGAGAAAAACACAAACCTGAGTTTAACAATAGGAATCTAGCGAGAGTGATCATCATTGCAGGACATAAAGAATCTCCATCTCACTATAGAACCAGGGATAGAATCTTCACGAACTGTACAGTACTGTACTTCTCTGACAAAATGAATACATTTTAAGCCCTTATTTCTTTCCTTTTTTCACATTCATCCAACTCATTTCTTTGGCCTTAATGTTAGGTGTGACAGTGCATTAGCCAAGCTGTCTCATCCATTCAGGCATTTTATCAGCTTTACAGAGACAGATGTTAAATAGCCTGAACTAAATTGAAATCTTTGCCTCTCTTGAGATGGGTTGATAGCAAGAGGCACATTGGTGGCAGTGGAGATATGACCCTTTTTATAGTTAAGAGGAAGAAGGGGGGAGAGTTTTCTTGAAAAACTTACTCTACTCACTAACAGAAAACTTCTTTTCAGTCTTTGATTGTCACTGTGAAGTGAGGTAATTGTTTCATAGTTAAAGTTGAACCATTCTCCCATTATAAGCCTAAAAGTAAATCGATCCTTCAGACACTTTGCATATTGTATCTCCAGGGCCGCCCAGAGGATTCAGGGAGCCTGGGGTCTTCGGCAGCGGGGAGCCCCCCTCTTCGGCAGTAATTCGGTGGTGGGGGGTCCTTCTGCTTCAGGACCCGCCACCGAAGTGCCCCGAAGACCTGCGGCGGGGGGCCCCCACGGCCGAATTACAGCCGAAGACCTGGCCCTTTGGCGGCGGGTCCCACTTCTGTGGTAATTTGGCTGCGGGGGTCCTTCTGCCCTGGGGCCGAAGATCCGGAGCGGAAGAAGCTCCAGGGACCTGGGCCCCGCGAGAGTTTTCCAGGGCCCCCTGAGCGAGTGAAGGACCCTGCTCCAGGGCCCCCGAAAAACTCTCATGGGGGCCCCTGTGTGGCCCGGGGCCTGGGGCAAATTGCCCCACTTGCCCCCCCCCCACCAGGCAGCCCTGTGTATTTCATCCCACCGTAGAGTTTTTCTGGGAAGTTTAGTGAAACTCAAAAGAGGTTTTGTGAAAAATTAACTGTCATTCACCTTTAGTTTAGTTACTTGCAGTGATTTATTACTCATGCTGCTGGATTTCCTGCTCTGCTCTGCTCTCACTTCTGCCAGTGCTTGTTTCAAGGGCTAGGAGTAACTTTTCCCACATCACAAAATTGGCAGCTGGCAGTGTGGGATTTCTCTCTTTTTACTTTTTTCTTTCTTTCTTTTTTTTTTTTTTAAATATACATTTCCTCTAATGGTCTAACCCAGGGTAGACCTTTCATATCTGTTGCAACTTTGTGACTGGTATTCAATGTGAGCTATTAGAGATACTGGGGGCCTATATTACCTTTAACAGATATAAGTGACTTGTAATACAAATATTGGCTTGGTTGCATTTGGCGGGGGACCCCAGCTTTCTGTTGCAGAATGAGGGAAGACGATGAGTGTCTGGTGCATAAAATGGCACCCTTCATCCCTCATGTGAAAAAAAGAATCACAAGCCCCTGCGATCATCTTGGTCCTGATTTCCAGTTGATTTTGCAAATGAGATCTAAGCACAGCCTCCTGCTAAGAGTTGGTTTTGATCTTAATGGCAATTTGTTATAGAATCACAATGGACTATCCCTGCTGGATAGTTTGTGGGAAGGAGCTACATTTTAGTTCCTCACTGGTTCTTACACATTCTTAAATTAAACTTATAGTCTTTTGTTTAACCATATTCCTGTGGGTGATGTCTTATTCGCTGTGCTGCTGGATCAATGCAGTTTTGTATGTTTTTAATAGTAATAGGAGGCAATTGATCCTCCTATTAGCTTTCAGTCTAGGTTTTTTTAGGTGGATATGGTTACAGTAACTGCATATTTAATGTGCTCTTTAAGTGCTATTTTAATTTTTACTTGAAGAAAATAGACTTCAGTTTCATTAAGTTCTTCAGATGATATGATAGTTATATTTGTTATATAGTGATATTATGTAAGTCACAAAAGTTTCAAGCTTTAAAAAATATTCAAATTAATCTAGTCAAATGCAAAATGCTATATTTGCATCCTGATTCTAGAGTTGTCAAGTAGCAAGGAAAAATTACTTTATCTTGTTAACTATGAATTACAGACGATGATGGTATTATGACAGAAACAACACATAATAGCACTGAGGAAAAAATTCTTACTTCGTGTTGCTAAATTAAAGTTACAAGAGGAATGCCAATCCTGCTAACTTCAAGCGTGAATTCTCTTCGGGTACTTGATGTGCTCATGTTTGACTAAGGAGATTTGAACAAACAGACTCAAACAAAAAAGATATAAACTTTTCTTTATATTCTAATGCTACACTTTGTTACTGATTTACTTTATAAATTCCATGCTGTTTTCTCTTAGCTTAGCTTGTGGACATGGAAAGAAAACATTGTAGAATTGATATTCCAGTGCTTTTTGTATTTGAGTATGTTTGGCCAAGGAGATCTGAACAAACAAGACCATGTCATAGTATATGAAAAGAATCCACACCTGAAGTCAAGGTGGATTTAACTTTTTTCTGTTTCTGTCGCAATGAAATGATGATCGTAACTTAATCAAATCAAAACCATTTTTCATCAGAAGATTCAAGGGCATTTCTCCTCATCGAGGGCTTATTTCATTGCCAAATTTCAACAACTTAAAAAAGCAGTAAGAATTTTCGGGGGCAGGAGGTGGAAGGAATGGGATGGGGAGGGGCAACTTTCCCTATTCAAAATCGCACTCGAAAATAAAAATAAAGTTGTTACTCAAGCTTTCCATCAGATTTCATCAGCAAGCAGAGAGGCCAAGCACAGAACATTTCAGTCAGAGTAGTCACCAGCTGCCAGACCTGTCCCTGGGGCTGTTGGCAGAGAGTACAGATTAGTTCGGTCTTCTGGATGCTCTGTTTTAGTCCAAGGACTGAACTAGTGTTGAGATAACTCAATGATTGTGGGCGCTTAAAGATGTCTTAAAACCAGCATTGGGCACCCTCTTTTATCAGCTCTAGTAAATGCTCTTCAACCTCATCTGAGAGTGGGGCCTTACTATTCAGTAGTTTAGCTACATTAATTTAAAAGTGTCCACACCAAGGGATTGAAGTTAAATTAGTTAAATTTGTTTAAAAAATATTTTAGATAAATTGGTGCAACTTCTGTGTATAAGCCATTTCATGTAAGTTGAACAGAACTCAGTTTCAAGTAAGAAATATAAGATCGCTTTTTTTTCATAAGAAAGGAGTAAGTATAGAATTAACAAAACAAGTTTGTTAGAAACAGTAATATCTGATGTATGACTCATCCTTCCTTTCTCTTCCCCATCCCATCCTGCTTCATTTAAGTTATTTCCAGTAGCGTTTCTATAAAGTTCAGCATTGTATAGGTTTATTTGAGTTTAAAAAATTCTTTCAAGTGATTTACAATTATTTTTCAGTCATTCAGAAGGATTGGAATATTCAAATGTTCTATTCACAGATGATTTACATATTGTAGATTTAATTTTTGTGTGAGTTGTGTGTGAATCTCCTATACAACTTCGCTGAAAATGAAATTTGTCAAAGGAGATTACTTTGAGCTAACAAGAACATTTATCCTTTATACACTTAAAGAATGCAAGCTGAAAAATGTGTTGCAGATAAATGTGGTTATCAGCACCAGCATAATCAAGTAAAAATGCTGATTCATGACTGAAAATTTATTTAAAATGAATAATCTGAAAAGTTTGTTTTGCAAGTAAGACTAGTTTCTTTTACATGTCCAATACTTGCACATCTGACAGTCCAAGCTTGATAGACTTTTCCAGTGTTAAAGGAATAGTATTTACATTAAGATGGTCAATATAGACTGAAGAATTGTTATAATGATTTCAGTTGTGCTGAAGCCTCTTGTGAATTTAATGGCTGCATCTATCTGTCTAATTTCTGGGCTCAGTGGTAAATCAGGTGTGATCACACCCTTAGCCTACCTTTTAAAAAAGTTGTGTGCAAGTGCCATGTTCTAAAGGATATCACCAATTGTTTCTTTCTCTTTTCCCATTAGAGTTTGGCAGTGAAGGCTGCCATACAAACACCAAATGTAGCACAGAATGGTGTCATCTCAGACACATGTTCTTGGCATTTGTTTAGTAGGGATACAAAAGCAATTTGGGGGCGCTTACTGTAAGGGAATGAGGCATTGGCAGTCTGGCCTAGCAGTCACAATGGGGCTGGAGCCCACACATCAGGGACAGTAGTCAGTAAGCAGGAGTCAGAGAAATTGCTAAAGCCAGGCTCAATAAGCAAGAGTTGGGGTCAAAGTTAGGCTGGTCAGAGACAATACCAGACTGGAATCAGGAGGAAGAAATCATGGTCAGTGTCAGGAGTCAGAGAGGAGGCTACAAGGTGAGGTCTGGAGTCACAGGAGGCCCAAAGTCTATATTGTTGCCCACACAACTTCCTAGGCCATCCTTCAGGGTTAAATAGGGTGGTTGGTCAATCAGAGGGCCACAAAGTACTGGCATGCTGGATCTCTTGGGAAGTACTTGCTGTTAGACCTACTTGCTACAGTGCTCCCTGGATGTGGCTCTGCAAGGCCTGGTGGGGCTACTATGAGAATATCAGCTGTCTTGGGTTCTGCAAACCCAAGTTCTAATCCCTTCATGCTTACATGTAGCAGATAGGTTCCCTCAAGCAAGTAGTCAAGTTAATTAGCATTATAGCTTGTTATAAAAATCTGCTCCTTTCTAGAAAAAGATATGATGTTATTTTGCTGCTATTGGGAGACAAGAGATTTTATGGCTAGCGCTTCATCAGTGTCTCTGTTTTGCCTCATTCTGGATCTCGTAGACTTCACCCAATTGATTACAAAAGATGAAAATAGTGACTGTGAGAATAAATTTACCATTGCTGTAAAGATGAGTTGTGCTGTTATGCTGTAGCCTGGATCAATGTTTATATGCATACAGAGACATATCCTGTGAGAAGGTTTGTCACAGGGTGTCTTGCTCCTTGGCCCCATCTCGTGGCATAATTAATTGGCTGCCTCCTAGCCTGAGGGGGCAGGCCTCAGGTGATAGTTTAATAGACACCTGGGCCATAGAAGAGGGCTGAGAGAAATTAGTCTGAAGATATGCCTACATTGGAGCTAAGAGACGTAATTCCCAACTCACATAGATAATATCCACTCTAGATGTGCTCAGGCTAGCACTTAAAAATAGCAGTGTGTCTACAGCAGCATGGACAGTCTGCTCAAGTGCTTACCCAAGGGATCAAGCAAGATTGTACACAGGGCAGCTAGCCTGAGCAGCCACCCATGCCATCGTGGACACACTGCTATTTTTAGGTGGGAATCACACCTCCCATCTTGAATGTAGTTATATGCTGAGAGTGGAACCACAGGGAGTGGGTAGGCAACTGTGGAAGGTCCTGAGGCAAGCTATCCAGGGGCTGAGAATGGTACTCTAGGGGAACCAGGCTGGGGGCTGAGTGCTCTATCCCAGAGCCAGAGAGAGACTCTAAAAAGGTAGCCCAGAGAGAGGCTGCAGACAGACTGAAAAGAAGCCCCAGAGGGTTGAAAAACCCTTGTTTGTTGGGACTTTTTAGATGAACATTTGCTACCCCAGAAGGGGTTATGTTTGTTTGTGACTTGGCTGGAGGACTAAGGTATGTCTCCATAACTTATCAGTGTCTGGAAAGCTGAGGAAATCCACTCTGGGGAGGGAAACTGAGGCAGGAAGTGCCTGCAGTGCCATGCCTGGCAAGCAAGGGGCTCTACAAGGCAGCCACAATTCCACTACAATTCTGTATTTCTGTTTTCTAGAGCACAGACATACCAACTTAAAATTTTGTGTTTTCTATAAGATATAGTACATAATTAAACTTTGGAGTTCATTGCCACAAGGTATGGAGGCCAAAAAATTATTAAATTAAGTAAAGGATTAAACGTATGCATGGACAATGATCAGAGGGGTAGTTGTGTTTGTCTGGAACTGTAAAAAGCAACAAAGAGTCCTAGCTGAAACCTTCTAGTCTCTTTAATCTCTCCTCATATGGGACCTGTTCCAAATCCCTAATCATTTTAGTTGCCCTTCTCTGCATCTTTTCTAATGCCAGAATATCTTATATTAATAAATATATAATAACTGAATATTGAAAACTATTTAATTCGTCTTTTTGAATCAAATAGAAGATTTTGTATTACCTAAGGTTTTAAAGTTATACCCGAGTTCAGTAGAAATTCTCATATGCTTATAGTCAGGCCTGTGCTTAAGTACATAGCTGAACTGGAGTCAAAATGTTTCCGTTTCTGGATAGAATGTTATTAAAAAAAACTTGAGAAAAGTAAAATAATTATATACATACATGAAGATTTATTTTTAAAAGTTTTACAAATTTATCCTGCTAATGTTTATTACTGTTTTTGTGACTGTATGACAAACCACAGTAGTAAATTCTGAACTGATTACTGCACGCACAACAAATGTAAGCATATAAAGTATTCTGTCAACAGGAGTCATTTCATACTGTCTTTAATATCCTGGTTCCAAGTGTATTTGGTTCCTGTTGAAAGCATTTCCTTACCTCATTCATTCTTCCTAATTGGTTTAAGAATCACTAAACAATTCAAGCAAATCTTAACTGCATTTTTTTCTGCACTTCTTTTTTGATTTATGGTATATTATCTCATTTTATTACACTTGCAGTAAATTAGGGTAAAAACACCAAAAACACACACAAAACTTTATAGTTTTTGGATAACAAATAAATATTCAAAATTCCATAGAAGCATAGCTGTGGTTTCACTATTCAGAAATGTTTATTCAAATTCCAGGTAACAATAGGAGTTGAGACTCTTCGGGTATGTCTAAACTGTGATTAAAGAACCACAGCACAGCTGTGGTTAGCCCAGGTTGGCTGACTCAAACTCGCAGGGCAATACAATTGCAGTGTAGATGTTTGGGCTCAGGTTAGAGTCCAAGCTCTTGGACTCTCCAGCCCAAGCCCAATTTTATAACCCTGCAGCCTGAGCCCTGCAAGTCAAAATTATCCAACCCAGGCCAGCCACAGGTTCTTACTGCAGTGCAGACATACACTTAGATCTCCACTGTGATCATATGAATTTAAATATATGTCACATTTTGATTCATTTGTTTAACTTTAGGAATGTGTAGCATAAAAATTGAACTTGGGTCTTCTACACTGCAACAGAATTCATCAACATCTTTCTTGATGTTATCCATGTATTTCCTCTTTTATTCCTTGCTTGTTACAGATTTTTTGCTGCTGCCTTTTCTGAAGGTGTTTTTGAGGAGTTGATCTTTGCTTTTGCTTGTTCTCTTTCTTTCACAGAGTTCCATGTATCCTTACCTATCCAACCTTTAGGTTTGCCTGTCTGGCATCCAGATAGTTATTGTAGCATCTATGATAGTACCATTCAGAAAGGACCATGCCATCTCAATGTTGACTTCTTGTAATGGATTGAAGTCTTGTAGCACTTGTTCTTCAGTTCAATTTGAAATTGCTGCCAAAATGTCATGTCTGTTAGCCTTTTGCTGTCAGTTTTCTTGGTGCTTTTTGAGGCTTTGTTTTTCTTAAATTTGATCTTCAGTCTTGCCACACGTAAACTTTGGTCACTTCCAGTTGTCATCTCATCTGTATGCTCTGATTTGCTGGAGAGTTGATCTAAATTTTTTTTCATGGATGGTTGATCTGGTTCACAGCGACTGTCATGCTTTTGGGTAAGCTACTTCTTTGTGGTCTTTTCTAGGAATGCCCATTAGTGTCTCAGGCCTCTAGCCTTCATCTCTCTCTGGGTGGGGACCCATGTCTCTTCTCTTTCCAGACCGGGGTTTTAGGCTGCAGTTCGCTGTGATTCTCCTGGGCAAGCAGGTGTGACTGAGTCCAGTCTCAGTGCTGTGCTTTCTCTCCAAGGGCTAGGAACAGTGTATGTCAAGTTACCAAACAGCTCTCTCCAAAGCAAGCACATTTATCTAAAGACAAAAAAGCATACAGAGAAAACATATAAAAAAACATGAATGTATACAGTTACTAAACATTACGATGGTCACCCATAAGTCCTATGTGATCCTGGCAAGTTAAGGTCCTTCCAAACCTTCATTAAAGGGCAACCTCTTGGACAAAAGTTCATGTCTGTTTTCTGGATCAGAACGAAGACCCCAAGGCTGCTTAAAATTGGCCTTTGTATCCCAAAACCCTTTCCCTGCCAGCCTTGGGACTATCTGCATATTATCTGCGTAGCTAGCTTTGGGGTTTTGCATTAATCACCCCATAGCAATTCCAGATTTTTCAGGAAGCCCTCTACCCACCCACCCCCTGCTCCGGGTGAGCCAGGAACACACAAATAAATATTAACCATATTGGTACAGGGGGCTATAAATATTCTATGGCTCATACCGTCTGGCCTATCTCAATATAATGGCTTTTTCAAGTTTTCTTGCTCTCAGTGTAAAATACAATATGGTCCCAAAACACACTGCATGTGATTGAGATATCTGTTACATTAACTCCATCTGGGGAATTCCAAGCTATTTTATAGATATTTTCCTTTAGGAGTAGTGTTGCACCAATTTTGAGCCCTGAGACCAGCCACAGTTCTTCCAGTCTTCTACTGTTTGACTGTTAATTGGCTCCTAGTCTATAAGTGATTTTTCTGTTTTGGAAGTTATAATTTAATGCTACTCCCTCTGACTGGTGATCATCTTACCTTCTGGAATGTTTAATGACTTTTTTTTCATTTTTGAATCCATTTTTATCAGCCCCTGGTCATCGACATTCTTTTACTCCAAGAATTTTGAGATAACATTCATCCATTTCTTTCAGCACCGGCACAGCTTTTGTTATTGCAGCCATTGTTGTGATATTCCAGAAACCTACTTTAATAGTTTGTTTTACCTTTCATAAAGAACTTCTCAGACTCTTGGTTTCCTGATTGCTTTCACCAAGACTTAGCATTTCTGTTGAAACAGAGTGATCACTTTTGCATGCTGTTTGCCTTGTTCTGTTTCTATAACTTAATGTTTTTACAAGGATAGGTTGTTGGCATATTGTTAAACCTTCAACCTGGAGGACCAGTGGACTGTTTTTCATCTTGTCCCTACCTGTCTGGCTGGGTGGCCCTACCAAAAGTTAAAACTCCTGTGGGCATAGTTCTTATGGTCATTGGCTCACACAAGCCTCCCCACCAATGTGCAGTCCCCAGGGAAGGAACAGAATGTGTTATTGACATTTAAATTGAATGTACCAGTCCTTTTCCAGCTGCTTATTCTAACTGCAGAATATTCTAGCTCCAGATAAGCACTGAAACTAACAAATGAAGTTTCTCTGGCAGGAGGAATTCTGAAAAAACTAAGGAGATTAATCCAAATAGGATTGATGCATTCATTAAATGCAATTCATTAGAATACCAATAGCACATTTTGTTACAAATTCAAAATAACTGGTTCTCGGTAGTGAGGGTGGTGATGAAGTAGGTTATCTATCTTCATTTATAAATCCTGATCCTGCTTATAAAATGTTCAAAATAAAATTAATTTAAAATAAATTTGTTTGCTCACCACATTGCTAAATACATGTTGAAAATTAACTAAAAAGTATTTATTCAATACTTTCTCCAGTGTAATCAGTGGAAGATGTGCATCCCCACAATCCCAGCCCATCTCCCTGTGCTCCCCTTTGTGCTACCTTCTTTGGAGTCATCATGGCGTCTACCTGTGTGGTGGAAAGGAAGTGCAGAGACTCCATCTGCCTCCTTCCACTACCTTTGCTTGCACCCTGACCCTTGTAAAATAGGTTTTGACAATGAAGACATAAACTGCTCTATCTCCAACATCTCTACCCCCCTGAGAAACTGTTCTTCTGAACCTGTAGTAGGATCTACTAACTAATGATATTAAAAATGAATATGCCAAACCTATTTTATATTAATCTCTTTTACACAGCTGTCCTCCCTGCTTGAGAAACGTAATTTGTTAGTTTTGGCTTTTTTTTTTCCCCCTGTTAACATAAGGTACATACAAATGGTGTAGTGACCTGACCAATGAGCTAGCCCCAGGGTTGACAATTTCATCCCACAATCCCCTCCAGGACACTTTCATAAAGCCCATTTTATTCTGGGTTTGTTAATATTTCATGAATTTTATTTTTTTAATTAGAAAAGCTAAATAAAATTGTAGGGATTGTTGTGTGTTTTCTCAATATACATTTTTGTAACATAAATAAATGTATTGGTACAACAGGATTTTTACAAGAGATGATTTTTTAAAAACATTTTCAGGCTGATTACTGATTTCGTAGAGTGGCTGCTTCTAGTGTCAGAATATATCATGTCTAAAATTAAAGAAATTAGTAGTGACGTCTTTTTACATTTTTTTTGTTTTGTTTTTTAAAGAAAAGCTTTTCTTAGTAGTTTTCAGTAATTCTTAATGTGGTTTGTGAGGTTAAAAATCACATTAGGTAAGCAGCAAGCTCAGTTTTTAGATTTTAGCTTTTCAAAATGTTTCAGTTTCTTCTTAAAATAGAATGGTTTCTCTATGACATACCATGACTGTATATACAACTTTGCATATGCCATTTTTAAAAATACCCACATTATTTCCTCAACACTACAGGAAAAATAGTTTTTTATTTTTTGCCACTTGCTACCAATTAGAGTTGGCAGGATTTAATTCCAATTTTTCTACGCTTCTAAATTTCTAGTAATGTATAAGGAAGTGTTAGAAAATAAATAGCTATATCTTTACAGTAAATATTTTGTATGTGTTGTCAAATGTAGGAACTGCTGTACTGTATTAGGTCAGTAGTCCATCTGTCCTGGATATCATCTGCTTATAAAATAAACTAGAGTTATTTTAAAATGAATCTGTTTGCTCCTACCACATTTCTAAATACATGTTGAAACTTAATTTAAAAGTGTTATTCCAACTACTTTTTCCAGTGTAATCAGTAGATAATGTGCCCCCCCAATACACACCTCTTCGTTTCCCTGCATGCTTCCCTTTGTGAACTTTCTTTGAAGTCAGTGCAGAGCCCACTAGTGTGATGGACAGGAGGTATAGAGGGGTAAGTGATGAAAAGGATAGATCACTGAACCAGCTATAAGAAAATGATATGTATTTCCATATGGACAAACGTAGTCATGTATCTGGAATAAAGAGTGTAGGCCATACTTAAATGATGGGCGACTCTATCTTGGGAAGCAGTAACTTTGACAAGGACAGAAGATCCAGGTGAATAAACAACTGAACATGAGTTCCCAGTGTGATGCTGTGACAAACACAGGTAATGTGATCCTTAGATATATAAATAGGGGAATATTGTGTAGGAGAAGGTAGGTTATATTACCATTATATTTGGCACAGTTCAGGAAGGATGTTAATAAATTGCAGAGGTTTCAGAGAAGAGCCAAGAGAACGATTAAAGGATTGGAATATTTTACTCCAGGAGTTCAATGTGTTTCATTTAATCAAGAGAAGGATTAAGAGGTGACTTGATCACAGTCTATAAATGCCTACAAGGGGAACAACATTTTGATAATGGGCTCTTCAATCTAGTGGAGAAAAGTGTAAGAAAATCCAGCGGTTGTAAATTGAAACTAGAAAAATTCAGACTAGAAGTAAGGCACGGCTTTTAACACTGAGGCCTGGTCTACACTACGACTTTTGGTCGAATTTAGCAGCGTTACCTCGATTTAAGCCTGGACCCGTCCACATGATGAAGCCCTTTTTTTTTTACTTAAAGGGCTCTTGAAATCGATTTCTTTACTCCACCTCTGATGAGGGGATTAGCGCTGAAATTGGCCTTGCCATGTCAAATTTGGGATAGTGTGGACGCAATTCGACAGTATTGGCCTATGGGATCTATCTCTGGACTGCTCTGGACAGCACTCTCAACTCAGATGCACTGGCCAGGTAGACAAGAAAAGGCCTGCGAACTTTTGAATTTCATTTCCTGTTTGGCCAGCATGTTTCCAGAGTTCATGCAGAACTCATCAGCATGATGTGCACATTGCTGGGGCACATTGCCCGGCCTGTACTTTGTGAGAAGTCTATGACAGTGTCCTTCTCATCACCGCGCTGCCGTAGCCTCCTCACCTGGCACGAAACAATTGTCTGCCGTTGCTCTGACGGAGGGAGGGGCGACTGTCATAAATAGATAGCTAAGGGTTAACGTCTCTTTCACCTGGAAAGAAGTAATCTGAACCACCTGACCAGAGGACCAATCAGGAAACAAGACTTTTTCAAATCTGGGTGGAGGGAAATTTGTGTGGGAGTCCTTTGTTCTTGGGTCTTCTGCCTGTATGCTCTCTCGGCTATGAGAAGTGATTTCTGTTTCCTGCTTTCTAATCTTCTGTTTCCCAGTTGTAAGTACAAAAGATCAGATAGGATTTATATGTTTTTTTTGTATTTACATGTCTATAGTTGCTGGAGTGCTTTGAATTATATTCTTTTTGAATAAGGCTGTTTATTCATATTTCTTTTAAGCAAATGACCCTGTATGTGTCACCTTACTACAGAGAGACCATTTTTATGTATTTTTCTTTCTTTTTATATAAAGCTTTCTTTTTAAGACCTGTTGGAGTTTTCTTTAGTGGGGAACTCCAGGGAATTGAGTCTGTACTCACCAGGGAATTGGTGGGAGGAAGAAGTCAGGGGGAAATCTGTGTGTGTTAGATTTACTAGCCTGACTTTGCATTCCCTCTGGGTGAGGGGGGAAGAGAGATTAGCTCTTGGTAATTTTGTTCTCCAGGACTGGGAACGGGGAGGGTGGAGTCCCTCTGTTTAGATTCATGGAGCTTGTGTCTGTGTATCTCTCCAGGAACACCTGGAGGGGGGAAGGGAAAAGGTTTATTTCCCTTTGTTGTGAGACTCAAGGGATTTGGGTCTTGGGGTCCCCAGGGAAGGTTTGGGGGGACCAGAGTGCCCCAAAACACTCTAATTCTTTGGGTGGTGGCAGCTTTACCAGGTCCAAGCTGGTAACTAAGCTTGGAGGTTTTCATGCTAACCCCCATATTTTGGACGCTAAGGTCCAAATCTGGGACTAGGGTATGACAGCGACTGACGACATGGCTTACAGGGAATTAAAATCAACAAAAGGGTGGGTTTGCATGAAGGAGAAACACAAACAACTGTCACACAGAATGGCCTCCTCAAGGATTGAACTCAATACCCTGGGTTTAGCATGCCGTTGATTTCACAAAACAAATCGGGTCAATTTCTTGTTTTGATCCATCTATCTTTTACATCTGAGGCCGGCAGCAGACAGTGCAATACGACTGCAAGCCAAAATCATCTCCTGGATGTTTGGCAGAAAATGGGAATGACCTGGCTGAGTCACTCCCATGTCTGCCCAGGTGCCCCTGACCGATCTCACTGAGGTTGGCTAAAAGAGCACCCAGGAATATGACGACAATGGCTACCAATCGTAATGCACCGTTTGCTGCCAAAAGGCAATGAGCTGCTGCTGTGTAGCAATGCAGTCCCACGTCTGCCAGCACCCTGGAGACGTACAGTGACAGTGAGCTGAGTGGGCTCCATGCTTGCCATGGTATGACGTCTGCTCGGGTAACCCAGGAAAAAAGGTGCAAAATGATTGTCTGCTGTTGCTTTCACAGAGGGAGGGAGGGAGAGGGGGTCCTAATGACATGTACCCAGAACCATCTGCAACACTGTTTTTGCCCCATCAGGCATTCGGATCTCAACCCAGAATCCCAATGGGCAGCGGAGACTGTGGGAACTGTGGGATAGCTACTCACAGCTATCCACAGTGCAACGCTCCGGAAGTCGACACTAGCCTCGGTACTGTGGATGCAGTCCGCCGAGTTAATGCACTTAGAGCATTTTGTGTAGGGACGCACACAATCAACTGTATAAAAACGATTTCTAAAAAAAGTCTTCAATAAATTTGACCTAATTTCGTAATGTAGACATACCCATAGGATAATTAATCATTGGAACAATTTACCAAGGGCTGTGGTATGTTCTCCATCACTGGCAATTTTAAAATCAAAACTGGATGTTTTTTCCATAAGATATGCTCTAGCTCAAACAGGAATGAATTCAGGAAAGTTCTGAGGCCTTTGTTATGCAGGAGTCAGACTAGATGATCACAGTAGTCCCTTCTGTCTTGATAACATAGGAATCTGTGAATCGTAGTAGCTTGTCTCTCACAGTAGTCAGAGCCTGAGGCTGTAGAGAAAGGACAGAAGCTACAGAAGTATTCAGATACCAAGGTGAGGAATACGGTATAAATGCCTACATAAATAAGTGTAAAATCACCATAATGGGCAATTAGGTAATTGTATGTTAATGACCATGATCATTAACTCTTGTTGTGTTATCACAAATCTCAGACTATTACATTTTATTGTAAAAGCTTTTCATGATTTTCTGCAGCAAACTTGTGAACTTTCTTCTTTATTGAAAACAGTCACCATCTCATATTACTTTCAGTGGACAGGAACAAGAGCACCTTCTGTAAAGATGGTTGTCATTTTTCTACCACCTTTATGTGTGGATGTGAATTGACTTCTTGGAAAGATGACCACTGCCTCCTGTTATCTTCAGTGCGTAGAAACTAAGCTGCTCTCAGTGGAGATTATTGCTTGTCTATTATCCATATGTGGCCTTAGCACAGGGGCGGGCAAACTTTTTAACTTCAGGGCCGCATCAGGTTTCCAGAATTGTATGGACAGCCGGTTACGGGAGGCTGTGCCCCCCCAAACAGACAGGCATGGCCTGGCCCCTTCCACCTATCTGATTTCCCCTGCTTCTTGCCCCCTAATGCCCCCACCGGGACTCCTGCCCCATCCACCCCCACTACTCCTTATCTCCTGACCGCCCCCAGAACTCCTGCCCCTGACTGCCCCCACCACACCATCAAACCCTTCCTCTCATTCCTGACTGCCCACCCCCAGGACCTCTGCCCCATCCAACCACCCCTTTTATCCCGATTGCCCCCAGAACCCTTACCCCTTACTTGCCCCTACTGCCCCATCCAACCCCCCCTCTTCCTGACTGCCCCCTGGGATCCCTGCCCCCATTCAAGCCCCCTGTTCTCCACCCTCTGACCGCCCCACCCCCTATCCATACCCCCACCCCCGACCACCACTCCTGAACTCCCCTGCCCTCTATTCAACCCCCTCCCCTTCCCACACTGCCTGGAGCACCAGTGGCTGTCGGCCCTACAGCTGCGCCACCATGCAGCACAGAGCACCGAGTCAGGCCGCAGCTCTGCAGCTGCGTTGCTCGAGGAGCTCGCAGCCCCACAACCCAGAGCACTGCGCCGGCAGCGAGGTGAGCTGAGGCTGTGGGGGGAGGGGAAACAGGTGGGGAGGGGCTGCGGGCTAACCTCCCAGGCCAGGAGCTCAGGGGCCTGGCAGGAGGGCCCTCAGGCCAGATGTCACCTGTGGGCTGTAGTTTACCCACCACTGCCTTAGCAGGAGATAGGGAATGAATAGGGAAATGTGTGCAGGGTGTGTAGTAATTCTATAGCTATTGTTTCAACTGATTTGCCTGATACTAAAGTAAGTCTTAATGGTTTGTAATTCCCAGGCTCACTCTAATGCCTCATTCATAAATAGGTACAAGACTAGCAACCCTCCAGTTATCAACAGGGGCCCATTTAGTCCCGTTTTAATGGGATTACTCACATAGTTCTATTTAAACCCAGGCTTAAGTTCTTAGGTGAATAGGGGCCAGAGTGCTCTACACTTTGCAGGATCGAGTCCATAAACCCTCTTTCTTAATGTAAATGAATTTGCCCCTGAATTTCCAGTCTGCCTCTACAGAGTCCAGGGAGCTTGCCACAATATACAGGGCTTTGATTAGAAATCTGTTTCAACATCACGTCTTCTGGCAATTCACGGTCTACATATTTAATTTTTGGATGGAATAGGAAGGTAATTTTTTAAAAATAATCATGGTTTTCAAGATAAAAAAAGAATCTCCTTTTTGTTGTGGAAAGTGTTTAATTGAAATTCAGCTACCTCTAAATTTGGGGGTCATAGCACTCCTGCTGGAGTGAATGGAACTTTGCCTTTGACTTCAAAGCGAGCAAGAACAGGTCTTGAATTGTCATGTTGATTAAGTACCTTGCCAAATACATTAGCACTAATTGTCTACCTGAACAATAGTAGGGGACATGATGGGAAAGAGTGGGGGTTATGTAGGCGGACTAATAGTGACATCTTGCTTTCAGATGTAACATTATTCTTCTTCTCTTTGGTTTTTGATGCCTGTCACAAGGTGATTGGATCCATGTGATGTTGCTAGGTGACCTGAAGAACTCCAAAGTTTCCAGTGGAAAGATTTCTGAAAACCTAGTTTGTCTTGATTTATTTACAAAAATATGCTAACTTGAATTAATTATTAAAATACTAAACCATTACCAGATGTGTTTGTCAAGGTATTTTTTCCCCAGTTTGAACTTTAGCGTCCAAAAGTGGGGACCTGCATGGACAACTCTAAGCTCAATTCCCAGCTTAGATCTGATAGCGCTGCCACCATCCAAAATATAGTGTTTGGCACACTTTCTGTTCCCCCAAAACCTTCCCTGGGGAACCCAAGACCCAAACCCCTTGGGTCTTAAAACCAGGAGAAATAAACCATCCCCCCTCTCTTCCCCCTCCCAGACTTTCACCTCCCTGGGTTACCCTGATCCAAAGGCTACACTGATCCAAACTCCTTGGATCTTAAAACAGAGAGGAATTAACCTTCCCCCCCGTCCTTTCCCCCCACCAATCCCTGGTGAGTTCAGACCCAATCCCCTTGGGTCTTAAACAAGGGAAAAAATCAATCAGGTCCTTAAAAAAGAAAGCTTTTAATTAGAGAAAGAGAAAGTAAAAATTATCTCTGCAAAATCAGGATGGAAAATGTTTACAGGGTATTCAGCTCATATAGACTAGAGGGACTTCCCCCACCCCCGCCAGCCTGAGATTCAAGTTACAGCAAACAGAGATAAAAAAATCCTTCTAGCAAAATACACATTCACAAGTTAAGAAAACAAACATAAGCCTAATCCGCCTTTTCTAGCTAATACTTTCTATTTTGAACATGAGAGACTGTTCCAGAAAGATTGGAGAAACCTGGGTTGCACGTCTGGTCCCTCTTAGCCCCAAGAGCGAATAACAAACAAAACAAACAGCACAAAGAAAGACTTCCCTCCAACAAGATTTGAAAGTATCTTGTCCCCCCCCGGTCCTCTGGTCAGGTGTCAGCCAGGTTTACTGAGCTTCTTAACCCTTTACAGGTAAGAGAGACATTAACCCTTAACCATCTGTTTATGACACCCCCCCCAAATCTCAGACAGTGTGGAACCACACTGGCAGTGATTTCTTTCTAGAACTTTAGAATAAACATATTAATAAAACACATGCACCTTTACATATACTACTAAATATGTAAACTACAAGACTTCTTACATTTTAAGGACAATTTTTAACCAGTTGATTTTGGGAAACTTTTACGGGAGAGTGCATTAGCTACTTTGTTAGAAGCTCCTGAAATGTGTTGAATTTTAAAATTAAAATCTTGGAGAGCTAAACTTTATTGAAGAAGTTTTTTTTGTTTCCCTTGGCAGTATGAAGCCATTTTAGCGCAGCATTGTCAGTTTGTAGCTGGAACCACTGTTCCCAAACGTATGGGCGTAGCTTTTTCAGGGCATACACATGGCGTAGCATTCTTTTTTACTGATTGACCAGTGGCTTTTCCTTTTAGATAGTTTTTTGCTGAGAAACATGACAGGATGGAAGTTTTGATCTGGTCCTTCCTGCATTAAAACTGCTCCCACACCATGCTCAGATGCATCTGTGGTTACTAGGAATGGTTTGTCAAAGTCTGGGGCCCTTAGCACAGGGTCAGACATGAATGTCGCCTTAAGCTGGGTAAAGGCCTTTTGACACTCATCAGTTCACTTAATTGCATTTGACTGGGTCTTTTTGGTCAGGTCTGTTAGTGGGGCAGCGATTTGGCTGTAGTGTGGTACAAATCGCCTGTAATACCTGGCCAAGCCTAAGAAGGATTGGACCTGTTTTTTTGACCTTGGCACAGGCCACTTTTGGATAGCATCCACCTTGGCCTGTAGGGGGTTTATGGTCCCTTGACCCACCTGGTGTTCTAGGTAAGTTACTCTGTTTTGGCCTGTTTGACACTTTTTAGCCTTAACAATCAGTCCTGCCTGCCTGATGCGCTCAAAGACTTTTTCCAGGTGTTTTAGGTGTTTGGGCCATGAATCAGAAAAAATGGCCACATCATTGAGGTAGGCAACTGCATATTCTCCCAATTCTGCTAGGAGACCATCTACAAGTCTTTGGCGGCGGGTGCATTTTGCAGCCTGAAAGGAAGCACATTAAATTCATACACCCCTGCATGGGTGATGAAGGCTGACCTTTCTTTGGCAGGTTCATCTAGCGGTACTTGCCAGTACACCTTGGTTAAGTCTATTGTAGAGATGAACTGGGCACGTCCCAATTTCTCCAATAGCTTATAGGTGCTTGGCACTGGATAGTTGTTGGGACGAGTTACAGCATTTAATGTATAGTAGTCCACGCAAAAGCGTATTTCCCCATCTGGTTTGGGTACCAGAACCACTGGAGATGCCCATGCACTGGTAGAGGAGCGGATTATACCCATCTGTAGCATGTTCTAGATCTCCCGTTCTATAGCAGCTTGGGCATGAGGAAACACCCGGTAGGGTGGGGTTTTAATTGGGTGAGCATTACCTGTGTCAATGGAGTGGTATGCCCGTTCAGTCCATCCTGGGGTGGCTGAGAACAATGAGACGAAGGTAGTGCACAGCTTCTGATCTGTTGCCACTGCAAACGTTCCAAGGTTGTGGAGAGGGTCACCTCTTTTACGCCACCATTACTTTTTTCTTTGTAGTAGACACCTTCAGGCCACTTAGCGTCATCTTCTCCCTGGGCTTTAAACTGACAAACCTTTAAGTTTCTGGAATAAAAGGGCTTGAGAGAATTAACATGGTACACTTTAGGCTTTAGAGAGGAGGTGGGAAATGCTATGAGATAGTTAACAGCTCCCAGGCGCTCTTGGATCATGAATGGCCCTTCCCATGACGCTTCCATCTTATGGGCCTGTTGCGCCTTCAAGACCATAACCTGGTCTCCTACCTTGAAGGAACACTTTCTGGTACGTCTATCATACCAGGCCTTTTGCTCTTTTTGAGCATCCTTTAGGTTTTTTTTAGCAAGAGCTAAAGAGTGTCGGAGGGTGCTTTGTAGGTTGCTTACAAAGTCTAGAATGTTAGTTCCTGGATAAGGCGTAAACCCCTCCCATTGATGCTTCACCAACTGTAATGGCCCCTTAACCTCATGGCCATACATAAGTTTAAACGGTGAAAACCCTAAACTGGGATGTGGTACAGCCCTGTAGGCAAAAAGCAACTGCTGCAACACTAGGTCCAATCATTGGAGTGTTCATTTATGAATTTACGTATCATGGCCCCCAAAGTTCCATTAAACCTTTCCACCAGGCCATTGGTTTGATGGTGGTAAGGGGTGGCAACCAAGTGATTCACTCCATGAGCTTCCCACAGATCTTTTATGGTCCCTGCCAGGAAATTAGTTCCTGAATCTGTAAGGATGCCAAAGGGCCAACCTACCCTGGCAAAAATGTCGGTTAGGGTCTGGCACACAGTTTTAGCCCTTGTGTTGCTTAGAGCTACTGCTTCCGGCCATCGGGTAGCAAAGTCCACAAAAGTCAGTATGTACTGCTTTCCTCTGGGGGTCTTGTTTGGAAAAGGACCCAGAATATCCACAGCTACTCGCTAAAATGGGACCTCAATTATGGGGAGTGGCTGGAGAGGGGCCTTGACCTGGTCTTGGGGCTTTCCCACTCTTTGGCACACCTCACAAGACCGGACATAATTAGCAACGTCCTTGCCCATCCCCTCCCAGTGGAAGGACTTGCCTAACCTGTCTTTGGTTCTGTCTTTGGTTCACCCCAGAATGGCCACTGGAATGATCATGGGCTAAGCTTAAGAGCTTTTCCTGGTACTTAGTTGGAACCACCAACTGTTTTTGAGGATTCCAGTCTTCCTGGTGTTCACCAGAAAGAGTCTCCTTGTATAAAAGTCCTTGTTCTACAACAAACTGGGATCGGTTAGAAGAGCTGAGAGGCGATGGGGTGCTCCATGCCATCGCCCAAGCTTTTTGAAGGCTGTCATATGCTTCCTGCTCAGTCTGGAACTGATCCCTTGAGGCTGGAGACGCCAGTTCCTCCTTAGACTGTGGACTTGGGCTTGGTCCCTCTGGAAGCGATGTAGGTGATGGGGTTGTTTTCGCTAATGGTGAACCGCTCTCCGCTGGTGCACTATGCGATATTTCAGGCTCTGGCTGAGCCTCTTGGGTAGGGTTGCCTGCTACTTCTGCCAGTTCAGGCCTGCTGGCGCTCTCTGGCTTTGGGATTGGAGATGGATTTGCAAGCGCTGGCATCAGTGCTGGCAACGGTTCTGGTGCTGGTTACTTTTCCAGTTCCGGTTTTGGGACTGGATGCACTGTGGCTGTTGCAGTCATTGGCAGGGGATCCGGGTCCACTACCTCTGTCTGGGTCTCTGGTAACACAGACGGGGCCCTTGTGGATGGCTCAGGAACAGGGATGGGTCTGGAAGCTTGCCTGGTTTGGCTGCGTGTAACCATTCCCACCCTCTTGGCCCGCTTCACCTGGTTGGCCAAGTCTTCCCCCAGTAGCATGGGGATGGGATAATTGTCATAGACTGCAAAAGTCCACATTCCTGACCAGCCTTTGTACTGGACAGGCAATTCAGCTGTAGGCAAGTCTACAGATTTTGATATGAATGGGTAAATTGTCACTTGGGCCTCTGGGTTGATGAATTTGGGGTCCATTAAGGATTGGTGGATAGCTGACACTTGTGCCCCCGTGTTTCTCCACGCGATAACCTTCTTTCCGCCCACTCTCAAAGTTTCTCTTCACTCCGAGGGTATTGGAGAGGCATCTGGGCCCGGGGAACTTTGGTGTGATGGTGGTGTAATGAACTGCACCCGGTTGGGATTCTTGGGGCAGTTGGCTTTTATGTGTCCCAGTTCATTACATTTAAAGCATCGCCCAGCTGACTGGTCACTGGGGCTTTCCTTGGGTTGTAGGTGGGGTCTTGGGTTGCCCTGGGTGATAGGGTTTATTGTCTGTTTGCCCCCTGGGATATTTGCTCCCCTTGCTAGTAGCTTTTTTCTTTTCTGCCACTTCGACCCATCTGGCTCCAATCTCCCCCACCTCCATTACAGTTTTGGGCTTCCCATCTAGGATGTACCTTTCTATTTCCTCAGGAACACCCTCTAAGAACTATTCCATTTGCATTAGGAGTGACAGCTTTGGCAGAGATTTAACATTTGCTCCTGATATCCAGGCATCCCAATTCTTTCCAATGTGGTAGGCGTGTAGGGTGAATGACACATCTGGTTTTCACCTTAGGGCTCTGAATCGCCGATGGGCATGCTCAGGTGTTCACCCCATTCTGATTCTGGCCTTGGTTTGAAAAAGTTCATAATCGTTCATGTGTTCCTTAGGCATTTCAGCCGCCACCACTGCTAAGGGTCCACTGAGCTGTGGCCTCAGCTCTATCATGTACTGGTCTGCAGAGATGTTGTACCCATGGCAGGTCCTTTCAAAATTTTCTAGGGATGCCTCAGTGTCATCACCTGCCTTGTAGGTGGGAAATTTCCTGGGATGGGAAACAGTACCTGAAGAAGGGTTGTTAGGATTGGCTGGAACATCTGGCTTAGCCTTTGCTAAATTCCAGTTCATGCTTTCTTTCTTTTTTCCTCTCTTCCATTTCTTTTTCTTTTATCTCTAGTTGTTTTTGTTTCCTCTCTATCTCTCTTCTGTGGGCAGCCTCTTTGGCTTGTTCTTCTCTTTTGTGGGCTGCTTCTTCCCTTTTTTGGGCCTCTTCTTCCTTGGCTATTTCTTCATTAATGAGTTCCATCCGTCTCTTATGTTTGTTGTCTTTCTCTGTTGCTTCTAGCCTAGCCATGTCCAGTTTGTTAGTTGCTCCACTGGTACTCATTTTTCTGTTTTCTTGTGCTGGCCACACTATCTCTCTGCAGCTTACTGACTGGCTGTTTCAGCTCAGGTTGCTTGGTTAACAGAGATTTTCTAACTAGCTATGCCCGAGAGAGGTAGAAAGAAAAAAAAACAATTCAGCTTGCAAATGCCTTTTGCAGTCTGTTTGCTCCCAGCTTGAAGCCACCTCTTAACAAAGACCCTTGTTAAAAAACACCTCTGCCCTCAGGCTGCCTTCCGAACAGCCAGAAAGGAGAGAAAAAGAAACTCACTGGCTTTTGGTCCTAGAAATCCCACCGCTAACACCATGTCAAGATATTTTTTCCCCAGTTTGAACTTTAATGTCCAAAAGTGGGGACCTGCATGGACACCTCTAAGCTCAATTCCCAGCTTAGATCTGATAGCGCTGCCACCATCCAAAATATAGTGTTTGGCACACTTTCTGTTCCCCCAAAACCTTCCCTGGGGAACCCAAGACCCAAACCCCTTGGGTCTTAAAACTAGGAGAAATAAACTATCCCCCCTCCTTTCCCCTTCCTGGGTTACCCTGAGAGGCTACACTGTTCCAAACTCCTTGGATCTTAAAACAGAGAGGAATTAACCTTCCCCCCCGCATCCTTTCCCCCCACCAATCCCTGGTGAGTTCAGACCCAATCCCCTTGGGTCTTAAACAAGGGAAAAAATCAATCAGGTCCTTAAAAAAGAAAGCTTTTAATTAAAGAAAGAAAAAGGAAAAATTATCTCTGTAAAATCAAGATGGAAAATGTTTACAGGGTATTCAGCTCATATAGACTAGAGGGACTTCACCTGCCCCCGCCCTCCCGGCCTGAGATTCAAGTTACAGCAAACAGAGATAAAAAAATCCTTCCAGCAAAATACATATTTACAAGTTAAGAAAACAAACATAAGCCTAATCCACCTTTTCTAGCTAGTACTTACTATTTTGAACATGAGAGACAGTTCCAGAAAGATTGGAGAAACCTGGGTTGCACATCTGGTCCCTCTTAGCCCCAAGAGCGAACAACGAACAAAACAAACAGCACAAAGAAAGACTTCCCTCCAACAAGATTTGAAAGTATCTTGTCCCCCCCTTGGTCCTCTGGTCAGGTGTCAGTCAGGTTTACTGAGCTTCTTAACCCCTTACAGGTAAGAGAGACATTAACCCTTAACCCTCTGTTTATGACAGTGTTAAAACCCCACTCCTTTTTGTAGCTAGAGGTTTCACAACAGTTTGATATCCCCTTTTTGGTGGATAATGAAGTTTGCCTAATAGCCCTATATCCAGGTACTGGCTTAGCATCTGATGGGTGGGCAGGCAGGTGGGGGTATAAACAGTTTGTGTTTGTTTTCTTGATAGGGTCTAGGATTTGTATGTAAAACAGGTAATCTGCTATCCCTGCCCCTTCTTCTTCAGCTAGTTTTCACTGTTCATCATCTCTCAAACACAGCAGATTCCCGTTGACTATGATCACATTACAATGCACTAGGCTATCCTGAGGCTTCTGGGGGAAGGGTTGTTGCCAAAGTGTTTGATTAATTGGGAGACTTTGCAAATGTTGTTTACTCGTTTTACATTAAAAGTGTTGGGGGGAAAGGAAAAGAGAATTATTAGAGTATTTAAATTGGGAAGAAACCAAGAGGGTTTTATAGAAAATCCTCTAAAAACTCACTTGGCCCTCCAGCCATTGGCGATTTTTATGTGCATTCTGAGGAATTTTTGTGTGTGTGTGTGTGTGTGTGTGTGTGTGTATATATATATATATATACACACACACACACTATATTTCATAATCATTCATTTCTTACTCATCACAATACCTTATAATCATCTGTCTTTCTACTTGTTATTAGGCAGGCAAGTATTTTTGTCCCTCTATTACAGATGAGGAAATGAAGGCAGAAATGTTAAGAGACTTGACCAAGACCACAGGAGGATTTTGTCAGAACTGGGATTAGTCTATAGTAATCACCTGTTCTCAGTCCCAGGATTAATCCTTTAAACAAAGATGCCTCTGGATCTTACCTTTTAGCTCTTCAACAGAGTCAACTCTCTGTAGCTGAGCAGACTACTGGGAAAGAGCTTGCAGAAGGCAAGAGCTATCACTGGAAGCCTTGTCATCACTGCCATTCTCTGCACCCCTCCCCCTCTGCTTCCTACCATCTAACTGATCTGGACCCAGGCCATGCTTTACACTGATGCCAAAATTGAAGGACCCAGGCCATGCTTTACACTGATGCCAAAAGCCAGCCTTGGACAGCTGAAGAGAGACTAAAGATACCATGATCTTCAGGAACAATGAATGGGAAAATGTTCAACTCTAGGAAGTAGTTTTCATTGCTTAATATTAGCTTATTTTTCCCTCCTTTATATTTTTTAGACTCCAGAAATTGGTGTGTGTGGGTGGGGAGCGGGTGGCAGTAGCATGGCAGCAGACTTCTGAATCTCATAGACTCATAGATTTTAAAGTCAGAAGGGACCATTGTGATCATCTAGTTTGACCTCCTGCATGTTGCAAGGCACAGAACCTCCCCCACGCACTCTTGAAATAGACCCCTGTCCTCTGGCTGAGTTACTGAAGTCCTCAAACCATGGTATAAAGACTTCAAGTTACAGAGAATTCACCATTTACAGTAGTTTAAAACTGCAAGTGACCCATCCCTCATGCTGAAGAGGAAGGCGAAACACGCCCAGAGTCTCTGCCAATGTGACCCAGGGAAAACTCCTTTTCAACCCCAAATATGGTGATCAGTTAGACCCAGAGACTGTGGGAAAGGCCCACCAGGCAGATACCAGGGAAAGAATTCTCTGTAGTAACTCAAAACCCTCCTAATTTAGGGTCCCATCTCCAGCCATTGTGGATTTTTGCTTCTGGCAGTTGCTGATGGGCCATATGCCATCATAGATAGTCCCATCATACCACTCCTGTCATAAACTTATCAAGCTCAGTCTTGAAGCCAGTTAGGTTTTTTGCCCCCACTGCTTCCCTTGGAAACCTGTTCCAGAACTTCATTCCTTCTATGATTAGAAACCTTTGCCTAATTTCAAGACTAAACTTGTTGATGGCCAGTTTATATCCATATATTCTTGTGTCCACATTGGCGCTTCACTTAAATAACTTCTCTCCCTCCCAGGTATTTTGTGTTAAGGCCAGTAATAAAACTGTTAAATAAGAGTGGCCCCAAGACTGATCCCTGAGGAACTCCACTAATGTGTAACTGATAGCTTTCAAAATGTTATTGTAAATGGGGAATCATCATCAAGCTGGTGTGTTTTTAGGGGGCGTCAGTTGTATTAATTCTGATGGAATATATGATATAAATTTGTGGGCCCAAGTATTACAACAGCTCTCTCTGGGATCAGTTCTTGGCCTTATACTACTTTAACATTTTTATCAATGACCTGGAAAAAAACATAGAATCATTTCTGATCAAGTTTGCAGATGCTGCAAAGATTGGGAGAATGGTAAATAATGAGGACAGGTCATTGTTTCAGAGTGATCTGGGTTGCTTTCTAAACAGGGTGCTAACAAAAAATATGTGTTTTAATATGGCCAAACGTAAAGCGATACATCTAGTAACAAAGAATGTAGGCCATACTTACAGGATAGAGGACTCTATCCTGCAAAGCAGTGACTATGAAAAAGACTTGGGGGCATGGTGGATTATCAGATGAACATAAGCCTCTAGTGCAAAGCTGTGACAAATACAGTCTAATACAGTCCTTGAATGTATAAACACAGGAATATGTTGTAAGTGTAGATAGGTTATATTACCTTTGTATTTGGCACTGTGCAACTGCTGTTGGAATACCATGTTCAGTTCTGGTGTCTGCAACTCAAGAAGCATGGTGATAAATTACAGGGGGTTCAGAAAAGAGCCATGAGAATGATTAAAAGATTGGAAATTACGACTCCAAGAGCTCATTTTGTTTATCTTAACCAAAAGAAGGTTAAGGGGTGACTTGGTCACAGCCCGTAAGAACCTACATGGGGGGGAAAACTGATAATAGGTTTTTCAACCTTGTAGGCAAAGGTACAGAAAGATCCAACGGCTGAAGTTGAAGCTAGCCATGTTCAGACTAGAAATAAGGCATACTTTTTTAGCAGTGTGTTTTACTAACCATTGGAACAACTTACCAAGGATTATGGTGGATTCTCCATCACCGGTAATTTTAAAATAAAAATTAGATTTTTTTTCTAAAAGATATGCTCTAATTCAAACAGAAATTAGTTCTGACCTGTGTTATACATAGAATTGGAGGAATAATTAGATTTTTCATCAGTGAACATTGGTAAATATTGATTTTATTGAACACTCACAAACTGATGAAAAAATATTTCCATCGATAATTAAAATTTACAGTTAGGCAAAGTGAAAAAAATGCTGCTTGAGTATTTATTTGAATTTAAGGATATTTACTTCATATATTTTGACATGTTATATTGACAATTTGTGTTTTAACACTTTTACATTTTTAACTTTTTAAATCTCAGTGCATACTGTCATTAAATTATCATTGTCTGGACCCCCCCCTCCATAATTTCACAGAGGTGTGAAAATTTAAATTGATAAAAATAGAAAAAAAATGCTTAAAAATAAACATTGATACGATCTGTCAAAATTATAAAAAAATAAAAATTTAATTCTAACAAGCCTAATTATATTGGACATCATACTAGGTGATCACTGTGTCCCTTCTGGCCTTGGAATCTCTTAATATATCATTTTATTATTATTTAATATTTAATTTTTGTATTGCAGTAGTGCCTAAAGGTCCCAATTAGAATTGGTGCCCCAGTGTACAGTCACTGTACACACATATAACAGTAAGATGAGCCTTGCCCCAGAGTGTGAGAGTATGTGTTGAGAGACAACAGGTGAATGGAAAATAGTAGTGATGATTAGTGTAATAAGGAGCAGCCACAATATGTCAGATGCCTAGCTGTTCTCATATGCTTTTCTACTTGTATAAATTAGAATTGCTATTTTTAATGATTTATCTTGTTATACTGGAAAGGTTTATGTTATTTTACTGGAACATATATTTTAAAATGTTTGAGTTATTTGTAGTTAATACAATTTGGCAAGTATAGCTGGGAAAGAGTAAAGAGTCTGAAGTTTTTTCTAATGCCTTGTGATGGATGAGTTGGAAGTGTTGAGGGTTGCTTTATTTTATTTTTGAATGACTGACTTTTTCTGTTTCCATGATGAAATAATTGGCAAGACTTAGTGCCAGAGATTGATGTGACTATGCCTGATGTGGATTGTTGAAAGTGGGATTGCCTCTTTATGTTTTATTTCCTTTTTAGAGCATTGGTCTCTATTTCAACTGTGACGTGTCATATTGAATTGCATCATGTGGCGTCATGCTGAATTATTAAATACATGATCTGACATAATGCAGTTTGACCTACATAACTTGATTGTACTTGACATGACACATCAGGTCAGAAGAAACTAGAGTAGGTTAGATGATTGGAGACAAAGACTGTTCCTTGAAGGAATCACACTGGTGATGGGACAACTTTAACACAATGGCTATAACTTTTTTCTTTCTCTTCCCCTCTTTGATTTGTTTTGCAGCATCACTACAATCTGCTTTAGTTAGGAAATGTGCATGATAAGATTAATAAATCAATGTCTACAAAACCGAGGCTAAAGAGAATCTGATAGGATGAAATAACTAAATATTGGCCTAGGTCTCTAGGTAGTTAGCCCAATGAAGGCATTTCTCACCTATTCTTAAAGCACATTGATGGGAGTTTTAAATTAGAGAAAAAAATCCAGCTTCAGTTAAGAAATTGATAGTTACAGTGAAGTTCATAGTGTACTGGAAAAACTTGTTGCAACTAACAGTGTATGGCACTGGTCAGAAAGCACAGTATTAACGCTAGATAGATGAATTTCTCAGCAGGATCTCTGCAGGCACAATATATAGTGACAGTGGAGGAGATTATGTCAGTAGTAAGCCATTGGCTTTTCTTGAGTATCTCCTATGCATCTCTGCTTTATACAGTAATTTGGTTTGAGGGGAATAGGTGACCTTTATACGCAAGAGGTAAATATACCAATCCATAAGTATTTATGGACAGAAAGGCCGTACTTTCTGTGTAGTCTTAGGCTACTGATACTGCATCCTGACATATATCTTCTTTCCCTTCCATTCCAAGAGAATAACTTTGTAAAGCATGCGTAAATAGATTTTTGTGCCTGTATTCATAAATTTTCATGACAATTTTGTAAGACTGTCAAAAGGCTTATATCCTCTAGACAGACATAGAGATTTTTGTTTTGTGAATAACAGCTGCAACATTCTTTGACTTCTTTGGCTATACATGCACATCGCCACTATCTTGCCTGTCACTCAGGCTTGCAACCTGGGCATCATTTTTGACTCAGACCTCTCTCTAAGTCCTCACATATGAGTTATAGCTAAATCTTGCAGATTCTTTCTTCAGAATATCTCTAAGATATGGCCTTCCTGTCCACCCACACAGCTAAAACTATTGTTGAGGTTCTTATGAATTTACATCTCAATTATTGCAGCATCCTTGTGTCTGGTCTTTTCCCTGGTCTCTTGGTCCCTTCACTTTTACATCAAACATAAGCTGCTTGTCTTCACTTTCAAGGCCCTTCATAACTTATTCCCACTCACAAAGGGGGTATCATATTCTCAGTTCCTGTCTTGAGTAAATGACTTCAAGCGCCAAGAGGGAAATGAAGCCATGTACCTCTAGAGTGACAAACTGGTGATTTTAGGGAAGGCATCAGTTCTTCAAGTGCTTGCTTATGTCAATTCCATTCTAGGTGAGTGCATGCCCATGTGTGCGGTTGTGAGAGATTTTGCCTTAGCGGTATCTGTAGGGTCAGCTGTGGTGCCCACTTAAGTGCCGAGCTCATTAGTTGGCATATCAGGTGCTGCCAGTCCTACACTCTCTCCGTTCCTTCTTACCACCTGTGGTATTTAGTTAGAGTGCCTTTCCTTGTATAGGTTTTGTCTCTTCTGACTTCGAGTCTTAGGGTCTTTTAAATAGTTTTTTCATAGTAGTTAGTGCTAAGTAGTTCTTAAGTGTAGTTAGAAGTAAGAGTCCCATCGGAGACTTTGTCCCAGGTGGGATATGCCCTGGTCTCTGGGGTCTAAGCCCTGCTCGGTTTCCAAGAGGCCTATGCCTGTTTTTGACCCCCACAGCAGTTGCCTCAAGTGCTTGGGGGAATCACATGTGAAGGACAAGTGTTGCATCTGTAAAAATTTTTGCCTCAGGACACAGAAAGTGTGTGATATCTGTCTGAGGGTTCTCCTCATGGAGTCTGTCCTCTGACCGGCTTCCGAGCCATCCTGGCCAAACTCTACCTCTAGTACCTAGGCCTTTGTATGTAGTGCACCCCTAGCACTGGGCTCCACCTCGTACCGCTCTCCATTGCCAGTGCCCAGAAAGAAGACAAAGGGACACGGCTTCCCGGCACTGGGCAAGGAAGGACATGAGGTATTAGGCAAAGGACCCAGTTTGGGCCGGTGGCCCCCACCAGAGCAACATAGACATGCCTCCCCTGTCGGGGCCCTTAGCCCCCCAAAGGATCCACCACCAACTCCCAGGAGTCGTAGGGGACCCAGATTTGTGGCAGGATTGACACCTTCCCAGGTTCTGCCTGCACCTAGAGAGCAGGGGCCTCTACCAGCACTGTCAGCACAACATGCACAGAAGGAAGCAGCAAAGGCTCATTATGAGGGCAAACCAGCTGCCAAGACCCTCCCAGAGGGCAATTGAGCACTGCCAGTCTCCTGAGCCAAGGCAGCGCTCTCTGACTCTGCACTGCATATCTCCAGTTTCGCAGCCCAGATCCTCAGGAGCTTGCCCTAGATCACCGGTACTGCGTTTGCGGTTTCCACCCTGTTGACATGGGTCACCTAGGAGGAGGTGCTGGTCTCTGTATTACTGGCACTATTCGCCCTCCCACTGGTTGTCTTCTCACCGCAAGTCCCTGTGATATTCTATACCTTGGGGGAGCATCTTGTAACCCCCATATTTCTCATTTATATATAATTGTGATATTTAGTATAAGGCAGGCTGTGTGAGGTATCAGGGGAAAGATTATGATCTGCTAAACATCATTTTTCTGTCTAAATATGTATACCATTAAGTTATGAGAATGTGTTATATGGTTGTCACAAAAATATGCTGTGGGTTTGGGAGATGCCCAGATATTAGCTCTGCAGAGACAATGATAAGGAAGGTAACCAACATGTGGGTGGGTGGTGAACAGAAATAACCAGCCATTGTCCAGCAATAGAGCTACAATACAGTGACTCACTTGCATAAGGCCATACTAGGGGAATTGCTCAACCTTGCCTGGGGACTCAACAATGTCCACCAGACATGCCTGGACTTGTGGGCTCCAAACACATGGGACTGAGGGTATAAAACAGAACATGGGGGCCCCAAGCTGGGTTTTTTTCATGCTCCCATGTATGCTGCAAGCAATAAAGACACTCAGAAGACTGAAGACTCCTGCAGAGGAGACTGTCCCAGGTTTAGGGGACAAACCTGTATATTAAGGACTGTAATATCAAGTGGGGTAAGAAAAACTGCTTAATCTAGATGTTGTCCCCTCTAATAGGGTTGAGAGTTTAGACTCCATGCTTATATTATATTTTATTTTATTTTGGTAACTTACTCTGACTTTTTGCCTATCCCTTATAATCACTTAAAATCTATCTTTTGTAGTCAATAAATTTGTTTTACTGTTTATCTTTACCAGTGAGTTTATATGAAGTGTGTGGCAAATCTGCTTAGGTTTGCAAAGTCTTGTGTATATCCACTTTCCATTGATGAAGTGGTGAACCAATTAGTAAATTTGTATTTTTCATCTTGAGCAGTGTAAGACGGTATGTTCCTGAGGTACAAGGCTGGGAGCTGGGGGGATTTAGCTGGTGTCTTTCTCTGTGCAATTCATGAGTGGCTCTGGGAGCATTAATGCAAGTTAGCTGGGTGTGGGGATCCACATGCTGTTGTGCTGAGTGATCTCAGCACCTGGAGGGGTTTGCTGCTTGCCACTAGCAAAGCATTGTGAGAAATAACCCAGGCTGGAGAGTTAAGGGGGCACAGCGGTCCCACAATCTCAGGCTGCACCCCAGGGATCCCATCACAGTCCCCGTCATCTGCTCTGTGGAAACAATCTCTGTTGTGATACCGGTACCCCTGAACCCGGCACAGGTCCTCCTATTCAAAGTACCAGTCTCCAGCGGTGATGGTCAGCTGACAAATGCAGGCATCGACGGCTCCTGAATGGTCACTGAAAGGGATTCCTCTGGCATGGAAGGGCAGTTTAGCCCCTTGCCAAGGCATCACTAATGTGATTGGGCATCGGAGGTTGCATTGACTTCTGTGATGCTGCCTTGGCAGCACAGTCAGTGGCCAGTGCAGTGGCCCTATTGGAGTGCATGGAGTGATGCTGATGCCCCCTTGACACCTCTTGTTGGCCACTGCCTTGGAGTAATGGTTAATGGCACCAGCAGCACCAGAATCAGTGTGGGAAATGCACTCAGATGTTGGGGTAAAGGAGTCAGTGCCCACTCCAAAATCCCCTTCCCTCATGGGAGATGATGCCCCAGGGCCTCCTGCAATGGTTCAGTCGTTGTCCTCATCCCCAGACGAGGTGGCAATGGGACCGTCAAGGGCCAGCCTGCCGGATGATTTTAAAGAACACTAGGCCTTGCTTTGATGGGGTGTCAAGAACTTGGGCTTAGAGGTGGAGGAGATGGCCGAGCCTGCAGACACCTTGTTCAATGTGCTCTTAGCCTCTACCACTACCCGTGTTGCACTACCAGTGCATGATGAAGTCCTGAAAATTGCCAAGGCTCTCTGGCAAACCCTGTCATCCATCCCTCCCACCTCCAAAAAGGACGAAAAGAAGTACTGCATCCTGGCCAGAGGGTTTGATTACCTATATACCCACCCATGTCCAGGCTCACTGGTAATGTCTGTGGCGAACGAAAAGGACAAGCAGGGGCACACCAGTTCAACCCCCAAGAATAAAGAAGTCAAAAGACTGGACCTTTTCAGAAGGAAAATTTATTCGACAGCCAGCATGCAATTCTGGGTGGCAAACCACCAGGTTCTCTTGGGCAGGTACAATTTTAATTTATGGGACTCTCTCATAAGTTCAAGGAGTCCCTCTCCCAAGATTTGGACCAGGAATTCAGCACCCTGGTGGAGGAGGGTACCATGGCAGCAAGGTGATCCCTTCAAATGGCGTGGGATGCAGCTGACTCGGTGGCTATGTTGATTGCATCCTGGCAATGATCATGAGCACAGCCCCTGGCTTCAGACTGCTAGGCTGTCCCAAGAAATGCAGTCCTCAATCCAGGACCTTCCATTTTGATGGGAATGGATTCTTTGCAGAGCAGATGGACGCAAGGCTGGATGGTTGAAGGACATTTGGGCCACCCTTCGCTCACTGGGTATGAATACGCCACAGCCTGCAAGGAAGTAGTACTGGTCACCCCTGCCACCAGGAGTCTCAAGGAGAAGAGATATAGACAGGAGCTTTAGTTGTTGCCATCCTTCCTTCTCCTGCTCACCTGCACAGCCCATTAAAGCATCCAGGGGGCCAGAAGTGCTCACTTTCAGGGTGTGCTTGACACTCCTGTCATCTCCCTGGATCCATCTGGTTCTTTCCTCCACCATCTCCATTCCTCCATCCCATTCGGCCTGGTTGCAGGTCACCTCAGACTGCTGGGTTCTAAAGATTGTATCTCGAGGCTATACCCTGCCTGCATCTGCTAATGCTCTGAACTGACAAACATGCCTCTGCCGGCAATCATGATGGCACACTTGACTAGGGCACAGGCATTATCAGTGGCCTTCCTGGCACAGGTTCCAATCCAGGAGACCTGTAGGGATGCTACCTGTTTGTCTGTCCACACATTCGCTTCTCATTATGCACTTACACATCTAGTTCGAGACGACGTTGGCTTTGGTAGAGCAGTGCTGCAAACCGCAAGACTGTGAACTCCAAGCCCACCTCCACGGACACTGCTTGTGAGTCACCTAGAATGGAATGGACATGAGCAAGCACTCAAAGAAGAAAAAATTGTTACCTTTGAGATGTGTTGCTCATGTCCATTCCATTACCCGCTCTCCTGCCCCTCTGTCAGAGTTGCCGGCAAGAAGGAACTGAGAAGGCGTAGGGATAAGCAACACATCTTGAAGAACAACAGTTACAAAAAGATAGGTGACTGTTTTTAGTCCCTGACAGCTTTCAGTTGCCTTAGCCATGAGAAAGTCCATTCTCTTCCCATAGTTTTCTGCTTTGTTTGCCACACACCTTCAAACTTCTGCAACAAATGAAGTGGAGGTCCTATGGACAAATCTTCATACAATCCTGATTTATCCCCAGAGCAGGTCCACTCTGTGCATTGAGGTAGGGGTTCTTTGGGAAGAAATAGTATGTGATCACATAAATAAAAACTGTATTATAACACATAATCACAAGGGGGCAATTTAAGTTTGCACAGGCATTTCCTAACTTTTGAGTGTTTGACTTTGCAACCTTAATGTTCTTTCAAATGGAGTTTTTTAAATTTAATTCTGTATAGATTGTATAATACATATGTACTCTATGTAGACATATGAATGTGATATTTTAATTCTCAGGAATGGGGGCGGTAAATGATACATCTTGTCTGGAAAAATCAAACAAGTAACGAGACATTCTGCACACCATGCAATCATACCAAACTTAGGAACTCTGCATGATATAAGCAAACTGAAAAAAACAGGTTTCAGAGTAGCAGCCGTGTTAGTCTGTATCCGCAAAAAGAACATCCAAAGAAGTGAGCTGTAGCCCACGAAAGCTTATGCTGAAATAAATTTGTCAGTCTCTAAGGTGCCACAAGTACTCCTGTTCTTTTTTGAAAAAAACAGAAATGCCATCATGTGGTATCATATTGACAGCCATATGATAAATCATCAGGGTTGGAACCTTTAGATCTGACATGCAGATCTGTTTTACTAGATACAACAGAATACGCCGTGAGGAGAAAGTCTGGGATACACACCTTAACACACTTAAAAGCATCTTCAGCAAACAAGGACACTCCACCAAAGGAGCAGATCACTTCATGGAATGGGCCATCCAAATACCCTTAGAGATTCTGCTTCAATACAGAAAATAAAAACCCTCTGACTGCACACCCCTAGTTGTCACCTACCACCTTACACTGGAATCCACCTGGGGTATCATTAAAAAATTACACCCCACACTTGATGGGGGCCACATCCTGAAAGAAATCTTTCCCAACTTCTTCTTTTGGCCTTCAAGCCACATTCCCAGCCTCTCCAATCTCATCATCAGAAGCAAGTTCCCCACAGGCTAAGACCCACCAACTCAAAGTGCAAAATCTGTAGACACTTCTCCACTGCTGTGACAATCAAAACCCCCTCAACACACATTTCAAGATCCATGTCTCCTACACATGCCTATCATAGGTTGCGGTATACCACATGTGGTATACCTCATTCAGTGCAATAAATGTCCCAATAACAATTATGGTGGTGAGCCAGACGATCACTACACTCTCAAATGAACTCACACAGAAAACTGATAAAAGACAAAAACACCATATCACCCATGGGTGAATATTTTTCACAAAATAGTTAGTCCACATCTGACCTCTTGGTTCTTGTCCTCAAAGGAAACCTTCACAACATTTTTAGAAGATGAGCCTGAAATATTAAATTCATAACTTTGCTAGACAGTAAATATCATGGTCTTAATAAAGACACTGTATTTGTGTCTGATTCCAACAATCTGCAACCCCCTAACACCTCCTCTACCCCGTTTTTGTCCTGTGGCTGCTAGGGTGTTAATGGTCCACTTCACCCTGAATGGTCCATTAGAATATGTGTTTACTACTTTTACTAAACAATCAGCTCCATCTTGCACTTAGCTGTGATACTCTGAATGCCTCTCCCAGATCAGAAGAAGAGTGCTGTATAGCTTGAAAGCTTATCTCTTTCACCAGCAGAAGTTAACATAAGAACATAAGGATGACCAAACTGAGTCAGATCAATGGTCCATGCAGCCCGTTATCCTGACTTCCAACAGTGGCCAATTCCAGATGCTTCGGAGGGAATGAATAGAACAGATAAATTCTCAAGTGATCCATCCTTCGGCATCCAGGCCCAGTATCTGGCAGTCAGAGGCTGTGGGATACGCAGAGCATGAAGTTGCATCCCTAACCATCTTGGCTAATAGCGATTGGTGAACCTATCCTCCATTAACTTGTCCAAGGTGATCCAATAAAGGATATTACCTTACCCACCTTGTCTCTCTAATATCCTTGGACCAACACAGCTACAACGCTGAAAACAGTAGATGAGATACATACTTTGCCAGTGGGTTTCACAAATACTTCCTGATAGCAAAGCAATGGTGAGACTCAGGAATTTTGAGCTCCATTCTAGGCTCTAGGGTGGGGAGTGTGGTCTAGTGGGCACAAACTCTTCTGCCCATTTCCCCAAGCTTCACATCCACTCAATCTTCTTCAATCTGTCCCAGTCCTGTCTCTTTTCCACTTCTTGCTCCTTGCCCACCCAGTCGCACACTCCACTTTTCAAGTTTCTCATTCCAGTCCCAGTCTCTCTGACCAGCCAGTCCCAGTTCCCATCCCCAGACTCTGAGACCTAGCTTCCTCTCTCAACCAGCCCCAGCTTCTCCTCCCTACCTCAGCTCCCAATACCAGCCTCCTCTTCCTTCCTCTTCATTCTAATTCTAGTCTCCATGCCCAACCAGTCCCAGTCTCCTCACTCCAGTCCCAGTCTCACCAAACTCCTTGTCCCAATCTACACCTTTTCTACCTCCCCTCCAGTTCAGCTTTTGTTGCCTCTGCATTTGAATCTGATAGCTTTCTATACTTTTCTGCCTGGGTTGCAATAAGGTAGTCATTGAGAGCATAGGACAGCCAAAATTCCTGGTTTCGGTTCCAGTGCCCAGGCCCTACCTGGGAGCAGCCCTTGCCCTGGTAGCACTGGTCTGGAATGAGCACACTCTGTTGATTTCTAGGGATGATGAATGCGTAGTCTGGACAGCACAAGAAGCTGTGAGGGGATGGAGGATGCTCAGTCATTGTGTGGGGATGATTCATTCACAGTGTGGTCAGCTTTAGATGCAGTGAGAGGTCTAAGAATGCTCAGCGAGGATGGAATCTTCTGAGATTTGGGTAGATTTGCACAGGGCTAGCAAAAGTCATATCCCTGCCACAAAGGCCACTGCCCTGCCAAATTTCAAGTCCCCGCTCAAAAGTGTGAAAGTTCCAGAACTTTTCAAAGAATGGATTTTTTCCTTGCCTCTTTCTTGGAAATGATTGAACCATTTTGGATTACATTTTCCAAAAAAATTCAACCTGAGGCAGATACCTGGCATGGAAAAATTTCAGCCTGAATGGTTGAAGTTTTGCAAAGTTAAAAACAATTAAAAACAGGATCTTATAATGGGAAATGTCAGGCAACCTTAATAAGTGTCATTTCTAATCTCACTTATAATATCTATACCATGTCTTTACTTTAAAATTTTTCAATTATTTCTATAATTGCTGTTTGTATTGCAAAGTTTTTGCATCCTCAAGATTTTGGCTAATTTCTACCTTGTCTTGCATGCTCTAGAGGAGATGAAAAGGTGCATGTCTCCCTCCCTACTCTCTGAAATCCCCTGTGTCCCAGCACTCCTGTACAGGAACCAGGTAGAGTGGTGCTCTATTGGGACTGGACAGCAGAAGATGTTACTGTTGCACAGGTGGTAGGCCCCAGCCCTGAAGTGGCTTGAGTAGTATAACCACTTACCAGTAAACACTGCTCCATTTTGGATGAGTTGTAAAGAACACTGGTGAATGTTCTGCCATTCCAGTTCCCTGAGCCATCCTGTCTACATCTGCCATGTGAAGGTGGAATGGCTCATTGAACCCCCACTCTGCTATTATAACAGCATTTCCCACACATACCCCATGCTCAGTTTGAGTATAAGAATCAGAATGTAGCCCTTTGGTTTCCTAACCAACTTTCTCCATCATTCAAGATGAGAATATAGTACCATAATAATCTGCAATTAAGGTTGCAAAGAATTTTTCAGGTGAAACAATCCATGGAAAAAACCCAGCACCTTAACTGGTAGTCAGATGACTTCTGATACCAATAACTTTGTAACTGTTAAATATATTTTTAAATATTCTGGAAGATCTATGTAAATAAAAGCTGGTTAATCAACTCATCATCAAGAACCCATCTAATAAGAACTGATTAACTTCTAGGAAGAGTGATATTCCAGACTTTTCTGTCTTTCTAGTCAGCATCCAAATATATGAATCAAAGAACGTTAAAATCTGTTTTAAACCTTTCAAATAATATCTTACAAATTTACCAAATATATTCTGTGCTATTAGTTGTTCATAAGATTTATTATGGAAACAATAAAATGATCTCGGCCAATCATAGTTTTAGGAAGTCTAAAGAGTAAGGCTCTTACTAACAATACTAACCCTTTCTAAAACTACATGTGTGTGATCATGACATTCATATTCCATACCAGCATTTGAATGGTTATTCACTTTTTATAACTGAGAAAACATGTATTTGCACATACAATTGAATAACAGTCAGCTGTTCCCATATATATTTACTTAGTTTGAATCAACACCACCAGTTTGCACTTGCAAAATATACAATTTTTTGTTTTCTTTTATAGGTCCAATGGAATGTATACATCTTGTCTCCCTCCTTAGAAAAGTTATCCCTGTAGTTCTGTCCTCAAATAATTAGTCCTTGTTTAAATCTGCCCTCAAATAATAATCTGTCTAGCTCATGTTATTAATGTGCTGTCATTGAAAAGTCAAAGAAAATAACAGTACAAATGGTTTTAAACACCCGTGAAGCAAGGAAAAATTGTGGATTTTTTCCCCTTTTTTGTTTAATGGCTTGTATCTTTTATCTTGTCACATAGCAGGAATAACATTCAGTAGCATAGAACTGTATTAAAGGACTTTTGCAATTACCAGACTCTTCAACTTATCTTTGGCATTTAATGAACCTCCAAAGCTGTTTATTGCTTCGTATACTTTGCCATTGTGAATATTAGCCTTTAATTAACTGGAAGCGATCAATTATGCTCTGATCTTAGTCTTTCTAACTACAGTATTGAAGTGAAGTATTTTTCTCAAGTTGTAAAAGGGAGGGTTTTTTTGTGAAAAACATAATGGAAAACTTTCATAATGTCTTTGTCACTAGGTATAACAATGGAATCCATAACATGTAGGGACAACCTTTGACAAGGTCCCTCACCAAAGGCTCTTATACAAAGTAAGCTGCCACGGGATAAGAGGGAAGGTGCTCTCATGGACTGGTAACTGGTTAAAAGATAGGAAACAAAGGGTAGGAATAAATGGTCAGTTTTCAGAATGGAGAGAGGTAAATAGTGGTGTCCCCCAGGGGTCTGTTCTGGGACCAGTCCTATTCAACATATTCATAAATGATCTGGAAAAAGGGGTAAACACTGAGGTGGCAAAATTTGCAGATGGTACAAAATTACTCAAGATAGTTAAGACCCAAGCAGACTGCGAAAAGCTGCAAAAAGATCTCTCAAAACTGGGTGACTGGGCAACAGAATGGCAGATGAAATTTAATGTTGTATATTTTTTAATATTTAGAGATTATGCGGTATTGTTTAGTTTACTCCAGTGTCCCAATCACAACATTTGCCCCTATTTAAAGGTTGAGAACTCATATACCTGGAAGGTTCTTAGAAAGATAATTTGAACATTTTTTTCTTTTAAATGAATAGGGACATACCGTATGCATTTATGAGAAATTGGGTTGCTTTAAATAAACAGAATCAAATCTTCCATCAGCACTACATAAATAAGTAATTGTCCTCTTAGACCTGGTTGGAAAATGCCAATTTTGGGGTAGGAAATTTTGAAAAAAATTGGTTTTTAAGTCATCTTCTTCTCTTTGTTGTTTTATCAATTTCATATCAACAGCTTCCCCTTGAGGGTGCTCATTTGGTGCTTTAGGCAGAGGAGCCTGAACAGCATCATTGTGACATCAGGGGAAACTCCACCAAACTTCACTCTGTCCCTCCAGTAACCCTAACCCTAACCTTAAACCCTAACTCTACTGCCTTTCTTGACCATCTCTCCCCTTGACAGACACATTTGGTACTGCAGGCAAAGGATTCTGCACCAATTGTTATATGAACACAATGATAAATGGACACAAATCAGACATTAGGAATGGCAATATACAAAAACCTGTAGGAGAGCACTTCAACCTCCCTGGCCACACTATAGCAGACCTTAAGGTGGCCATCCTGCAGCAAAAAAACTTCAGGACCAGACTTCAAAGAGAAACTGCTGAGCTTCAGTTCATCTGCAAATTTGACACCATCAGCTCAGGATTGAACAAAGACTGTGAATGGCTTGCCAATTACAGAACCAGTTTCTCCTCTCTTGGTTTTCACACCACAACTGCTAGAACAGGGCCTCATCCTCCCTGATTGAACTGACCTCGTTATCTCTAGCTTGCTTGCTAGCACGCATATATATACCTGCCCCTGGATATTTCCATTACATGCATCTGAGGAAGTGGATATTCACCCACGAAAGCTCGTGCTCCAAAACGTCTGTTAGTCTATAAGGTGCCACAGGATTCTTTGCTGCTTTTACAGATCCAGACTAACACGGCTACCCTCTGATATATGAACAAAAACAGTTTTGACTGGACAAAAGTAAATGATCTTCTGTGCCAGGGATAGTGTGAGGGGAGTCACTGTGCAAATTTCCAGCCTCATTCCTACTCAGCCAATATAGCTCCTGATTTGAAACAATCCTGGCTATTCCAGTCAAGACCCTTGCCCACTGACAGCTCTGTAAAAGTGCCACAGTCCTTCATTTGCTGAGACCTCTCTTTGCTCAGCCAATAAAACCTATCCTACAAGAAGAAAAAATATTAGGCAAAGGATATTTGCCTGACCCTGTCATCTTTCAGAAGAATCCCCTATAATGGAAGAATCATGGAAGTGGGAAAGTTAGGCCTTATCTACACAGGGGAAATTGATTGGCATATCTATTTCTGAATAACTGTTCCAGTATAATTGAGCTATTTTGGAATAACTCTCCTGGTTTGACTCTATTCTGGAATCAAATTGCCTATTTGTTTATTTATGTATCTTATCATAGTGCCTCAGAGCCCTAGTTATGGACCAGGACCTCATTGTGCTAGGCAGTATACAAACACAGAACAAAAAGATGGTCCCTGCCCCAAAGTGCTTATAATCTAAATATTAGATGAAACATCAGACATATACAGACACATATATGGGGGAAACAATCAGACACTATTGGTAATCATGGTAGCAGCACACCCATGGCTTAATGGTTGACAAGTTTATTGTAAGGCATCGAGGAAAAGGAGAGTTTTAAGGAGGAATTTGAAGGAAGGTAATAAGGTAACTTTCTGGATACTTGTGGAGAGCTCCTCTCAAGGGCATCATGGGAGAAAGCGCAAAAGTGCTTGCCTGAAAATGTAACAAGCGGAGGAGGAAGACTGGCATCATTGGCTAACTGGAGGCAGTGGTTAACATCTCGATAGTGAATGAGAGATGATAGGCAGGGTGGGTATAGACCATGAAGCTCTTTGAATGTGAAGAAAATTAGCTTATGTTTGGCATGCCAGACAGGGAGGAGCCTGTGGAAGGATGCAAAGAGAGAGCTAATATGGTCAAAGCAATGGGTTAGAAGAATGATATTTGCGGCAGCATTCTGAATGGATATGTGCAGGCCAAAGATTGATTTGTCAAGGCCAAGCAAAAGATTGTTGGAATAATCAAGATACTGAAAGCGTGGATGACAGTTTTAGGTGTGTAGATGGATAGAAAAGACCATAATATATAAACGTTATTGAAAAAAATCTGCAGTACTTAGATGGAACACAGATATGAGGAGTTAGAGATAAATCTGAATTAAGATGACACTTGGGTTACAGGCCTAAGAGACAGTCAGGACAGTGTTTAGAACCGGTCGGAAATTTTTCAACAAATCGTTGTTTTTTTTGTCAAAACTGAAACTTTTCACTGAAGCATATTGGTTTCAACAGCAAAATATCTCAAGTCCAGGATGGACTTCCTGGTCAAAGAGAGACAGATACCCCTGCCCCCCATCTCAAAATAGCCAATATCCTAATTGTTAAGGCATTCACCTTTGATGTGGGAGAGTAGAGACATAAACATAATTCTTCCACATCCCAGCTGAGTACCCTAGCCACCAGTTTATTCTAGTGTGTGTCTTTCCCTCTCTCTGTTTTTTCCCAAAATTTTGAAAGATCTTGCTTTTGTTCTGATGTGGAATAAAATTCTGAAACTCATAATATTCTATGAAATGGAATTCTTATTTTCTTGCCAGCCCTAGTGAGCTTAGTTGTAACCATATTGTGCTTGAGCTGACAGCTAGATATCCATGAGGTGATGTCAGAGAGATGAGATGAGATTTTAATTTGGAGAGACGAGACAGGTCTGGAATACAGAGGCAGATTTGTGAGTCGTCAGCACAGAGATAGTACTTGAATTTGTATTTGCAGATGAGATTACCCAGAGATAAGGGATAGAGGAAAAAGAGAAGGGATCAAGGACAGACCCCTATGGATTCCCCCACAGAAAGTTGGAGGGGGGATGAGGAGGATCCGCTGCAGGATATGCTGAAGGAGTGACTACAGAGATAGGAGAAGAATCACTAGGAGAAGAACCAGGATAGAACAGAGTCACAGAAGCCAATAGAGGACAAGACGTAAAGAAGAACATGGCTGATTGTGTCAGTGATCACAAGGGTCCCTTTTGGCCTTGTAATCTATGAATATAGGACATGTCAAGAAAGATGAGTATGTAGTGTTGGTTATGAGCTTTGGCTAGGAAGACATCATTACAGATTTGGGCAAGAGCCATTTCCGTGGAGTGAAAGGGGCAGACGCCAGATTGGAGAAGGTCTAGAATAGAATTGGAGGAGACTTACTCCAGTCAGTGATTGCAGATAGTGTGTTGACTAAGTTTAGAGATGAGAGGGAGAGGGGAAATGTTGTGGAAGTTGAAGAGGCAAATGGGATCAAGGGTAAGAGTTGTTTTTTAAATGGGAGACACCAAAGCTTTGTATTGTGAGGGGAAAGCACCAGAGGTTGTGATAGGTTAAAGAGAAGAGTAAGAGGGAGGGAATGAGAGTGGACAAGAGGGAGATCAGGAAAAAGGAAGGGGTGGAGTCACTGAGGCAAGTGATGAGGTTAGAGGAGGAGAGCAGACAAGAAACTTCTGTATCTGTGATAAGAGAGAGGGAGAAGAGGTGTAGAAGAGGACAGGAAGGCAAGCCAAGGAGAAGATCATGTTGTATTTTGCTAATTTTTCTCTTGGGGGAAATTGGCAAGATCCTATGCAGAGAGAAGTGGAGGCAGTAGGATAAGAGATACAGAAAGAGAAGGGAAGGAAGGAAGGGGGTGTACGTGTGACTTTAGGAATGATGGCACAAGAGAAGCAGAGTCGGGGAGGCATGTATGAGGTGCAAATGGTGGGGGTGGTGTGAGAGTCTGGGTTAGGACAAATGTCACCAGACATTTGTAGGAGGAGGATGCGGGACCTAGATTTGTGCTGGTGAAGAAGGTAGGAGATCAGTGCGAAGAGGGAAAGAGGAGTAGGTAAAGATGGTGGGGATTGTAGAGGGATAAGTCAAGATGGAGCCACTGAGGGAAGGGGATGGGAGAGGCAGGGGAGGAAGAGGATGAATAGATACTATGGCCTGGTCTACACTGTGTGTGGGGAGGGTCAATATAAGATACGCAACTTCAGCTACAGGAATACCGTAGCTGAAGTCGACATCTTATTTCTACTTACCTCCCGTTCTCACGGTGCGGGATCGATGTCACGGCTCCCCCGTCGACTCTGCTACCGCAGCTCGCTCTGGTGGCGTTCCGGAGTCGACGCAGAGCGCGTTCGGGGATCGATATATCGTGTCTAGATGAGACGCGATATATCGATCCCTGATAAATCGAATGCTATCCGCCGATCCGGCGGGTCGTCTGGACGTACCTTATGATGCAGAAGATGCATGTGTTGAGGAGCTATGAGTGACTGGCAGATCGAACAAAATTGCAAAGAAGAAAACAAAACAAAAAAACAAGCACGTGTCCCTGCTTTCTGGGAAATGCCTTCTGTTATAAGAGGAGCCCTCTCACTCACCACTGCTGCCAACCATTGTCCCTGTTGATGGCAAGGAGGCAGGGCCAGGCTAAGATGTACTAATTTCTGCTACTCCCGGTCCAGCACTTCATCTCTACTGACTGGGAAAGTGCCCCCTGTAATAAGCAGAGCCCCCAAGTTGCAGTCCCCATTGGTGATGAGGGATCAGAGACATAAACTTATTTTTATTCCAGAATAAAGTATCATAATGGGGAGCTATTCTGGAACTAATTTTTCCATAATAGTTATGTTGGTCCATTTTTCCATGAAGACAAGGCCTTATTTCCACGCCTGATTCTTTTTTTATACCAGTATTAATGCATTGACTTTAGTGAATTTGCTTACAGAAGGCACAGAGTGGGGTTTTTTTTTGCAGAAGTTAATGCTGATGAGGGTCACTTTAACTTTAACTTTAACTAGACATTGTGAAGAAATTTCTGCACATTATGAGGAGGATACTATTGTGTTTGGTGGCCTACTCCAGCTCCACTCCCTCCTCTTGAACACACCTCCTAAAGCCCATATTGCCAAAAACATGCTGTTTGTACATTCAGGACTTCTTAGAAACCTCTCTCTCTTATACATCTACCTACTGCTATAGCCAGTATTTGTGTTTATCTCTCCCCTCTCCCATGCCAAAAAGCAAAGGGGAAGTGATTTGTGTCTTACTTTCATATTAAAGCAAATAGGAAGATGCTTCCCAAGGAGATGTGTTCTTCTAGATGCTGATAAAAAATCGTTAACACTTATGTATTGCTTTATATTTTAGCTGCTTTGCAAACCAGAAGTAATTAAACCTCCTAGAACATGTACAGTATTGTAAAACTTGTGAGCATGTAGTATTATTTCTATTTTTAAAAGGTGTGGAAACTGATGCAGAGTTTAAAATGAAAAGACAATTTTTCATGGGATGATCCAAAAAAACAGACTATGCATTTAGTACCTACAGGATAATGCAAACAAAATTCTAAAGAGTAATACTAAATTTAAGAGTAATATTCCTTTCCTTTAATGTCTATTAAAACCCCTAACAGAACACTTAAACTAAAAGAAGTATAACATGGGAAGAGTGAAATCAGTGCCATCTGCTATCTTATCAACCTCTTTTAAACCACTAGTGTTTCTAAACAAATTTCAGCATTTTTATTTTAAAAATGCAGTTGCATCATGGTTTGTTTGTTAATGTGTTTTGTAGGTAAGAGGACCCCCAGTTGCAGGAGCATTTAAAGAAAGACCAACAAAGCCTACAGCATTTCGCAAGTTTTATGAGCGAGGAGACTTCCCAATTGCCCTTGAGCATGATACAAGAGGAAATAAAATAGCCTGGAAGGTAAGTCAGGGCACAGCTGTAACAGCCAGCTGCGTTTATTGAAGTGACATATCTCATTGCCAAACAAAGTTGGCTTATAACTAAATAAACTGGAGTAATTTCTTAGCAAATGGAAGATGGTGGGGGAGCTGTTAGAGAAAGGCCCCCTGAGTCAGCCATCTACCTTGGCTAACAATTAAATTATATGTTGCAAAAAGGAAAATGACAGAGTTGCTTTGCCTTTGAGTATTGTCTCCTGCCCAATTTGTCTCTATTTCTATGAGGACCTGGCAACCCAGCCTATTTCAGGCAGTTCATCAAATGATAGAAGTAGCTGGATACAGTGAACAGCAGCCATTTATCTCCCCCAGATTTCACCTTCCTGCAGGACACTTCCAAATGGAAGCTTTAATTACCTAAATGGATAGGTCAAGATTGCCTGCTCCCTGGAAATGCAGAGCAGAATACAAACGAAGGCAAATTCTCATTCCACGGCTGTACTCTCAGTCTGCAGCATATGTCAGGCAGCGTAATCGCTGTCATACGTGCCCCTGTTAGAGGCTGACCTCCACTGCAGAAACCATTACGGCTCCGACATTTCTCTGACAAAAGGTTAATTGGCTTCAAAATAAATGTATTGCCTAATGACTTCATTCTAATGCATCTGTGTTTCCCTCTAAAAGGCTCAGTGATGTTATTTGTAAAACTTGCCAATCTTTTAAGTAACTAGAGCAGGCTTTTAAATTTAATTTGAAAAATGAATGCTGATCTTTAATCTGCTCCTGCTATTCAATTATTTTTGTTCTCAAAGAATTACTTTACTTTTTGTGTTATTTATTGGGCCAGAAAAAGATTTTTCTGGTAACAGAATAATAGTTACACAGGATGAGTGTGATATACATGAGGAAAACATATCAGATTTGTAGAATTTGAATTGTTCATGTCAAACATGATCCTAATTTAAAAATATAGCTCTGTTAATTCAGTGACTGGAAGGGAGATTTCACAATACAGGGTTTGATCCTCCTCTCACTGACATCAATGGGACCAGGATTAGGATTATAGTGTGGTAAGTGAAAGTATGCAGTTTAATTACTGGTTATTCAGATATAGCTTTTTACTTACCAGGCTATAAGTTGTTGTGAAGGCCAAGACTATAACAGAGTTTAAAAAAGAACTAAATAAGTTAATGCAGGATAGGTTCATCTGTGGCTATTAGTCAGGATGGGCAGGGATGGTGTCCCTAGCCCAGGGGTGAAAGTAACATTGTACACTTACTGGGTCAGGGCCTTGGGTGCTAGCGGCGGCCGGGAGCCCCGGGCCCTTTTAAATCATCGGCCCCAGAGCAGCTGCCCATTCCTCCGCCCCTTTCTATTGGTGGCTTGGGGGACGGGGGTGGGCGGGTAGCGCTTTAACATCGGCTGCATATGGGCCGGACTGGTGGCCACTTTTTACCAGTGCGCCGTACCAGCCCCCACTGGCCCACTTTCACCCCTGCCCTAGCTTCTGTTTGCCAGAGGCTGGGAATGGGTGACAGGGGATGGATCACTTGATGATCACCTGTTCTGTTCATTCCCTCTGGGGCACCTGATATTAGCCAATGTCAGAAGACAGGATACTGGGCTAGATGAACCTTTGGTCTGACCCAGTATGGCCATTCTTATGTTCTTAAAAAGAGCACTTGTTTTGTGGGAAGCATGGAGCAGACTCTAACTTTATTTCATATAACTATTAAATCAATGCAGGGAAACAAGACAGTTCTTGCAGCAAGGGGAACCTGCAGCCAACCTCTCAGCCATAGCTTTTCCATGTTCTCAGTGAAAACTGGGAGATTCCAGTATCCCCTCTGACTGGTCTATGGATTGACTTGGCCATGCCACCTTCCAGAACTTATCTTATTCACTGTAAACTCATAAAGAGGTCTCACTAGCCTTAAACTGTTCTCCAGCATTTTCTGCCATTGGGGATCAGTGTCCTAAGATATTTCAATTTCTAACCTCATAACATCAAATTGAGAGATTCCAACCACTTTTAGCCCATTTTAATTGCTAATTGGCCTACATATTTCCATGACTAGAACCATCTTGCCACTAGATGCTGCTAGTGACTGCTTGGCTAGTAACCAAGACAATTTGCATACAGCCAACCTTCCAAGCAAATCTTAATGTCTAGAATAAAGAAGTTGTTCCCAGTGTCTGAAAGGTAAGTTGTGTTGGAATGGAATAGCCGTGGGTAATCATAGGCTATGTTCAATGTGCTACGGTGCCGCAAACATAATCCAGGAAAGGCTTTCTCATTTCTCATAGTTCACATTGCTCCTGGCCCTAATGGCTCTCTCTAACTCTGCAGTAACATGTTGGACCATAATACAGTAATACGGTCAGTGAGAAGTAGGATTGCAATGTCATCCATGCCCTTTCTGATATTCCTAATCCCAGTCAGATGACCAAATTATACCATTGATTACTATGCAGTTTAAGGCACACACTGAAAAATGGGTAAAGTGGAAGGAAAATGGGCTTTTCTTGGTTCCCACCTTACCTTATGAGGGGACCAGGTAGAGATTCTGGCAGTTGGGAGGATACCCACTATTGCAGGACTGTGGGCAGGATGAGGAGAGTGGTGTTCATACACATGTTAATAGCTGTGGGGGTAGGGTTTATATTTTTCTCTTTGTTTTAAGACACGGACACATAGCTCAAATACAGGCATATACCCCAATGCTAATTTTCATCGATTATGTTGACTTCTAAATCTGCCTAAATCATGAAAACAATGATCTAATATTTCTCAATCAAAACCTTTGTTTTCCTTTACAGAGTTTGCTAGAACTGCATTAATAAATGAAACTAGATGTTGCCTTTAATGATACAATATTTGGAAGAGGTTTTTCTAGAAAACACTATATAGACACTTCATTCTATTGCATTTATTTCCATGTATCCACCAGTTTTACTGAAACTAGGACAAGCAGAGAAGAAATAAATGATGTCACATTTATCATAGATATTTTAGTTCTGATATAACCGCATAGTATCATGATTTTACTGTTTTTTCTTGTTCTGTTTATATGAGATGCATGTCATGGTTCATTTTGTTCGTTAGCTTGTTTGTTCAGTGGTGCACCAGAGCTAATGTAAGGGGAGTCTCAAAAACGTGATTTGTTCTGACAAAGGAAAACACCTCAGGATGTTCTTCCTTCCCATGAAATATACAATATTTAATTTTCTAATAATTATTAAAACATGATGTAAAATAATTATAATTATGAGATGTTAAAATAGTTAAAAAAATGTGTTGATCACTCAATCATTCCATTATAGCTAGGGTTAGACTCAACATGGTGGTCTTCAGTTAGCTGAAAAAAAATCGGAGATTTATATAAAAACTAAGATTAATGGTCTAACAATATGTGTAGAGAGCAGGGCCGGCTCTAGCCATTTCGCCGCCCCAAGCACGGTGGCACGCTGCGGGGGCGCTCTGCCGCTCGCCAGTCCCGCGGCTCTGGTAGAGCTCCTGCAGGCGACCCTGTGGAGGGTCCGACAGTCCCGCGGCTCTGGTGGACCTCCCGCAGGCGTGCCTGTGGATGCTCCACCGGAGCTGCGGGACTGGCGGACCCTTCGCAGGGACGCCTGCTGGAGGTCCACTGGAGCAGCCTGCCGCCCTCCTGGCATCCAGCAGAGCACCCCCAGCGGCATACTGCCCCAAGCACTTGGGCCTGGAGCCGGCCCTGGTAGAGAGGGGTTTATTGTGTCTAGTAAACAAACACAGACCTGCAAACACTTATACACATGCTTAACTTTAAGTATGTGATTAGTCCCATTTAGGGAGTTATCTATACATGAAAGTTATTCTAAAATAAAGTAGGGTGTGAATTTAAAGCAGAATAGCTATTCCATGTATAGACAAGCCCTATGTGCAGAATTTGAGCCATAATTAGGACCTGATTTTCCTCTCAGATGCACTGGTAGAGTACTGGTTTGAGAACAGTATCAGTGGAGGACTACAACTATCTAACATGGTTTTAAAGGTATTAAATCTTCTCTACAAAAGGTGCTAAGTAGTGTTTAAAACTGTGTTAATAAAACCATGTTAGCTAGTATGTTTTTAAAACACCACCTTTTTTCCTAATTTAGACAGTGCTCTGGAGGTTTGAATTCATCCCTTCCTGGGTAAAGCTCAACTAAATGGGCTTAGTGCAGGAGAATATGCAGAAGTTTAGGGGAAATAAAACCCTGGCGTAAATGTGAATCAAATGGCTCCTCCATGCCATCTTATTTGGAGCTAGTATAGAGATATGCTTTGCCTGCACTCCCAGAGGGTTTATTCTGGATGTGTAGTTTGTTGGGTTGCCTTTTGCCATTTATAATTTGCTATTTCACGATGAAAATGAAAGGAGATGTGCGTTTTATGACTTTGCGGGGTTGTGACAATGTCTGATCTCTGTCTGATCAACTGGAGACACAATACTATTCAGTGGATTTTTTTCAATAGAGGCCAAAGTAAATTAGATTCTTCTACAACAAAGTTAACTCTTACTGTAGGTTTTTAAGTTTATCATGGCAAAGGGCATCTCTTTGGTATTGTGCTTCAAAGGCCGTCATATTAGACTCTTTCTTCTTCTTCCCCTTCTTCTTTTTATATTATTGTTCAGATTTTTTTTTAAAAGGCTGTTTCCCCCTGATAGGGAAAAACAAATAAATAGATAAAATGTATTTATAATCTAGGGCTAGAAAAGTGCTCTATAAAAAATAAATAAAAAGAAAATTGACCCACACTAGAAAGAATAACAAAAATACAAACTACTAAACAACTCCTGCAACACCTTTCCCCCCGACATATCCTTAAGAATAAAAAGTAATACCAGTCTAAACAATCTTGGTTTACAAACTATAATCAGTTCTCCATCTAAAATAAGAAGACAGGAACCTCTTACTCACAGCATCTGCCTGTGTTTGTCGAAAATAGGCCCTTTCAAAGGAATTTGGTATCTTCTATTGATGAGATTATAAATTTGGTTGATAAAAGTAACAGTGTTTATGTAGTATATTTAAACTTCCATAGGGCAATTGACTCGGTACCACACAGTATTCTGATTAAGAAACTAGAACCATACAAAATTAACATGGTACATATTAAATAGATTAAAAATTAGCTAAGTGATAGGTCTCAAAATGTAATTGTAAATGGGGAATGATCATCAAACGGGTGTAGTGGAGTCCTACAAGGATCTGTTCTTGGCTCCACTCTATTTAACATTTTAATCAGTGACCTGGAGGAAAACACAAAATCATTATTGATAAAGTTTGACACAAAGATTGGGTGAATGGTAAGTAATGAAGAGGACAGGTCACAAATACATAGCAATCTGGATCACTTGGTAAGCTGCATGCAAGCAAACAATATGCCTTTTAATATGCCACATGTAAAGTCAGGCATCTATGAACATAGAATGTAAGCCATACTTACAAGAAAGGGGATTCTATCTTGGGAAGCAGTTATTCTGAAAAAAAGATTTGGGGGTCATGGTGGATAATCAGCTGAACATGAGCTCCTGGTATGATGCTGTGGCCAAAAGGGCTAATACAATCCTAATACAAAGGGAATGTTGCATTGGTGTACGTGATATATTACCTCTGTATTTGGCACTGAGGTGATGATTGCTGGAATACTGTGTCCAGTTCTGGTGTCCACAGTTCAGGAAGGATGTTGATAAGTTAGGAGAGGGCTCAGAGAGGAGCCATGAGAATCATTAAAGGATTGGAAAACATGCCTGATGTGACAGACTCCAGGAGCTCAATCTGTTTATTTTAACCAAGAGATGATTAAGTGGTGACTTGATCACGATGTCTAAGTACATATATGGAGATCAAACATTTGATAATAGGCTCTTCAATCTAGTAGACAAAAGTATAACATGAACCACTGGCTGGAAGCTGAAGCTAGACAAATTCAGAATAGAAATAAGGCACACGTTTTGAACAGTGCGGAATAATTTACCAAGGGTTGTGGTGAATTCTCCATTACTGGCAACTTTTATAGAAGTTTTTCTAAAAGATATGTTCTAGTTCAAACAGGAATTAATTCAGAAAAGTCCTGTGGCCTTTGTTATGCAGGAGGTTAGATTAGATTATCACAGTGGTCCATTTGGCTTTATAATTTATGAATATTCGTGAAGTTATCCCTTCGTTACTCTCAGCATTCAAACCTACACCCTGACTTGTTAGTTATTTCCATGGAGGGTCCAAGCGAGCTTTCATATTAAACACTTAGGTCTTTAGTCTGTTTACTAGACAAGCTGGAGATTTTGACTGCAATCCAAGCAAAGCATCTACTCAGAATACTCTGGATTTTTTAATTCCCCTTCATGAAAACTTCTAGCATATGCGTCCTGTGAGTTTCTTTGGCAATTGGCATATGGCCAATATAATATTTAGCAGTGCACATTGTTCCCTCAATTTACATATGTGCATCGACATTAGTCTTGATGGAGCTGTACAGATAGTACTGTTAAATAAAAATGAATTAAAAAGTGATAAACACTCATGTTTCAGGGCAGAAAGCCACCTATAACTGAGAGGTAGGAAAAAAAATTAATCTATGGGTAGGTTATTTCATAACTGTCCATGCTTTTTGCATCTTCCTCTGGAGCATCTAGTCCTGGCTACTGACAATTTGGTAGGGTAATTCCTATATTACACAAAAAAAGTTGTTACTGATAAGCAGACTTAATAGTTTAGATCTTGATGACAATATTGCTGTTACTTTGGAGTTTGCAAGTAGTCAGAAATGTGAACTTTTAAAAAACGAATTTATTAATCTGTGGCAGTAATATTCTGTAGATATTGTGGATAGTTGTTTGGGAATCCTGCAGTTCTCTGGTAGCCTATGTATATCACAATTTGATTTTAAAGTTTAGTAATATGTTCTTGTGCACAATTTCATATAGAGCTCTGAATAATAAATGCTTATAGCTCAGGACTGACAATACACATTCCTGAATTTTAAAAAGTCAGAATCCACTTAAACATTGGTCAAGGAAAGCTGATAAAACAAAAGAAGTATTTCTGAATTATTAAGGAGACATTTTAAATACATGCTCAGCATATCCCAGAGATAGTCCCCAGAATGTTTGGAAAACCAGGATTATTTAGGTGGTAAAGGTTAATTATATAAATCATTATGGTCTGAAAAGGAAAAGAAATAGTAATTCTTCAAAACAATTTTAGCATTTTCAAAAGAATGGAAACCAATCTCAAGCTTGGCAAACTTTTTTGTGCAGCAAAAACAGGAAAGTAGGCCTGGTCTATGTTTGCCAGCAAAGCTATGTCAGTTAGGGGTATAATTTTTGCTGACACAGCTATGCTAACAAAAGCCCTAGTATAGATGCAGTTACACGGACAAAAGAGTACTTTTGCCAGCATGATTTATTTCATTGGGGAAACTAGTGTAAGCTATACCAGCAAAAGAACTTTTTTACTAGTATATACGGAATCTACACCTGGAGGATTTACTGATATAGCTATACCAGCAAAACTTTTTAATAGACAAGGCTGCAGGTAAAAGAAGGATGACTGTTGTTTCTATTATCTTCTATTGGGTGATAGTGATTTTATTTTTCTTAGCTTCTATTAATCAGAACAGGCATGTGTGGCCACCTACACAGAATTATTGTATTGAATCTGGATTGCGCACACAGCCTTCCATCACAAAGTTGACTAAGCCATGGAGGCCTTTTTCTTTTTGAGGAAGGTAGAATGTGGGAGAAGACTCATGTAAATGAGTATCCTATCCTTGTTTTATTCTCACTTTCTGTTAAATCAGTGACCCCCTTGCATATAGCCACAGAAGAGATGTTGTTATGACTGATTCAGAGCTCTTACTATTGTGTTGGTACTTATCCTGGACTGGGGGAAAGGGGAAAGGAGTAGTTTTCTTCTTGACAGTACTTGTTTTTCTGCCAAAGGGTATCCTCCTCCCCTCAATTGACAATAAAATGTCTGGAATATTTTTAAATTTGGTAATTCTTTTGTTTGGTATTGATCAACATAAATCAGTACTTACTGACTCTGCCTATACCTTACTCTCAAATGTTGTTTTACATTCATTTATGAAATGCATTTCAAAATTCAAACCACTTAAAAGCCAGTAAAAAAATATAGCAATGAGTTTATTTCCATAAAAACTGTCTTGGTGCTATGCTAATTTGTTGTAATTTGTAAAGTCAGATTTTTGTCAGCAAATAGGACATACTGACTGCAAGAGATAACCTCTTTTTTGAAAATATAGATATAAATGTATTTGCTCCTTCGTCCATTCCTTCTTAAGCAGTATTTAATATCTTTGTTAATAAAAGATGCTAAAAGGGGCATACTATTAGGTTAAAAACCAGGAACAATGTCACGTGGATTGAAAATTGTCTGAAAGATAATATGCAAAGGGAAGTGACAAATGGCAGTATATCAAGACTGGGCCATGTAGCTAGTGGGTACCACAGAAACTGATATTAATTCTTGTTTTATTTATCAGCTTCATAAGTGATCTAGAAGAAGTAAACTGTAAAATAGTGAAACTTCAAGATTATTTTAAATTGGATAGATCTGCAAATGCCAGTGAGCATAGAAATAACACACAGTAATCTAGAGAGATTAAAAACATCAGCAGATAATATGAAAATAAGTTCTTGGGAAACTGAATACTAAATAATGTATTTGGGGGGAATAGTCTGCACACATATTCAGTGGAAGGAGAAAGGTGAAAAGCAGGTATGCTAAAAAACTCACCCAACTGTAATAGCAGTATTGCATAGAAAATTTAGACATACGCAATTTGATATAGCAGCAAAATAGACAATTCAGTTTTGAGCTAGAACCCAGCAATAGTTCCTCTTCAGTCAGGCAAATTGTTATTTAAAACTAAGAAGCCTACTGTATCGACTTACTGATATAGATAAATACCACTTATCATCCTATATGGCTGTGACGCTAGTTTGCTATTTTTCAGCTAATCAGTCTCAAAATGCTATAATCTCTGATATGCATGTGAGCTTTTCAGTGAATTCCAAAAATTCAAACCACAGTTCCAGTCTCTTGGCTTCTTTGTCTTCAAGTTTCTGATTTTAAAAAATTCAGACAGTTTAACACATAAGCTTCTCATTTAAATGAAAGTCTCTTTGCACCAGTCTGACAGTATAAAGTGGATGTAAATTACATTTACACTCACTTTAAAGCCCTTTTGCACAGCCAGATTATTGTAAAGGGGCCTTAGAATGGATAAGAATCAAGGGTGAAATCCTGTCCCATTTAAGTAAATGGAAAAACACCGACTGATTTCATTAGGGCCAGGATTTCACCCTGAGTGCCTACTGGCCTCTCCCTCCCTCATCCCCCCAGGTTGTATAAAAAAGCTTTTCCTGCTGATAACGTTAATTTATGAATTCACTGATGATATTCAGTGGAGTCCACTTCTGGTCAGCTCAACTGTAAGATATAATGTCCTGAGTCACAGAAGTCAAAATGAAGTGATCAGCATTCCTTTTGATAATTGTAAACTAAAGAATCTTTCTCGCAACTATGAATGCTCAGTTACCTATCATTATATTTAGTATTTATACATTTGTGTTTTGTCTCCAAGCGCTTTACAAACATTAACTTTCACAGCACATATGTGAATTAGGTAAGTAATTGTATTCCTGTTTTACAGAAGGCAAAAGAAAATACAAAACTGAGGGTTGGAGGTTAGGACAACATTTTCAAAGCTGTTATCTAAATTTGGACATCTCTTGTTTTTGGTGCCAACCCCAGAATCAGGGTTTTCAGCTGTTAGTATAATTTATACCAGTAAGTCCAGATAAAAGTGGTCTTTTCAAATCTTACTTTTTAAAAATAGTCTAGTATTCTCACTAAATATACTAAAAATAGGTTTTCAAACAGATAAAGTTTTCAAAAATGTACATAATTTAATTGGATGTCTAAAGTATTCATTAAAATTTCGACAGAAGTGTCTGTACAAACACCTACAATTTTGTGGTGACTCATCACTTGCTTACTGTATGAAGAGCTTTCATGATTTTACTCCTTTTCACTTCTGGAAGGATACTTCTTTGCATGTCTTCATGGAATTGCTATTCATGGAGTGAAAGATGGAAAACTATGTCAGAACAAAGTGTTTTCACTGACATAATTGATAATTTCATAGAGTACAATATAATTTGAAATAATTATTTAGCTAAATACGCCTGGTTCTATTTTCTTATCAGTTTTTTAAAACTATACTTTAAAATGCCACAGTATCCGTGAAACAGTAAATTATATCATGAATATGAGAGACATCATTGCACTCTTCTTCACCACTTGTGGCTCACTTTTATGAAGCATCCAGTATCGATTCAGTTTATCATAATTCACTGTTCTTTTCCTTTCCATTTCTTTCATATTTATAACTCAAAACTGTGATGAACGGTTTCTCTTCCCTCCTCAAATAAAGTACAACATTTATTAAAAATTGTGACATGCACATTTACTTAACAGCTGAATAATTTGTTTCCTTTAAAGAGTAAAGGATGTTGTCCCAGAGTTCCTTTTTCTTTTAATAATAGTAAGTGCTAGATTTTGAATGTTAGTCTTCAGTGGGAGTCTAAAACAGGCCTTGCAAAGAAAAGTGACAGTTTACCTGATTTCTGTAATACAAAGTTGCCATATTTCAATTATTAATTCTTCTGTGATTAATTAATAGTCACAGCTTATCCTAGGATTCTAGAAAATGGTAATCTTGTGGCAGCTAATTTACTATTCCTCTTTTTTTTCTCCATACACAATTAAAGCCATCCCTTTATTTGATGTAAATTGCTGTCTCTTGAAAGTGTACTGAATGAAAACCCAGCCACGTATCAGAAATAACTTTAATTTAAATTTGCTAAATGACCTCTGAAAGCTAGATGAAAGATTTTCTGCTGAATGGGCTGGTGCTCCCTGCCTCTATAATTTATATGAGAAATTAGTACAAATAGTTCACTTTTATGAAGCAGTGCTGCTTGTAACAAGCCTGCAGAAACAATTTTCCCCCAAGCCTCCATCTGTTCTTCAAACCAGGGCATATGCCATCTCATGGAGCTTGAAAGTCAACTGATTTATAACTCCTGAAAAGTGCATAGATTAAAAAGAAAGGTCAACTGCTGTTATGTGACAATGATTTGTAGGGCACTTGGATAAAGACAATTCACATTACTATGGACCCAAAGGGAAACAAGTGATGTTGTAAGCTTCAAAGTTGGTAGATTGACAATCAGAAGGAAAACAAGTTGCTCCTCCTCTTTGACTTAAACAGCTCCCTCTCTTCAAAAAAGGGAGGGTGTTCAGAAGATAGGGAAAGTCAACATGGCCAAGATATTTTATTATCACTGTGTTTAAGGCAGAATAGTCTTTTTTTCTCCAGCTACAAAGGTTGTTATCTAGAAGTGTCAGAGCTTGTTGCACTTTAATCTTTAAACTGTGAGCAGAAACATCAGTCTTAAAAGCGCTAGTTGCTGCTTGTCAGAAAGTTCGGTTCAGTGGTACAAACAGGGCATGGATGAATTTTCTGTATCTGCCCTGAAGGGGAATCCACAGCCCTGTCCCAATTAGTAATTTAATGAATAGCTCATTCTCTGTCCCATCATTTATGATTCCCCCTCCCTTTACTCAAGGACTACAAAGAGCTAAATCTCCGTGGCAGGTGACAAATCAAATCAAATTGACAACTGGATCATAAGAAAATGTTTGATGTTTTCATTTATGTTGGTAAAACACTGTGTCTGTTCTGATGTGACGCTTGGAGACAGAGAGTGAATTCTCAAATCTATTCTCTTTTATCAAACTTGTAATTTTTTTTTTACTTCAACCATCAACCAATAAACTAGAAACAGTTAGTGTTCAAATGCAGAAAATATTTTAGCTAAGAAAAGTAAATATAATTAGTGCAGAGGAAACATTTTAATGTGAAAATTACCGGACAGAGCTTGACTTAGAAAAGCACCAAGAGACAAAAGAAAAGCATATGTAGGGAAACGAATTGTCTTCCAAACATGTGAAATACTACTTTCATTTCATGGTTGGGGTTTCTTAAAAAGTTGTAAGAGAAGTCTGGCATTGTAATTGCTTACATATTATTGGAAAAGTCTATTAGAGTCTACAGTCATGAGGTGTTTATATAACCATATCTATCCTAACCTGACTTACTTAGACATTGATAATTTTCTAATGTTCTGCTTAGTATAGCTCAGTCAAGAAGGGCAGATTGAGTGGGTCATATTCTGAATGTTTTCCATTATATAAAATAGATTTTCTCAAAGGCCATCATCGATGCCACTATATGATATAGCAGAAATAAAACTATATAAATAAAATACAGACATCATATAATTTGCCTTTATAAAATGGGCTTTTTGAAAAGCAGAATCTGATTGGCTAATGAAACTTCAGGTTGTGTGAGTATCCCCTATAATTTCATGGAACAAAGTTCAAAGTGTCTTTTCTTTCTGCAAACATATTATGTCCCAAAAATATATTAATATAATAATTCCACTTTTGGAAGTGTGTTATACTGAATACACATACTTCTCATGTGGCCAGATCAAAGGCTCTTAGCCTTTTATCTACTGCTTTGCCAAACCCGCTAAGCATTTTTTTTACTCTTGCTTTATTTATTTTTTATACAATATATATATATATATATGTTTCTTTATTATAAAGCAGCAGTTTTGGAAGATGTAGTCTGTATTATGTTCAGCGTGGCAGTATGCTTATGTAATAACAGTTCCAGCATATGCTAGGCTCTATGTATTGTGGATGAAGTAAATTTCTTCTTTAAGTTTTAAGGGAAACAGTCCCCTATTGCCATCCAATTGTTGCACAGAATGCTTGGGGAACAGCTGCTTATAGGGAATCTTAAAATTCTGCTTCATGCTCACTAAAAGGCAAAATCTCCAGGTTGTAAATTTTCTTTTCTATGACTTGCTGTAGTATCAGACAGAAAAAAATGTTTTATTTGTTTATTAAAGATAGCCTTTGTATAACTAAAAATAGCCTTTGCATAACAAAACAAATTATGTGCTATGGGACATAAGAGATGCCTGAAAATTAGTGCTAGAATTGTAACCCCAAATTATTGAATTATCAAGGTTTATATTTTAAGTATATAGTCTAATTAAGTGCTTTATTTGAAGAATCATGCATTGACTCTTTTCTTCTGTATTTGAAAATAAATATTTTGTGCAGACGGTCATACTTTATTTAAGGAATTATTTATTAGATAAAGACTGATAGAAATAAGCCACCTCCAAAGAAGTCAAATCATGGTACTAATGGGGTATCTTAGTATTTAGATTGGAGTTTATATGAAAAAGTCAGATTTAAAAAAAAAGTTTGCTTACAGTGTTGTGTTAATATTGCTCTTTGCAGTGAATACCAGCTTGTAATGAAGACTAGCAACATGAAAGTGAAGTTCTTCTTTGAGTTATTGTGCACATGTATTCCACTCCTCGTGTACATGCACCCCATGCACGTGAGATTCTTCTGAATAGCACCCTACTCCATAGTCAAGAGCATAAAGAGCTGGGTGGCTGCATCCACTCTCCATTTCCTTCTTACAGCATGTGACTTCAAAATGGAATGCCTGTAGTGTCTGCATCTCTGAATGCTGTGTGACTTAATTTCTATAGTTAGCTTCTAGTTAGTTAGATTGTTGACTTTATTGGTTTCTGCCCATTGGCACAACAACAACAAAAACCCTCTCCCAACTTATTAGCTTAATAGATGAGGTCTTTGAGCCCACGTGCTGCCTCTTGGCACCAGACCCCCACTGAACATGGTGAGCCATTCCTATCAACAACAGATGCTCTAAGATGCTTGGAAAAAGCATAGATACCACATAAGTGGAAATTGTTTGCTAAAGTTCCTTGGCTTATTATTGTGGTCCATCAGAGCACTATCTTAATTAAACTTAGAATTAGAAAGGTGAATTTCTTCTCGGAGTGGACTTTGTTTTCCAAAAGTTGATTGATTGATTAATTATATACCTATGACTCTTCTTCCTTATAAGATAGTCCTTTTGATTAATACTACCTCTTATAGGGTTGAGGTTGGGTGTTTGCTACGAAAGGGGCTTTCCTTGGGTAGTCAATTCCCTAGCTGTCATGCGTCTTTCTACCAGCGTGATCATCTCATCATAGATGGATGGATCGTTCTGGCCTACCCATTTGCGAAGATCTGGTGGCAGTGCCCTCATGTATTGGTCGATGACCAGAACCTCTAGTATCTCTTTGCAACCACTTTCGTGTGAGATGGATGAGGTCATACAGTTGGGACCACGGGGTTTTATCTTCCTGGTACCTCCACTCGTGATACCGCTGGGCCCGCACTGCGGTTGTTACCCCAGATCTGGCCAGGATCTCTGCTTTCAGCTGGGGATAGTCTGCTGTAGCCTCTTCAGGCAGATCATGGTAGGCATCCGGGCCTCCCCACACAGGAATGGAGCAGGATGCCAGACCACTGATCTCGAGGCTAGGCCTCCTCTAGGGCTGTCCTCTCAAAGGCCAGAAGGTATGCCTCTACATCATCCTCCCGCATCATTTTCTGCGACCAATGGCTGGCCTGTATGAGCCGCGTCCCATCATGGCCACGGTTCAGCTCTGTAAGGGTCTTTACCTGGTTTACTGGTTCCCGCAACATAGCTCGGTCTTGAGAAGCGTGGTCCATCAGCAGGCGATTAGTCTCTTGCTGCAGCGGCACTGCCTCCTGTTGGGTGGCTGCCTGGACACGGGTAGCCTCCTGCTGGGCCGCCGTGGCTTGTATCAGTGCCCGCACTACATCATCCATTATGGTGAAAATAAATAAATAAACCCTCTCCTTTTTTTTTTTAAATCATCCTCCTTCTTCTGCCACACTGTGCAAACCAAAAAATCCCACCTCTGACACCGGTTGTGACAAAGTTCTTCCTCTACCTTGATGGGTCCTGCGCTTATTGGCGGATTTGCTCACCTCAGTGATCTTCCTCTCTGGTGGAACCCACAATCTGGGTCAACTCCTCCTGTGTTGGATCAGGAGCTGGGAGGTTTGGGAGCAACCCGGGCCCGCCCTCTACTCTGGGTTCCAGCCCAGGCCACTGTGGATTGCAGCTGTCTATAGTGCCTCTTGTAACAGCTGGATAACAGCTACAACTCCCTGGGCTACTTCCCTATGGCCTCCTCCAAACACCTTCTTTATCCTCACCACAGGACCTTCCTCCTGGTGTCTGATAATGCTTGTATTTCTCAATCCTCCAGCAGTTCACTCTCAGCTCCTTGCACCTCTTGCTCCCAGCTCCTCACACACCAATCTCACTGACTAACTGGGAGGCTTTTAACTAGTTCCAGCCAGCCCTTGATTGGCTTCAGGTGGCCCAATCAATGTAGCTATCTCCACTGCCTTCTAGAAAGATCTTAATTGGCCCCAGGTGTCTTGATTAACCTGGAGGAACTGCCATTTGTTTACCATGGTCCTAGGGATTTGTTTAGCCTGGGGCTAACATACCTGTTCCTTACTACTTGATTGTAGCCATCTGGCCTTGCCCCATCGCACTATGTATTCCTATTTTTTCCTGTGTTTTAGCCTGTTTTTGATCCATAACAGTACTTAGTTCCTTTAGTAACTTCTTGTGAAGGGCCTTGACAATGGCTTTTGAAAGTCTAGAAAATTATGTCAGCCACCTCTCCTTTATTCACTACTTTACTGACATATTCAAAGAGTTCTAATAAATTAGTGAGACATAGTTTTCCTTTAAAGAAACCATTCTGATTAGACAGAATCATATATGTTTGGTTATTATTGTATTTTTAATTATCTTTTCAACATATTTACCAGGTGCAGATGTAAGTCTTACTGGTCTGTAATTCCATGGATCACTCATAGAGCCTTTTGAAATACAGGTACAACATTTGCTACCCATGAAATCTCTGCTATAGTAGGCTTGCAGGGGGCAGTGGAAGTGCTTCAAAGAGATACTGAAAGTACACCTTAAAAAGAGAGGCATCAACCAAACTAACTGAGAGGACTTGGCGTGGAACAGAACACAGTGGTGCCACACCCTACACTAAGCGACAGCTCTAACACCTTCTGTAACAGAAAATGTAGGCCCCACATGGATGAGGAAGGGGCCAGAGAGGCCCATACATGATAGAGAGGAGGCCTTTAAAAAGAAAACTGCAGGGAGCAGGATTACCCTAAGCAGCAGACTGCAGAAGTGACTCCTGAAGCTGTGGAGGGAACGCCTAGGCAGGAAACCTTCACCCTGATCCTGTGGAGATGACAGCAAGCTCCCAGCTGAGCCTGTCTCAGAGACCTAGACACAGCGATTTCACCAAACCCATTTTGGCTGGATCATTGGCAGCACTATAGATGTGCCCATCCACACTTTTGCTGGGACTGCAGGGAGGGACTATGAATGCCTGAATGTGTAGTGTTTGTGACTTTTATTTTGATCCCCCAGCCATAGGAGACTTAAGGAGGCCCACAAAGGGCAAAGGCCCCCTTGCAAAAAGTAGGGAACTTGGGCCAGTGTTGTGACCACACAGTGTAGGTAACTGGGTATGGTCAGGTTCCCTTATCCCCTGAGGGAGAAACCATCCAGGACTCTGTTACGCCTTCCTTTTGAGTATGTCAAAACACTTCACAATCATTAATGAATATAATCTTATAACACTTCTGTGAGGCAGATATTTTACACTTGACGAAACTGAGGTACAGAGACAGTGTTACAATGGCTATCATAATGCACTTCAGTAGGATATGAGAGTACTCAGCACCTCCTGTGAAGACACTCATCCTCTCAGGATCAGCCCACCTTTGCTTTTATCATGACTGTATTTTCTCCATATACTGTATTGCTCCATATACCTAAATATATAATACCATTTTGCAATCCCACATATAAAATTTTACATTTAAGTTTGTAACATGTTTGAGATTTGTATTCATTTATTTTATTCACAGTTCACTATAACTAAATGTAAAATCACCTCAGTCTTAAAATCCTATAATAATTCAGGGCTAAAGGCATTCGTCAACACATTGTAGTAACTCTTTAAGCTGTGTTACGCAGATTCTTCTTGAAGACGCTTTGAAATTGATGTGGCTTAGTGGAGTAAATCCCTTCTTGATGCAGGAAAGCCATCAACATTTAAAAGGACTATGACTAGTTCATAGACATTGTATAAAATCCTTTGGGCCATAGATTTAATTCAATGTATATGAAATCCAGCTCATATGGGGTCTTAAATATGATTAGAGTAGACCATATTTTTTCTTTTATAAGAGTTATTTGAACACTTAATATAAAGAAATTAAATAACTATAATATAGGATTATTTAATATGAAAATCTGTCAAAAGTAAACCAAAAAGTCTGAGTTAAAATTTCCTGTTTGTCCTTAGTTTGTCCACAGAATTACTGAAAATTAAATCACAACTTAATTATTACAATGCAAAATAAAGCTACACGTTCAAGCAGACACTTTTTGTATCCTTGGTACTTCCAGTCTGTATGGACCAGATTATAATTGCTTTATAAACACCTTTTTATTGGCTCCTAGAGGTTCTACATAATCATCTGACTTTGACACTAATCACTGTGCCCAGCAGAAACACAAAGAAATTGGGAGCTTTTGTAGAAGTGTACTCCAGTCTGAGCCCAGTGTTTAGGCTTTCTGTCTGGCATGTTGGCATCAATTGATCTTGATGGGTGGGTTTTCAAGATTTTAGAACACAATTACCCTTCCAAGAATTCAATTAGACATTGTCATTAAATATCTGCAACAGAGCTATTTGTGCAGGCATGTTTAAAAGTTGAAATGCTTATAAATTATAGGAAAGGAGAAATGCCTGCAGTAGTTCATTGCAATTTATGTGGTTGCATAGCATACAGTCTTATGTCTTAAATTTTCAAAATTGACTAGTGAATTTGGACACCTCAGTTTTTGGGTGCCCAATCTAAGACACTTTAAAGAGGCCTAATTTTCAGAAATTATTGAGCACTTCCCTCTGAAAATGACACCCCTTTGAGATGTCTCAAGTTGAGTATCCAAAATCACTAGTAATGTTAGAAAATGTAGATGTGTATCTATCTGTGTTTATATACGTGTATGAGAAGTGGTTCTGAGGTTCATAAGGTTGTCCTGCATTTTGGCATGCCAACATACCCACACTCTACCTGAATAAGCAAGCTGGGGGCAGCAGCTCAACCGGGTTTCTGGATTTTATGTTGTGCATTTATCCTAAAAATAAATAGTGATTGAATACATTGCCTTCATTCAATGAAGTATAGATTGCTGGGTCGGGCAGGAGAAAAATCTTTCCTCTGCATATATGATCTTTCTAAACTATGTGGCATGCCTGTCCCAGCCAACAGCAGGACTTATTGGAGATCCTGTGACTCAGCAAATTCGGGATCCAATTCATGGGTCTGTTGTGATTGGTCAGATGGTGCCATTTGAGAGCTCCACTAAGTAGCTCCACTAAGTACATTCTTCAAACCTTAGGTTCTGATCTGGTACTAATTTTCATTGAGTTAGTTTTTAATCAAGACAGAAACTAGTTGAAGGTCTTTATTTTTTGCTGAAATTAGTATTCTGTCCTCACAAACACATGAGGTCCTGTGGCAGCTGTTGGGAATGAAGCATGTGAGTACAGAATTTGCCCTGTGTTGTAACATTGAAAACACTGACTGTGTGACATGATGATATCATTTTAGAGTACTTTTGTAATATCACCACAACATGGTGGTTTGTTATACAAGACATTATGAAGATTCTGGTTGCTACTAAGTACTAATGCAAACTGGATATTTTGTGGTCACTGATTGTCCAAAATCACATTTTAATCAGCTTGGGGGTGAGGTGGGTGATTTTTGATGGTGTCATGGTGTCTTGTTAATGCCTAATGATGCACGGCTGGGTCCTCATCAAAGAAACACACTTATTTCATCATATAAAATCGGCATGAGAGGGTAAATGTTAATGGGAGAAAAGGGAACAATGATAATTAAACACTTCATTGGATAGGGAGAGGGGTGGAGATAGTTAGGCAATTGGGAGAATGTGGAAGAGTGAGGAGCTCAAGGAAAAAAGCTGACAATTTATAATGTAAGTACCAAGCTTCTATTTTGCATGTGCATAGCTATCTTCAGGATCGGGACCCAAACTGATCATTCTGTAATATTCCAAATTAGTTTTATATAAAAGAAAGTGAATTGAAACAGGCTTTTGGGCCACAAATTGCTGCTGAAAATGAAGTTATGTTTGTAGGAGATAGTCCAAATAATACAGGAGAACTTGAGAGAGGAAGGTTTAGAAAAGACTGATCCATAAGAATTTATATCCTTTCCTATAATATTTTCTCTTATATATTTACTAAGAGCAAATTTCCATGGTAGAAAGATGTTTTGCAATCCTTTCCCTCCTCTATATTTAACTGTATTTTTTTTAAAAGTTTAACTGTAGAATTAAACAGCCATACTGTAATAGCAACAAGCCACTCTAGCATGTGCATTTATAGTCTATTGATGCACTTAGTTTGGGTAAAGCTACTTTGCCTTCAGCTTTATGCCTCTTAACAAATGCAAGACATGCAGCAGTAGATTATTATTATTATTATATAGTTTGATTTGTTTCGACACACTAAATTAAAGCAGTGCGCTGCAGAAAATGTTATTCATTTAGAAAAGAAGATGTTTACAACTTATTTTCCCCAATAACTGAAAAGACTAAAGCTGTGGTATTGGTGTTTGCAAACCTCACAGCATGGCTACTTTCAAGTGTTCCCTTTCTAACAATCAAGGACAATTAAACTAAATACATATTCTTGTTGTAGCAAGGTTACAAATGTTTGTAGTGATTGGCATTTGTGATTGAAATCCTAAATTGCCTAACAACTTTTCTCAGTTATTTATTATATTTTTTGGTTCATGCTGGGATTTGATCTTTAAAGGGAAGTGTAAAATAGTGGAAGATCAAATGTATCTGTAAATTATATGTTTTTGCCTAAGTCCTATATATCAAACAAAGTAAATAAAATGATTGATCGTGTGTTCTCATTTCAATTTAAAAAACAATTATGTTTAGGAAGGTAAATTTTGAGTCCCTGTGTAAATGAAGAGCGTATTTTGTCTGTAAACTTATTTAACAACAACAAAAAAATAGGCTAAGATTTTGACATAACCATGTGACTCCAGGAGCTGGATCCCTAGGCACATGCTCATGATGCCTGTTTCTTAATCCATCTCTACTTTAATGGGGACCCCTTCAAAAATAGATTTCCATACACAATGCTGTTCTGTGACTAGCAAGAACTGAAACATAAACGGAGGTTGGGTTTTTTTGAACAATCAACCAGACAATTATGTTTGATGAAGAAAAGGCCTGTTTGTAGCAAATGAGTAAAACTGTTCAAGAATAACTCATATTTTAAAAAGCAGTACTTGTATGATGCCACTTAGAGTGGATGATCAGCTGAGTTAGTAGTGGTTATACAAATATAAATTGCTTAGCAGTTATTCCGGATGTTCCCTAATTTTAAGAAGATGTAGACAGTAAGACAAGGTGTCAAGCACACTCTTAGATGCTGAAAAAATAATGAGATAAATGTATCTGTGGTATAAGTGTGTTGAAGTCAGTGAAGAAGATACAATAGGCATGAATGTAACCCACTATGTTTGTTTGTCTTATGCAGGAAAATTTACCAAACATCTCTTTGGTCCATCTTGATCTGATAGCCCTGTCTATTATTAAGGCAGACCATTATAAAATTCTTTAGCATCCTTATGATTTGAAAGAGGGAGCTGATATTTGATGGGGGTGGCATTTGTATCAGGGATGTGTCTTTTGCTCACTTCCTGAAAATTCATCCAAATTTTGTCAAGTTATAAGTCACTGAAAGACTGCAGTTTGCAAAAGTTAATTAGAAGTGACTTAGGTTTAATGGTTAAAAATCTTAGATTCATCCCCCATAGAACATACACCATCTCCCCACAGGTCTGAGTGCTACTGAGACTGTATATGTACCATCCCCACAAGCATACTTCCTCCAATCCAGGGCTATAAGGGCAGAGCCAGATATTCCCTGTAAGGGTTGCTCAAGGCCAGAATGAGGCTGGGCACTGGAGCTGAGAGTGCGGAGACTGGTTCTCCTGTGCTCACAATGAGCCCACCTATACCACCCAGGAAGAGGAAGCTGTCTGATTTGAATTCAGAGGGGAATTAAAGCTAAACAGTAGGAACCTACAGGACTAGAATCTGGGACTAAGAGGGTTGTAGGTAGCTGACACTTCCACATCATCACTAGAGGCTTAGGTTGTACTCCCATAGGATGACCCTGTGAGGCTGGTATTGGTGGGAGGTACTGCTCAGCAGGACCTGAGTGGCAGCCCTTCACAGACCACTGATCGGCCAGTAGCAGTACTTAAACCAGGAAGGCACACAGACTGCTTCCCTACCTCTGCTTCAGACTCTAGTTTCTGCTGCCTTGTCTTTGATTTTGTTATTCAGTTGCTGTTTATAATCTACTACCTGATCTTCTGATAACCTGACCCTGCCTGCATCCTGATGTCTGACTTTCAGTTTGCCCTCTAGCCTGTCTTGAGCTCTGATCTCCTGGTATCTGACCTGACTCCAGTTCTGACCACTAAGTCTGACTTGCCTTTCTCTTGGTTGTGACACAGACCATGGGGAAGGAAAGGAATAGATTGGGACAAGGAGTCTGGTGAGATTCAGAAAGATAATGGAGCAAATAATTAAGAAATCAGTTTGTAAACACCTAGAAGATTATAAGGTGATAAATAACAGTCAGCATGGATTTGTCAAGAACAAATCATGTAAAATCAACCTGATAGCTTTCTTTGACATGGTAACAAGCCTTGTGAATAGGGGAGAAGAGGTAGATGTGGTATATCTTGACTTTAGTAAGGCTTTTGATACTGTCTTTCATGATCTTCTCATAAACAAACTAGGGAAATACAACATAGATTGAGCTACTATAAGGTGGGTGCATAACTAGTTGCAAAATCGTTCGCAGAAAGTAGTTATCAGTGGTTCACAGTCATGCTGGAGGGATATAATGAGTGGGGTCCTGGAGGGATCAGTTTCTGGGTCAGGTTCTGTTCAATATCTTCATCAATGATTTAGATAATGGCATAGAGAATACATTTATAAAGTTTGTGGATGATGCCAAGCTGGGAGGGTTTGCAAGTGCGCTGGAGGATAGGATTAAAATTCAAAATGATCTGGACAAACTGAAGAAATGGTCTGAAGTAAATAGGATAAAATTCAATAAACACAAATGCAAAATACCCACTTAGGAAGGAACAATCAGTTGCACACATACAAAATGGGAAATGACTGCCTAAGAAGGAGTACTGCGGAAAGGGATCTGGGGGTCATAGTGGATCACAAGCTAAATATGAGTCAACAGTGTAATGCTGTTGCAAAAAAAGTGAACATCATTTTGGGATGTATTACCAGGAGTATTGTAAGCAAGACACGAGAAGTAAGTCTTCTCCTCTACTCCACACTGATTAGGCCTCAACTGGAGTAGTGTGTCCAGTTCTGGGCGCCACATTTCAGGAAAGATTTGGAGAAAGTCCAGAGAAGAGAAACAAAAATGATTAAAGGTCTAGAAAACCTGACCTATGAGAGAAGATTGAAAAAATTGGGTTTGTTTAGTCTGGAGGAAAGCAGACTGAGATGGGACATGATAACAGTTTTCAAGTACATAAAAGATTGTTACAAGAAGGAGGGAGAAAAATTGTTCTTCTTAACCTCTGAGGATAGGACAAGAAGCAATGGGCTTAAATTGCAGCAATGGCAGAGTGGTTAAGCACTGGAATAAATTGCCTAGGGAGGTTGTGTAATCTCTGTCATTTGTGGATTTTAAGAGCAAGTTGGACAAACACCTTTCAAGGATGGTCTAGATAATACTTAGTCGTGCCTTGAATGCAGGGGACTGGATTAGATGACCTTTCGAGGTCCCTTCCAGTTCTATGATTCAGACTAAACATGGTGGGGAAAAACTGTGGCTGGGAATTGGAGGGGAACATTGGGACTGGTGAGGAAAAATGGAGCTGGATATTGTGAGGAGACTGGCTAGGCAAACAGACTGAGTGTTGGAAGGAGGGCAGGATGGGACTGATTGGGCAAGAAGACTGAGAGCCAGCAAGTGAAATGGGAAGGAGTGGGAGCCAGTTGGCTGTGGGTAGTGCTTAAATTTACAACTCTAATAAATATTTTAATGTAGTTTTTTTGTATGTGCAACATTGATGTTCTTGGCAGTAGGCTCTCCAGAGCTAGAGTTGCAACCAGCTTCCAAGATAAAACCCTGTGTTAGTCCCTGTATAACCTTGTTTTAGAGCAGGGATCAGCAACTTTTCAGAAGTGGTGTGCTGAGTCTTCATTTATTCACTCTGATTTAAGGTTTCACGTGCCAGTAATACATTTTAATGTTTTTAGAAGATCTCTTTCTATAAGTCTATAATATATAACTAAACTATTGTTGTCTATAAAGTTAATAAGGTTTTCAAAATGTTTAAGAAGCTTCATTTAAAAATAAATTAAAATGCAGAGCCTCCCGGACAAGTGGCCAGGACCCGGGCAGTGTGAGTGCCACCGAAAATCAGCTCGCTTGCCACCTTCGGCACACGTGCCGTAGGTTGCCTTCCTCTGTTTTAGAATATTGGGTTTGCCAGATATACACTAGAGGTAAAGAAGAATATTTCTGCAAAGTTTTTGAAAAAAATCAAATATCTTGAATAACAGGTTATTAAAAATTTTGGATATAAAATTTTGGTTTTTGTCTAATATTTATTTTTATCTAGCTGAAAAAGGCTTGTTGCTATCCTTGCCAACTCTTCAGATAAATCTCCTAGAAAACTTGTATACCAGTTATGATTGAAGGAAATGAACTTCAATAAGCAAAGTTATCAATGCTCTTTGTTGCTAATTTTGTACTAATTCCTACTCCCAGTGATAGCAATAGCACTTGTTTTGCCTTTCACTTCAGTCCTGAAAACTAAAATAAATAATAAACTCCCTTCAGTTGTATATTCTGAGGATTTTAAAAGTTAATCTTCCACAGAAACAGTCTAAACCTCAGACTAGGGTGCACATGTAGTTCTTAGTCTCAGTGTAATGCAGTTATCCTAAGGGGAAAGAAATAACAGCATAAATCTCTTTGAGCTGAGGAGTTCACTCCCACTGTTAAAAGTCCACTGAAAGGCATGTCATGGTAGTATTGGAAACCATTGTCCGCCTACATGAGACATGATTCCCAGCTTGTGTGGACAGATATGCACTAGCTCTACTTGGGCTAGCACTCTAAAAATACCATGGCTATAGCAGCAAAGGCAACAGCTTGGGCTTACCAGCTGAATGCATACCCAGGGGTTGTGGGATTGTATTCCAGGAGCCAGCCCGAGCTGCTGCTTGTGCTGCTGCATACATATCCAGAGTCTTGGGCAGGATTGTACTTGAGTGCCTAGCCTGAGCTGGTGGCCATGCCACCACAGCCACGCTTCATTTGATAACTTCAAAATGCAGCAAGCAGGAGCAGACACCTGAGTGAGAGCTACTCAAAGGAATGACACCACAGCACAGCTGCAGTAGATACAGCAACTCCTGTGACAGTGTATGTTGAAAAATATTATCTAATGCAGAAAATAAAGAGAAAACAAACCAGTGTACCACTAGTGACCTTTCACTGGTCCAGGAGTCTATAGTTTCATGAGCTGATGCCTTGCAACATATCCACCCCTTCAGCTACCTCCTTTTTGGGACTTGATCATATAGGAACAAAGACACAAAGCCTGAATCTGGCAGTTTGTCTACTGGACATAATGAGATAAGAAGAGCTGGTATTCAGATTAAATCGGTACCATTCTTCTAGCACAGGGCATCAGGCATATATCACAATTTGCTACCCCTATGTAAGCAGAGTCAGGATAAGCTCTACCCTGACATCTGGTGGAAAGAATGTCAGAGAGTGTATTTGCATAGGCACGCCTAACCTAACCCAGACTGCCGAGCTGTGGGACTGCTTGGTGACAAATGACTCACCCTCAGTTGGGTGGTACTTGCTAGACAAGGGACATGGGTTCCAAAACCCAGTGAATTGAGAGAGGTTGGGGACTGGTATGTGTGCCTGGTGGTGCAGTCTCCTTGTGGAGCCAGAAGCACCAGTTCCACCCCCTTCTCTCTCCACTGTGGAATGTCAGAGTTGATTTTTTTTATTCCCTCAAGAATCTAAATACAGGTTACTGAGCTGAACTCACTTTGGGCTAATGGTGCACTAGCACTGGGGCTCCCCTACTAAGAGCTGAGATCACTAAGAGTTGAAATCACTAAAGAGCTGAAATGACTGAGCTGAGAGCACTGAGTACTGTGCTAACTAGTGGGGGAGCCTGAAGCGATACTGTGGAACAGAGCAGCTGGTGGAGTGGAGCAGTTGCGGGGACGGCTGGAGTGGATCACGGGACAGCTGGTGGCAGCAGAGCGGCTGGCAGAGCGGAGTAGCTGTGGGACGGGTGGAGCAGCCCACAGAGCGAGCGGAGCCGAGCAGTTTGCAGAGAGAACTGGAGCAGCTCATGGAGCAGAGCAGCTGGTGGAGTGGAGCAGTTTCTGAGGATGGCTGGAGGAACAGAGTGGAGCAGCGGGTAAAGCGGAGCAGTTCGTGGAGAAGGCAGAAGCAGAACCCACGGAGAGGCAGGGCAGTTGGCCCCGGACCACGTAAGGTGCCCCTTTCTGCCCAGGCTGGGGGGAGGGACCTCTACAGATAAACTCTCGAACTCTGGGGTGGCATTGACCAGAGACTTTTGGGTTGTTGGACTTTGGGGTGATTGGACTTAAAACCCTAAGGGGAAAAAGGACAATGCCAAACGTACTTGGAGGTGGGTTTTTTGTTTATGGTTTGTGTTATAACCCTGTTTGTGGTGTTTCTCCAATGGAATGCCGCATTGATTCCTTCCTTTATTAAAAAGATTTTGCTACACTCAGACTCTGTGCTTGTGAGAGGGGAAGTATTGCCTCCTAGAGGCGCCCAGGGGGGTGTGGTATGTGAGGTCCCAGGTCACTGGGTGGGAGCTCAAGCCGGTTATGCATTGGTTACTGAAACGGAACCCCTGGATACTGAACCCAGCCCTTGTTGCTGCCAACTCAGAGGGGCAGAAGGGTTACACCTAGACCAGAGGATGACAATGGTGAGAGGTAGCAAATTGTGACACATGATTAATACATTCTCATGGTGCACTGCACTCTGAATTAGTACAAGCACTCCTGGTGAGTACACTCACACCGACACAAGGAGCCAAGTAGGCACGTGCACAAGTGACATACTGACTGTTGTGACTATATGCTGATGCAAAGTGAGTTAACAAAAGTTTGTAATGTAGATATAGCCTTAAGTATATCAGTGGTTCACAAAATGGGGTTCATGAACCCCTGGGGGTTCACAAAGTGTTACAGGGGGTTCTTGGGGAAAAAATTCCTTAATGGCGGACAGAGCTGTCCCTAGGGACCCCGGGCAGCATGGGGCCAGCAGGCTGGAGCCCCTACACTTCCAAGAGCTAAGCAGATCAAAGCAAGCATATCTACCACACGGAGGAGACTGCACCTCCCTTTCCAGGGAGTCTTGAAAGTTGATATTTTTTGCTGTTTTTTAAATTAAATAGGCAGCTAGCATTGTTTTTAAAATTATTATGAAGAACAAGTTTAAGCTTTGTTGTAATGTGCGTTGTTTGCCTGGACTGCTCAACACCTGAATGCTTATGTAGGAGGAACTCTTTGAGTTGGCTTCTTAAATACCTTCATGCTGTTTCACATCTGATACTCCTTGATGAAATGTAGGAGCCTTGTCTTATAATAGTCTTATTCAAAGTGATACAAGCTACAAAAATGAGATCTTGGAAGAGAGTGTTGCTGTTTTCATAATGTAATAAAAATACTGTAATAATAAATAAATTATAATAAATAGTGTGTAACAAGCATGTAAAAACCAAATTTTATATTTCCAAAATCACTACTTTTAAATTTTAACTCAGGTAAAGGAGAAAATCCCTAGAAATACTCATTTTTAGGAGGGGATTTACAAGACTTGACATTTTAGTGAAAGGGCTTCACAGGTTGTTAAAGTTTACAAACCACTGCCCTAAGCCCACCTCGCTTCAGTGACCCGTTGCCAGTCTTCATCTAATCCCTTTACACAGGGGCAAATTGCAGTCTGCCATGGCCACTCATCATCGGCCAGGGGGTTGGACCTGTTGCCTCTTCCTCCTCTGGCTGCCTCCCCACAGCCCTAGTACCTCCTCCGGCCCTGACAGCAAGGCCTCTGCCTGGGGATCTACCAGGCTAGAGCTCCCCCAGATCCTCCTGCCCTTCCCCAGTACTGCGCTGTCCAAAGTACCTTTTGCTCTTTCACAGTGCCAGGTCCATCTCTCTCCAAGACTGGAGAGACATTGACTATTTTCTGGCCCTGCAGCTCTTTTATAGGGCCAGGCCTGGCCCTGATTGGTTGCCTCCCAGTCTTTTCTGATTGGCTCTCCACCCCAGCCCTCTCCAAGGGCTGGCTTTTAACCCTTTCAGGGCTGGAGTGGGGTGACTGCCCTGCTACATGGGGGTGTATGTAAAATATTTCACTGAATCGAGTCTCCTATACCACCTCAGTATGTTATATCAGACAGAGAAGAGCTGCCTTATGTAGGCACTGGGATGCCTATGCCTTTAAGAACAGAGCCCTAGGAGGCAGGTGCTGAGACACATGGTCATGAGCGAGAGGAAATAAAAAAGCCCCTCTGCTCTCTCTCCATTTTTGTAAACATTGTTATTCCCTCTGTGACACCCTGTGCCATGGTTTTGCCCTCTGGCAGCCCCTCAACCCTGCTCTTAAACCTGGCTCTACCCTTCATCCCTGATTTTACCCCTGGGCCCTTCTCCTGCCCAGTCTCCAGCTGTTTTACAACCCCATGCAGTCAGTTTCTGCCCCCTGCTCAGATCCTGCCCACCCGCCCTCCAATTTGCGCCCTTTGACCTCCTTTAGCCTATGTGAATAGCAGCAGATTTTAATCCCTAGAAAGGAAGGGCAGCGGCTTCAGCAGATGTTACTGAGCATGCTCAGTCTATGTGAGCATGCTCAGTACAAGCCAAGCAGCCAGCAGGCGTGCCATGTCTGCCTGCCGCCCTGCTGAGCTCCTAGCGCCACGGGGAGAGACTACTGTGGCTGGGGTTACTGGGCCCACGATCCTGCCTAGAGGTGGCGGGTGTTGAGCACCCTTGGCTCTGGCCAATGCCAGTGGGCCCAATCCTGCAGGGGCAGGCAATGCCGCTGGGCTGCCCCATTTTTGTGCCCCCGCCAGCTCTGAGCCCTGGGCAGCTGCCTCACCCTAGTTACGACCCTGCTTCCGTATAGCAGTTTCTTCAGGATGGCCTGATCATAGATTTCAGAGGCAGCTTCCTGAAGGGACATAAATCAGCACTCAGTTTAGTTTGCATATAGATGGAAGAATTGTAGCCACCTCATCCTCATTTGGCAAGATTTCTCAAAGCGGCAGAGAAAATCAATCTATAAAAGTATTCCAATCTCTGACATGGATCCTTAACTAGTATTGAGGCTCATAATGAACATTCCTTCTAGATACTGAGCTCAGCACTTCTCAGCTTCCTGACTACTAAAGAGGTTTTCCTAGTGGCCATTACTTTCAATTGGAGAGTAATGGAATTAGCAGCCTTGTCAGTCAAGCCTTAATTATGCTCCATTTGGACAAAGTGGTCCTCAATACATTAGAGAACTTCATACACAAAAGAGATTGCATTTTTCATAGGACACAAGGCAAAACACACAAAAAAGGTGAGGAGAAGTAGGGTTAGAGGTTGGTGACACATTTTGGGTGTGTATACAGAGCCCACTAGTTTATTTTAAGAGGTTGAAGTAACAAAGGAAGTGATACATTTGGTACTATTGAAGTCAGTAGCAAAACACACATAGATTTCAGTGAATCTAGGATTTGGACACCCCCTCACTCCCAGTGTCTATTTGGATCAGATGCGTTATTCTGTGACCAAAAGCCTTCTAATTCCTGAAAGTGACAAAGTACACTTTACCAGCTAAACCAAAGATTACATTTCACCGGAGCACTGCTCTTAGCTGTTGGCTTATGTTTCCTTTTATATGCTCTGGAAAGGCTTACAGATGCCAGGTATTTCCATGCCCTGTGCTTGTTAAGCTTTACCTCACAGTGGAGCTCCAGTGATCTCTGACATCATCACTCTCCTGTCCTCACTCCCAGCCTGAGATGGGTAACACTCCATAATTAAGGCTAAAATTTTGTCATAGATATTTTTAATAAAAGTCATGGACAGGTCATGGGCTTCCATGAATTTTTCTTTATTGCTCATGACCTATCTGTGACTTTTATGAAAAATATCCATGACAAAATGGGGAGCTCAGCTGCAGGATCTGCCCACTGCCCACAGCATCTGGGCAGCTACAGGAGCTTGCTCTGAGCTCTGGGGCCCCCCAATTCCTGTGGGGCTCAGAGATCCAAAGTCCCTCCTCCACCCACAGCAGCTGGGAGCTCAAGAGTCCCCCCTTGCCTATGGCGGCTGGGAGCTCTGGGGTATCCCTGCGGCAGCCAGGAGTTGTAGCCCTGCCACGTTCCAGGGTCTCAGTGAAAAAATCGTAGCCTTATCCATAATACATTCATATATCAAAAAATACATGATAGTAAATGTTATAAAAATGATATAAAAATTGTATAAGCATGTGTTTGTGATGGCATTTTATGTATGATCATATGTAGTTTATGCAAATAATCTAAAGCATAAGTGCCAATAAAACTTTGGTAATTTACCACACAATCATATTTTTCAAATATGATTTCTCAAATTTCCACTGGCACATGTGCATAGTTAAGTTCAGTAGAATTTCATTTTTAGTGTTTAGCTGCATGAGAAATATGATTCATATGATGTGTTAGAAATGAGCTGGCCTGGGGTTGGGGAGAGGAAGAAATACAAGCCTTACCTCATTCCATACAGAGAATTTCTTCTCTCTCTACCATAAATGAAGGTGAGTAGGGAATAAAGCAAAGTGCTGAAGAGCTAATGACATCAGAATACTTCAGTAAGTGCTGGTTGCTGTGCTTAATTTATAAGCTGGTGTCAAAAACAGATAGTTAAGGGTTAATAGAACAGGAGTACTTCATGTCTCTTTTGACTGTAAAGGGTTAACAAGTTCAGTGAACCTGGCTGTCACCTGACCAGAGGACCAATCAGGGGACAGGATACTTTCAAATCTTGAGGGAGGGAAGTTTTGTGTGTGCTGTTAGTTTTTGGTTGTTATTCTCTTTGGGTTCTGAGAGTGAGCAGACGTGTAACCAGATTTCTCTCCAATCTCCCTGATACAGGTTCTTATAGATTCAAAATAGTAAGTACTAGGTGATAAGGCGAGTTAGGCTTATGTTTGTTTTCTTTATTTGCAAATGTGTATTTGGCTGGGAGGAGTTCAAATGTGTATTTGGCTGAAAGGATTTTAATTTGTACTTGTATACTTAGGCTGGGAGGGTATTCCCAGTGTCTATAGCTGAAAGACCCTGTAACATATTCCATTTTAAATTTACAAAGGTAATTTTTACTGTTTTTCCTTCTTTAATTAAAAGCTTTTCTTGTTTAAGAACCTGATTGTTTGTTTTTTTTATTCTGGTGAGACCCCAGGGGGCTGGGTCTGGGTCTGGATCCACCAGGGAATTGGTGGGGAGAAAGGATAATTTTCTCTCTGTGTTAGGATTACTTTCTCTCTCAGGGAGAGTCTGGGAGGGGGAGAGAGAAGGAGGGGGGAAGGTGGATTTTCCTCTCTGTTTTAAGATTCAAGGAGTTTGAATCACAGTGATCTTCCAGGGTAACCCAGGGAGGGGAAGTCTGGGAGAGGCAACGGTGAGGGAAAGGGTTTACTTTCCTTGTGTTAAGATCCAGAGGGACTGAGTCTTGGGGGTCCTCGGGCAAGGTTTTGGGGGGACCAGAGTGTACCAGGCACTGGAATTCCTGGTTGGTGGCAGCGCTACAAATACTAAGCTGGTAATTGAGCTTAGAGGAATTCATGCTGGTACCCCATCTTTTGGACGCTAAGGTTCAGAGTGGGGAATTATACCATGACAGGTGGGGTTCAAGCAATTAGGTGCCGGGGCTCAAGAAATATTTTTATTTTCATAACTGAGGTAATAAGCCTAGAGGTGTGGAGGCTATGAACTGCCAAACTGAGAAGTTCAGGGACTCAGGTTGACAAACCCTGGCACAAATTAAGCACTGGCTAGTTGGCTTCTTCCTGTATGGGTATGCCAAGGGGAAATGGGCCTCTGAATTCTTTCCCCATTTTCTTATCCCAAAGCAGAGAGAGGCATAATTTGGCTCTATATTTTTAGATGCATACTATAACCTATAGTGGATTTAACTTATTTTAAATCCATGAGAAAGCAATATGTGGACAAACTATAATGGGTTACACCTACAGAGAATAACAAAGGAGTTTCATAAAATTATCAGTCTTTTAAGTTAACCAAGTTCTTTTGATTCTCACCCATAGGTGGTGGGTATAATAGGCCAGGGGAGGCTAAGCCTCCCCTGTGGCGCAGTTGCTGACCCACCGCCTTTGAAAGCACAGATGCCTGGGCTGTGGTGGCTCCACCTGCGCTGTGCCCCAAGCCCCCCTCCCACTTTTCACCTTTGGCCCCACCCATGCTCCACCTCTTCTAGTCCCTGCTCCACCCCTCCACCGAGGTCTCTACTGCTCATCTCTTGCTGCATCCCTCCTCTCCTCCATCCCCTATCCTGAGGCACCTGCTGCTTGCTGAGTCCTTCCCCTCCTCCATGGAGTGGAGGAGAGGAGGGATGCGGCGAGCAGCAGGTGGGGTGTTTTCAGGGGAGGAGGGTTGGAGTGACTCAGCAAGCAGTGCGGGGGGCCTTGGAGGAAGTGGGGTGGAGGAAAGAAGGGATGTAGTAACTCAGCAGGTGGGGGGCCCTTTGGGGGAAGGGGTGAAGGAGGGGAGGGACTCGGTGGGCAGCTGGCGAGGGGGCCAAGCGTGAGAGGGGTCTGGGGCGGAGCAGGCGTGGCATGTGGGTGTGGCCTCAGGGTGAAGCAGGGGGCGGGGCCACCATCTGGATGCCAGGGGAGCTTCTGGCTCTTGGGTCAGCCTCCCCAAATGCCAGAGCCACGTGCTGCCCATTCGCTTATCTTTATTAGATGAAAAAATTTTAACTTTTTAAAAAACTTTTTAAACTTTTAAAAAACTTTCTAAACTAACAAAAAAATGCATTATGCTGAGTACATAACAGTTAACCCTACAGAGTATTTACTTCTCACAAACTGGTAAAAAGTTAGCACTTGGCTCCCCCAAAGTTATAGGTATACCACATGTAGGCCTCACAGTGCTTCCACACAGCTTTGTAGGAATGTTTTGTCTACCTTCCTTGGGAATTGTGCCCAGTACTGTGGTTTTAGATTCACTTAAACTGTTTTTGATTGAATTATCATTTTGTCTATAGTATTTTCAATATAACATATTAAATTGAATACAATCTATTTTATATGTTTACCTATGGTATTTAAACAGGAGAGGCTCTAAAAGCAACTCATAGCAGCATGAACACAAACTAAATAAACAAACATTTTATCAAGTAGAAATTGTGTTATTTAAAAAAAAATTTAATAAAAAGCCTGCAGTATACCAGAGCATATTTACATATTCAGCAAATTTCTCTATAAATTACAAAATCATTCTAACTTACATTCATAATTCAAAAATGATTATTTTAGGATCATGTGAACCATCTTTTCACTTCACTCCAGAGGCACATGATAATTTAAAGAGTAATTCTTTATACCTGACATTTAATGTGCCTCTGAGACTTATTATTCTTACCCAAAAGGTTGCTAAACATATTTAAAAATTTAGCTAGTAACTAGTGCGAGGGCTGTGTTCTTCAAAATTCATGTTTTCCCACTTAATCCTCTCTGCCTTGGCAGAGGACGTATTTGGATATCTTCCAGTGCCTATTTGCAAGGCTCTCTCCCACAGGAACTTTGATTAGAAATTAAAAGGAGAAAACACTTTGTCACCATTAGGTGGCTCACTATGAATGTGCTTGTGATTGTACCATTAATGTCACCCCTCCTCCACTTTCCCTTTGCTTTCAATCCCTGCTGCTTCTGCTATGAGCTTTTCTACAATGTGAGTCATTTACAGGAAGGAGAAAAAGACTCTGCCTTTGAGTTCTAGAATAGTAGAAACCTGGGTCTTATTCTAAAGATAGTGTTCACAAACTGGAGCCTAAGCAGAGTGTTCTATTTGCCTCACATAACTGCTTGCCCCTTTGTTTCTTGTGTCCTTGGCAGAGGCTGAAAGAGCTGGGCCTGTAATACTTGGGCCCTGCTGTGCCACTTAAAGAAATAATAAGCCATTGTCTTCATTAAGTAACCCTTGTTTTAGCAAACAGAATCCAGATACTGAAAAGGGAACCTTTTAAGGGAAGAGAATTAGAGAAAGGGATGCTTTACAAAATTCCCTTGAGAAACTGCTTTGTTTCCACTATTTTATTGGTACTTACTGAGAAGATTCATATTCAAATAGGTTGGGGTTGTGAATCGGTCGTTTGCACATTCTCATGCACCCAGGAAGGCTATGATTATGGCTAATTACAATGACGAATGAAATCCTAACAAGAGTGCTCAATCAGATTGCTGTTCATGCATGAAGTAACTAAGGCTAGCCAATGGAGGTGTGATTTTGGTAATTACAAACAATGTGTTTAAGTTGAAAAAAGTTTAGTAAATCTGCTCAAGACAAAATAAGGTCTAATTAATCACTTTAAGTTTTGAATTCTCCAGATCATCTGCTTACTCTGTTCATTTTAGCATTCTTTTAATAGACTTGATCTAAGGGATAAGAATGCTTCCCTGTTGTCCACATTTTCACTGGATAGAAGAATGCAACTGTTTCAGTGTTCCAAAGTCTCCCTTTGTGACTGTCATGTTTCAACCTGTTTTTAATGTAAGTAGATGGAATGCTAGAAAAATAAACATGCTGTTATTTGCTTTGTCTACTGTGTCATTATCTGTTTGGGAAAAAAGCAGTTTTAAATAAAGTTGCTCTGAGATGTCATAGAAATATTAATCTAGGGCCCAGTCCTACTCCCAATGAAGTAAGTGGGAATTTTGCCATTTATATCAAAAGTAGATGGCTTGAAATCTTAGAAGGCATATAAATGTGTTCACTCATTATTGAGTATTTGCAACATAGCTTGAATTTTATATCTCCTTGTTTTTGAATAAGGAAATACCATAAATTGCATTTTCAGTTTTTAAACAATTTCATCTTTAAAAAGTTTAAATGTGTATCTCCCTGGGAACAAAAGAAGGGTGTGATAGGTTATATTAAAACTCCCTTCCCCAATCTTAATATAGACATGCAGGTACTTGGGCCAATTTTTATATACACGTGATCTTTAAAAGTCAGTTTATGCTAATGTAGTGACTACCATAACAATCATGAACTATAAACCCAAACTGAGTGCATCAAACATAGCGGGAGTATTTCCTCTATTAGGCCCTGATCCTGCAAATGGATCTACCTGGACAAAGTCTCATTGACCTAATCAGATCCCATTGCAGGATTGTGGGTTTACACAGTAAACTCTTTAGAACAACAGCTGTCTTCATTTTTGTGTGATGTACAGTGCTGAGCCCACTGTTGGTGCAAAATAATTACCACTTCCAAAAAAATTCCCTAATGGCAGACGAGCTAGCCCTACGGACCCTGGGGGGCACAAGGCCAGGAGCCTGGAGTCCCTGGACTTCCAAGAGCTAAGCTGCCAAAACCACATACCACTTGTGACTGTGTGTGTCTCTCTATTTTTAGATAGCCAGAGAGATATTAAATTAAATAGTAAATATTTGTAATGTACCTTGAAGATAAGTATTCAAAAGTATTATATAGTTGTAATCACTGTGAAATAAATTATTTTGTCTGTAGCCATATAAAAGATTGCAAATCATAGAAGAAATAGCATTTATTTTGAACCTTTGATTTTTGTAAGTGGAATCTCCCCACTGTTCTGTGCTGGGGCCATTTCTATCATTCCAAACATGTCAGTAATTTTTAAATAGAATCCACAGTACCACAGAAACGTCTTCTCTTTCTCCTCATATGTTGATCTGATAGAAAAAGAAATTGAAAATGATACTTGCTATATCCATTGTTGACGAGGGATAGTTTTAATCTCTGATATTTTACAATCTGTTAGAGTTAGAAATGATAAGGCTACTTAGAGAGCAAGGTGGGTAAGGCAATGTCTTTTATTGGACCAGCTTCTGTTGGTAAGAAAGATAAGCTTTCAACCTTACACAGAGCTCTTCTTCAAGTCTGGGAAACTAAGTCAGAATCCTATTTAGGCGCTCAAGATGCAAGAATACAAAAAATGGTGCCAATAAGCATTTTTTCTAAAATCTTCCTCAAATAATTTATTTGTACTACGTGGATGTGAGGAGTAAATTTTTAGTGGTACTTGTTTGGAATGACCTATATAACTCACTCATAGTCTTGCCATTCATGAATAAAACTATTATCCCAAATTCTTCTAAACTAAACTAACTATTACACTAACCAACAATGTATTGTCTGTCTATAAATCTAAAGTATGTATATCAAACACATACACTGAGATGTTAATTGCAGAAGCATATAAGAATCTCCATTTATAATGCATACTTGACTACCTCACCTGCCCTTTGCCCACTAATTGATCTGCTTTTGACCACATCTGTAAGAATCTTCAAACAGCCACTTTCTATTTTGAAAAGTAACCTTTCAGAAATATTTTCTCCTTTCTCTGTAAATGAAGATGTCTCCCTCAAGTTACACAGACCAGAAGTCCAAGACAGGCAATAATCATTCCTAGACCAGTCAGGGCCAATAATTCATTAGGACACACTAGCAATGGGAGTGTTATTTCATTAGTTAGCCAGAGAATGCTCTGTCTGGTGGGTTAAAGCACTTGTCTTTGGCCTTGATAGATTGTGAAACTGTGACATTAACATGTACAGAAAAACTGTTTTAGGTACATTTGTTACAGGTTTATAAGATTTACCAATTATAATTTTCTCTCTAAGACTTGATTAGTTGAGATAATAGTAGTGAGAGCCTTACAAGCTGAGAGAGAAGAAAAAGATTAACAATAAATTTCTTTTACAATGCCAAAACATTTCTAAAATAGTTTTTCTCTGCAATTTGAGGCTTTTATAGAATTCATGATGGTGATTTGTGGTATAAAATTTCAACTGGCGCTCGTTTTGGATAGCCTGCATATTGCCTACAAAACCTTTATTTCACAGCATCATGTTTTCTCTGTGTATAAAGTGTAGGTGGGTGGATTGGGGGTACTATATTAACAAAACTATATGATAGATAAATTAATTTGACAAATAGGGGATTTGAGATATTACTTTAAAGCTGGAAGAAATTATGTTCATAACCACTAACAAAAACAATACAAAATATAAGTTAGACTTGAACCAATTAATTATATTCATGAATTATTTGTAGATCTTTGGTGAAATCTTAGAAAAGTGATTTAGGGAGCTCTCCAGTAGATAGGTGAAATTAGATTGTATTTTCTTGGGCTAGTTCCTGTGGCAAAAAAGTAAAACATATAAACTGTCCATAATTAGAGTTAAAATCATTCATCACTTTTAACTGCAGGAATGTCTAAGAACCTTAGACAATCGGGCATGAATTACAAATGCAGGAAAGGAGTCTAACAGCCCGTGGACAGTGTGAGGCCAGTAGTGGTCCCCAGCGTGCCGAGACTGGGTCTTCTCAGAGTCGGGTTGCTTGGGAATGCTGCCCAAAGTGAGTGGTAAACTCCATCTAAGGCTAAATACTGCATGAGACCGAAATGCAGGAAAGATTCTCTTCCACTTTTCTGGCTAATGTGCCTTTCTGAGAAGCACAAAATGGCTGAAAGCTGATCTAGCTATCTGATCATTCTGATGATGGGGAGCTCTCAGCTACCTTAAAGCCAACATAATTTGTATCTGCACCAACTTTTTCCCTCATACATGGCACGGCATGTTGGGTGAAGGGCACGTTAGCCCTCCGCCATTTCATAGCTGATATATGGTCCTTTGGAGATTGTAGCCAGCTGACATAAATTAGAGTAGCTACAAGGTTGCCCAAGGCCAGGGCAGCTTGAGAATCAGGAAGTTGCACACAACTCCTTAAATACCCATTCTTCCCTGAGTAAAATGGATCTTGGCATAAGAGTGATTCTTGGCTGTGATACCTATACAGTGCAATATACGTAAAGCAATCTAGTGATTTATTCGTATACTATTTATTACACTTACACTGAATGACAACATTCTGGTAGTGAATAAAATAAAGCCTTACATTTTCAGTGTGGCTATCCATTTCCTTCATAATTTTTTCATGATGATAAACATTATTTTTATTCTTTGCTCATTTTTGTTAGGCCCTATTATGCCTTTGCTATTTTTGTCTCTTTCCTGGGGCAACACATTCTTTAAGTGGTTAATCAAATCTGCTTGTTCTGTCACATGTATACTTGTGATACTATAAAAATAATACATAATGATAAGGTCAGAATAGACATAGATTACTTTTTATCTGGTAACTGCTATTCAGTTTCCAAATTCTGCCTTAGTTTATACCCAATATAACCTACTAACTTCTGTAGAATTGCATAGGGTTTAGGACACAGCAAAATTTTCCTCAGAAGCTCAATCTGCTTTTATAACAAAATTTGTAATCTTGGTTGTCAAGATGATTTTGTGGATAGCTGTGTGCATTACTATAAATTAAGGATACATGCTTGGAAATAACCCTCAAAATGTCATTCATTCCTCAAGTTAGTTGAGACAGGTTTTTGCAGAGGCTGCAGTTCTAATCTGGTGGAGAGGTAGTAGGCCTAGCCAAATGCCGTTTTTCTGAGATGAGTAAAAATAATAAATAAAATGATAATGCAGTGGTTGGATGGAAATTTATTTCTAATTACACAAATAGAAATAGGGATAATGAAAATGAACAACAAAATTCAAGAGGCAGTGGTAAAGTCTAAAAAGCCACATATTTTCCCTGACAGTTTTTTTTTTCATATTATAGATTTAGGTTCAGGAGGATAATAGGATTTCTGTGTATGTGAATACTTTTTTTTTTTTAATGAAAAATACTTCATTCAGTAGAAGACTTAGAATTGTTCATTAAATTCAAAGTGAAAAGTTAATTTTCCAGTAGTTCCCACAGTTCAATAAAGAGAGGTGCTTCTTATTATTTTGTTAATCAAGGCTAAAAGGGTGCAGTTTTCTTTTAGTGTAGGTGTAATACTTACAGTTTGGGATGATTTCACAACCAGGCCACTTTGAAAAGGTTTATTTCATTCTGGAGCAAACATGATGTGGAGAGAGCATTTGTTTATATATACAAGTTTCATCATAATATAAAGATATCTTTTTAATAAATTGTAATTGTGGCAGGAAAAAAAAAGCACATGGAAGTAATGCTTTAGGTTTCAAATGTTTGAAAGTTTTCTCTAGTATGAGAGTTCTTCCTTAAAATTCTAATAACCTTGATAAGTGCTCCATTAATTTCTAATAATAAATTTGAAGTGCTGCCAACATCTTAATTTAAGGTATATCTTTGAAGAATTTACACTGTATAAAATAATTAGAACAAGGGATCTTCAGAGGCTCTCTCAATTTTTATGTCTTATGAATAGAAAAGGCCTCTGCTTATCCTTCCCATATAAACATTGCTACACACCATATACAGATTTTTAATTTTTTTTCCTGTGGTATTTTACAGCAAATGTTATTGCAACCTTCCAGCACAGGCACTTAAAGTACTTGTTTGCTAATAGACTGATCCAGTTTGTTCACTAGCAATGAGACTGAATCCTAGCTGAACTGATTAGGTTGGAACTTCATGTGCAGCTGCTGCAGCTTCTGCATTTTAACTGTACTTGTTGAAGACCTGAACAACAGTATTCCCTTCAGGACAGTTTAAAAAAAAAGAAAGAAAGACAAACAGCTGAATTCTTGCTTTTGTTACTAACCCAACAGGAACTGACATGTACTGGTTGCTGGGTAACGTGCAGCTGCTCCAGTAAGAATATCCTGTGGCAAGTGTTCCTCTGGGCAGTGGTATTTAGGACTATGCCTTCTACAGAAATAGGAAATGGTATCTACGCAAATACAGTCAACTGAAAAAATGTGTCATCTCTGCTGAAAGCCTTACCTGACATATCAGGAACTCTTTTTTTTTTTTAAATGTAAATAAGGTGGCATGGTAAAACCACTAAATTGTTGGCATCTATTGACTTCAGTTGTATTATGTTACAGTGCAACTGAGTTACAGTGAGACATCCTAAGTTAGGGTAACTTGTTAACAAGAAGCTATTGTTTCTGGCAACATGAGCTGGCATACTATAGTTAAATAACATCAAATAGGCATTTACAATCTTGTATTGACTTACTAAAAGTGTCATATGACTATGCAGGTAAATACTACCACATAGTCTGGAATTTCTCTTCAACTTCTCTTCGCAATCTTAAAACTATGGATCAGTATGCCAAGAATATTTGAATAAATCAATCCATTTAAAAACCACAAAAATACTTTTAAAATGTCTTTTCTTTCCTCCTGTTAAGTTCTTTCTCAGCTCCCCTCTCCCTGCTGCTGCCCAGGAAATCTGCCCCAATCCCATAATGCTGCTCCCGTGGCTAATTAGCTGAGTTAGTTTAATTTTTTATTGTGAAATTAATCCAGTTGATTTGTTGAGTGGGAGGAGGGGAGCAGAGTACTTTTGTATTTCACAGGAAAACTGCTGGTTTAAAAGTTTCAGAAAAATGGCTGCAGATCTCTTCAACACTAAGTTCTTCCCACCCCAGCCAGCACATGCAGCAATCAACTGGGTTAACTTTAATTTTGTATTCAGATATTAAACTGGGAGCATCAAAAATCTCCTGGCTTAATATCTCAAGCACGGCACTGGAGAAAATGCTAGGAACCAGCTGCTAAATGTTGACAGAGAATAAGTCATAAAGAGAATACAATCCTAAAACAAAGCACTAAGTAAAACTTTAAAATAGCATTGTGTATAACTTGATTTAATAAATGTTCATCATTTAACAAAAATCCAGATCCAATTAGTCAGACTTGCAAACAGTGCATTTGCCCATGTATCTGCTTGATGGTCAGAGTACTCTTAATGGGACTTGCAGCAATCAAGTCTCTTCAAAATAGGAAGAAGATAAGACTGAAAAAGGCAGGACCCTCCAGGGAATGAATAATGGGAGAAGTGCAAGAAATTGGCACTGCCCATCTCCTCAGACCTCTAAAACAATTTACTCCTTCCTTTAGAAATGTATAAAGTCAGCAGTGCAAAAATCCCTAGGAATTTAGAGGTATACAGTGTAAGAATAGTTTAAATATCTTTTTTCATTATAAATATAGCTATTTAAAACTATACCTATTTCATCATTGCAGTGAGACATGACTGACCATGTAGTAAAATGTGATGGAATTCAAAGTGAGAGTCTTGTGACAATGGCACATCTAAAATGTGCAATAAACAGCATCACCACTCATTTGAAAGGTCTTGTGATTATAAAATGGGCTTTGTTTGCATTAAATACAATTGAGAGCTTGTTAAATAGTCTTTTGCTCCTCAAATAGCTTGGAAAGGTTTTGTTTTGGAAATAAAATGTAAATTTATAAAAATGAGACAAATAGTCTATTGTTCAAGAACCATTAACTGCCTCCCTTTTTTCACCCACCGTTCAGCACAGCTGTAAGTCTCTCCATTGCTTCTTCTGGCCTGATTGACTATTTACTTTTACAATTAAAAACTCGAGCTTCTGTGAATGGAGGTGAACCAAAACCCATGAATCCTGCCTAGCACAGGGGAAAAAAAGAATCAGTCTCCTAGGCATGCTTTTCCCACCTTCCCTTTTGGTATTTTGCATATTTGTTTCCTTGACCCAGATACTTTGCTTGTTTAAGTATGGAGTATTCTACTAACAGTAGAGGTAGTGTGTGTTTTAATTCAGATATTTATTTCACTAAATTTTAGTGAAATAAAATGAAAATAATTCTCATTATTACTTTTTCAACTGATCTGTACATATATTTGACTGGCAATAATTTAGGAAGACAAGTCATTTATTTAGGTCACTTAAAATTGAGTATAGAAAACTTCCCATTGACTTCAATGTGCAGTGGACCAGGCCATTAATGAAATTAGAAATGAGACAGGTCGTATTTGAATTCAGGGAACTTTGAATTCTAGAAGCAATGTCCTTTTACCTAGAGTACACTTCTAACTCTTTAACAGTCATATCCTTTGCTCAGCACACAGCTCAGGGAAGTTTCAGGTGCAGGAACTATGCTTCTGCTATGCCCCTCCTCTGTGTGTGGAATGATTAGTGGATCTAAGTAATCATCTCTTTACATCAATTCTCTCTCATCCCTTTATAGCAACATCATACAAAGTCTGCTGTATTCACAGACGTCTATCCTCTTAGGAGTATGGGGTGGGGTATCAGGATTTAAAGGGACAGAGCATAAAATGTATAAAATCCTGAAAATTAGGGAGAAACAAACAAAATACTCAGCATATCTACATTTTATGCTTGCATCTGTCATTAATATACATATTAAGATCCATGTGGTAACATACTCTATTTTTTTCTATTTTATATACATTATTGTACTGCACTCATCATTGTAGTATCTCAGCACCTTCCATAGGAAGTGGCCAGAGGGCCTAGGGAACTCTGCAATATTCAACTTGTGATTTCTGACAACGACACTCTTTAGGCTGAGACAAAGGCATACAGCCTTCAAATCTCTCAGATCCTGGGATCCCAGGCTGCTATGTGACAGCCCTTCACTTTGGATGTGAATTAAACTAAAGTGAATTAAGGCCCCTTTAACTCTGAATGAGGGTCTTCACACAGGAGTTTAATGTAGTTTAACTAATCTACTTCAAATTCACATCTTTAGTTAATTTAGATTAATTTTCCTGGATGGTCCACGATAGACATACCCAGAAACTCCTATAATACATAAAATAGGCTCTTAAAAGAGGCAGCAAAGCTCTCCAACTTGTGGCACTTCTGTGGATTGGCAGTTGTGGAAAGAGAGCTGTTTATTGTCTCTCTAGTTTAAATTCTTGGCAAATCCGCAGATATGTGATAATTTCTGGAAGCAGAAATTGGACCAAAATTTGCATCTTGGTACCTTGTAATGCCTGTAATAATAACTGGATTTGGAAAAACGTGATAAAAGTAATATAATCTGGTTTCTTGTTTGCAAAAATAATTCTCATAAAATCAGGATTAAAAACTTTAATTTCCCATTAGGCATATTGTCAGCAAAAGGAGGAGGAAATTGTGTCTTCTGTAGAGATAAGCAGTACATAAAGAAAATATTTTTTTTCTCTTATTGTGCTGAGATACATACAAAAGTAAGTGCAGTACAGTAACAGATAAATTTGATTAGTCATTTTGGTTATTATAATAAAATTAATTAATTATAATTCTTACAAGAAGTCTGTAGGGTTTTACAAATTCATACTCCATATCAGTCCACAGCAGTAAGAACAGAGAGAGGGCTAAGCCTTGATAGTATCATTTCTAGGAAAATCACATACAGAATAAAATCGCAGGTTTCAGAAGTCTTATTTAATTATTACTATGTAACCCTGATAAGATCACTTATGTTGACATAAATTTGACAGGATAATTTTCAGAAGTTAAAATTCATTTTTAGAGCAAAAGTATGATAAGGTTACAACTGTCAATGTAAAACATAATATGAAATTAAAATTTTACATATTAACTTTTTTTGTACTTGGTTACTGATGTATTTCTAGTAAAGATTTCAGTATACATTGGATCCTTTTATTTTCATAAAATGATCCTGGTAGTTAAATTCACAAATTTTCTCTAACAAGGAAGCTGCCTACTATAGCACTTGATTTTCCTGATGCTTAGAATTTTCAGAGCTAAGCAGCTTGATTTATTACTTCTCCTTTAGTCAATACTCAATACGAATATACTTTTATTTTTTGACTTACATTTTGTTTGGTTAAGTATTTCTACTATGGCTATAATCTTATAAAATTAATCCATTTATATTATCCCACTATATCAGAAAACACAAAGAAAACCAACACATCCATGCAAAATACCACCTCCAAATATCTGGGGTGAAATCCTGGCCCCATTGAAATCAACAGGAGTTTTGCCACTGACTTCAGTGGAGCCAGAATTTCACCTTTGCTATATAGTTTACTTCTTCCTAACTAGATTTCCATAACTCTTGTTTCTCAGGTACCTTTTTGAGCATGGATACCTATGGTATTCATTGTGGGTGCGCATGTGCTCTGTGCTCCTGGAACAGGAACTTCTTCAATAGCAGTGTCTATTGGGCTACATCTGCACCCTATGCATCCATATGTTCCCTACCGAGGGCATAAAGGGCAGTGCAGACTCAGTGTCTCTCCAGTTCCTTTCTGCTACTTGTGATTTGGGACAGAACAGCTCCTATGACCACATTCTGTAAATATTATAAATAGTTGTTAGATTGGTTTAGTTTTTAATCTAGTTAGGTGGAGATCAGGAGATTTTCTCCTCCTTGCTTTTCCATCATGTGGGGGCATCTATTGTGCTCAAGGTTCTAGGCTTTAGACCCCATTTGACTTGTGTAGAGGAGCAGTAACCCCGCGCCTGCCCTGAAGATAGAGACAAAAAATGTATTAAAATAATTCACCTTCTGATGTTTTATCCGAAGCCTCACTGTAACTTGGAAGATAAAAACCTCCATTCCTTGGATGTACGCAGGTCTCTAGCATTCTATCTGCACAGGAAAAAGCCCTTTTGAAAGTCTGAAACTATTCATCTTCCTCTCCAAACAGATGAAAGGAGATGCAATCTCTTACCAGTGAATCTCTAAATGGATTTTGGGTTGCATCCTCCTTTCTATGACATCATGGAAGCCCGGCCTTCATAGGTTGTCAGGGCTTACTCAGCCAGAGCTCAAGCTGTGTTGGGGTCTTCTCTGCCAGGGGTTTCTCTCACATCTGCAGAACCACAATGTGGGGATCCATTCACACCTTCATTAGACACTATTCTGTGCTTCAAGCTTCTTCTAGGGATGCTTCCATCAGCTTAGTGATCCTTTGATTTGTGGTGCTGAACACTTCTTCACATCTTCCTCCTAAACAAGCACTCTTGGGAGTCACTCACAGTGAATACCCATAGGGACCAGCACTCTAAGAAGAAAGGAAGGTTACTTACCTTATGGCAACTGGAGTTCTTTGAGATGTATGCTTCTTATGGATATTCACACCCCTCCCTCTTTCTCCGCTCCTTAGGTCCTCACAGGATTTGCAGTAGAGCAGCAACTAGAGAGGTAGTTGGTCTGTGCTGTCCTTTCTGCCCTTAATTTTGAGCACAATATGGTGTAGGGCGCACATGCGGACTATGGACACTGCTACTGAAGAATTTCTGCTCCCAGGTGCACAGCCTTCATATGCATCCACAGGGAATACCCATAGGGACCACACATGTCAAAGACCTCCAATTACTATCAGGCAAGTAATCTTCCTTTTCCTTTTTTACCTCAATAACTGGTTCATTCTTTTTGAGACTCATTATCTCTCTACATATCTTGTCTGATTTCATCTGCTCATATTATTTCAAAATCCACCTCTATTCCCAAACCTATTTCTTGTTCCCTGTCATGGAGTTCTCCCTGTTTGTGGCTTGGTCCTCTGTTCAGGTCACTGTAGTTTTTCCCTTCTAGGGTATCAATGTCTCTCTGGAGTGGCTGTCCAGGTATCAGTCCTGGCAGCCTTCCAGTTCCAGTCTATGCCCTTCTCAGTGGTTGGTTGGGAACCCAGGCCCACCCACTATTCCATGTTGACACCAAAGGACACTTCAGTCAGCAACCAAGATTTACTATATCCCAAAACTTTGCTGCTTTTTCCCTGGGCAGCCTCCTGTTCCACCTCTGTCAGGCTTTTTTCTGCACCACCCTTCTAGGTAGCCCTTCTTTCAGGGTCAGGATCCCAGGATTTCTACTTCTTTTCCCTCTCTAAGCCTAGAGAGCAACTGCAGGCATCCACACAGCAGCCCCTTCTGGCCTTACTTCCTGGCCTTATACCAGCTGCACCTGCTCCTTCCAAGCTGAGCTTCATCCTCAATCAGTGCTTGTCTATCAAGCCTAGCTCTCCTTCAGGTGTGGCCTGTCAGGTTAACCCCTTCTGAGCCATGTTAACCCTTTCCAGGCTAGAGAGGGGTGAACACCCAGTCACATTCCTCAATCTCTCACTGTCTATCCAGTGTCACATTTCCAAATGTCTCTGACATTTTCTCTTGACATCTGTTGCTGCCATTCCAAATTCACTTTGAAAATAGCGTAAAACTCATTTATTTTCCCAGTGTCTCTTCAGTTCCCTTCTTTTCTTTTTCTTTTGACTACTTCACTATCCTTCACCTTTCCCAGCCTCAACAATGTCATCTACTTGCTCCATCTGCCCCATTATTCAAGCCCTAGCTAAATATTTTAACTAGTACTACTTCCTTTTTAATATCACCCTAATCTATCCTCTCATCACAATTCCAGAAACTATAACTATTATCCATACTTTGCTAACTTCTTGGCTTGTTGCCTTCTCTTTAACCTCCCTGCAACTTCCCTCTTCTAGCATATTCAAAATGCCACTTCTAAAGTCATCTTGCTTTCATGCTGTTCTGACCACATCATTCCTACTGTTTTAATTCTTTCATTGGCTTCTTACCATATAAGATGTTGTCTCTGTTCTCATTTCCTCTTTACTTTCCAAAGTCTATCTCCTCCCACTATTTTTTTGTCTTCACCTATTCTGCCTCCTGTGCTTACAACAGTCTTCCTCACTTGTGTATATCAAATTCTATCTCTATTTCTCACTCCACCTTCAAATCACTCCTTAAAACCCCTTTCATCAAGAAAAATGTGTTCTGACCACTAATCATAATACCCTCTTTGTCCCTTATCCTGTTTTGTGTTACTTAGATTGTTGCATTCAGGATTGGGAATGTGTCTCAATCTGTTTGTAGGATAAATTGATAGCAATGCATAAGTAATTATTATTTATTATTAGTGGTGTAGTGGGGGACACTCAAAGTTAAAGTTGCTATAATGGCTTCATTCTTAGGCTCTGTTTTCAGTCATACTATTTTTCCAAAGACTCCTGGAGCCAAAATTATCCATGTTTCTGCCCAAGGGTGATTTCTTTTAAGTTCAAGCCAAAGTCATTCAACCATTTTTGAGTATGAGAGAAATGAAAAATATGTTACCAATTATTTTTAAAAAGAGAGAAAAAAGTAAACTTTCTTTTTAAATAGCACAATACCATATTTTCATGTTAACAATAAAAACAGAAACTTCTTCAAAAATTTAAATATACAGACATTTTCTTGCCATTCTTAATGCTATGTAGCTAGAGGTCAGTGAAGACTTGTAGACCAGCTGATAATTCTCTGCTCTGATCCAGTGAAGGATAGACTGTTCTTCTACCTTTTGCTATACTCTGTAGTTTTAGACCCTTGAAATTCTTGGTTTTTTATTTATTTTTATTTTTTTAAAAACCTGTTACTTTCAGTGTCTTTCCATATAATTTATTTGTCATGGCCAAGATTTCACAAATCACAAGTACAGTGTCCAAGAAGGAAAAAGAAAGTATGCTTTTTATCAGTAGTTGATGTTTCTAACTAATTAAAAAGAGGCACTCGTTAAGTTCAATATCTGTCATGAGGAGGAAAACTATGCCAGTGTCCTATGATTTTGAATTCTCACCTTGTTCTCCACAATCCCAACTATATTTCAGCCCATAACTGTCTTTCATTAATGTAGTGGTTAAGACCTCAAGATCTGAATATCTCTAGCTGAGTAACTCTCCTACTGCTTCCTGCATTCTTCCACTAAGTGATTCAAATTTTAAGTCAAAACAAGATAGAGTTTAACACATAATGTAGATACTTCTGAAGTAAGTCCAAGCTTTTAGATGAATCAGTTGGAACTTCCGGGAAGACTGAGTAAAAGCTTGGACCATTTATAAAAAGTTACAATAAATGCATAATCCTTAGTTTAAGAGAGATGGGATCCAAAAAAATGAGTCTTGCAATTAGCCAAACTGGTTTTGGCATCTTACTTCCAAATCGTACAATACCACACATCAGTAAAAATGAGAAAAGAGAAGCAAAATTCCAGTAAAACAAAGAAAAACGTTAACTTAAATTAAGTTAAGACCACCATGACGCACACTTGAGTTCTTTGTCAAGCTAGAGGTGCCAAAAATACCATTTCAAAGAGTTTTTATAGTGTAGCTTTGTGCTGAGCAAACTGCTGAATCTCTCTCTCTAGAGCAGTGGTTCCCAAACGTTAACAGCCTGTGAACCCCTTTCACTAACATGTCAAATCTTGCAAACCCCCTCTTAAAAATCAGTATTTCCAGGGTTTTTCTCCTTCACCTGAGTATAAATTATAAAAGCAGTGATCTTGAAAATATTAAGTTTGTTTTTAAGACATGCTTATTACACAATTTATTATTAATTATTATTATTAATCATTACAGTATTTTTATTACAGCATGAAAATGGCAACACTTTTCCAAAATCTCCCTTTCATAGCTTGTATCACTTTGAATAAGCCTGTTATAAGACAAGGCTCCTATGTTTCATCAAGGAGTATCAGATGTGAAACAACATGAAGATATTTAAGAAGCCAACTCAAAGAGCTCCTCCTACACAAGCATTCAGGTCTTGAGCAGTCCAGGCAAACAGTGCATGTTACAACAAAGCTTAAACTTGTTCATAATAATTTTAAAAACAACGCTAGCTGCCTATTTAATTTTGAAAACAGCAAAAAATATTCACCTCCCTTTCCATCTCTTATAAGGAGTCTTGATGTTTAAATCGCATCAGTGTGATAGATATGCTTGCTTTGATCTGCTTAGCTCTTGGAAGTCCAGGGGCTCCAGGCTACTGGCCCCGTGCTGCCCAACATCCCTAGGGACAGCTCTGTCCACCATTAGGGAATTTTTTCCTGAGAATTCCCTGTAACATTTCATGAACCCCCTGTAACATTGCACAAACCCCAATTTGGGAACCACTGCTCTAAAGGCTGTGTTTATATTAAAAAAAAACAGTAAAATAAACAGATTATTCTGAAAGCAATTATAATTGAATAGATACTGAGTTAACACATTACTATTGTTATTTTGTCTCCTCCTTAGTATCTCCTGTAATCTTGTGACTTTCTTTTTTAAAGTGCTATGTTTTATTATAGCATCACAACAATACAATTCTATTTAAATTTGTTAGCTTTTTTTTTTTTTTGCAAGCCCAGGTTAGGGGCCTTGAAATCATATTCAAGGTAAAAAGAAGTCAGGATTTTGTGTTGTGTTTTGTATTTTTTCCACCCAGAAAGTGTTTTGAACTTGTTAACTGGTGTAAATTTTGGATATCTAGAAAATTTTCACCATGTTCCATATGCCTTCTGTCCACACTTTAGATGTAACATAGCTCAATTTTAGAAAAATAGGGCCAAATTCTGCTGACTTAGGGGCATAGCTCAGTGGCAGTATAAACAAATTGTGCACCAAGTTGTCTAGCCTGAGTATATGATGACTTGATGCATAAGACTGGAGGAGGAGAGGACTCATTCCTACTTTGGAAATGGGAGATCATGATCTCCCAGGGATGGGACATGTAACTCCTACAAATCAGCTCATATCTTACCTCAAATAGTCCTACATTGATCCTTAGCTACTTTCCCCGTACTGGAGCTACAGAGGCTATCATCACAATAGTGACCCCTGGACAACTTCTATCAGGGGAGAAGGCAAAGTATAGACCGGGGTTCTTAACCTTTCAGAAGTGGTGTACCAAGTCTTCATTTATTCACTTTAATTTAAGGTTTTGCGTGCCATTAATACATTTCAATGTTTTTTAGGTTTCTCTCTCTGTCTATATATAATATAACTAAACTGCTGTTGTAGGTAAACAGGATTTTCAAAATGTTTAAGAAGCATTAAATTAAAATGCTGATCTTAAGCCGCTGGCCTGCTCAGCCCGCTCCCAGCCTGGGGTTCCATTCACCTAAGCTGGCAGCGGGCTGAGTAGGGCCAGCACCCCAGACCGGCAGTGGGCCGAGCTGCTCAGCCCGCTGCCAGTCTGGGGTTCCATCTGCTGGCTCCTGCCAGCCAGAGTCCCGGCTACTGGCCCCGCTCACCCCTCTGCCAGTCTGGGGTTCTGGCTGCTAGCCCCTTGCCAGTTGGGATCCCAGCCACCAGCCCCGCTCAGCCCTCTGCCAGCCTGGGGTCCTGGCCCTGCCCACATTCAGTGGGTACCTACCTTCTTCTTGGTTCTGGCCCATTCTCTTCCTCTCTCTCTCTCTGAACTGAACTGAGGGTGGGGGTGCACTGAGCACAGGGCTGAAGGTGAAGGAGCAGGCTGGGGATTGGGGTGCAGGGTCTGGCCAGGAGCTAGAATGAGGGAGGGGGCTCAGGGTTGGGGCAGGAGGTTTGGGTGTGGAGCGCTTACCTGGGCAGCTCCCATTTGGTGCAAGGGGTGCAGGTGGGAATGTGGGGGATGCAGGAGCTCCTATTTGGTGCAAGGGGTGCAGGTGGGAATGTGGGGGGTGTAAGAGTCAGGGCATGGGGGGCTGGGTATGTGTGGGGAGTGCAGGAGTCAGGGCAAGGAGTGTGGGGGGGCTGAGTATGTGTGGGGAGTGCAGGAGTCAGGCAGCGGGTGTGGGGAGTTGAGTATGTGTGGAGGGTGCAGGAGTCAAGGTAGGGGGTGTTGGGGGCTGGGTATTTTTGGAGGGTGCAGGAGTCAGGGATGGGGTCATGAGGGGGATGCAGGGAGCTGGGGTGCAAGGGGAGTGCAGGGGTCAGGGCAGAGGGCTGGGAGAGTGGGCTGGGATCAAGGGGGTGCCCCCAGCCCCCTGCCCTGAGTGGCTCATGGCAGGGGGCTGGAGGGATATACCCCGCTCCTACCCCCCTTCCCCAAGGCCCTGCTCCTGTCTCCCTTCCCCGTCTCCTTACTGGTCTGAGCAGCAATGGCGCTGGGGCTGCTCTTCTCCCCTCCCTTGCAAGGGCCATCGGCGGCAGGGAGGAAGAGGAGGTGAGGCTCGACGCAGCATGCTGGGGAAAGAGGTAGGGAAGAGGGAAGCTTGGCTGCCAGTGGAGCCTGCCATACAGCAGCAGCCGACAGGACTAAGCTTGCTTCTGCCCCCTGCCCCCACCAGAGAGAGCAGTAGGCGGGGGGCGGAGAAGAGCGGGCTGGGTCGGGCAGCATTTTTAATGGCACACTGCTGCCTGCCAGGGTCTGGCTCAGCCTGCTGCTGGAGTTCAGCAGTGGGCTGAGCGGGACCCTGGCAGGCAGCAGCGTGCTATTTAAAATTGGCTTGCATGCCGCCTTTGGCACACATGCCATAAGTTGCCGATCCCTGGTATAGACTATTGTACCTGGTGAGAGGGTTCAGAGGGATCTCACAGGGATTTTTTGCTGTCCTCTGCTGTACTACATACACACACTCTTGCCAGAAGAGGATTCTTTGATGATAGGTGCCATTTCCACACTTTTGACAGTTGTTCTAGACCTCTTGTCAGTTAAGGACGCTTATTAAGTCACACAACCTGTTCAGTCTCTTTCCAGCTTCCGAGGAGGACCTTGCCCTACAACTCCATAATATAGGCCTGATTCTCCCATTGAAGGTTATTAAAGTCAATGGGAGTTGTTCATATTCTGTCAGGGAGAATCTGGATTGCAGCATCTTTAAGGTATTACCTTTCCTGAGATCATTCTCCAGCTGCTAACTACCATATACAGTAAAAGTCATTCAAATATTCATAGCTGCCAACTATGAATAATAATTACTGTCACACTGTCTGGAGTGGCTCATGACCATGAATGCCTGTCTTAGGGAAGACTGTCAAAACAGGACAGACACCCCAAATTGGTGGTATGTTCTATAATTAAATTTTATCAACCCAGTACCAAATGTGAACTCCCAAAGTACTACACTAGTCTTATAATGGAGTTACAGACAGTCCCCTTAAACATCTAAGACTATCTTGCCACTCAGGCAAGCTGGACTATGTGATAAATGGTCACTTTCACCAAAGACCACAAATATTCCAGGTTACTCCCAAGCCCAAGAGACCAGTCACTTACCCAGGTCGAGTTGCATCCTAGATCTCACAGCAAACACAATGATAGTAACCAATTCTATATTAAACTAGCTAACAGTTTATTCGCTAAGAAAAATAAATGAGTTATTGAGAGTTTAAAGCAGGTTAAGTACATACAAAAGTGACTCACAGTCTATAAATCCAAATAGTAGCAGAGATGTAATAATCTGCCAGTTCCCCCAAAAAGTTGTTGACGGCTACTCAGAATAACTCTGGGGATCTCCATCTTCTCGTTCAGTTATTCTCCCCTATTAGAGTCCAAACAGTCCAGATATGAAGATTTTTTCCCTTGTGTCCGTACTTACAGCTTTTCACAGAAAACAAGATGATGGGAGAAGCACTGTGTCCCTGACTGAGGGGAACTGGGGAGCACCCAGCAGTGAATGAACCTTACTAGCTGACTGTAAGGACTTTGTAGAGCTGGGCTTCTTTGCTTCTCTGCCCAGAGAGAACTGAGGCTCCAGCAGGACACAATACTGCAAAAGGTCCACAAAGGGATGCTACTCTGGGCAAGCCACCAGAGATTATTTGGATGATAGGGGCCATGCCCCAAACTCAAGGGACATAGGTAGGAAGCAGTCCAGGGCAGCAGACTTAGACTTTCTGCTGAGAAGACTCTGCTGGTACTGATTCCCCAGGGCCCTGGGCTAGGACCTGATGGAGAGGGAGGGCATCCCTTAACACACTCCCTTAAGGGCTGAGGATAGAAGATTCCTGGCCAAAGGCCAGGAACCAAGCACCTCTGCCACCCAATCAGAGAAGCAAGGGGCTGGAAGTCAGATGGGCTAACTGCTAGTCTGCCCAGCCTTCCACACACCCGATCACATTCAAAAAGTGTGGCTGCTGATTGATAGTGATGGGTTGAATGTAGTATGGGAAATTTGTTCTCATTTGTTCTAGACTTACTGTAATTTTCAGTCAACGTCTTCTGTAATCTATTTCGAAGATTCTAAATTAACCTGGACATTTAATGCCTGTACCCTGAGTGTTTACTTTTGATTTTGAAGTATTATATATTAACACCTTATATTACCAATATTGTTAGATCTTTCTATGATTATTTTAGGAACATCTAGGAGATCAAACATGAGATCAACTTTTCATCAAATATGTGCCAAGAAGCTAATATGCTATTTTATAACTACCGGAATAGATCACCACAGAGTCTTATATACATATGTACTAGCATCCTTCTTACCAGTAATTGAATGCTTTGATAGGTATTACTTACTATGACATCTACAGGAGAAGGTACTACAACCAAAAGATTTCAATATTATAATACTTTATGAACTTTTGCTGTCTAAATGTATTGTAGAATACATTATAACACTTTATTAACAATTGAGAAGGGGGAATTGAACCTATTTCAGAAGTTATCATTTCCTCCTGTATGTTCATAGCCACATAAATAAATTATATAATTTAAGGTATAAGCCATGGTTTCTCTGGAGGAAGGCCTTTGCAAAGAATAAAGAGTTTGGCTTTAAGGTGTGGAATCTTCCTATAGGGGACAGAGACACAGATTTGTAAGCATATAATAAATGCCCATGGATAAATGTAAGAGAACCACGCTGTGAGTCTGAAGTGACAACCCTTGAACTAGATAGGCAAAGAGAACGAATGCTGAAATGTAAGATTTAAATACTATCCATTATTTATTTATTTATTTATTTATTTATAATGTGTGGTGTCCATGATGGTCTCTGAGCTGTACAAAGATTAAAATAAAGACAGTCCCTGCCCAAAGATTGTATTTGTAACACAATCTACACGTGGTCAAAAATGAACTAGAAAACCAGAGCAAGTGGTAGTCTTGAACCTTACTTTTTTCCTCATGTATCATTGTTTCTTCTCCTTCTGTGTCCCTGTTTGTTTTCTCCCCTCTGCTTCTATTCCATGCTCCACTTCATTTGCTCTTGGAGTCACCTCTGTTCATCACTGTTGTGCTTCCTGACCATACACCCTCTCCTTCTGCCTTCCTCAGATCCGTCCCAAATTTCAAGATGAGGGAGCCCAACATTCAATGAGAACGTAATTTTTAAAAGTACTGCTAGATGTTGTCATTAACGTGTAATTTATTGTATTTCACAAAAATGATTTTTTTAAACTTCACTGCTTCCAGGAGTTGATTAACTCCCTGGTCAATGCTGAACATAATCTTGGCATTACATGTTGATAACATTTGCTTTTTGGATGCTAAAGTAGCTCTGAAGAACCATTTGTATTATAGACTGAAAAGCTATATCCAGTTTTATCCAGAACACAAATGGAAATGCAAGGTGCCAGTGTTGAGATCAGAGTTAATTCTCTCTAGCACATTCCAGTCTGAAGGAGAGTTACTACCAGAGTATGTTTATTAAAGTTCTCTGACTCTTGGAACATCTCTAGTATGTTATTCATGTTCAGGAGACCCATTCTGTGTGGATGAGATGTGGTTAGATATGCAGTACACAGTAACTAATCTTGAAATGAATAATCCTGAGACAAAAATTCACTGATTTGTCATGAATGTTTTTAAGGATGTGTTTCTGACTCACATGTGATATGTGCTCAGGGTTGACCTCAGAAAGGCTGGGCAGGCCCATGAGGGGAGCCCTAATGCAGGAGCTGGCCACACAGCACTGTCAAGGAGAAGCAGTGCTGGTGTCCCTCTGCCCAGTGAGTGTACTTAAGTTCGGCCCCATGGCACTTCCACCATGTTGTGGGAAGGGCATGGGATCAAAATGAAGTAAATAGTTCTCAGAATGCCACTCACTTAATTTTTGTGCAGCCTCTCCATTATGACAGAGGGGCTGTAGGGCCAAACCTGGGTAGGCAGTGGGGGCCAATGCTGTTCCTCCTGGCTTTTACCAGTAGTTTGCACTGTATGTAGCATGCATACAGCTGCAGGTGCCACTTTGTGTACTCAACACTGTCCTAGTCTTAAAGCATCTGTAGACTTTGATTAAGATCTAGAGAATTATTTAACAGCTTCTAAATGTTAGAGGGGGCATGGCTGATCTTGCTCACTGAGACCAAATCAGATGGTTTTGAGGTGGAGCTTTTAATTTCATAGATTGTTGTAGTGCTACAACTTTGATGCTGAAAGTATTTCCTGAGTAGATATGCCAGCAAATTTTAATCTTAGTAATATTTTAAAAAATGTATAACTATATAGAGTTATTGTCCAGAACCTTGCTCGGGGTATAAATGTGGTCTAGTCACTTATGCTGGATGAATAAAACTCTCCTGACCTCTAGATGAGACTCAGGGCAGCCTGAAGGATTCAAAAGAGATTAAATTGCAGTATTGCAATTTAATTGCCTGAGTCTAGAACTTCTGGCTATTGATAGTCAAGGACTTAACATGTTTAGGAAGCACTTTTTTACTTTTCTAGCTTCACTCTTTAATGCCAATGTCTAATGAGCATAAAATATACATTCTTGAAGGAGGATCAAGCCTACTGGGCAAGGTGTTGGTAATTTACAAGCTCTGAGAGGCTAGCTCACCAAGTTTACGATAACTTGAGATATAAACCAGGAATCTCCATCACTAATTCCAAGCAGGATGAATGAATAGTGTGGGATGCTTAATTATTTCCTGACTTTCATTAATAAAATAGTTACTCCTCCTATGATATGTACTTGTGCTCTGTAATATAGCAGAAATGTAATAGTAAAAGGCAAGACAATTTTTCATACAGATATTACATCTCTGATGTAATCTACTAATTCTCCAGCAATAACAGTAAACCTTAAAATATAAGTATTACAAATTAAATATTTTAATACCTGTTGTGCCTGGAGTGATAAATTGTATCTTTTAGATTAAATGGATACTATCATCTCCATTGTTTTGTAGATTAGCTGGGGGTGGAGCCTGATGCCTAATGTGATTACTATACATAAACTAATGTGGAGCAGTGAGAGTTTTTACATACAAAAAATACCTGACACAAACCCACAAAACCATGAACATTAAAAGTTACATTACTTACCACTGCTTATTGTCTGTTCTTCCATGTATAAGGAAACTTCTTACCATTTCCACAACTACTGTATATCACAGGCCATGTACCACAACCTTAGCTCTGCCCCCACTTTACATTTCCACACACATCCTTTTACCTGATTATTCTTTCCTAACACTAATAGTTGTGGATGTTGGTATACTAGTTTGTTGTGTTGAAATAATGTGGTTTATTAAAGGGTTATGTGCAGAAAAATGGTTAAAGAAAGTGATGGAAGGATAGCATCCCAAGGGGAATTTTCTTTATGCATTATGGCAGAAGTGAGTTTGGAGGAGGAAAGGGGAGATTTTCCATGTGTGAGGGGCAGCATGCAAGAAAGCATGTAGGTGCTGATTGGAGAAACAGACAAGCAGGTGATCAAGTCACACATATTTGGCAGAGAGAATACAGGGGTTGACCTTACAATAAGATAAAACAGATAAGTAGGCTGGGGCTAAACTGTGGAATGCTTTGAAAATTAGGAAAATAAGTTTTTGTCTGATGTGATAAAATAGGGAGAGCCAACAAGCCCTTAAAGAGTCTGACATAATCAGAGCTACCAGCCAGGAAGATAATTTTAACATCAGCATTTAAAATGGATTTGAAGGAGGCAAAGTTACAGGCATCAGAGCAAGAGAGGACTAGGTCGGGGCATTCAAGATGCAGGATGATCAGGGTTTGGACAAGATTTTTATTATGGACAGAGAGGAAAGGTTGCATCTTGAAAATGTTGAGGAAGAAGCAGCTAGTAGTAGACAGAGCCTATATGTATGGGTCAAATAAAAGGCGAAGTCAAAGAGAGAAGCTGAAATTATTAACTTGAGCAACAGGAAAGATGGTGGTGGTGCTGTCCATTGAAATATAGGAAGTGTATGAAGGGGAGGACGTCAGGGGAAAGCTCAAGAGCTCAGTTTTCCTCATGTTAGGTTTTAGTTCATGGCTTGACTGACATCCACAAGGAGATGGTCAGTACGACAGCTCATTGCTGGATGGTGAGTTTATAACAGAAATAAATCAGTCAATAATTTTCCCTCCCACCACAAACAACCTCTTTTCCTCTTCTTTCATCGCAAGTGGGCTTATTGGAAATTTGACACTAATAAGATTCTCTATTTTTTTCTATCCATCTCCTCTTTTAATCTTGCCCTATTTATAAATTCATTTGCAAGCCCTATTAGTGAAAATGATTTTTAAAAATGGCTGATCCAAATGTTTTGATAGCATACAGAACCTCTACATAAAAATATTGACTGACACATCTACTTATCCAAATTGTATAAGAGGTGAAAAAATAGTTTGCTGAACACAAACACATACGGTCAGGCAAACAGCTCATACTTAAGAGAAGTATACTGCAAGCATATCTGTGGCTTGCTGACTCTGGTCTCTAAACAATAACTTAAACTTTGAGAAGAAAATGAAAATTTGAAAATAGATGGTTTTCAAAAACTATTCAAAAATCTTTTGGACTAGTGGGGAATGTGTCCCTTTTACAAGATAGTGGAATAGATTCCAGTGAAGATCACACATATGTGAATTATACTTTCTAGATAACCCACATCTGCAAATTAGTTCAAGATTAAAGAGGCTACATATAAGCAACGCTCCATTTTCAGCTAGCAAGATCAAAGATGGCTGTAGCAAAGAGTCTGTCAGGCATGTGCTTCAGAGGGAATGTAAGCAAAATTGTATCAGATGTACAAAAAGCAAAAATAATCTGTAAATGAGTGCTTTTTATTGTTTTTTCAATTTACATATCTCCTGAAAGTCTATTCTATATTGGTAGAATGAAAAGTTGAGATACACAAGTTACAAAAATTTGCATGTGATTCATCTCATATAGTTAATGTTAAAATGTAGCAACCAATCTCTATTTGAATTTATTACCTCTGTAGATAAACTGTGCGTGAGAGATTCTAAATGAAATTCAGAAAGCTAAAACAGGGCCCTTTCCAGAAGTCAATTGGCAGGCAGCTGAAACATAAAGTATGAATTTTTCATCAAAAATAATGTTCTTATTTTCTCTATCACAATATGCATGTTTGAAAGGGTAACTAAAGTGTGGTTTTTATTATTTTGACATTGATCTAGTAACAACCTAGTAAGTTAAGTCCCAAAGCTTCATTACTTAGAAATATCAAATCTCTAAGAGTCCTACTTTGACTTTTATAAATTATGTATGTGTATTTTTCTCCTGATGAGCTACAGTGTGACAAAATGGGTATGTTTGCAACACATTTTATTAAATAGGGCCAGATTCTGCCACCCTTACTCATAATGAGTGGTACTTTATTACATGAATAGGCTCATTCATTTCAGTGGGATTATTTGTAAAGTAAAGCATTACTCAATATGGAAGTTCTCCTATGCCAGCTGTGCATTCAAATTCTGATTTCAAATGTGGGCTGAGACATTCTCTCTTTCTTGGTAAGATATAGATTGCAGTGCAAATCCTAATATGTTTTATACGCTTTGAACTGCTTTTTGCTGGGAAGATGCAATTGGTAGCATTGCTATGAAGTCCCACTGTGTAACCTGGAGAAATACTATGGTTCTGTAGCAAACAAACATTGAGTTTTGCTACATAAAGCTCATTTTTCTTACCATGACTGGCTTTTTTGTAGTTTGTTACTTCTCTCTGAATCTGTGCTGTTGCTTGTTGCTAGCAACCAACTGCTGATGTTATAAATACCTAGATTGTGTAATTGGGGTGAGAGGTGTTAACTGGAAGAAACTAACACAATTCTATGTGATACCTATATACTGTTTGTGTAACTATCTAAAAGTAGGCCAACTATGTATTTTGCATTATGAATCTAAGAGGAAGTATGCAAAAAATTAGACCTGAAATATTTCCTTACCTAGAACATTGTTTCTTTGTTAGATTCATCATCAAAACTGTAGCATTTCTTCTGTACCACAAATATGCAGCATGGGAACTACCAGCCTAGATCAGAACCAAGGTTTATCCTGTCCTGTCCTGTCTCCAGCTGTGGCCAGCACCATATGTTACAGAGAAAGGCTAAGGAAACCCCACAGTAGGCAAATGTGGAATAATCTCCCTTCCCTACCCCATGAAAGTCTCATCCTCACATCTAATAGAGACTGATTTAAACTCTGAAGCATAAGGATTTATCCCAAACTTCCAAAATTCTCTCTCTCTCTTTTTTTTATAAGAACTGACAATTGTAGCTCTGGATATTCTTGTTGTTCATATAAATATCCATATCCCTTTTTGAATATTCCTAAATTCATGGTCTCAACAATCCTGTGGCAATTAGTTCTGCCATCTAATTATGTGTTGTGTGAACAAGAAGTTACTTTTTTAGTTTTGAATTTCCCAACTTTTAATTTCACTGAGTGTCCCCTGGTTCCTTTCAGACAATAAAAGCAGAAGCTCTCAATTTACCTTCTTCATACCATTCATTATTGTATATACTTTTAGCATGCCTTCTCTTACTCATTTCCAGTCTAGACTAAAAATAATTCTAATCTTTTCAATCTGTCTTCATATGAGTTTTTCCATGACCCTAATCATCATCATCCTTGTTACCTGTACCTTTTTTAGATCTACTACGTCTTTTTGAGAGGAGGTGACAAGTGTTGCACACAGTATTTCTAATGAGTCTGTATTGTTGATTTATATAATGGCATTATAATATTTTCTGTAGTCTCCATTCCACTCCTTATGCATTTTAACATTTAGTTAGCTTATTTGACTACAGCTTCACATTGAGAATTAGTCTTTATTAAACTGTACAAAATGATGCCCAGTTCCATTTCCTGAATTGATAAGTTTGCACTGTGTAAAGTGTATAAGTAGTTCAGATTTTTCCTCCAATGTTCATTACTTGTTCATTACTTTGCATTTGTGAACACTCAGTTTCATCTGCAGTTGTGTTGACCTTTCACTATCCCTCTGAAGTACCTCACCGTCTTCACTGCACTTGACAAATCTAAATAACTGTTTTATTTTGCCATCTCATTGCAAACTCTCTTCTCCAGATTATTAATAAATATTAAATAACACCAGTCTTAGTATGGAACCTTAGGCACCCCACTGTTAACCTTTTCTTATTATGAAATTTGACCATTTATTCTTATTCTTTGTTCTTCTTTTAGCCAGTTTTACACTTCATGAATTATGTGCTGCGCTGAGGAGGTATACAAGAACCTACCTATAATCTCTATATTTAATAACTATTTTTAAAAAATTGGATGAGGACCAATTATTAATGTTTAGCCATGTCAATTTTGCTGCACATTTTGGGCTTGTTCTATGAACATCTTTTTAGGAGAGGAGTGGGCCCTTTTTGACAGTGATGCAAAAGGCTACTGGAAGCTGAGACATGTAGAGTATCACGGCTGCAGTGTCTAAACATGTTTCTGTTTGCAAGCCTGCGAAGTAGTTTATTTAAAATAAATAAAAAAACTTTTTATGAGAGGTTTGCACTTTACACATAATGACTGTCTTACATAATATTTTTCTTGCTTTACAAAAATAGGAATTTTGCTGTAACTATAAATTCTGTTCAAGTTATACTTTTGAATAGAGAAAAAAACAGGTGACTATCAAAAATTTGGTTTCCTTCCAATTAGACTACATTTTTTTCTACTTTGTATGAAGCGTGAATATTTGAAAATACATAAGGTTTTAAATGTGCCAGTAGGTAAAAATAGAAATCTGTTAAACTATTGTCAGTTGCTACTTTAGGAAATGAAAAAGTGATTTATAACTTGTTAACCTGCATTTCACGGATATCCTTTTTGTAATAATGTGTGCAGGTCATTGTTTACTGTCTAAATCAGCCTTGTCAGAGAAAGGCTCTTCAGTGATTTTTAAAGTCAAAATAAACTGATACATTCTGCTGTGCTTTGTGATTATATAGTCATGAATGGCTGATTTCTTTCTTATAGATGCATATGAAATAAGAATAACAGAGCATCACTACTTACACTGATTTAGGCTTTTTATGAAAATTTTATATTGGGCTTGCAGCCACTAATTGTCAGTATCTACCAAATATTTTGATAGGGTCTTCTATTCTGATTATTTCCTATTTAAGAGTTACTTCTAAATTGTTTGAGTATGTACTTACATGCTTCAATATCAAAATATTGAACTCAATCTTATCTGTGATATGCTACCAGAGTTCAGTTACTACAGGTTTAATATAGTCTAAGTGTCTGTGTATTTGTTTGAGAGCAAATTGCATCAGTAAACAACTTAACAGGAGCATGGAACTTTATGACCCAAAATAAAAGATATAAAACCTATTAAGGAAACCTGAGTACATGTTTGAAAATGGCAGACATTTGAGAAGGAAATTACTTGGCGCTATTGCATAGATACCCAGCTAAATTAGAAGATTAAAATGTATATTACTTAGAAGAATTGTCAAACTCCCAGTATGAGATATTCAATAGAAAACAAAGATTAAATTACTTTTCTCGAAACATAAATGGATAGTATTTCTTATTACCCTATCCAGTTATATTTCCAATTTTCTGACCCTTATGAACCTCTTCCCCTTTAGTGCAAACTGTGATATTTATGTGTGTTATTTGTCTGCACAAAGTAATAGGGTCAAATTCGCAGCTCTTTACTCATTTAAAATTCTCAATGCAGTCAGTAAGACTAAACTAAATAAATACTTCAGGATTTTCTTCATAGCAAACTGATACATTACATACAAGAAGACAGAAGGAATGAATACAACATCAAAGAGATGAAAGGAGATGCATGTTGCTAAAAAATGGCTTAAATGTTAGTATTGTCAATAGGGAAGAAGACATTTCCTCATCTTTGAAAACATATTCACTGTGGAGAAAAATTATAGCTGTAGAAATAGTCAGGACTAGGACCTCCTCAGACACAAAAGAAGAAAGCTCCCATTTTGTCTCTTACCTCTGAAGCCATTTGTCCCATTGCCAATCTTCTATGTCAAGAAAAAACATGAAATGAAATTTTGGACCCACTGAACTCAATGGGAATTTTGTCTTTGACTAACATGGGATCAAGATCTCACCCATGTTGTGGAGGTAATCTCCATCCTACACAGTTGGTATGGCATGATGAGGGAGCACTTTGAACCATCTTAATATTTCCTTATTTTTCTGGCAGCATTGTAAAGAATGAGATTATGATAAGGGAACTTCCTTCTCCTGTTAACGTAAAGTTGGATGTGTCAATATAAATTTTCTTTCTGACACAAGTAGAAAAGGACAGTTTGTAGGATAATTCCTTAATGAAGCAAAGTCTCAAATGGAATAAAATGTAATATAAAGAAAATAATTGTATCAGTACAATAATAGATGTTAAAAAAAGACTGATGAAGATACTCTTTCCTTTAAAGCCTTTGTGAGTAAGATGGAAGCAGTAATTGGTAAAGAAGATTTGAAATTACAAAAGAGTTGTAGAGCTGCTGCTGAGGAAACAGCTGGGACAGTTTTCCTAGGCCTGGGATGTAGGGGTAGGGGCTATGACTGGCATAGCAGCATCTGTTGCCCTATGCTTTCATAGTAGATCTATCACTATGCAGCCTGCTGTTGCAGGAAGCTTGTAAAGGCTTAGTTCTGGTGGGGGCACTGTGTGACATCATCACACAATATGAGAAGCCTGATCAACTGATCTGCTTGATACAGGTGGATCTGGTAAGAATGGAAATAAAAAATAGGTGGGGAAAATAGATGAGGGGAGAATAAAAATGAGGGTGAGGATTACAGAGAAGAGAGGAAAGTACAAATTGGTTAGAGAGAGTAGAAAGAAGAGAAGAAGCAGGCAGCAAGAAGAAACTAAAAACATGCCCAGAAAAACTGGGCTGAGGGACAGAGAAGAGGAGAAATAGAAAATGGGGAAATTTAAAACATGAGGGGGAGTAGTGACAAGGAATGGGGAATGAAAAATACTGTGGGATGGCAGAAACAGATGGAGTGAGCCATCAAGGAGGTAAGAATGAAGAAGCTGGTGTGGGGTTCTATGAAATGGAGCTATACGGATCACCTGGGTTCTTGTCTCAGGCCTGTAAATCCTGTACAGAAGTACTTAATATGTTGGACATTGGCATAAGAATAAAAAATATGAAATATGATATATTCTTTTTAAAGGAATATTCGTTGTTTCCATTCTAAGCTATACTGTTTTTTTTAACTTTCAGTGAAACGTCAGTATGTATTTGTTGTACAATGTTAGGGTTATAGCTTGTTACTCCTAACCTTAGTGTTCAGTGAAGCAAATGCCTTTACAAGTTGTCAATGCATACATTAAACTCCCTTCACTATCTCAAATGAAATGCACAAAAATCTTGTTTGAATTATGTTTAATTACTTTTATTTTTTGAATACTTCTTGCTTCTATTTTTATTTCATGAAATATAGTTACCAAAGTATATTTGTTAATTTGAGTATATGCTATCCTTAGAATACTGTCTTTGTAAAAGCAAGTAGGTCAGTTTTTCAGATTAGTTATATGTAATTCTTCAAACTATAATAGGTTCAGACCTGTCTAATCTGTAGATAGAACCTACCTTTGTGTCTGTAATTAATAAACTATAAATGCAATCCTGTCCTTTTTAGAACTTCTCACTTGGCCTACATACCCGACATTCACTTGGGTAGCCTGGAGTTATTTTACATACACGAATCAACAAGCTTTCCAGGCCTATACCTGCACCATAGGTATACACCTAAAGTTTTTTTCCTTCTTAATGAATTTTAAACTGCCCTTGCCTGTACTGCTTACAGTCTACTGCTGCAGTTTTGACACAGACAAACCATGCATTGACTTCAGTGTCAGTTTTGCTGCGACAAAGCTGCAGAATCTTTGAGATCCTTTGAGAGCAGCTTCAAAGTTTGAGCTAGGATTTTGATTTCAGTATGATGCTTTTATATTAATACTACAGGGAACAGATTGGGAAGTCAAGAGACAGGGTTAATAAAATAATAAAAAGAAATATTCTGATTCATTCCAGTGTCACTTGAATAGCTTTGTATATCTAGCATTCTTTACAAAATAGTTGTCTTAAATTTTGGATAGAGACCTCTTTACCAGACACAAATTTTGTCTTTTCACTGAGCTTTCATAGCACTATTGTAAGTATAGATAAAATAAATTAATCTTTAAAGAAATGGAGAGACAGGGCAGAGGACTGTTGTGAGTTCAGCATCGCTAGGAGTCTGTGTGCAAGAAATCTTTATTTACTGAAATCTAGTGATACTGGTTACAAGTTACATTTTCAAATAATCTTTGAAACTGTTAGGATGCATTGGGGATATAATATATTTATTTAAGGCTACCGATGAGGTGAGAAAATTGGGTAGTCAGGGCGTTAACTTTATTGAGGGAAGAGTACATTACTATTGGCATTTTTTGTTTTAGTCAGTCACCTTCAAATACCTCCATTCAGTGTCTAGGATATATTCAGATTTCTTTGATGTATATGGGAATTTTCCCAGTAACCTCAAAGTTGGTATCTACTATAGTGACTATGTAAAAATGTCATCTCCTTACTCGAGATGTTTTTCATATGTATTCTGAGTCATATCTAACTATAATGACCAAAATTAGTTTTTATTTTTGTTATTTCTGCAAAACAAACAGGCACTGGAGGCTGAGAGGATTCTGTCCTAGGTCACATAGAATTGTTAGCTAAATTCCAAAAATATGGCCAAATGCTGCCTTCAGTTATTGGACTGCATCACCAGTGAAGACAAAGGGGTTGAATATGTGTAACTCTGGGCAGAATTTGACAGAATTCAGATCTTTCAGATCCCAGTTTGCATTTGCATCTCTGACAATTAGAAATATATATTTTTACCCCTGTGGCAAACCCAGGACAAATAGCTACCAAAGGAAGGGTAGTAATTAGTCCCAGAGGGGCTAAAAGGCCTCTGCCTATTCATTGAGGGGAGATAGCCATGGAGAAATAAGGTTCAGCTGGAACAGGGGTTGCCAGGGAACTAATTAGGTTCAGCTGGCCCAAATTGCTGGAGACCTTTTTTAAACCCTCCCTGGCAGGGAAGCACGGGGGGAGTGAGAGAAGCAGAGACGCTGCCAGCGAGTAGGTGCAGCAAGACTCTGAACTCTTCCAGCCAGGAAGACTTGCACTCTTCCCAGAAGGGGAGAAAAACAGAGCAAGGGACTGCCTGAGAAGAGAATCAGCCAGACGCTGCGCAACCGGGAAGGACTTTACTTTGCCTAAGCCTGTGTCTCCAAGGAAAAAGGGGACTGAGCCAGCAGAGGAGAAACAGGTACTTTGCCACACGTGGTGTGAGGAGTGTGATGTCATAGTGAGTGAGGCTCTGTGGCAAGCAATCTCAGGGCAAGGTAAAATCACACACACAAAAAAAAAAGGAGGACGTAGTGAAGGCGTTGATACAGGCCACTGCGGCTCATCAAGAGGCTATCAGAGTACAGGCGGCGGCCCAACAAGAGTCCATACGTGTCCAGCAGAAGACAAACCAGCTGCTGATGAGCCAAGTGGCCCAAGATCGAGCCACCCTGAATGAAGTGGTGAACCAGTTGAAAGCCCTGACCACGCTGACGCATGGGGCCCAGGGGACCTGGCTGCTACGGGCAAGCAACTATTTACAGAAAATGACAACAGATGATGATATAGAGGCATATCTCCTTGCATTCGAGAGGACGGCACTGCAGGAGGCCTGGCCCCAAGACCAGTGGGCAGGCCTCCTGGCTCCATTCCTGTGTGGGGAGGCCCAGAAAGCCTCCTTTGACATGACCCCAGAATCAGCTATGGATTACCCTCAGCTGAAGGCGGAAATCCTGGCAAGGACAGGCGTGACGCTGGCCATAAGGGCCCAGAGCTTCCACGAGTGGAAGTACCGGGATGACAAAGCACCAAGGTCCCAGCTATTTGACTTGATACATCTCGCTCAGAAGTGGCTCCTCCCCGAGACCCATGGGCCAGAGAAGGTAGTGGAAATCCTGGTATTGGATAGGTACATGAGGGGGTTGCCGCCGGACATACGAGGGTGGGTCTGCCAAAATGATCCCTCCTCTTATGACGAACTAGTTGCTCTCATAGAGAGACACTCAGCAGCTCAAGAACATTCTCGGACCACCAGGGAAGGAAGGCGCCAGAATCGGAGACCAGTCTCTGTGCCGAGGCCCCAATTTACCTTAGCTCCAGGCCAGAAAATGGAGGGGAGGAAGGAGGCGGAAGAGCAGCTGGCAGTCCCAGAGAGACTAGAGGACTGGGGGAGAAGGACTCGGGGGATAAATCCTAGCAGTCCGAAAAATAAGGGGCTGCCCCAAGCAGGGTACCGATGTTATGCCTGTGGCGAACTAGGGCATATTGCTGCCCAATGCCCAAATCTAGGAGAGCCTATGCAAGGTGAACTGGGAGATATAGGGGGACCATGTGAGCTAATAAGTCTAGTTGGGGTTGCGATGGTCCCTCATAGATACACTAGGCCCGTTAAGATGAACGGTATAGAGACCACAGCATTGATAGACTCGGGAAGTGCAATCACATTAGTCTCAGGGAAGCAAGTCAGGCCAGGCCAACTATCTCAGGCCAAACGCTTGGGGATATCCTGTGTGCATGGGGATGTCAACTATTATCCGACCATCCCCGTAAGCATAGAAGTTCTCGGAAACCCCACTAAGATGACGGTGGGAGTAGTTCCGAAACTCCCCTACCCTGCCCTTATGGGACGAGACTTCCTGGGGTTTGATGGTCTACTCCCCGGGGACAAGGTAGAAGAAAATAATGACCCTGGGACCCAAGGTGTGGCCCAGAGAGGTGACCCTCCCCCCGCCTTCCATGAGTTTAGCCAGAATTTGTTCTCCCCGCTGGGGAAGACCAGGAAGACTCGGAGGGAACGAAGGGCAGATAAAAGGAGGGGGACGAGGATCCTGACCCAGTACCTGAAGGCTATGCTAGCAGGGGAAAGAAGGGGCTCAGCTGACAGCAGGACTGGGCCGGCCATCAACAACCCTATCATTGGACCTGGTTCCCCAGGGGCTCTCCCCGAGGGGGAGATGGAGGTAGACTCCCCCTGAATTTGGACAAATAGGGACTGCACGGGGGAATTTTGGTCAGGATCAGGCCAATGATCCCATATGCCACAATATTCATAAGGAAGTAGTCAAGGTAAATGGGGTCCCAGTGGAGGGGAGAGTTAAGGGCCCAGGGCCATATTACATGATTAAGAAGGATCTGTTATATAGAGTAGTCCGCGTCCAAGAGCAAGTCAAAGAACAACTCTTGGTCCCCCGGAAGCATCAGAAAGCGGTAATGGATCTGGCCCACAGTCATCTGTTTGGGGCCCATCTAGGGGTAGATAAGACCCTCGATCGGATTTTACAGAGGTTTTTTTGGCCTGGCATTTATGCGTCCGTCTGGCGATATTGTACCTCCTGTCCGGAATGCCAAATACATGGGCCCCGACCATGCTTAAGGGCCCCTCTGGTACCTCTGCCAATTATTGAGGGTCCGTTTGAGCGCATAGCTGTGGACATAGTAGGGCCACTGGAGAAGTCAGCCCGGGGCCATCAGTACATCCTGGTAGTACTAGATTATGCCACCCAATACCCTGAGGCCATTCCCCTACGAAATACCATGTCCAAGACCATAGCCAAAGAATTAGTCCCGATTTTTTCCAGAGTAGGAATACCTAAGGAGATCCTGACGGACCAAGGGACCCCCTTTGTGTTTAAACCGATGAAGGACTTATGTACCATGCTCCACATACGGACCCTTAGAACATCGGTCTACCATCCCCAGACCGATGGCCTCGTCGAACGTTTCAATAGGACATTGAAAAATATGTTACGGAAGGTGATTAGTCGTGATGGGAAAGACTGGGACACCCTGCTGCCTTATGTACTGTTTGCCGTACGGGAAGTCCCTCAGGCTTCCACTGGATTCTCCCCCTTTGAGCTGTTATATGGTCGACACCCCAGGGGCATACTGGACCTGGCTAAAGAAGACTGGGAAGAACAGCCGAACCCAGGGAGAAACATTGTGGAACGTGCTGCAGATGAAAGACTGAATAGCCTGAGTCACCCCCCTTGTGCGCGAACACATGGAGAAGGCCCAGGGGGCACAACGGACGTATTACAATCGTCGAGCAATGACCCGGAAGTTCCAGGTAGGGGACCAGGTGATGGTGCTCATACCCGCAGCGGAAAGCAAGCATCTGGCCAGGTGGCAGGGGCCATATGAGGTAATAGAAGCTATAGGAGAAGTCGACTATAAGGTCCGGCAGCCAGGTTGCCGGAAGCTGGAGCAGATCTACCATATAAATCTGCTGAAACATTGGCAGGATAGAGAAGCTCCAGTGGTTGCCCTGGGCGCACCATCCCCGAAAGGCAATCAGCCCAACCTGGTGGGAATATCTCTGGAGTTGACTCTGGAACAACAATCAGAAGTGATCAGCCTGATCAAACGCAACCGGGATGTGTTCTCGGAAAACCCAGGCAGGACTACTGAGGTTCAACATCACATCTTCACAGAGCCTAGAGTGAAGGTGAACATCAAGCCATACCGAATCCCGGAGGCCAATAGAGAGGAGATTAGGAAAGAGGTCAGGAAGATGTTGGCCTTAGGAGTCATCGAAGAATCTCATAGTCAATGGTCCAGTCCCGTGATTTTAGTGCTTAAGCCAGATGGCAGTATGAGGTTCTGCAATGACTTCCGCAAGCTGAATGAGGTATCCCAATTTGACGCATATCCTATACCCAGGATAGATGAACTGATTGACAGACTGGGAAAGGCACGGTTTATGTCTACCCTTGACCTTACTAAGGGTTATTGGCAGATCCTCCTGGCTAAGGCCAACAAGGAGGAGATGGCCTTCGCAACTCCAGAAGGGCTATATCAGTACATCGTTCTTCCCTTTGGGTTGCATGGGGCCCCCGCTACTTTCCAGTGGCTAATGGACAAACTGTTACGACCCCATGGAAAGTACACGGCTGCCTATCTCGATGATGTCATCATATATAGCCCTGACTGGGAGATGCACATGGAGAAGGTAGAAGCAGTCCTAGACGCCCTGAGGAAGGCAGGCCTGACTGCAAACCCCTCCAAATGTTCGATTGGGTTAGCTGAGGCCAACTACCTTGGGTATATAATGGGGAGGGGCGTGGTGAAGCCCCAGCTCAACAAGTTAGAAGCTATACAGAAGTGGCCCTGACCACTCCAGAAAAAACAGGTCAGAGCATTCCTGGGACTAGTGGGGTACTATAAATGGTTCATTCCCCACTTCGCCACCAGGACGTGCCCATTAACGGACCTAACCAAAGCTCAGGGCCTAGACATAGTAAAATGGTCTGCGGCAGCCGAAGCCGCTTTTGCAGATCTGAGGACGGCGCTCTGCACAGACGCCGTACTAGTAGCCCCAGACTAGGGGAAGGAGTTTATCCTACAAATGGATGCCTCTGAACTAGGGCTGGGGGCGGTGCTTTCACAAATGGTCGGAGGTGACGAACACCCCGTCCTCTTCCTCAGTAGGAAGCTCCTACCTAGGGAACGGAAATACGTCATAGTGGAGAAGGAATGCCTGGCAGTAAAATGGGCCATAGAAAGCTCCGCTGCTATCTACTTGGACGGAGGTTTACCCTGGTCACGGAACATGCCCCTTTGCAGTGGATGCACCAAAACAAGGACAAAAATGCAAGAGTAACAAGATGGTTTCTGTCGCTTCAACCCTTCCACTTCACAGTATGACATAGGTCTGGAACCCAACATGGCAATATGGATGGCCTGTCGAGGGTGCACTGCTTTCCGACCCAAGTAGCCCAACCCCATAGTGTTGGGGGGGAGATATGTGGCAAACCCAGGACAAATAGTTACCAAAGAAGGGATAGTAATTAGTCCCAGAGGGGCTAAAAGGCCTCTCCCTATTCACTGAGGGGAGATAACCTTATTTCTCCATGGCTCAGCTGGAACAGGGGTTGCCAGGGAACTAACTAGGTGCAGCTGGCCCAAATTGCTGGAGACCTTTTTAAACCCTCCCTGGCAGGGAAGCAGGGGGGGAGTGAGAGAAGCAGAGAAGCTGCCAGCGAGTAGGCGCAGCCAGACTCTGAACTCTTCCAGCCAGGAAGACTTGCACTCTTCCCAGAAAGGGAGAAAAAACAGAGCAAGGGACTGCATGAGAAGAGGATCAGCCAGACGCTGCGCAACCGGGAAGGACTTTACTTTGTCCAAGCCTGTGTCTCCAAGGAAAAAGGGGACTGAGCCAGCAGAGGAGAAACAGGTACTTTGCCACACCCCTAACAACTGAAGAAATAGAGAAATAACACTGTGCCTGATGTGGTGTGGTTTGTAGGAGTATTTTAGAAACTGAACTGTCTGAGGGAAAAGCAGGCCAACCCATAAGAGTCAGAAGCCAGCATCTTGGAACCGCGGTTCAAATTATACCTTATTACAGAGCAGAGAGGGAAGGGCAGCAGCCACAGCAGAATGATTGCTGCCGTGACTTAAGGGTTTCATATATAGCAAGAAGAAGGGAAGACCGTCTGAGAGACAATCATCTCTTCCCTTTCCCTCCCCCACCACTGCCTAGTCAATGGGCACAGAGTGAGTCAGAGAAAACCCTTCTCCTCCCTTAACTCCACCACCTCCTCAAGACATGATCTCCACATGTGCTGTAGGCAAGGGCAAGGAGGAAGACTACAAAGCAGTTGAACCCACCTCTCCCTTTCCTTTCCTCCTCCTCTCAGGACTTCAGATGGTCCAATCAGATATCCCCACTACTGAGATGTGGAGTGGCATTTTATACTTGTCAAATCGTTCCACAGAAGAACAAAATGGTCTTTTTGTATGTTTAATTAAACTGTTTTTTCCAGAGGTCCAACAAAGGGTAGCTAGTATGTTGCTATTTATTGATTTATCCCTTGTAAATGTCCTTCTTCTTCTAATCCACAGGCCTTGAGAAAATTTTAGCAGGATTTACCAAAAGGTTTGGTGAGGGTCACATTAGCTCTTGGTCCACTTATCTTTTGCTGTTCACTGGATGTGGGAAGGAGACTATAACGTGATCTTTCCCCCTGCTATGACTCCCTCTATTTAAGGGATGACTAGTTCTTTTGAAGAGCAGCCAGTACTAAGAGCTGCCAGTAGGTACTAACTTACCCCAAAGTTCCCCATTATTATTTTCAAGGGCCATGTGACTGCCTGCAGATGCACTGTATCTCGCTTTTAAATATATGGAGTAAAATGTTTCTTTTTTTTAAATGGATCCAGAATTCATGCACATGAATAAATAGATAAATGCATACAATCCCTGTTCCATTTATGAAATAGGTTCAGTGGTATGAAGGGATGTTAGGAAATATATGTGGAACTTTCTTTAGTGAGGATTATTAATTTATACCAGTACTCTCAACCATAATATACATTTTGTGTTTATAACAATTTGTTTTTATTACCAAACACAATTAAAAACAGGGACTAAGTTATTTTAAGCAAACAGCTTCATTTTAAATTCATCTATTTTTGTTTTGAGTGTAGCACAGCTGCATTGTAATGTGATCGAGCACAATAAAATCTGGTCCATTGTTTATGGATGGCAGAACTTTGCAATCCAGGTAGTGTACAATTATACCTAAAATGTCTTGAAAGTATAGGTTAAGTATACAATGTGTTGTTTTTAAACTCTAAGAAGTGTTAATTTTTACACCTACAGTTTCATATATGTTAATAGTCTTAGACTTGTATCAGAGGGGTAGCCGTGTTAGTCTGGATCTGTAAAAGCAGCAAAGAATCCTGTGGCACCTTATAGACTAACAGACGTTTTGGAGCATGAGCTTTCGTGGGTGAATACCCACTTCCTCAGATGCATGTCTTCCTCATGCATCTGAGGAAGTGGGTATTCACCCACGAAAGCTCATGCTCCAAAACGTCTGTTAGTCTATAAGGTGCCACAGGATTCTTTGCTAGTCTTAGACTTGGTCATGTAGCATTTTTATTATCTGTCTTTCTGTTAATCCATCTCTGAACTTTCCATCTATCTGTGAGGTCTACTTATCAGAAATTCCGGTGTACGATCATAGTTAAGGCTAAGATTTTGTCACGGATATTTTTAGTAAAAGTCATGGACAGATCATGGGCAAAAAAGAAAAATTCTTGGAAGCCGTGACCTCTCCCTGACTTTTATTAAAAATATCTGGGACAAAATGGGGATATGCAGGTCTCCACACCGAGTAGCTTCACCGGGGCTAGGAGCTGCCTGCAGCAACTAGGGGCTGCAGGGTACTCCCGCCGCCTGCAGCTCCAGGTGTTCCCTGCTGCCCTTGGGGGCCGGGAGCTGTGGGATTTTCCACCGCCCAAGGGTTCTGGGAACTGCAGAGTACCCCCACCACTGGCAGTTCCAGGGCCCCTCACTACTTACAGTAGCTAGGAGCTTGGGAGTTCCCCCACTGCTTGCGGGGGCCAGGAGCTCAGGGGTTCCCCCACTGCTTGCGGGGGCTGGGAGCTCGGGGGTTTCCCAACTACCCATGGTGGTTGGTAGCTTCAGTGTACCCTGCTGCGGTACCAGGGGAGGCTCTATGTATTTTGTCTCCCCTAGCATGGCAGTCAGGTGGCTTTTGGCAGCATGTCTGCGGGAGGTCCACTGGTCTCACGCCTTTGGCGTACCCACCACTGAATTGCCGCCAAAGCTGCAGGACTGGCTGACCTCCTGCAGCCATGCTGCTGAAGGCTGCCTGACTGCCGCCCTCATGGTGACTTGCAGGCCACCTCCCAAGGCTTGCCACCCCAGGCACACGCTTAGTGCGCTGGTGCCTGGAGCCACCCCTGTGCGGTACCCCGCTGCCTGTGGCAGCTTGGAGCTCCAGGGGTCACCAGAGGCAGTGTGGGTTCCCTGCAGCTCCCAACCACTGCAGGCTGAAGTCACAGAGGGCGGTGGAAGTCACAGATTCCATGACTTCCGTGACCTCCGTGACTAAATCGTAGCCTTAATCATAGTATAGAGGTTTTTTGACATGAAGTTCCATGGAGACTAATTATAAATCAGTGATCTTCTGGAAGATGGAACAAATCCTCTTCACCCTTCCTTGGCTCAACTCAGTCCAGGGTGACAGATGATTATTGTGGGTGAGAATCTACATTAGTCATCTCACTGGATATGAGAGTAAAGACAGTCCAGGGAATCTTCTAAAAACAAGTACAGTGTTAAAATTAAAATGTGGACTTAAGCAAAGACTTTCATAATAAGAAACACTCAATTTTTTTTATAAACCAAAATCTCCATTTAGCTTTAACTAGTAACAGTTTAATGTATGGTCAGTTTCATGTATGCTTACTTAGTATGCTTAGCAAGGATAAGTATATGCAAAGAGAAATACATGATATGTTCTCAATGTAATGGACAAATATATTGTAAAACTAAACCTGAGCATGACTGGAAAATGATGTGAATGGACATCTGAATCCATTAAAAGATTCTATGTTTGATCCAGCCAAAATAAACTGAAACTTTCTGAGTTTTGGAAGTAGAAATAGATGGAGCTATGTAGGTGCATAGGGGCACTGATGAAACAATGCAACTTTAGAGGAGACCAGGACACCTCTGTTTTAGTTACCTATGGGAGAATAAAAAGCTTTTGGTTGTAGATGGTCAACTTTCGAAATTATCTGTAGGTGTCAATGGAAGAACTTTTCATATGTTGGAGAAATAAATCAGTAGTTTGTTACAAACCTGCAAGCCCTCCATACCTAGAACTAGTTATAACCAACTTTACTGGAATAACAATTAATGTTAAATTCATCCTGGAAAATAACAAGGGCGAGTAGACTACCCTGTTAAAATTGGTTCCCACATAGACTTGTGCAGGATCGAGACAGAGCTGTACCTAAAGAGAGCCTTTACCTACAACTTTAATCCAGAAACTGACCACTATTCTCTGGATCTGGAATTTTTCTCCATTCCCTCCCCCCATCTACAGATCCTTCCTCAGTCTTGTCTGGGTTGAAACTAGCTAGCTCCCATTCAAAATATAATCTTTGCTGGGGACACTAACCATTGAGCACTGGGTAATAACAAGTTCTTCCATACCAGCTGGGTTGCATGAGATGGAGATACAAAGATAAGTGTTATCTGTCCACTGAAGACCCTTCAGTTCTTCCTAATAGTCAAGCTCTCCTTACTTATCTTGTTCTATTCTATATAGATTCTTATATGCATTTATTAGTGTAGTATAGGCCCCGGACCATACCATCATCACCCTAACTGCCAGAATGATGCTGGAAATGACCCTGAAAGATGCCATCCACTGCCACTATGCCGAGAACCTCAAGTGGAAACCAGACCAGGGCAAGGTTTTTGAGGTGTCCAGCAAGTGGGACTCCAGCAACCACTTCCTCCCTAGGGGATGCTTCACCAGGTTTGCCGATGGTGGTTTGTCCACAGGGCCCAACTCAACTGCATTCCCCTCAATGGAGCCATCTGCCACGGCAACCAGAACAAGCGCTGCAAGAAGTGCAGCTACGCAAACGAGACCCTGCCCCATGTCCTGTGTGGATGCCACAGCACTCCGGAGCCTGGCGGCACCGCTACAACACCATCCAGAACCAGCTGGTGAAAGCCATCCCACCATCCCTGGGGAAGATCACACTGGACTCGGCCATCCCCGGGACAAACAGCAGACTGCAGCCCGACATCGTTGTGACAGACGCAGAAAAGAAGGTCCTCATGGAAGACGTCACAGTGCTATTTGAAAACAGGTCACCAGCCTTCCACGAGGCTAGAGCACAGAAGATGTTGAAGTACACACTGCTGGCTGAGACCCTGAGAGCCCAGAGCTATGAGGTCCAGATACACGCCCTGATCATGGGAGCCCTGGGCTCGTGGGACTCCCCTCAATGAGCCGGTTCTGAGAGTGTGCGGAGTTGGTCGATGCTACGCCCGGCTCATGAGACAGCTCATAGTGTCTGACACCATCAGATGGTCCAGAGACATTTATATGGAACACATCACAGGACACCATCAATTCCACATTGAATAATTGAGACCACCGACCAGGGAAATAACCCACTTCCTTCCCTGATGAACCAAGGGTCGCACCCCACTCATGTACTTATTCGCTACACCGGTACTGACTTGGACTCTTTATACAGTCCATGGGTGGCATACCTGAGCCCACTTATCCACTGACACTTTAAAAACTCATGCACCCCAATCTGGGTCTATGCTGGTTATGTGATATGTATGTATCTCTTCATCCTTGCAACCAATACCTGTAATCCCTCATAAGTCAAGCCTGGCCCCAGATGTACAGTACCTTCCTTCTTAACTTATGTATATTTAATTTTAAACATTAACTTTAATAAAAAAATTATATCTGAGCCTGGTATAAGTGAAGAATTGCATTAAACAATGTGACTACACATCTCTTATGTGTTGTTTGTTCTCTCATCCTCTCTGCAGAGGAGTAGTGTGCAGTGGAGTGTCTTGTTTTGGTAGGGCGTGTTGGGTTTTTGTGAGGTTTTGTTGTTTATATAAATATATCTACTATGTACTTACGTTAAACAAGGCAATGTAAATTAAATGCACCTTGTATTTGGAATGGAAGGTGGTAAGGTTTGTGATGGTTCTTAGGGAAGTTCATTCTGCCATCTCAGACCACCCCCAGAAAAATCTTTTTTCCTGCACAGACAAACTTTACTCTTATAGTTGAGGGTTTCATTACGCCAGAGGAGCATAATTTTCGACACAGAAGACAAAAGGGCATTTTAACATTGACTGTAGTAGGAGAAAGGTGTGTGCCTCAATGTCCCAATGCACCCCTATATATGTTTAATAGGAGGAGCAACAAGACAAAGCCTCCAAATCCCTTCTGCTCTCCACACTTAGTAATATTGCTTTCAGCTGCAAACTGCTTTTAGCTGCAGGATGTAATAGGATTTACTGTCAGCTCCCATTAGCTCAGTGCTGCTTCATCATTGTTAAAAATAAAAATGAAAGAAGACTTGCCCACACATAAAGAAAAAAATGATGACAACAACAAAAGCTATATATGCAGATAGCAAGGATTTATGGGCACCTTCCTCATCACCCCAAACCAAACCACTGGAAAAATAATCCCAAAAAAATTTACCTGAAGTTTCATAAGTAATTGTTTTCTTGGCAGTACTTAGCATGACTGCAAAACACCAATTATGTAGTGACTATAACTTATACAGAGGTAATAGAAAATGATTAACTGGTTATTCTCTGCTTTTACAGTGACTAGCATTTTTTTATATGAATCAAGAAAGTTCCACCCAAAATGTTTTGTTTGGAGCAGGCAACTGGTAGTTGTTGTAAATATTTTATTTTTCACCTCTTTAGTAAATGGATGTGTAGATATTCAAAGAACTTTGTGATTGACTATAATTTAACCTGAATCTGAACATCACCAGGTTCACTTAACCCTAGAAAATATTTTCAGCTGGTACAAAACATTCTCATTGTACTGAAAGTCTTTCCACTGAACTTTTCCTGAACCTTCATTAGGTATTATTTTTGCACATTGTTACAAGGAATATGAGATGCCCTCGACTTATCTTTTGCACTGACATGTCATCCCCCTTCCCTTCTCAGAGAGCCAGCACTGATGTATGGAGTAGCAATATTGCTGCAGATAAGATCTGTGGTCATCTGATTCTTAATCTAAACGCTGTTAATAAATGCTATTTTTAAATCAGGACTTTGCAAATTACACTTTTAATTAATATGTCTCTGTATATGAAGATTCTAGTATTATCCTGACACAAAATTTCCATCAAGATCAGAATAACATATAAGTAGAATGTGGTATCTTTGAATCAATGAGAATTTAGAATAAGGGAAGAATTAAGAATAGAAAATAAACTACATCAAAATGTGGTAGCATTTATAATTTAAATATAAAAATGTAAGCACCTTGTAATAGATAAACATCAAGGTTTCCTGCCAGTTGTCTCATTAGTTAATCAATATAGTAGTTTCTTATTCACAGCCACTTTTTAAAGGTTTTATAATAACCAAACTAGGTGCATACTGTTTAAAGTCTTGTAACATTGTATTATATTTTCTTTGATATTTGCAGTTCTGGAATTATTCCCTTAAAACAGCTAGATTTTTCAGATAAAAGAATTCAATAAGTCAGAATTTTTCCCCTTTGTTGTATATCATAGTTAATTATCAGAGCTATAATCCATTAATTATTTTGAATTAAATTCTTTTTAAAAGTGGTCTGTTAGAAAATTTGATACCATTTTAAGTGTCCATTAACTAATGCTAAATTACACAGTAACGCCTCTGGAAGTACATGTGACATCCATATGAATACTTAATGAACTCATTATCTGTGCTACTATAATGAACACCAAATCAGTTTATTATGATAGTACACTTAAAATAAAGTACTACTGAAATTTTATGTTCTCATCAATTTTAAGAATGAGATGTGAAAATAGTTCAGTGGAACAATTGTTGGAATTGCCTGGGCTTCACTGTGTAGAAGAGTAAAAGACTGAAACTGTGTCATAGCAAAACAGGAACCAGAATATTGTAAGAATTGGAGAGGGGAAGGATTTAAGTTCAACTCAAAACTATCAGGTGAATTCCTCAATCATAAGTTTCTACACGGTTTCCAAATTTAGCTCTTCTTGTAAGTAATTTGGTGCACTTGATAGAAGAAGGGTGATTTTTAGAAATTCTCTGACACATACTTACAATTTAGGAGTCTTTTATTTTATATAACATTGTCAAGGTTCCTCCCCCACTCTGAACTTTAGGGTACAGATGTGGGGACCTGCATAAACACTTCTAAGCTTAACTACCAGCTTAGATCTGGTTTTGCTGACACCATCCAGATTCCTCAGTCTGGAACACCCCCTTTCCTCTCAAAACCTTCCCCTCCCTGGGTAGCGTTGAGAGACTTTTTCACCAAGTTCCTGGTGAACACCAATCCAACCTCTTGGATGTTAACACAAGGAGAATTTAACCATCCCCCCTCCTTTCCCCCACCAATTCCTGGTGAGTCCAGATCCAATCCCCTTGGATCTTAAAACAAGGAAAAATCAATCAGGTTCTTAAAAAGAAAGCTTTTAATTAAAGAAAGAAAGGTAAAAATCATCTCTGTAAAATGAGGATGGAAAATACTTTACAGGGTAATCAGATTCATATAGCCCAGAGGAACCCCCTCTAGCCTTAGATTCAAAGTTACAGCAAACAGAGGTAAAATCCTCTCAGCAAAAAGGAACATTTACAAGTTGAGAAAACAAAAATAAGACTAACATGCCTTACCTGGCTGTTACTTACAAGTTTGAAATATGAGAGACTAGTTCAGAAAGATTTGGAGAGCCTGGATTGATGTCTGGTCCCTCTTAGTCCCAAGAGCGAACAACCCCCAAAACAAAGAGCACAAACAAAAGACTTCCCCCCACCAAGATTTGAAAGTATCTTGTCCCCTTATTGGTCCTTTGGGTCAGGTGTCAGCTAGGTTTCCTGAGCTTCTTAACCCTTTACAGGTAAAAGGATTTTGGTGTCTCTGGCCATGAGGGATTTTATAATATTGTACACAGGAGGGCTGTTCCTTTCCCTTTATAGTTATGACAAACATCTTAAACTATGTTGAACATTATTTAGGTTGCAAAGTTAACTATTCAGAAATTAGGAAATGTCAGATTTACAGTTGGTCATATAACGTTCATTCTGCCACCTTGTGCCTTCATCCTGTGCACTGTGTTCATGTAGTGAAAGACTGTATCACAATGACTGTACACAAAGGAGCCAAACTACATTTGTCACAGCAACCATAAATCTGGCATTTCTTAAGTTTTGGACATTTGACTTTGTAATCTAAACATTCTTTTAACATAGGGTTTTTAACCATAATTCCCTAGGCTTTTTTAAAGATAAAAAGTTTCTGTTTCATGCATGTGTAACAACATCATGCATTATTAGCAGGCTTTAAACCCTGAATTCTCAGTCCTGCAGCAAAAGACTAGTTATGTATGTGCAGAGCCCAACCCTGCATTCTTCCTTCAGCCTCCTTGCCCCTAGAGCGGCTCTGGCAGCTCCCAGGCTGTATTTCCAGTACGATGTCCGCTGCTGTTTAGCTGGTGGTTTGAGCCCAACTTTAGAATGTTCATGTGTTCAGTTGTTGTTTTGTCAGGCTGCTGAGATTTTCCTGATCATAAGTGAGAGAAGGAAGATGGCAATTTTTAACAGTTTAGATCTCAATATAAGCACTATGGAATTTCATGGGATAAAGATACTTCCTTAGCCTGAGGGCATTCCCTTGCTGAATATCAAAGGCCTGCTGCAAACAATGGGGGGAGCCTTTGTCAAAGAAAAGGTCCCAAGAATCTTTATAATGGAAAATGTTAAGTATCTCAAATATAAGGTCACTAGCATTCCCTTCACCATCACCCCCAGATGAAGTCACATTTTAAAAATCTTACTTTATTTCAACATTTTATTCATTACTCTCATGCTATCCTTTGAGGTGATCACAATGAATCTGCTGTATCCAAATGTTCTGTTATAGCTTACAAGGTTAAGAATATTCTATTAACCTACTCTATTGTGCTGAGGCACTGTTGTTTAACTAATTGAGCCTGGAATTCCTAACTTCATTACAGTTCTGTTCATGATTTGCTATGGGGCCTTGGACAATCCACAGTCTCTGTCTTCTTTTCCTAGTCTGTAAAATGGAGATAATACTTAGCTACCTCACAGATATGTTGTGAGAACTGAATGTTTGCAAATCGCTTTGAATATATAAAGAACTGGGTAGGTGATAAATATTATTATTGTAATATGCCTCGCACTGTTGAATTACAATTTGAGATGGAATAGATCATCTGATTTAACAGAACTTTGATTTACATATACAGTACATGAATATCACTTATATGCAGTGGTGTTGTAGCCATGTTGGTCCCAGGATATTCGAGAGACAGGGTGGGTAAGATAATATATTTTGTTGGACCAGCTTTCTGTTGGTGAGAGAGATAAGTTTTTGAACTTACGCAGAGCTATTCTTCATATCTGGGCATTGTGTACGCTCAAAAGCCTGTCTCTCTCACCAACAGAAGTTGGTCCAATAAAAGATATTACCTCATCCACCTTGTCTTGCTAATATCACTTATATTACAGTAACCATACATATAGAGCCTGACTTAATTGAGAAGATAAATTTTGTTAGAGAAATTGTTTCAAATCCAAGGGAAATGACAAAGTTCACTGTCTGTTTTTGAAGTAGGCTATATTTTCTTCCAAGGTAATGGGAAGAACAAAAAATATTATTTCAGTATGGTATTTTCAGTAAAATTGCTGAAAGAAAGGTATTCTTACATTATGATTGATAATTAATGATTAAGCAGAAACGTTCTTATAAAAAAAGTGTCTTCTATGCTTCTGGTACACAGAGACAATTAATAGCAGTCACATAAATATTTACACAAAATATTTTAAATCATGCATTTTTCTGCAGCTTGGTCACCAGTCTCAATCACAAGGTTTCCTCCTCCTTTCACCAAAAGACAAAGACAAGCAGCAATCTAACAGAGAGAAAATCCTATGACTTGGTACTTTAATCGTTTAGTCTTGTCAACTGACTTCATCTCCATTTTTCACTTTGCCTCTTCAAAGTGTAATTCATGGCATCTTTCAGACTAGTTTGAATTTTGTGACAGAATTATTATTTTTTCATATTTGGATTTATTCCTGAGTTTGTGACACCATTTAAAAGAATAGGAAAATGGGGAAATAAAGAAAGGGACACAAGTTTTCCCTGTTTTAGCCATCTTTAATTTGCACACTTTGCCTCAGCTGTATTTTGACTCATATTTTTATATTAACATACCTAGAATTTTTTTCTTTGTGATTTATGATATCGTTCACTTAAAGCCACCCCCTGAGATTTGGGCTGAGTGCTTGACTCAGGGTTGGGGAGGAAGTTAATGATAGTATGCTTCAGCATTTTTATTTAGTGTATTTACTGCTCAAACTTTATCATTTATAAAAGATATCAGTGAAAACATTAATAATGAACATCAGTTAAACAAGTCTGGAAAAATAATTACTCTGTTAATGGAGATTAGTTCAGCTGCGTGAGCAAGATAGACTCTTTTTTTAACTTCACAGACAATTATATGACTGACACACTCAATCAGTGAAATACAAGATAGAAATATTATATCATTTGAACAAAAGTTTTCATTGGCTGATCAGTGATCTTGAAGGTGGAATGCTTACTCAGCGACTTGTGAGACCTGATGTTCTCTTTGAATATCAAATCTACCAGAAGAACTAGAGACTACCAAAGGTTACAGAGTTGAATTTAAATACTTTCCTAGAAAGGAATGAGGATTATCCATCTTATACTTAAATGCATACACACCAAAGTATAATGGTTGCTAACACAGGTAACTGTGTCTTAAATGCCATTTTTATTCACATATATGACCAATCCATTTTGAGTTTTATTTAGGTGTTTGCTTGAATATACCCTGCAGCTCTGAATTTCACAGGTTAGTTATATGCTGCAGTAAAAATATTTGCATCTATTCATTGTTAGATCGTTGCCTTGTAGGGCCCAATTTTGTAAACTCTTACAATAACATGAACAGTCCTGGCTTAGGTAAGTAGTCTTCTTACCTCCAGTGGATTTACTCCCATAAGTCAGGATTGTTTATGTAAATACAGCTTAGAAGATCAAGCCCTAATTTTGTCATTGTCTCTTTTTCCTTGCATTATGAAAAATAGTACCGTAAATAGGAATATTCTTCTTGTCTTTTTATACTACTGATTACTTTCTGTACAATTTATCATCTCTTTCTTTTTCCCTTTCTAAGCTAAGTACAATTACACAAACTCTCATCCACTTTTAATTACATATAATTAAAATTTTGATCTGAAACTCTCTCCCAGTTGCCATTTGCCAGTCTATTAAAAGGCTAAATTTAAGGACAGAATATATTTATTAGAATTACCATACCTGGAATTTTTAAAGGGGAACTATCAATTTAACTATCATAGTTTTATCTGATCATGTTTACCTATTGGTCTTACAAGTACCACCTAAGATCAGTTTAACTGAAAGAAATTAAGGTTGGGCGAACATTTTTCTTTCTATTCAAGTCTGTAAACTGTGTTCTTTTGAGAAAATAATGTCAACAGCTTCACTGTTTCTCCTGTATTGCTAGCCAGTCAGTCGTTTCCTCCTTTTGTTTGTGTGGGTCTTCTACACCGCAATAGAGAGAGAAAAAACGCTTGAAAGAAAGGAAAATATAAAGGACTATTTTCACCAATCACTGTTCATCAGTGATCACTTTCATCAGTGTTTCAGAGATCCCCTCACACAAAAGTTCAGCCTGGCAGGCTGGAACTTGTAGTCTGGTTCAACAGCTGTTCCTCAGGGTGCTTAACTGTTACAAAGTCTGTCAGCAGCCCAGCTCAAACTCTCCAACCCACAGTTCAGCCTGAGAAACTAAAGAAGCTTTGTAATGTAGAATGAATTTAGGGGTTCCTGACACAGAATTTAGGTCCATTGTGCAGACTACAGAGGACCCTGTATATGAGAGAAACAAGCAAATCCCTCACTCCCGTAACACCCTTGCCCTCCCTCCCCCCACCCCCGAAACAGCATCATAGGTAAGCTTGAAGTGAGCTCTGTATACATGGCTACATATACCTTAGTTGTTCTTTTTTTCCCTAGTTCTGCTGGTTGCTTTACTCATGGGGTTTTTATTCAGTATATGCTCTCTCTGTCTGTGTGTAACACTTGTTTTCCCACCAGAGGGAAAGCCAGTGAGAAAGTTAAACATCTGCTTGTAGTAGCAACTTCTGTGTTTTGTTAGAACTGTGCATTTTCAGTGGCCTCTATCCATGACCTTTGCTTTCAGTTGCAGTGTTTTTCCTAACCTACTTAGTAGGAGGTTTGCAAATCAGCATAAGAAGCCTAAAGTGGGTGAGCCAGAGGAGGTATTAGGAATGTCCCATAAGTGGATGAGAACTATAACAATATATTAGACTCTGTTATTTAACCCTAGTTAATCAATGGTTTCTAAACTATTGATCAAATGTTCATTTGCAGATCTTACCCTTTACAAGCTGACAGAGGGCTTAATGAAGAATACAATGCAATACTGAATGCAGATTTATAAACTGAAAATGACATTCTGAATACATTCTAAAATCTCAGACACTGAGTGATTCAATAGGATGTTAGCCTCACCCTAAATTAAATGATTTTGATAGTATCAGTTCAGTCCCTTCTCAATAGCTGTCTGAACTATATTACTAAATCCATGATTAATAGTCTTTGCTCAAGAGAGTCTCAAACTGAAGACTGAACTAACATATGCAGTAAATTGTATCACATATCTAAAAACATGGTCCATCTTAGATTAAGGTATTTGATAGGGACATAGTGGAATGATTTGCACTGTTCATTAACCTATGGATTAATTGAAGAGAGTAACTGTGATGGTTAGCTCTCAGTGCTTGCTTCCCTGTGCTACCATATATGTGCTGTACTAAGTTGTAGTACTAGCTTTGTCAGCTAGCACTAAGATGTTACTATTATGTAATGCTAGTTCTGAGAGTTAATGTTATGGTGCTACAGGGAAGACTTTGCTTTCACAAGCTCTAAGTTGGATACTTTATGGTAATTATTTTATTCAACTTGAATTAAAGTATGTGTGGATGGAGGTTTTAAAATTCACTGGTAGTGTAAATGTCTGCAATTCATTGACTTTATTAGAATTAAAACTGGGTGTGCTAGCAGTTAAATTGACCCATGAAGTGTGTGTGTGTGTTGTTATACTTTTTAAGGATAGCAAAGGATCAGCAAGGAATATTTAACTTCTGTAAAGCAGACACTTAAAATTGTTTATCATTTTAGTTTGTTTTAAACAATTTGTAGCTATTAAGTTCACTTTAAAACAAATCAACACGTGTGGTGTCTATTTTATTTTACTCATCAGCAAATAAAAGTAAAACAAATGTTCTTTCAAACTCTAAATCAATTGCCAAATAGGAGAACTGAGCTGCTTATAAATCTTATATTACTTATTATATATTTTTTATTTATATGCTTGATCAATCAAGATAATAAGTATCTATTTACCTAACATTGGCTGCCATTTTAGTTTAATGTAATGTACTTTATAATATATTTGCCTGTTTTGTATATTATGACAACCCATGGGCCAAATTCACACCTAGTATAAAAAGGTACAACTCCATTTACTTCATTGGAGTTACCTTTGTTTGCAGAAGGGGTGCATTTAGCATCACCTATGAAGAAAGATTGAGGTTGTGGAGGAGAAAATAACTGATGGAAAAACTTGCCAAAATATGATATTTCAACAAGATGAAAAGAGAGAGACAGACAATGGAAAGAACCAATACAAAAATTGTTCCACATTAGTTGAATTAAATTGCAGTCACTGATTGGGAATGTTAGGATTTGGATGACCTTGAGATTTTTCAGTGACTCGCAGTCAGGCATATCAGTTGGTGTTGTTTGTCTCAGGGCTTGCCTACAAGAACTGTAAGAGTATTTGACTGACATCTCCAGTTGTACCACCAGTGAATGTCAATCACTCATGATTAAACAGGAAAGGAAATTGATGACACGCTCTATACTCCAATGTTATTGCACTTTTTAGGCTACTCTTAGTAAACCTTACAGCGTGTAGTACAGATTTCCATTTTGTTGAAAAGTAACCAAAACAAATGGTATTAGAAAATATTAGACTGAGAAAACATAAACACTATATTTCTTAGGTTCTTTTGAAATTAAAGCAAATTTACTTTTTAGTAATTCTGAGGGAAGTGTGGAGAGATGTGACCTTAACGTTTCCCTTGGTGAAAGCTTAGCAACATTTGCTGTTGGATAAAAGAGAGAGCTTCTGGACATACAGCCTAAACATTATGTCAAGGAGGAAAAAGATCTCTTTAAACATAAGATCTAGTAATTTTCAGGATTTTCTTATAGATTTTTTTTTTCAGCTACAGCAGCGCTAGGGATACATTTTGGTTACACATCATATCAAAAGATTTGTGGATAGTTTGTTACAATTTGATTTTTACCATCTCCAATTGTGATATTAAACTGGATATTGTCATATTGTTTATGTATTAAGGATGTATGAAACCCTGTTTTCACTCTCCCTCAGAAACAGTCTAGTACATTTAAATGAAAGATGATGCTCAGAAACAGCAAAAACTCCAGAGAAATTCTAAGCATTGCATGACCCATAGTTCCCAACATTTCTGTTCTTGAGTTCCATAATCTGTTCCTTTTGCTAGTTCATTCTGAATTTTACTGATTTGTGATATTGTATTTTCTTTTCACAAACCTGAATGGCTGACTTACTTTAATCAAAGTTGTTTCACTTCCATCTATCCATATTTTTTGCCAGAACATTAATATAGGGTGTCTATCTTAGGTTGATACAGTGTTCTGTAAATTGTTCAACTAGAGTTTATTTCCTCTAATAACTCCCTTAAAGGCATATCTCCTGCAAGGGCCATCATAGTTGTTAATGTAAGTTGATCTCTATTTATGCCAGCAGGTTCATAATTCCTTGGGTGTTTGCCAATCAAGGCCAAAACACATTCTGCTAATGTGATTTATTGTTGCTTTCTGGCATGTTTATTTGCATACCAGCTGATTAAACTGACTATTTCCAAGTGAAAGTTACAAAAAGATCAGAAAGGAAGCATGACTCATAGCCACAAAGGGATTAAGGCACCTAAATCTGGGTTTTAAGCACTTAAATTCAGGATTTAGGCAAGCCACAAAACCCCTACTCAGCTGGAGCCTAAACCTGCAGTTGCCCAAACTAGGTACCTAAATTTTCACTGTAAAAGTGGCCCTAAGCAACTACATTTCTGCCTTTTGGCATGTGCACTGCTGCCTCAAGCAGGTCCCAGACATCTATTTTACACTTGAGCTCCAGCAGGATCCTCAAACTAGGTGAAGGTAAGGGTTACCCCACCTATTTCACCTGCATGGCCTGATCTGAACATGCCTAACTCTGCACTAAGTGATCAGCAGAAGGAGGTGTCCCTTGGATGTTTTAGTCTAGTGGTTGGGGTATTTGCTCAGTAGAGGGCAGACCCCAGTTTAGACCTAACCCCTGGAGTAAAGCTGTTCTTGCAAGAAATGGTTTAGGTGCCTGACTTGAGGAGAGGGTTCCTGGCTGTAGATCATAAACAGAGATAGACGCCTCCCTCCAGGCTGGAGTTAGGTGCCTAAATTCCTGAAAGGGGTGGGGTTTAGAGCACATTCCTCTCCTTGGCATTTGCTATTGGCTAACTTTAGGCAGCTCCCCGTGTTACATGCTGAATGCTTTATGGATCTCATTCTTATGTGCCTGTCTCTCTGCGTGCATTGTATAGGAAACCTAATCCTTGCAAGTAATTTAGATACAAAACTGTACCCTCTTATAATCATTTATGGAGTTTCTAAATATATTTAATTTTATAACATTCTCACATTCCATTCATATATTGATATTGTTACGCCTTGTGACCTGAATTGTTAGTCAGCTTTTGAGGTCTCGTGGATTGTTTCCATTCAGAGGATAAATTTATGATGGAGTCAGATGTCACTTTGATGAAATCCTGTTTATTTACAAAGACTGTATGAAAAGTCGTGTTTCCCTGATAATAGTACAATCAAACAGCCCGAGACAGTTCCTTGGCTAACAGTTCCAACCTCATTCCAGCCAGCTCTTTACCCATAAGCTCTCTCTCTTAGCTTTTTCTCAGAGTCATGCTACTGGGCTTCTCCAAACTTGGAGACTTCTTTTCTCCTTCTCTGCATACTTCTGTGGGGTTCCAGCCCCCTTACTCTCTCACACACAGCTGCAATCAAAATCAGTCCCTCACCCATATGTTAACATTCAGCCTCCAGTGAAACCCCTATGTCCACATAGTTCAGATTCCGGAGCAGCCTTACATGTGGCTTGAATTTTGGGTGGAGTTTCCTATTGTTTCAGTGTCTCAGCTGGGGTACCTTCTGGCAGTGTTCCCTTTTCACTTCCAGCAGGTGGCAGGATGACTTCCTCTTCCTCCTCCCTCTTCTGTGTGTCGGAGTGCATAGGCAGCAGGGGGAAAGTTACATGCTACATCTGTGTCCAGGCTCTGGGATTTGTTTCACCAACTATCCCTACCAATGAACAGTGGGGGTGGTACATGGTTGGGTGACCGTCTGGGTTTAGCCATTGTAGGCTCCCCATTTCAACCCAACCTTCCAACTCTTAAATAAGTATGCCAAATCTCCTGTGATGCATATGATCCCATATGATGAAACTAGCAATCTAATTTTGCTAAATTTTAATTTTCACCTTCCACTCAACATCCAGGAGGTCTGCTTTTGCGGTGGTTAAATTATAGTGGTCATAACTGTGGTGGGTTCCAATGGGCTCGGAAGAGTCCAGTTAAGAGCCCTAAAACCCTCTGGGCTGACTGGGCATTGCTCCTGCGCATTCACTTGGCATGGTAATTAGCTACGTTTTGTGTCTGATGCAGTTTGCAGCTCACTCATCTCATCTCTCCTATCTATAGTATGGAGAAGGCAAGGAGATTGAGACTCTGGCATCCAGTCATCCCTTTAGAGACCTGAGGGTGTAGAATGATGTGATATAACTGGCCCTTTGTGTCTCCCTACTGAAGGCCCTAGAGTCCTACTACACCCTGCCCCAGGAAGGAGCAGCAAAGTTGTGGGTCCTCCAGGCGTGCATAGAGAGGCCTTATGGAAGCAGTCAGTCACAGTCCAGCAGGCTCAGATAAAAGGAGCTGCAGGTCAGTTCCTAGCTGGGACCAGGGGTGAGGAAGGGTGCTCAGCTCTGGCCAGAGGAGCTGAACTGGCTGCATTTACTGACCCTGGAGATAGAGGACCTGAGAATCTTAAGCATAAGGTAATGGATGTAGGTAAAGGGATCTTGTGGGAAGAGGCCCAGGAAATGCAGCAGCAACTAATTGAAGGAATTAAAGGGAGCAGTGCATGGCTTCTGTTGATAGGGTCCCTGAGTTGGAACCTGAGTAATGGGTGGGCCTGGATTCCCCCACTGGCCACTGAGAAAGTGGGCTAAGCCCCAACAAGGTGACAAGGCTTGTTTAGAAGCCAGAGCAAAGAGCTAGATATAAAGGGACCAGAGATGGGACTGAAGACCCTGGTGAGGGCAGATGTTTGAACTCTCCTAACCTGGAAGGGATTCATTCATTTTTTGACTGTGTGACTTGGCCGGAGGGCTGAACCACTGAAGACCTGCCTCAACAGGTCATCAATTTATAGGGGATGCCAGGAGCAGAAAAACATTATGGTATCACACCCAGCTGCTAGGATGCACTCAGGAGATGTGTACCCCGTCATAAACAGATAGCTAAGGGTTAATGTCTCTTTCACCTAAAGCACCTGACCAGAGGACCAATCAGGAAACCGGATTTTTTCAACTTTGGGTGGAGGGAATTGTGTGTCTGGGGTCTTTGTTTTCTGGCTGCCTGCTTTCTCTGAGCTTTGGAGAAGTAGTTTCTACTTTCTAGTCTTCTGTTTCTAAGTGTAAGGACAAAGAGATCAGATAGTAAGTTATATGGTTTCTTTTCTTTGGTATTTGCATGAATATAAGTGCTGGAGTGCTTTGATTTGTATTCTTTTTGAATAAGGCTGTTTATTCAATATTCTTTTAAGCAATCGACCCTGTGTTGTGTCATCTTAATACGGAGAGACCATTTGTATTTTTTTCTTTCTTTTTTTTATAAAGCTTTCTTTTAAGACGTGTTGGAGTTTTTCTTTACTTCAGGGAAATTGAGTCTGTACTCACCAGGGAATTGGTGGGAGGAAGAAATCAGGGGAGATCGGTGTGTGTTGAATTGGCTAGCCTGATTTTGCATTCCCTCTGGGGGAATAGGAAAGTCCTTTTTGTTTCCAGGATTGGGAACGGAGAGGGTAGTTTCACAGAGCTTGTGTCTGTGTATCTCTCCAGGAACACCTGGAGGGGGGAAGGGAAAAAGGATTATTTCCCTTTGTTGTGAGACTCAAGGGATTTGGGTCTTGGGGTCCCCAGGGAAGGTTTTTCAGGGGGACCAGAGTGCCCCAAAACACTCTAATTTTTTGGGTGGTGGCAGCAAGTACCAGGTCCAAGCTGGTAACTAAGCTTGGAGGCTTTCATGCTAACCCCCATATTTTGGACGCTAAGGTCCAAATCTGGGACTAAGGTTATGATATGGTGGCCCGCCACCTTCCAGAGGCTGGTAGATGGTCTACTAGCTGGACTGGGAGAATTTGCAGTTGCCTACCTCGATGATGTGGCCATTTTTTCAGACTCCTGGCCCGAACACCTACTACACCTGGAAAAGGTCTTTCAGCGCATCAGGCAGGCAGGACTAACTGTTAAGGCCAAAAAGTGTCAAATAGGCCAAAACAGAGTGACTTACCTGGGGCACCAGGTGGGTCGAGGAACCATAAACCCCCTACAGGCCAAGGTGGATGCTATCCAAAAGTGGCCTGTCCCAAGGTCAAAGAAACAGGTCCAATCCTTCTTAGGCTTGGCCGGATACTACAGGCGATTTGTACCACACTACAGCCAAATCGCTGCCCCATTGACTGACCTGACCAAAAAGACCCAGCCAAATGCCGTTAAGTGGACTGATGAGTGTCAAAAGGCCTTTACCCAGCTTAAGGCGATGCTCATGTCTGACCCTGTGCTCAGGGCCCCGGACTTTGACAAGCCATTCCTAGTAATCACAGATGCATCTGAGCGTGGTATAGGAGCAGTGCTCATGCAGGAAGCAACAGATCACAACTTCCATCCTGTCGTGTTTCTCAGCAAGAAACTGTCTGAGAGGGAAAGTCACTGGTCAGTCAGTGAAAAGGAATGCTATGCCATTGTGTACGCCCTGGAAAAGCTCCGCCCATATGTTTGGGGACGGCGGTTCAAACTACAAACTGACCATGCTGCACTAAAGTGGCTTCATACTGCCAAGGGGAACAACAAGAAACTTCTTCGTTGGAGTTTAGCTCTCCAAGATTTTGATTTTGAAATTCAACACATCACAGGAGCTTCTAACAAAGTTGCTGATGCACTCTCCCATGAGAGTTTCCCAGAATCCAGTAGTTAAAAAGTGTTCTTAAAATGTAAAAGTCTGTTAGTTATATACTTAGTAGTATATGTAAAGGTGCATGTGTTGTATTAATCTGTTTATTTTCAAGTTCTAGAAGAAAATCGCCGCCAGTGAGCTTCCCCACTGTCTGCAATTTGGGAGGCGTGTCATAAACAGATAGCTAAGGGTTAATGTCTCTTTCACCTAAAGCACCTGACCAGAGGACCAATCAGGAAACCGGATTTTTTCAACTTTGGGTGGAGGGAATTGTGTGTCTGGGGTCTTTGTTTTCTGGCTGCCTGCTTTCTCTGAGCTTTGGAGAAGTAGTTTCTACTTTCTAGTCTTCTGTTTCTAAGTGTAAGGACAAAGAGACCAGATAGTAAGTTATATGGTTTCTTTTCTTTGGTATTTGCATGAATATAAGTGCTGGAGTGCTTTGATTTGTATTCTTTTTGAATAAGGCTGTTTATTCAATATTCTTTTAAGCAATCGACCCTGTGTTGTGTCATCTTAATACGGAGAGACCATTTGTATTTTTTCTTTCTTTTTTTATAAAGCTTTCTTTTAGACCTGTTGGAGTTTTTCTTTACTTCAGGGAAATTGAGTCTGTACTCACCAGGGAATTGGTGGGAGGAAGAAATCAGGGGAGATCGGTGTGTGTTGAATTGGCTAGCCTGATTTTGCATTCCCTCTGGGGGAATAGGAAAGTCCTTTTTGTTTCCAGGATTGGGAACGGAGAGGGTAATTTCACAGAGCTTGTGTCTGTGTATCTCTCCAGGAGCACCTGGAGGGGGGAAGGGAAAAAGGATTATTTCCCTTTGTTGTGAGACTAAGGGATTTGGGTCTTGGGGTCCCCAGGGAAGGTTTTTCAGGGGGACCAGAGTGCCCCAAAACACTCTAATTTTTTGGGTGGTGGCAGCAAGTACCAGGTCCAAGCTGGTAACTAAGCTTGGAGGGTTTTCATGCTAACCCCCATATTTTGGACGCTAAGGTCCAAATCTGGGACTAAGGTTATGATAACCCCATTACAAGGGGCTGTGGCCTTCAGACTCATCCTCAGGTTTATAATGCCTGTTGGAAGCCACACTGGAACAAATCCATTGGGTAGTTTGGAAGGTATTACTTGTTCAGTAAGCTGCAGCCTCAGCAGTTAACCATATTAAGGTGTCTGTCATTGTTGCTGTGTCCACATCAACATTCAGTTTTTAACTAAATAATGTCTGATAGTGTAGATACCATCAACCTGTGTTTTTGCTCAAAATGAGTATTAGCAATGCTTTTTCAGTGTTTATGATAAGATATTCAGAATACTAAGCTACTGGAAAAAATCCTGCACTCCAAGAAATATGCACATCACTGTTGAATCCGGAATATACCGATAGCACCACACATTAAAAAAAAAGTGGGCTTTTTTCTTTTGTATGGCTGTTTTGTAATCCTAAAAAATACTACCACAAAAATGATCCAATATTTGATTTGAAAAAATATGGTCATTTTACTTCTGGCAGACACATTTGCATGAATTTTTCTTGAAACTTGAGAAATGTCCCTTTAGCTATTTTTGAACTGAAAATTAAAAAAAAAACTTTTTGCAGTTTTCTGGTCTAGCTTGCCTCTGTGAGTCTTGAGTTTTCCCTTCAGCCTCAGCTCTCCTTCCCTCCATCATCATTAAAATCCCCATAGAAACTCAACCATTATTTCTAGCTGCATCTCCAAACCTCAGATCTTTTCTTCCATCAGATCTATCACTCTGCACTTCATACAAACAAAGCACCTGTTGAGTACCCTGTACAGAATAATGTACATCTCCCAACTTCCACATCCACTCATCTTCATTGTCTCTTCCATTCTTCAGGTCAATACCACTGTTGCTTCTGTAGCTGTCATAGCCTTCTTTCCTAAGCTGCTGTCAAAACAAACAAACAAACCTACACAAACCCAAAACCAGAACACCATCCAGATCAGAGCCTTGGGGAAGGTACATGAATTGAGAAGGAATGGAAGGGATTGTTAGTGGGGTGGGGAATGTTTGGGGAAAGCATTTTCTTTGTTTAAATCAGAGAAGAGCTGATTTAACAAAATGAGAGGGAAGGTTCAGAGAGTATAAAAGGAGCATTTAGGCTCTTCTTATTGAAGAACTGATATCTTTTTTGCTTGAATTTATATGAATCCTTTGATAAGATTATTACAGTACAGTAAATAGTTATATAAACATACCCTGTAGTTTTTTTTGGTTAGTTAAGACTGTTTGTGAGTACCTTTATCTTTTGTATCTCCCTTCAAAAACATTCACACTTTTTACAAACTGCTTTTTCATTTAGACACATTCCTGGTTATGCTTACCATCTTGGGAGTTTAGGGGAAAGGTGGCAGCATTTTTGTGGAAAATATATTGTTAAAATAATTTGTCAGAGTAAAAGCAGAAATCTTCCAGATGCCTCTCCATTTTTTTATGAATGACATCCATTGAGGGTAAGCAACTAATAAAATGTGGGTTAAAAAAAAAAAGTATAGTTGGTCACAAATGTAAAAGTCAGAAGAGAGGCCATGTAAATAAAATTTAATGGATTGACACATGTTGACTGTAGCAGGCCTGGAATTAAACTGCGTAGCATCTGATTTTGGTATGTAAACAGGGTCTGAATGAACTCTCCTGTGACATCTAGTGACAGACTGGAGGAAAAGACTTCAGGAGCACACCGTGTTTGCATAGACACACCTACTCTGCTTAGGTGCACAGCAGTTGGAGCTGCTTTTCCAAAATTATCAATTTTGGCTGGTTTTGGGTTGCAAATCACTCTATTATTTGAATGCAGAGGGGTAATGAAATGTTATCCTTATCATATTGTACGACGGGGCTTTGGCAAACCAGTAGAATGCTTGAAAGCACTATGACTTATTGTTAAAGGCATCCTAGTCAGCAAGCTGTAAATTGGCCATTCAGCACTGTCAGCTTGACCAAGGCAGGAAGGGAGGGAGTTTTGGGGTGCCACAGAAAGGGCAGCTTGACCCCGCATCCTTCCTGATAAGAATTGTGTTGAAGTTGCTGATATGCCCCAGGAATGTCTATTGGGGTCTCAAGGCTGCAGGCTCTGGAAAAACCCACACTTGATTAATCAATAATCAGAAGGAACTTCCTTCTTGATCTTTGAAATGGTTACTTAACAAGGTTTCTTTAAAGGACATGTCATTCTATTACTAATGTATAAATAAGGGGAAAAAACTTGAGATAGTGGAACTCATTTGGGGACTCTTTGGGACTGGTCTCTCCCTCTGGATGCATCTTGTGTTTCCCACTGGCAGATGGGCTGCCACTGTGCCACTCAAGAGCGACACTCAGCTTTGGTAATTATCAAGGGCTGAGGGTGTTTTACTAATCTTGTTACTGACGTGTGTAAGTGCTTGAGACTAAGTAAAGGTTTAGCTTTAAGTGAAAGCACTCTCGTGTTGTCCTGTTTGTGCCAGCCATCTATCGGTCGGATGGCCGTGTCTTCCCTGATTTATTTCCTGACACCTCCTTGCACAGAGTAAAAGTTACTAAGAACTTTCATTTGCAAGAACCTTAGGTAACAATATGAGTAAAGGGCAGCAGAATTGCGCTTTGCATGCCCTTATTGAGGGGGTCACCCTAAACTGAACCTTACTTGCTAAGTTGGGGGTGAGGGAATGCCAAATGCCTGTAGGGGGAGAGGAGAATGGGTGTTGCTAGGGGAGGGACTTTGCTCAAAAAATTCTAGGCAATATTTGCCCTGTCTCTCTCTAGCATTTAGTGACAGAGCTGGTTGAACTCAAATGAGAGTTCTTGCTTCCATTTGGTGATTCCTAGAGCTGACATCACTGCTGAACAGATCTGGGAGCTAAGCCTTAGATTTTGTGGGGACAGAGAAAGGCAACACAGAGCCTGCACTGGCTGCAAGGTCCCCCACTAGCTGCTGAAATCACTGAGAGTTGGGTTAAGTGGTAGATGTGACGTGGTGAGAGCAACAAGCAGCAGCAGCTACTGGTGCCAGAGACACAGCGACAGAGAGACAGCAGCCAGCGGTAGCTGCAGAGAGCAGTGGTAGAGAAACCGCGGCAGCTGTGAGCCAGTTCCAAAGGCAGCAGCAGAGGCATTGCTCAACACACACACACACACACACACACATCCTGCTTTCCAGGGTGGGAGGTGAACCCACCTCTGAACTCTGGGTCTTTGCTAATCAAAGACAGCCAACAGTGAGTGGGGTGCAGTGTAAGGAGAAGGAAGTGGGGTGGTGTGTTAAGGGACATTTATTTGTCAGACTTTCACACTGCAAGGTGAGAAACTGAGGGGAAGGACACTGCCCAACACACTTTGGGGTGCAGTGGCCATGTGCCTACGGTCACATGCTTTTGAATTGGGGTTGTGGTGTTTTCCCAAATTAATCTTGGGTCCATTTTTCCCTTTTATTAATAATTTTCTTTGGTTGTCCACAGACTCAGTCCTTGTGAGGCGGGCAGTGTTGCCTCTTTGGGTATTTCTACACAGCAAAGAAAAACCCGCAGCTGGCCTGTGCTAGGTGACTTGGGGCTCATGGGGCTCAAGCTGTGGGGCTGCTTCACTGCTGTGTAAGCTTCTGGGCTCAGCCTGACCTTCTGGCTTTAGGACCCTGTGGTGCATCAGTTTTGTTTGTTTGTTTGTTTGTTTCCTGTGTAGGCATATCCTTAGAGGTACCCAGTGCTTGTGTTTTGCTTTCCCTGATTACTGTTTGGATGCTCAAGCTCATTCTATTTTGTGTTGTTCAGAGAAACCTCATAGACATTGAACCTTGTTGCCACCTCCACCTGGCAGAAGGGTTACAGGTACATAATGTTGCACCATTGTAATGGTATTGAACTTCACTGAAGAGTGGACAGGATCTAATTTTCTTCTATCAGGCTGTGGAAGTATTTTATTGAAAGAACATCTAGAAACAAATCCCATGTTCTGGACTTCCATGTAAATAGATGAATTGATTTCAAAGCCTGTCATTTATTATTATACATTACATACTGGGTCCATATATGTTTGTCCTGTGTTTTCATTAGTTTCTAACACACTACAGTAGACTGAAAAGAGCTTCCTTCATGTGTCATGTTTCCTTCATTGCTTTTTTTATTCTTTCTGGCAAAATAACCCCCTAAAACTTTCTCTTGTTAACTATTAAAGTATTTTTCTTGGTTCAACCAACCCATCTAAAATAATACACCAATAACTGACAGGACAAAATGCAGATATTTTGATTTTAGTATTTGTTACTTTCACATGGATCTTACATTTTCGTATCACAGGATCATCCTATAAAACTCCCTTTACTATCCATCACAAATAAGCCTCCTGAAACGAGCAGCCTGGAGGACTCGATGGCCTCATGGTTAAAGTGCGTGGCCTCCAGCCACTCACTTGGTTGTGGGACCTGAGACCCAGACCCTCCCTCTCCACTGGATCCCAGACTAAGGCCCTGTGTTTGTCAACTCCTGAACAGGGGCAGCTCTCCTGGCAGGGAGTCTAAATTCACTGCCCTGGGCTACTTCCTACTAATGTCTGTTTGATTTGGGGCATGGCCCCCTTTAGTGCACTTAGTTGGGAAGCCTGTTTCCCATAGGGTCCTGTCATGGGTCTTGAGCTATGCCTCATCACAGTCCCAGCTCCTTCACATGTGTGGCCACCAGTTGGCATGGCCAAGCCCCACAGTGTCTCTGGGCTTACCCACTCATTTGCCTCCAGAGCTGGAGGCTCCTAGGTTTCCTCCAGAGTCTCCTGTGGCTCTATGTGTTTGTGTGCATGCGTGCATGCGTGTGTGCATGTGTGCATCCTCAGTTAGAGAGCCAACTAGTTCTTGCTCCTTTGCCAGTCAGTCCCCAACTGACCCCGGCTCTCTCCTTTTCTGCTCCCTCCAGGCCTGTCATTGGCTGCAGGTGTAAGGAGCTGGGGCTAGCTGGGCCCAGAGGCTCTGTTTAATCCCTGTTGTAGTGACTGGCAGTTGCTCTGCTTCATCACACCTCCCTAGAAAGCAGTGAAATAGTGCTTCCTTTGTGGAGAAGGAAGTATTTTTGTTTGCTGTTCATAAGCTTTGTTAAAAATGTCCTGATCCTTAAAGGTTTTATGCATAATGCCCTATTAGCCTTAGAGAAACCTTGTGGCACATAGAAATTTCTTTCTAACAAAAACCAACATTGCAAATCTGAAGCTAGGATCAGGTTTTCAAAATGTTTACTGATTTAAGTTAGTGTTAGAATATGTGTTCTCAGTTGGAAACCATGAAACTTGGTGGTTGAGGGGAGTTTCTCTTCAAGATTGTGAGGTTCCTTTTAACCCAGAACTTGAGGCCAAGCTGAGAAAAGGAAAGTTTTCACAAGACTCAATTGAAAACACTGAATTCTGCGCAGCTCTAGTGAAAAACACTGCACAGCTCTAGCGAAAACATAAAGTAATCTCTCCAAACCTGTAGGATTTCCAAAGGCAGAAAAAAAGTAAAACTGACACAGCCAACATGCTGTAGAGTTGCACAATTAGACATCTGACCATCTAGTAGATTTCACTGTATGTGCAACCGACTCAATCTGTGCCTGAAGATCGGGAAACATTTCTAAATATTTTGGCCACTTCCAAGTTGCTAAATCTAGTTCTTTCCTTCAACAGTTAGTGAGAGATGTCAGTTGATATTGAGTATCAGATGTAATCAAAGTAAATCCTTTACCAATTATCTAAAGTTCCCCATTAGGGATTTTAGCACATTGAATAAGAGCAACAGAATGTAGATCAAAAAAGGCAACCTATTTACGTGTTTGAACATATGCTGCGATGCAGGTATCTCTAAACTGTATTATGGCTAATGGATACAATCTATGTCTTCCTGCTTGAGAAAATAAAACACTTCTATCCATTGTGCCCACATCAGTGGTTTCCCACTCTCTGTCTCTGCCATTTGAGGAGTATTTTCTATTTTAAAAGAACAAAAACCTAAATAAATGCCTTTCTTACCTGCTTTGGTGCATCACTGAAGCAGCAGAAACACACATGGCTCTGAGCATTATCTGCCTACATACTGCCTATCTAGATGCTTATATGGCCTCCATCAATGTAATATCTTTGGAGCAGGGTGCATAAGATGTCATATTAACCAGTCAGCCCACGGCTCTCTTGCGATACAGAGAATTTTCCTATTGCCCTAAGCCTTGCTTTTGTGGCTGCTCACAGCTTTTTACGCCTTTTGCCCGCCAACTCAAACAGCAAAAAGATTTCGCTGTTTGGGTCTAGAGGCCAATTTTACTCACATTTGGGACCTATTAGTGTGCTTTTAATAGGTGATTAGTAAGTCCACTAATGTCACCCCTTTTGCTACAGGAAGTGAATATATTTCAAAATCTGTTGACCTAGAGTTCTGAACAGCTCCGTGATGGTGTAGTTATTTCAGCCTACACAAGCTGAATTTGTACTGAGGCAATGTGTTCAGGAAGATGTCAATGCAAATGAGTTTACAAAGCAGATATGAACACAGAGAGATAGTAGTAACATGTCCACATTAAGAGCTGGAAAGTGAAAGCTTAGCCCAAGACAATTTCCTAACTCTGCTTTCAAGATGTAATTTTTAAATATGAAAATACAAAACCACAATTCAGTTCGCGGGGCTGTAAGTTTTGAAATCTGTATTGAAATTATGGTTGGTATATTTCCATATTTGTTATAGGCAGAAAATCAAGGCTTAGGTGATAGAGGTAGACTTTCTGTCTGTACAAGATTTTGTTTTATGTTTGTAAGTTTACCAGTTGTGGTGATCTGAAAAAGGCATAGTTAGTGATCAGAAGTATTTCATCCCTTGATGTACAGTGGTAGAAGACAGGATTCATGACACGGCTGGTTTAATTCAGCTCTCACAATAGCTTGTAAGAGATAAGGAGGTTGTTGGAAGATATTATTGGATGCTCAAGAACTGTTTTTGATGTTGCTCTGAACTGACAGCTAATGGGGAGACAAGCTTTCTTTGATAACTGGTATATTTCAGTGTAGATAGATTTTTACTTGCTACTTTTGATTTTTGTTTGGAAGATGATAGTTTAAGTATGTGCTTGCTTGCTGTCTCTGAATACAAAATCTATGCTATCAACTAACTAAAAGTTCATTAATTTTCTTATTTTTTTTCTAGGGGAGATTTTCAATTACTGCATGTAAAATCTGATTAGCAATATTTGGCATATCTAAGATGACAAGAAGCCTGAATTCAAACTGAACAGTATATCACTGGGTTGTGATAAATATGTTTGGCCTGATAGCAAAATGTATTATCAGCAAAAAATAAGTTACATGCATATTATGTGATGGGGGAGAACTTTGAGTGTGAGCTGCTCAGAAGGTTATGTATGAGTTGGAGGGGTTCCTTTGTTGGTTTCCTTTTGGGTACATGGAAGGTGTTCAGTTATGGTGGGCTGAGGAAGTCAGAGTTGGTTTTGGCTACAAGTTGGACTTTATAGATGCCCTGGAATTATTTGGGTGCCCAAATATGGCAGTTAAGACACTTTGATGACCACTTCAGGATGGTCAAGAGGCTAGGCAAGCACTATCATGTGTGGAGACATGAAGACCTGGGAGGAGCTTGTTTTCAAGGGTCTGGAATTGTGAATTCCTGTGGTAATATGTAGGAGGAGGACAAAGTGTCAAAGTAGAAGAAACACAGAGTGAGGCACTTAACCTCAATTCATTGTTCTTATCCACTGTCCTCAGAAGAAGGAACTTCTCACCGGATCTCCAGGAGCTCTTCTCTTTATGCAAATTAATGTAAAACTGATTGTTATTAAAGTATCAACCATCCACACTTTAATTAAGAATGAGGCCTGTGACTTTATAGGTATAACTAAGACCTGGATGGATTTATGCTTCAGGACTAGTTTTGGTATAGCTGGTTTCACCAAGGTTTGTTGGATGAGGCTAGTACTAGTGTATAGCTTTCCCAGCTGCATCACACAAGTCTACACACAAAGGGATGAATTCTTCATTTTATTAGCATAGGATGTACTAAAGATGATGTTCCATGTTTTCAGCATTCGTATAGATATTAAGCATTTGGGGTCAGCTGAGGATTTAGGGTTGAGAACCCACTGAAGTCAATGAAAAGACTCCAACTGACCTCAGCAGGCATTAGATCAAGCCCTTAGTGGCCATCATAGCAACCAGGGGATTGTCTTAGGGTAGTTGCAACTCACACATCTGGCTAACGTTTTGGATCTAGTGGTTTGAGTTTAGGGGGTTGGATATTATTCCCATATCATACACTAATCATTATCTCCTGTGATTTTATATTAGGAATAAGTCTCCTGTTACTGATGAGGGATGGTTTTTATAGTCTGCCTTGTGGGGTTGATGGATCAAGAATGTTTCCAGACAGTTCTGAAGAAACATATAATGCTTTGAAAGGACCATTGTGTTACAAATTGTTTTAGACAGGAGGTGAATAAGAGGACATGATGGAGGGTACAAATTAGTGAATGGAATAGAGAATGTTAATCATATGCTCCTTTTTTACCATCTCTGATAATATAGGGACAAAGGACACTGAAGTAAATTGAAAGGTAGCAGAACACTACATGTAATTAACTTGTAAAACTCCTTCCCGCAAGATATCAGAGGCCAATATTTTAGGGTAAAATGGACTAGGTATTTATATCAATAATGAGCATGTCCACAATTTAATTTGTTAGAATATATTTTGGAGGGGATACAAACCTCATATATAAAGGCTTCATTACTAACTGATGAATGTTGGGAAAGAAATTTCCCTTTTGAGCAGCTTATTCCATAGTTCATCAGTAATGAAGTTCTTGTTCCTTTCTCAGAAGGATGTGGTACTGGTCAATATCAGAGTCAAGATAGAGGATTAGATGGACCCTCCGTCTGAACCAGGAAGGCAGTTTCTATATTCCTAAATATTATTTTTAAACCTATTAATCAGTGTGTTTCCCACTCTCATATTGCTCATCCTTCAGCACGTGCGCATAACTTCCATCAATGGACTAACCTTGCAATGTACTGGGTTGCAGCAAGAGCAAGCTTCCCAAACAGTGTGCCTCAATCCTTAACTGGAAGCACATTCTCGAGTTTGGAAAGATAGTTTACTCTCTTTCTCAGCTCCAGTACTTGGCCCCTTTAATACTGCCAGAAAGGCTAACAATTTTGCTCATGGTGACATAGGTATCTGTCCACTAGGAAATGGTTTAAGAGCTCCAATTAACTTTGCATGGGCCAATAGCCAGATTCATCTAATTTAAACTGGTGGTCTTAAAGGTTGAAAATTTTAGTATCCTAATTGCAGCAAAGCGTCCTGTGGCACCTTATAGGACTAACAGACGTATGGAGCATGAGCTTTCGTGGGTGAATACCCACTTCATCGGATGCATGGCGGATGTATCACCCACGAAAGCTCATGCTCCAATACATCTGTAGTCTATAAGGTGCCACAGGACTCTTGAGCTTTTACAGATCCAGACTACCATGGCTACCTCTCTGATAGTCAGGGCTGCGCTTCTCATTTAGGCGACCTTAGGTGGTTGCCTAGGGCACCAGGATTGGGAGGGTGGCATTTGCCGCCCTCGGCGGCAATTCAGCAGCAGGGGGTTCTTCTGCGCTCTGGGTCGGCGGTGGCAATTCTGTGGCGGGTCCTTCACTCGCTCCGGGACCCGCCGCCGAAGTGCTCCGAAGACCGGGAGCGTGGAAGGAGCCCCTCTGCTGCAGAATTGCCGCCAATGACCGGGAGCGCGGAAGGACCCTCGCCTAGGGCGCCAAAAACCCTGGCACCGCTCCTGCTGATACTAGTATCCTAATTCCAATTCCCTGAGCTAAACAGTTGTCTGTGCTAAACATCATGCTCTTCTGAGTTTCAGTGGTAGATCCAGAACTTTCGAATTATGTGAGAAAGACACTTAATTTGATTATTAAAGTGGGATAGCATAAGTTTATGATCCGAAAATTGTTGACTTCTAACCATTCAAGACCTTGCTTTTGGTTTTGTGGTATTTTCTAGAACCTAGTCATTTGTTATAACAATAATGCCATTGGAGGTAAAACGGGAAACATTTATCTTAATGGAACATCAAGTCTGAAATCTGATTATGACTGCTTGCATCCTAATATGGTTAATAATTTTCCTGTTTTTCACTGTACTAGAAACATCCAGTTAGTGTGCTTGTCTAGTGTGGTTGGAAGAAACTGTCATGTCCTGAGGTTTAACTGATCTTATGAAATTCCATATTATAAGAACAAAGCAGTAAGTGTTATACCATCATTTGGATTATTCAGATAATGAAAAGATTTGCTAGAGTTCTCAAAAAATGGATAAGGGGATTTGATGATGTTACCTGCTAACTGTGTGTTTGATTCCTGCAGTAGGATTTGGGTAATCCTGGTAGAAATTGCTGGAGTTTGTGCAGTTTTTAATAAATAAATATATTATTTTGAAAGACCCATTTATGTCTTTCAGTGATATCTGATGTAAGGTAGAATGAAATGGAATGGAAAACAATAGGAAAAATATTGCTACATATGCTACTTCTACAACCCCACACCTTTCATCTTCCAGAGCACATTGGGGAAACTCTCTACAGCTATTAACAAAAACCCCTAACAATTTGTGCCTGCTATTTATTTTTATTTCATTTCATTATGTTTAAATATCAACTGAGCTTAGCTGCAACCCAGATGCCTATGGCAGTGGCAGGCAAGTGAGACTTCATTGATATATAAAACAGATCAAAAAAAAAAAGTGTGTGGAAAAATTGCAATGATAAGGTTTTGTTTGTAGCTTGTTATGTAGCAAAATGGAATCCCTGCCTAATGTGCCAAGACAATACAGAGAGTGTTAATGTTCTATTTTGGGCAAACACCCTAGTTTAGTCCAGAGAGGCTCATCCAGAAAATCTACCAATGACACACCTACTTTATTCATTTAACTTCCCAGACAACAAATTCTGCTACTAGTATAACATCAAAATGATGTTAAAATGGATATACTTATATACATATTTAAACCTACTGTGTAAAACAAAAACAACAAAAAAACCTAAATAATTATACAAGAAGCCCTAATCTCATTGTGCCACTGCTAGCCAGACCAGTCAGCAAGAGTACATGTGTGAGTAAGGCAGATCCCAAGTTCTACTCTGGGGGCCAATTCATGCTGCCTCCTCCTTTTATATGCCCTTCCTTTCAGCAAGCATGCATAATTTCCATTAACATTAATAAGAGTTGCACTGCACTGAATGGAGAGCAGACTTTGTAATGTTTGGTAAGTGCTCAGGAGGCAGGTTGCTTGAAGCACTTTCTCAACTACATGAGCATTCAACCTGAGTCTACTTAGCCTTCTGGAAACATGGAATTCACACCATATTAACATAGTCCCTTGCATACAAGCATTGTATCTTATTACCATTCATTCCTATGCTAGTAGCATGACAGCTATCATTTTATTACACCTTTTTATAACAGCTTTAGTTCTTCTAAAACAACACTTTTTATTCCCCTGCAATAGCATAAAATGACTAGTCAGTACATTTTGAAATTCATAACCAACTCTATTCAATTAATTAGTTAACTATAGTATATTTAGTCCTGCATGTATCACCTTCAAGCAGTTTTCCCAGGACACAACTTCTAACACAACTCACTCCAGGTTGATGAAGCTATAGCTTCATCAGATGCTACTTGGATTTAGCAACTTTGGTGGTGCTAGCATCTGTAAAGATTTTTCAGTTGGGGCTGGATCCACAAAAGGTCTCTGTTACATAACTACCTCTTTAAAAGCCTAAATCCAGCATTTAGATCCTCCCCGGCACAGTTGCCACCTAATGTTGCAAATGCCTAAAATCTCTTGGCACCTACATTTTCATCATAAAAGCCCCGCAGGCTCCTAGGTGTGCTCACAGCTGCTTCACTGCTGACCCAACCCAGTAGGTTAGTACTTATCTCACCCCAAAAGCCCAGAGGGATTCTCAAACTAGGTGTTGCCTTGCCTATCTGCCCTGTGGGGCCTAACCTGCTAGGTATGCTCAGAGTAAATCTAACTCCACCAAAAGTGGCTGGGGTGAAAGAGGAGTCACTGGTGGCTTCTCTATAAGCTTTAGCCTGTGGTCAGGGTACTCAGTCCAAATGTGGGAGATCTCAATTCATGTCCCCCCTCTGCCTGATGTGGAACTGAAATTTGAACATATACCTCCCCCTTCTCAGGTGAGTCCTAGACCATTGGGTAGAAGGTTATAAGGGAGGCTGCCTCCTTCTCCTTGGCTGTTTCATGTGCAGTCAGGCATGTTCTGCCATGTGTCTTGTAAGAAACAGCTTTCACTGTCCTTTCCTATATCAAAACATCTGGGATGTCTTTGGTATTCCGAGTAAATCTCTGATTTAATTGTTCATTTCCGTAATATATGACTGGTTCTGTTGACACTTGCTAATCTGGAGATTTTATCATTGGTTCTTAGGCTGACTGTTTGCCCAGTTGTTTATATAAGGGCTTGTCTATTTGGGGAGTTTTTAGTATGCAGCAAGTTGTAGTACACTGGCTGATGAGTAGTATATAATCTACATTGAATGTGTACTCACAGACACCTGTTTCAACCTGTATCATTGTGTAATGGTTTTGAATGCATTATATATATATATTTTTTTTGAGAAATATTAAGTGGGGGCTAGATAGTACCTAAGCAGTCACCCAACCTCACCCTCAAAGCAGTCTCTGACTCTTCTCTCACAATTCTTTATATTCATTCTTCTCTCAGCAGGAGCTGCATAGAAGTTATTACATTAGTGGGGTACTATAACCTCTGCAATCCCAGAGACAAGGAAAAAATGTCATAGGACCTGCAAAGAACTGGATTATCAAGGGGGCACAGAGCCCCTTTAATTTCCACTTTTTCCTCCTGCTATCTAAATTGGTGATAACCATTCATAGGATATCAGTCCAATGTAGGGCAGGTATATGCAACAGTAAGTTGCTACTGTAAATTGGACTGCTCATTAACATTGTCCCAGGATTTTCCCTCTGTTACCTTTCAGCCAAAGATATTGTTATCCATTTTGAACCAAAGCAGTTCATCAGTTTTCAGATAGCTTGCTTTTGTTAAGAGGAGAAATTGATGATGGAGTGATGCATTTCTTTGATGCATTCCTGTTTATTTACGAAGAGTATACAAAGTCCTGGTTCCCTGAACACAGTAGGAATGAATGAATAAATAAATAAATAAATAACCAGGAGATAAATTCTTTGTTCCCAGTTTCAGGCTCCCAAAGCACTTTCTCTTGTTTAGATTTTTTTCTTTGGGGTCTCACTACCCAGGCTTCTCTGGCTGTGTTTGTGTCAGGGCCAATAATGGAGCAGTCTGACATAGTGGACAGAGTCAGGTGTGGTGTTAGGATCAGAGCTGGAAGCCACGCCAAGGGTCAAAGCCAGGATTGGAGTCAGAAGTCACACCAAGGGTCAAAGATATAATCCACAACAGGGGTCAGGATGAGTAAGCAGGAACCACAGGTGGCAACAGGAGCAGGGTTGAGGCATGGTAGCAGGAAAAGGGAGCAAGGGAATGCAGCAAAAAGTAGGAAGTAGGTAGGGACTTGGTCTCCGGTGTCTGGGCAGCAACAGGCCTAGCAAATAGTTGCTCAGACAATGCATAGGACAAGAACAGGAAGCTCTATATCTGGTAGTGTCCCAGCTGTGGTCTTCTGCTAATCACCTGACCTCACACAGTCAGTGAGTTAGTCTCTGGTGGTGGGGGGGCATTAGTTGCATTCCCCCTCTGACCCTGCAGCACAGAGGCACAGGTAAGGCTCTCACTTGGTAACCCCACCTTGAGACCAAGGCACCTGATAGGCTGGGGCTTCTTTACTCCTACTTTGTGTCCTGTTTATTTCTGTTGTTTTCTCTCATGCAGAGAGAGAGACAGATAGCTCCACTGATCAGTGTCCTGCCTCCTGTGTTTCCTATATCAGTCTACAGGAAAACTCATGCCTTGCCATGTGCCTGTGTTTTCAGTAGTGGTGGCTATGGTTTCAGCTATCGTATTCCATAAAGGAGCTTGATTGATTGTTTCTTATATTTATACTAAACGATGAGCAAGAGTTATATCCACCAGCTTCAGTGAGGCTTCACCCATCCTCTAGCATAGTTAGATCACACCCCTTTATAAAAGTTAATTGATATTCATGCTTTCCCTGTGAGTTATTGTACTATACTTGCTTTACAGATACATGACCTAACTGCAGCTGAAGTCAAAAGCACCTCTGAAAATCAGACCCTATTATAGTTGTTCAAAGTAGGACAAACAAAATTTCAGGGCATTCCTAAAATTTGCCTCTGAGTGACTTTCCCAAAAGCACAGCTAATTAGTGGCAAAGCTCGGTACAGAACCTGGAATTCCTTTGGGTATGTCTACACTATGAAAATAGGTCCATTTTATAGAATGATTTTTTTAGAAATCGATTTTATACCATTTGTGTGTGTCCCCACTACGTACATTAAGTCAGTGGAGTACGTCCACAGTACCGAGGCTAGCGTCAACTTTCGGAGCGTTGCTCTGTGGGTAGCTATCCCACAGTTCCTGCAGCCTCCGCTGCCCATTGGAATTCCGGGTTAAGCTCCCAATGCCTGAAGAGGCAAAAACATTGTCATGGGTGGCTTTGGGTACATGTCATCAGCCCCCCCCGTCCTTCCCTCCCTCCGTGAAAACAACAGCAGACAATCATTTCTCGCCTCTTTTCCTGGGTTACCTGTGCAGACAACATACCACGGCAAGCATAGAGCCCACTCAGCTCACCGTCACTGTACGTCTCCTGGGTGCTGCTGGCAGACGTGATACTGCATTGCTACACAGCAGCAGCTCCTTGCCTTTGCGGCAGCAGACGATGCACTATGACTGCTAGCCGTCGTCGTTGTCTCCTGAGTGTTCCTGGCTGACCTTGGTGAGGTCGGTCGGGGCCTGGACATAATGGGAGTGACTCCAGGTCACACTTCCTCTCTTTGGAATATTTCATACTCGAGCATGGAGCCTGCCTTCGGGCCCCTCAGGCTGCTCCAGCCACCGCAGCACCGTGCGGTCACACCTACTCCAGGCTACCCTTGCTCCCATGGCTCATGAAGCCTGGACAGTATAGGAGCAGTTCAACTCTATGTTGAGCAAGTGCAGAATGGTGGTAGAATGTGCATTTGGACGTTTAAATGCGCTCTGGCCAACAGTTTACTGACTTGGTTAGACCGCGAAACCAATATTCCCCATTATTACGCTTGCTGTGTGCTCCACAATATCTGTGAGAGTAAGGGGGGATGTTTATGGCAGGGTGGGAGGTTGAGGCAAATCACCTGCTGCTGATACACGCAGCCAGGTACCAGGGCGGTTAGAAGAGCACACAGCAGGGTGAACTGCACATCAGGGAAGCTTTGAAAACCCGTTTCATGACTGGCCAGGCTACAGTGTGAAAGTTCTGTTTGTTTCTCCGTGATGAAAACCCATTCCCTTGGTTCACTCTGCTTCCCTGTAAGCCAACCGTGCTCCCCTTCCCCACTTTGATCATGACTTGCAGAGGCAATAAAGTCATTGTTTCAAATTCATGCATTTTTTATTAATTCATCACACAAATGGGGAGATAACTGCCAAGGTAGCCTGGGAAGGGTGGGGGAGGAGGGAAGCACTGGATGTGGTGGTGGTGGAGGAGGAGAGAAGGGAAGGACAAGGCCACACTGCACTTCAAAACTTATTGAATGCCAGCTTTCTGTTGCTTGGGCAGTCCTCTGGGGTGGAGTGGAGTGGAGTTCTGATAGCACAGATTCATCTCCGATACAGCAATCGATCCAGTACCTCCTGTTTGGTCTATGCTGGAGCTCTTTTGCGATTCTGGAACTCCATGGTCACCTCTGCTGATGAGATCTGCACGGTCACCTCTGAGCTAGGCCACACTGGCCAAACAGGAATGAAATTCAAAAGTTTGTGAGGCTTTTCCTGTCTGCCGGCCAGAGCATCTGAGTTGAAAGTGCTGTCCAGAGCGGTCACAATGGAGCCTCTGGGATAGCTCCTGGAGGTCTATACCATCGAATTGCATCCACACTACCCCAAATTCAACCCAGCAGGGTTGATTTCAGTGGTAATCCTCTCATCGGAGGAGTACAGACATTCATTTTAAGAGCCCTTTAAGTCGACAGAAAATGGCTTCATCGTGTGGACGGGTGCAGGGTTAAATCAGTCTAACACTGCTAATTCGACCTAAACTTATAGTGTAGACCAGGGCTTACACTCACTTCCTGCTCTGACAATTAGACTACAGTTTTTTCCTCTTGTACAGGGCTTGATCCAAAGACCATTGAAGTCAATGGGAGTTTTTCAGTTTATTTGAATAGCCTATGAATCAGGCCTATGAAGCACTTGATTTAATATCACATCACATTTCCGATTATTGATTTTATATAGTGCTAGATTTTTTATATACATATGAAATGAATGAAAATCTGGCTAGCTAATAGATCACAAAACATAGATGTTAATAGAGAACTATTAATTAAAGGATGGTGTTTCTTCTGTGGTCTTTCAGATGATTGGTTCTCAGCCCAGTACTCTTCAAAATGTAATATAGTCCTCCTAGTACCTAAGGGTTCTCATTGACTTCAATGGCAGTTGATTTGGGCCCTGACTGCTTGTCTTACCCGGGTCAGTAGTCCTGTTGAAACCAGGGCCACAGTATTTGTTTGGAATATAGTGTATTTTGCTTAGATGGAAACAGTCACTCTATTTGATCTTGTGAATTTTTTTTGCAGTTATATTGGCATATTTTTTTTTATTTAACTCTTCATCTGCTCATAGATGACTTCTTATCTCTGTTACCTAATTGTGTCTAAATGTATTTGTGGCCATACAGAATGTTTTTAAAGAGAGAGAAAAGTAATTTCCATTTGTTTAAATGTAATTTCTTTTGTTTCCTTCTCAGAATTTTTGCCATTTATTTGTGTGGTCTATGTAGAAATAGAAGGTTGGTTGCTGTTGTTGTTTTTTTTCCCCCAGCAAATATAGACAGTATCTTTCTTGTGTACTTGGGTAAGATTGTAGTAGATGCGTAAATATACATATCTATTGCTGTCTCATTTTCATATAAAACAGATGGATGTAGGAAAGTACACAGCCAGACACAACATGATGTAGTTAGCCTCATTAGTGTGTTGGTTCCAAGGGCAGTTGAAGATCTCATGACCTGATTTCATCTAGTAAAAACTATGAAATGCCTGCTTGTTTCAAATTCAGTTTGCAACATTCTAGAAGACACAGTTCATATTTCTCTGATACATTAAATAAAAAAGACAAAGAACTGGACAGTGATCCTCTGTAATCTAATCTGACTTGCTGTACTATATGATACTGAACTCTATATGATGTAATTGTTGAGGTTTGCAGAGATGATAGTGCCATGTTTTAGCCAACATTTTGTTGTGTTCTTTTACTTAAAAGATTAGTTTTCATTCCACACGTGTCTTGTTTTTCACATTTCATTGCTTCAACAGGATCAAAAATGAGAAGGACCTATGATGGTTCTAGTATACTGATGCTATTGATCTAAGCAATTGCGATAGGAGAAGGTAGTCTTGTCTCATTGTTTTCAGAGCAGTTCAGCTGGGCTGACATAGATCGAGCTCAATATCAATAAGGTAGACAGTCCAAATTCTGAGCATTTCTGTGGCTGGTATTTAACATCTTAATAATCCTAGTGTATGTGACCATTTTTTCTCTTCACTATGGTTACAGTAGGAAAAGTTAACAATGACTTTTCTGTAAGGAAATGTATTTCAGCTGTCTGTAAAGTTTATGCAGGTGAGAAAGATGAGATTTCAAATTAACGCTGGTAAAGTTCAACGTCTAGTGGACTGAAAAACAAGACCTTCTGCTTACCATTAGTCTGTATTGACTAGTCAGTTTATTGTGTTTTGAAAAGTGAACTTTAAAAACTGAGAACAATGACAGCTGAAATTGTGAAAACAAATCCATAATAATGATGAGCATCATGACAGAAAAGCAGGGACCTTGTAATGCTATATTCAGATTAGGTCAGTAAAGAATTTTAATGTTTTGATATACACTTCATATGAAGCCTGTTTATATTAACTGGTTGAATAAACTGTGTGGCAGTTCAATGTCTATACCTTTTATCCAAGAGGAAATATTTAATTAGAGTTCAATACATAGTGAATTTAATGCATATTGAGTAAACAAAAATATCTGTTTTGGCATGAGGGTTACTCTTGAGTTTTCAAGGACCTTTTTGGGGGGAGTAGGAGGGCACTACAAAAAAATTCTATCTTTAAGTGCCTTTGCACTGTTATAGCAGAAATTCAAAATATGATTACTGTCTACAACTTCTTGTCAGTCCAACTGTCTGCATTAGGGTGCCACCATCACCACAGTATCTGATTACCTACTTTATGTAGTTGATTGTATTCTGACTTTGGTACAGTAATTTAACCAAGAATCTTACTCATTTTACTAAAAAATGTAGACTTTTGTGTATAGAACACTTTTTTTTAAAGATTTTTACCAGCATGTGATGTATGTATCTCCCCAAAATATTTTAAAAATTAATTCCAAACAAGTTCTATAATGAATTATGATACTCTTCAGTAAAAATAATTTTTAACCTGCCAGTCAAATTGGCAGTCTTTAAAATGGTACTCCATTACTTCAGTGTTATAATTTGGTTGTGACCTATGCAAAACTGACATCTTTCACACTTCCTTTAACTGGAATGCATAGTCAAGACTGTTTTAGGGATTATAAAATGTAGTTATTGTACATACTCATCCCCTAAATACAAATATGAAATAAATTATGCTATAATTGTCAAACTAAATGTTGTTTCATTTTATTCCCCATTGTTCAAGGCAAGCTTATTATGGAATGTCTCAATTTTATGATGCATGCAACTTATATTTTAAGAAATATAAATATAACCATAAAACTATGAATTTCCAGCATCTAAGAGACACACCAAACACTTTATTCTGTCACTTCAGAGAAACATGCAGTAAATATAATTCACATAATTTTGACATTGAAACAAAAACTGCACTCTAATTAAACAATCACTTCAAAATATATTATGCTGAAGAGAAAAAAGACACACTTTTGACACTAAGTAGAGTTGATCAGTTTAATTTGTAAATGATCCTGTACCTAATTACTCAGTTGTTATGTATAGTTTTTACTGTAAGAAATTTCATTGCATAATAACTAGTCAAAACTTGTGGCACCTTATAGACTAACAGACGTTTTGGAGCATGAGCTTTCGTGGGTGAATACCCACTTCGTCAGATGCATGTAGTCCTACATGCATCTGATGAAGTGGGTATTCACCCACGAAAGCTCATGCTCCAAAACGTCTGTTAGTCTATAAGGTGCCACAGGATTCTTTGCTGCTTTTACAGATCCAGACTAACACGGCTACCCCTCTGATACTAGTCAAAACTTGTATTTAGATAGATTATACTTGGGTTTCCCACTTGTAATTGTCAATTTCAATAGTTTAATTTCAAAGAAAAACTCCATCTATTCCTTTTCTATTTATAACCCAGCAAAAGAAAAATTGCATATTGTAGAGTAGTTAATATGCTTTAATCTATTAATCATAGTTCCCTCTGAAACTCTTTCCTTCTAGGGACTACCCATTTCCATTTACTGAAATAAAATATATTATTAGAAAACTGAGCACAGTGAAAAAATTGATAAATGCTTAACAGAACAGATTCTGTGCATGAGGTGTGCCAACAGGCCATCTAGAGATTTTAATTCAAACTCTAACAGTGAACTTGGAACTCTTTTGTCCCTGGACAGTTGAATGAAATATGCAAGTAACAAATATTGATCTAACTCCCATTTACTTCACTTTAATGGTCTGGTTGGGCCTAACTTTTAGGGCTGACCCAACCCCAGCCCGAGGGTGAATCATTTTCCAACCAGACCCAACCCCAGCCCAAGCTGACCCAACCCCAGCTCGAGGGTTGAATCATTTTCCAACCAGACCCAACCCCAGCCCTTCCCCCCCAAAAACTGAGTCAGCACCGCCACCCTCCTGCCATGGGATTGGTTCTTCTCTTCCTGCCTATGCGGTTGGTGCAGCAGTGGCTGCATACCCTACTCCTGCCATTCACTGCTGACTGCTGCACTGTGGGTGTGCTGAGGAGTGAGAGGTGCTACAACTCCTTGGCACACGCATTCTGCAGCACACAAAGCACAGCAAAGTAGCAGTGGCCAGCAGGAATAGGGCACACTGCCATCAAACACCAACCCCACAGGTAGGAGAAGGAGAGACAACTTGAGTTGGGCCTATGAGAGTCTGGTTTTCTCACCCAATCCAGATCTAGCCCATGTAGTCTGTCCTTATTGGGTTGCAGGGCTCGATTTCATTGGAGGTTGAAACAAGCCTCTTGTGAATATGTGTTGCTGGGGTTGTACCTCTCTAGCTGCTTTATAATAGTTCTTTCTGGTTGATCATTCTTCCCTGAGGAACTTCTTGTCCTGTCTTCTAGAGTAGACAGATATATCAAGTTGCCATGATGATAACTGACTCATTGGGGGAAGGTTTCAACTTGATTTCATTAAATAAAGTAACTTTTATATGAAAGTATGTAAAAGTAAATACATGCCTGGAGTCCCTACTAAATCACTTGGTAGGTTATCACTTAGGGCTAAATTTCATTACTGAGAAGACAAGCATTTGCAAGGTCCCACTGTTATCTGAAAATCTTTGTCCCAGGAAGGAAACAGAAATTATTACAAATTTATCTCCTCCTATAATGTGGCTCTCATGCAGATATAGCTTGAGAAGGTTTCTAAATTCACACTGTATTTTACTGTGTTTAAGTAGTTCAAAGTAATTTGTTCTACTTACCAAATTCAAGAAGGGATTCCTGAATTACCTCGTCTGAATACATGCAGTTTATAATTTTAACAGCCTAAAGCTATTTGTGCTGGAAGAACAGATTCACACAGAGAAGCCAAAATATTGTTTCTTGATTGATTTATAGCAAATGTTTTCCACATGCATATGTCACAAAAAACCAAAGATCAGGGAACTTCTGTATTCAGCCCTGTGTCAAGACCTGTTTACTGTCAACATAAGCTTTTGAAAAAAGAGCAGTGAAGGTCACAACATTTTGTGGCATGTGTGTCGTTGAACTGAAAGGCATGTCACACCTGCTTTTCATTTGTAGCATGCCACGTAGGCTGGTACAGCCAATATAACAGGTGTGTGATATGCCTTTCGCTTCATTGATACCCATACTAGATGCCACAAAATGCTGCTACCTCACCTAAAGCAATAGTGTCCTTTTTAAACTGCATATAAGGTCAGAGCAGGATTCTATTTATCAAACACTGCCAAAGAATATTAAAAATACATAAAATATATTCAAGTAGAAATATCTGTATTGAGACCTTTATTGAAGCAGATGTATTTGATGGATACATATATTGTCATAATTTCCTTATTGGCTTTACCTTTCCAGAAGTTTTTGTGCTTTCTTGATTCAACCTAAAGTTAGTTCAATGATGTCAAGGGGGAAGAATGCAGCTAGTGACAAGTCAGCCATTTTGGCCTGCTGTTGACTCCTCTTGGAGATCTGTTAGCCACAATGCAGGATAGCTGCAGTTATAGAGTAAAATCTTATGGATCATTCTTCAACCAGTGTAAATCTGCATAGCTCTCCTGACTTAACTGGTGGTACACTAATTTACACCAAGAGAGGATATCAGATCTTAATTGGTAGCCATATATATATATGCTCTTAGGACTTGGCCATATTTGGAATGCAAGAGAATCTCAGGGTTCCTCAGTTTCATAGTGCAGCCCTGAAAATACTTCAGTTAAAATGCTTATTTGTGAATTATGCTATGACTCGAAGGGTACATTTGGCTGTAGGTATGATCATAAGATCAACAAAATATGATGTCACATCTCAAGATATCTGTGTGATGTCTCAGGTGGGGAGAAAGGACACTGCAAATGATATAGTTGTGGAATTTAATACCTGTCCTAAATCAACTAACTTGCTCTGAATTCAGCTAACACAAACAGATTAGCGGATGCTCTCCATACGAATACCAATGAATCCCTTATGCATGAAGCACCTGATTCTCTGAGGGTTGGGTGGAATATCTGTAATCAGAGGTATGAAACAGAAAGCTGTGTTAGAGAGTAGAACTGAGGAGAGGAGGTGTCTGTATGTGCTCACTAAATCCATGAACACTGAAATAAGCCATATTTGATTGTATTATTGTATATTTGTATTAACATATCACCTACAAGCCCTAGTCATAGTCAAGGACCTCATTGTTCTAGCTGTTGTACAAACACAGAACAAACATGGTCCCTGCCCTAATGAGCTTACATTGTAAGTATAAAACAAGAGATGAATACAGACAGAGGTGGGAGTACCAGGAAACAATGAGAAAGTATTGGTCAGAGTGATAGGCAGTGGATTCAGTGCACCAATGGTCTAACTGATAAGTTTTTTGTAGGCTTTCTGGCAAATGAGAGTTTTAAGGAGGGTTTTGAAGGAGGATAATTGGTTAGTTTTTGGATGTTTACAGGGAGCATCCCCCAAGCATGAGGGGCATATGAGAGAAAGCAGGAAGGCACTTGTTTTAAAATTTGACAAGTGGGTTATGGAGATTGAAGTGGCATTATTGACCAGATGCATGGAGTGAAAAATTCAGTAGGCAAGCATAAATATATAGTACATGAAAAGATGGGAGTTGCCTTACCATCTTTCCTGGTGGGGAGGGGGGAGGAATCAGTGAAAGCTTATGCCCACATAAATTTGTTAGTCTCTAAGGTGCCACAAGGACTCCTCATTATTTTTGCTGATACAGACTAACATGGCTACCCCTCTGAAACCTGTCACACTAGAGATGTCACTTGAAGAAGAATCTTTGCAGACGATTTAGAATTCACTAACATCATACAAATTCCATTCCTTAAGTATCTGACCTATCATATGTGCCTTGAACATGCCTGGAGTATTTTTTGCTGATTCTCAGTTTTTAGAAAAGTGAAATGTCCTTATAGTGACCAATCTGTCTGTTTGAAAACAACATATTGTATTTTATCCCTCAAGAAAATATATTAAATAAGCTAAATCTTGCTCCTGTGGGGATTTTCTTTCTGTATCATCAGCAAAGGGTGGGGCAGTGTAAGCAGCACCAGAGGCAGCAGCTGTTCGCTGAAGGTAAATTTGATATTGGTCTTAAAGAAGTGTCAGGTCTGTCAATACCAGTGATCAAACTAAATTAGTACAGAACAATATTTTACAATGTGGACTTTAAATAGCTTAATAATGTCCCCTGGCCAGTGACTGTCCAAATTCAGAAATATCTACTTTTAGCTGGGTCTGCAAATCTATATGACCCCTCCCACTTTATGCCTTTTCCAAAGGCAAGATTTAGGGTATGTTTGCACTAGAGATGAAAGGTGTAATTTCCATCTTCAATAGACACCCTCTCCCATTAGTTCTGATTGAGCTAGCATGCTAAGAAACAACAATGTAGGCACAGTGGCATAAAAAGTAGACTGGGCTAGCCAACCTAGGTACGATACCCTGCGAGACTCTAGGTATATACTAAGGTGACTAGCCCCTCCTGTGGCTTGTTCCATAGTGGCTACACCTGTATATGTAGCATGCTAGCTTGATGAGAGCTAGCACAGGTATCTGTACTGGAGCTGGAAATTATATCATACCCTGAGGCTTCTGGTGCTGCTTTCAGAAGGAACAGCCTTAAAAGGAAGAGCACTTGTACCCCTCAAAACATCTTGCATCAGAACTGGGGAAAAGTGACTTAGTATTTTTTTAGGTGTCATGATTTTAGGTGTCACCAGGAAAGATAAAGGTAAAAATGACCCATACATTTTTAAATCCTTGAGATTAGCAGCCTTATTAACTTATCTTTAATGTGGATGCTTTTCTAAATATCACATCTGTATAAAATATTTTAAAATCAGTTCAAATAAATAATTATAACAATTGTATATGAAAAACTTAGTGAATGAACAAAGTATCCCAACAATTGTGTCAGAAGTACACATATGAACAGTGAAATATTAGACAGTCCAAAACTGTTAATGGTTTTCTATTTATTACTTTGCACAGTAACTCTAATTTTAAATTACACCTAAAAAGACTAGATCTCTGATCTGGAGAGTTTGCAGTCTAGTTTTATGACTAGATATCTAATGACAATAGAGTTGAGAAAAAATGCTATACTTTAGTTTGGAGTTCTATCTTACCTTCTTAGTAAATGACTTTTTTTTTTTTTTTAAACATTAGGTGTTATCCAAGAGAATACTGATCCAAGCAACTGGATAGCATGACCAAAACCCTGGCCCCATTGAATTCAATGGCAAAACTCCCACTGACTTCGATAGGGCCAAGATTTCATCCACAGACTCTTCTGTGACTTTTCTATCTCTCCTGTTTTAATGTTGCTACAGTTGGCTTTAAGCTGAAATTGTCTGGCACAGAATCACACAAGGAATGAGGCAGTGTCTAAGGCAGGGATCATCAACCTTTGGCACACGGCCCACCAGTTTTGTTTACCAGCCGCGTCCACAGGTTCGGCCAATCAAAGCCCCCACAGGCCCAAAGGTTGCCGATCCCTCGTCTAAGGTATTCAGACACAAACCAATTATAGTTCAAAACCAATACTTTGGATGAAATCCTGGCTCTGTTAAAGTCTATGGGAGTTTTGCCATTTGTTTAATAGAATCATAGGAATGTTGGGCTGAAAGGGAACTCAGTTATCAAGCCCAGCCCCCTGCCCTGTGACAGGATCAAATGAACCTAGACCATTCCTGATATGTGCTAATCCAACCTGTTTTTAAAAACCTCCAATTATGGGGATTCCATAACCTCCTTTGGAAGCCTAATACAGGGCTAAATTATCCTTATAGTTGGAAAGTTTTTTTCCTAATGTTTAATGTAAATCTCCCTTGCTGCATATTAAGGCAATTACTACTTCTCCTACCTTCAGTGGACATGGAAAACAACTGATCACCATCCTCTTAAAAGCCTTAGACATATGTGAAGATTGTTATCAGGTCTGTCTCTCTTCCCCCCATCTTCTCCTTTCTCAAGACTAAACATGATGTGTGTGGAGGGGGTTAACCTTTCCTCTTAACAGGTTTTCTAAGCTTTTTATCATTTTTTGTTGCTTTTCTCTGGATGCTCTCCAGTTTGTTCACATCCTTCCTAAAGTGTGGTGCCCAGACTGGGACAGAGTACTCCAGCTGAGACGTCGTCAGTGCCAGTAGAGTGGGACAATTACCTCCCATGTCTTACAGACAAAATTCCTGTTAATATACCCCAGAATTATGATGCAGCTGAGAAAAAGGCTAATATATTGTTGACTTGTTGAATTTGTGGTCCATTATAATCAGGATTTTGGAGCTGTGCTCTGGCTCTGCTCCAGCTCCAGGCAAAAACCTGCAGCTCTGCTGCTCCAGGCTCCGCTCCAAAGCCCTGATTATAACCCAAGATCCTTTTCAGCAGTACAACCACCTAGCCAGTTATTCCGTATTTTGTAGTTATGCATTTGATTTTTTTCCTTCCTAAGTTAAGTATTTAGAACTTGTCTTTTTTTGAAGTTCATCTTTTTGAATTTCAGGCCAATTCTCCAGTTTGTCAAGATCTTTTGAATTCTAATGCTATTCTCTAATTCTAGAACTCTCCCAGGTTGGTGTCATCTGCTAATTTTATAAGCATACTCTCCATGCCATTATCCAAGTCATTAATGAAAATATTGACTAGTACCAGACCCAGACCTGACCCTTGCAGGACCCACTAGATACGCCCTCTCAGTTTGATCGTGAACCATTGATAACTGTTCTTTGAGTTCAATCCTTCAGTCAGTTTTGCACCACCTTATCATTTCACCTAGACCACATTTTCTTAGTTTGTTTATGAGAATGTCATGTGGGATTATGTCAAAAACCTTACTAAAATCAAGAGAACACATCAACTGCCCTTCTCTCTCTTCCCTTTTCCCTCACCCCCCCCCCCATCCACTAGGCCAATAATCTTGTCAAAGAAGAAATTAGGTTAGTTTGGCATAATTTGTTCTTGATAAATCCATGCTGCCTATTCCTTATAACCCTGTTATCCCCCTGATGCTTACAAACTGATCATTTAATAATTTGTTCCAGTATCTTTTTCCAGCTTTCAAAATTAAACTGACTGGTCTATAATTCCCTGGGTCTTCTTTCTTCATATTTTTGAAGATAAGTCCCATATTTGCCTTTCTCCAGCCCTCTGGGACCTCACCCATCCTCCATTAGTTCTTGAAGATAATCTCTAACTGTTTCAAGATTGCTTCAGCTAGTTTCTTAAGTACTCTAGGACAAATTTCATTAGGCCCTACTGACTTGTATACATTTAACTTATCTAAATATTATTTAACCTGCTCTTTTCCTAACTGTGTTGGGTATCAGGTCACCATCAACCTTTTTAGTGAAGACTGAAGCAAAATAGGCATTAAATACCTCAGCTTTCTTGATATTGTCAGTTATTAGCTTTCCTTCTCCATGAAGTAGAGAATCTACTCTTTCATTCCTCTTTCCCTTGCTCCTTATGTGTTAAAGAACCTCTTCTTATTGCTAGATATAACTCATTTTGTGCTTTATCTTTCTCATTTTATTGATACATGCTTGTACTATTCTTTTGTGTTCCTCCTTAGCGATTGGTCCATGTTTCCACTTCCATAGGATTCCTTTGTTGGTGTTCAAGTCATTAAAGAGCTTCTGATGGGCCATACTGGCCTCTTGCTATTCTTCCTGTGTTTTCATGATCACTTTCACTTAAATTATCTTCTACCTTCAGATATGCTCCCAATTTCTCCCTGTTGGTCAAAATGAAGTCTAAAATGGTTGTCCCCTGGGTTATTTACTCCATTTTCTGTGGGAAAAAATCATTACCCTTACATTCCAATAACTTCATGGAAGTTTTGTGTGTTGCCATATTACTTTTCCAACAGATGTCTGAGTAGCTGATGTCCCCCCATTACTACTAGGTCTTGTGTTTTGGATTTTTGTTGTTTATTCTAGAAATGCCTTCTCTACTTCCTCCTCCTGATTTGGTGGTGTATAATACACCTCACCATGACATTTCTCTTATTTGTAACCTTCTTATTTTTACCTAGAGGCTCTTGTTTGGTCTTGTTCTCACCTCCTTGTGGACCTCAGAACAAGTGTATATATTCTTGATGTATAATGCAACACCTCCTCCTTTTTTACTGTGCCTACCCTTCCTGACCAAGCTATGCCCCTCTATACCAGTATTCCAGTAATGAGGTTTATCACAAGTTCCTGTGATGCCATCAAGTTGTAATTTCACTTATGTACAAATATTTCCCGTTCTTCCTCTTTGTTACCCATATTCTTTGCATTTGTGTATAGATATCTAAGATGTTGAGCAGATTTTCCCTACTATTTCCTTCTCATTGCTCCTACCCTTTTGTAGTTTACCATGCTTTCTCCACCCCGACCCCTCCCCGACCCCTCCAGCATCTAACTCTGTTACAATTGACTTTATTATGCTTACTGTGAGCTTTTGTCACTTGCCCCCTTTGAATCTGGTTTAAAGTCCTTCTGACTGGGTCAGCGGGTTGGTGCGCGAAGATGCTCTTCCCCTTTTTGATCAGTGGACCCCATCTTTTCCCAGCAGACTTTCTTCAGTGGAATAAGTATTTCACCCTGTGAATTTAATCTAGAATTTAATTGGAAGCCAATGCAAACCCCACACCACAGATTTAATGAGTCTGTTCAATAAAGGATTACTGTATTTTTAGATATAGGACTAATTTTCAAATGTTGTCACTTAGGTAATTATTATTAACAACCAATTCTGTGGTTTGGCACTCAAACTGACACTTGCAGCAGGTGCCCATAACCCATTTTTGGTGTCTGAGTGCCAGCATAAAAACTCAAATTTGAAAACAGGATTCCCGCCTAAATATTGGATATGGGGATAGTATGGAGTGCAACATTTTTAAACATGTTAAGTAAATTTGGATCTATAAATGTGTGCAGCTAAATATGTCACAGTACAAGTTATATTTGTTCAAAGCTAGACATTTTTTCAATGACAAATGTGTAGATTTAGAATTTGAGGTACATTTTCAGCAAAGTGCAGAAGCATCAATACATACAACTCACATTAACAACAGGGATTTGGTGTTGGGTTTCCTGTGCACAATACTGAAAATGATTATTTATTATACCCATCAATTATCTCTAGAGATTTACAAAGATGTTTAAAACCACACTAATTAAATCTACTCAAAACAGCAATTAAATGAATCTCCCTGAGAGAGTCTTCCCAGCCCTAAAAGAAGGCAGCTTCTCGTTAACCCCAGCTAACCCTGTGGGATATAATGCCACATAAAAAATCTCTCAAGAAATATCTCTAACTGTGAAAGAAAACAGGTTCTTCCCTGACATTCAGCCAAATATAACCCCATCAAATCCACTTCCACAGGAAAAATCAGAGAAAACAGAGATTCTTACAGCATGTCTGAAAGGTCACTAAATCTGGGCTCTGGCCAGAAAAGAAAGGAATCAAGTTTCAGACCTTACTAGGAGCTGCCTGGCACCAGAACTCATTCATTAGCACCCTCATCTTATTCTTGATGTGCATCATTTGGCTGTATAATGAAGTGATCTGTTTATATATTATGAAAAAAATCTTACTCAATTTCCAGTGAGAATATAAATATTACTCAAAGTGTATTCCACATATTTCATCATGCATAGTATTGACTCCCTAAATATGCAGATTAATGTGCTTTTTAAAAATATTTATCCACATGGAGCAAAGTGTTTCAGATGCAAAAATCAACAATTTTCTTGTACTCAGTTGCAGTGTGGTTAATAAGACCAATACATCTCAGTAAGCTCTAGACAGTTTGTTGATTAGAGGTGTTAAATAATTGGTTGCCCTTTAAGCATAAGTTTGTTTTGTAAATGAGTAAAATCAGCATGGAAATAACCTTTGATTAGAAATATTTTACTTATTGGCTATTGCTCTTTTATGACTTACGTACATTCAACATCAGATTTAAAGAACAACAATAGTTTAGGTGTTAATAGGACTGACTTTGAATCCCAGTGCTTCATTTTTTTAAAGTAGCTCCAAGAAGTGCCTTGATGGATAACAGACAGATATTAATTGTTATGCCTTTATGCAAAATTCTTCCCTCAGTTGAATCTGTAATAGGTATCACTTAGATTTAACTTCATGCATTAAAGAGTCTGGCGTAGATCTCCATTTTTGTGTGTTTACTGATAGCAGAGCTCTAACCAGGGGTGTATTTTCACTAAAAGTTGGTAGTGTTAGCAAAAAAACAAAAAATCCCCCCCCCCAATAATACCACAACCCTCCCCACACTTTTTTATGTACCATTTGAAACAAGCATTTATGTAGCAGAGCCCCACAGCTTGCAGAAAGGACTGACTCTTGTTACATTGTTGCAGGTAGTGTCATCTGCTCATCAGCAGAGACCATTACTGGTCCAGTTTTCTGCTGCCTCGTCAAGAGTCAGGAGCTTCTACTGCAGGCTTCTGAAAAGGTGGTGTTGTAGTGAGATTGACATGGTTTACAGGGGAATTGGCCTAGCCCATTCGATGTGAAACTCCTTCCACTATGGAAGAGTCACTCTCCTCTGAGACAGAAGGAAGAACTCATAAGACACACTCCTTTCATGGGCAGACATCAGCAGATTCCATGTAGGATGCTCCATGGGTGAGGCACAGACCCTGGGAAGAGCCTAATTAGCAGGTAGTCAAGGGTCCATACTTCTCAGTTAAATCCCACCTTTTTGAACGTCATTAATTTTTCAAGACCTCCCAGTTGAGGAGTCAAAAAATCTTTGTTCTTCCTATGTTGGCATTGCACAGGTCCTCACAAATATCCCTTTAAGTCTTGCTACAAGAGGATTTTCCAGAAGTCCTACCACACAGTGGCCCTGAGGAGTAAATCCAAACGGCAGTATCCCCCAATCCAGATAAGCAAAGATTTTGGTGCTGGGAAGCAAGCCTTTACCCTTGGAGAGATTGGGCTCCATTTCTTGCACTAGCAATAGCATCAGGATACTTTGGGAATTTCCAGTCTCTGATTTCCCATAGGTATGGGGTTTTTGGTATCTGTCCTCCTTCATGAGTCAGAGCAGTCTGAAGAATGTGGGGCAGGTCCTATGGTATCATCTGAACATCAAAGATGCCTGAAAAGTTCAAGAGCAGGAGTACTCTGCAGAGGACTGGTCTCTACTGTTTGTAATACCAAAATGATTGTGGGTGTGGAACAGGTTTCCATCTAGTCTGAAATTTGACTTAACTCTATCCCTTTGTGGCCTGCAAAAATTTCAAGATAGAGATGACTCAACCAGTTATTGCAGCAAAATAAAACATGGAGAGTTCATTGTATCCATGGATTTAAAAAAACACCTATATGTAATTGTCTCCATGTTATCATCTAATCGTTCTTTATGTTATTCTTTATTTGTATTACTGTGGTGCCTAAGAGCCCCAGTCATGGATTAGGACCCCATTCTGCCAGGTGGTGTATAAACACAGCACAAAGGATAGTTCCTGCCCCAAAGATACTTATACTTACAATCCAAGTATAAGACAAGAGACAATGAATGGATACAAACAGATTGGGAAGTACAAGGAAACAATAAGACAATATTGGTCAGCAAGACAGGCAGTGGTTTCAGCACAGCAGCAGCCTAACCATGGTCAAGTTTTTAGTAGGCTTCATAGCAAAGGAGAGTTTTAAGGTGGTTTGAGAGGATAATGAGTTAGTTTTACAGATGTTTATAGCGAGCTTCTCCCAAACATGAGGGGAAGCATGGGAGAAAGCATTAAGGTGTTTGTTTAAAAATTTAACAAGTGGGCAATGAAGGCTGATATTATTGGCCAGTTAAAGGTGAGAGTTAACTTTTGATGCTGATTGAAAATGATAGGGAGGGAGTGGATAGGTCATGAAGGGTCTTGAAAGGGAAGATAAGTAGCTTATGTTTGATACAGTGGAGAAGAGGGAGACAGTGAAGGGATGCAAAGAGAGAGGAGACATGGACTAAGCAACAGGCTAGGAAAATGATCTTTGCAGCTGCATTCTGAATGGATATCAGAGGGGCAAGATTGCATTTGTCAAGGCCAGAGGATAGGGTGTTGCCACTACATGTAGTTCATTTTTCATTGATTTCCATGATTCAGAACTCATTAGTTCATAAAAGCAGTTTATTTAGACCATGAGGTCTTTGGGGCAGTGACTGTCTTTATGCTAGGAGCTGTACAAACACAGAAGAAAATGGGACGCTGATCTGTGATTGGGGCCCCAAAGTGCTGCAATATTCCTTTATTTTCTTGCCTATATTTAAATGTTATCTGCCACCATGTTACTACATAATTTTGTTTTGTCAAGTCCTTCTAATGTATCTTACATTCTTCCACAGTTTCTACTGATCTAAAGTGCTTTTAGTCTATAAATTTTGCAGCCTCACTAATCACTCTTTTCTACATCTGTGATGAATATAGAACATTAATCCTAGTACTGATCCCTGGGGCATCTCTACTATTAGCTTTTTTTGCTTTCTTTCCTGTAACCAGCTTTTAATTCATGAAAGAATTTTATCTCAGCCCCTGTGGCTACTGAGTTAACTTAATCTCTTCTGTGGGACTCTCCTGAAAGCTTTTGGAAAGTATAAATAGATATCTAGAGGGCCAGACAGGCGTTATGTACTTTATGCTTTTTGTTAACTCTTAAAGCTGTCCTTCAGACTGCTCTCATAAAAGATCAACAGGCTGCAATTCTGGCTCTTCAGAATCCAGTCTAAGGACAGGTCTACACTACAGCCAGAATTGACACTCTGAGATCGATGCACCAGTGGTCGATTTAGTGGGTCTAGTAAAGACCTGCCAGATTGACTGGAGATCGCTCTCCATTTGACCCCTGTACTCTATCCCCGATAAGAAAAGGTAAGTCAATGGGAGATTTTCTCCAGTCGACCCACCCCCCCTCCCCGCGGTGTAGACCCCGTAGTAACTCAGCCTAAGGTACATAGACTCCAGCTACATGAATAACGTAGTTGCGACGCATAGGTTGACTTACCACAGTAGTGTAGACATAGTCTAAGGAAAGCAGACTTCTGCTCAGTCTCTAGCTCTCTTATTTAAAAAAGAGCAAGAGGGGTATACAACCTTTATAATTAAAAAAAATTCCGTGTCAGAGACATCAGCTTAGTCTTTGCCAAATTAATGAAACAGCCACTTGAGTTACTTGATTCTTGTAAATTTAAGATTCTGATGTGGGAGATTTCATATAAAGAGTCAATTCTAGTTTGTAGAATTAGTAAAATATGGATTCTCCTGATGATCTACCCAACAATCCACGTTAATGATAAGGTGGTTTTGCAAATGCAATATGAAGTCAATGAGATTCCTGGCATAGTAAGGCATGGGTCCTAATAAAATATAAAGAAAGGCAGAATTTTGCCAATGTACTGTGGATGTGATATCCGAATAATTCTAAGACAAATTTAACAAAGTGTGTGGGAGGCATGGAACAGCAGTTCTGTTGTTTGTCTCTTAACATCTGTCAGAACTACCCAATCAATCACAGTGAGTATTTGGATCATGTGATCAAGAATATGATTTGTTTATCACCCCAGAGAGGCCATCAGTAAACAAGTTACTTTACTCTAAATAAATGAAAGTGGGGGGGAGGGTTAAATAATGTAGAGCTAACAGAGAAGTAACCAAATTACAGCCATATAGAGAAGCACATCTGTTTTTGTACATAAACTGTACCTATTCCCTTATGTAATCTTCTTAGTTCCTTAAATAATGATTAGCCTAATGACAAAATGTTTTCCCCCAGTAATGTGTTTAAAATTGGAAGATTCAAGGCTCCCTGAGTTCAATTTTCATTTTTAGTCTTGTTTATAATTATGGTTATAAATTTTTAGACTGGATAATCTAATTCATCAGACTTGAGCCAGGGTATTATATTCACAGCCTTAGTCGGGCTCCTTTGCACAGGCAGGGAACTGCAGAAGGAAAAACCTGTAGAGGGGGTTTGAGATGGGAGAATGTATGTGAGCCTGGATTTGAGAGGTAGTCAAACGAGGAGTCCCATGTTCTAATTATTCATTGAGAGTTTTGGTTAGCTTTTGAATGAGCATCCAAGCCTACTGAGGTTTGTATTGTACTGAGCTATCTTTATTGTACTTGTAAAATAATTTAGGTGCCTCCTTGGAAGGTTAGACCTCAGCCTCAGATTTGTATGAATGGTGTCTTTTCTCCCTTTCCAGTCTGTATTTCTCAGTGCTATAAAATGATAATATAGTAGTCTTGCCACTTGATATGTCATCCTTACATTGTTTAAAAAAGTGTATCTTGCCATTGTTCTGACAAGGAAAGCAAACAGTGTAGCTTTGTATTTGTGATGGCCTTACTATCTAGTTTCAACTTTAGAGACAAATGTCAAAACTTGGAGCCTGCTGGCAAAAGTATCTACTTGGTCATTTTAACTGAGAGTCATAAGAAAAAGTAACTACACCGTTTAAATTCAGAAAGGAAAAAAAAAAGAACTTTTTGTCATTGAGCCATGTTTTTGCTTTTTTTATTACTTTAGGAAAGTAGTATGGATCAATAAGCCAAGGAAATGCATGACAGAATTTGTCACTTAGACTTGTGTTTTACATAGTTTTAAAACCTTCTCCAATGAATAACAACTAAACCCATAAAACTGCCACGGTCATACAATTATGTGTATGTCTGGAACATGACAAAATATTATAAATGAACAAAAAGTTAAGTATGCATTACATTGCAAAAAAGCCCTATAGTGAACTTTTTGTGCTATTGCTTCATTATTCAAGCAGGGTAATTCTTTAGATATGTTTTGTAATTTTACCTTCAACAATTTCACTAGGTTGCATCCCACTGGTTCCACTTCCTTATGGATTTTTTCCACCTCAATTTTAACATTACTTTGATGTGCACCAACAAAATAAAAGCTGATTTGACAGACAGCTTTGTCTGAATAACTACGATTAAAAAATAAGGTTGGTGTCCAAACAAACAAACAAAATTGTTCAGCTGCTGCATTTGAGAATTGGATGATGTTCCCTTCTGTTTTACCCTAATAATTCATTCTGGAGAAATAGTGTATAATTGTATACTTCAAGATCTTTTCACTATTATGTTTTCCTATTATCTTTTTACCATTAATTTCATCACACCTCCCAACTGCAATCATCAGTTAAAAATGACAGCTACAATTCTTTCAGGGATGGGGAAAATCAGTGTTTTTTCCAAAAAATAATTTTTGGGAGTTTTGTTTTATGCTGAAACCACTATTGTGTATTTTGCAGGGAGAGCCAAATTAATCCACTGCCCTTTTAACAGGGTTTTAAAGGGTGTTCCCTATTGCAAGGAGCAGAAAAGACATGGGAAGCCTATGTGCCTCAGCAAAGGAAATGGGAGATCAGACACCTGTAGCAGCTTCATCTGCTGCTCTCCCTGGTCCCAGTTCTCTGTTGTGGGGGATGTGTTATGGTCAGAGGAAGGGGCTGACAAGGAGACGTGTTATGGACAGATGAAAAGCTGCCCCAGCCTGACTGTTATTGGGAGTGTCTTATTCCTCTTTGCTAAACATCTGGGTGGGAGGTGGAGTTCACTAGTGTTCCTAGACATCTTTAATGCAGAACTTAAGAGGTTTTCTTCACAAATCCCTCATTGGCTGGGAGCCCTAGTAAGCCTTCTCATGCTTCACAATGATAGCAGATAGGCTGCAGCCTTAGGGATTTCTCGGACGTCAAACTGTGGGTGAGGCTTAATCCTGTTTTGTAGCTAGGAGTGTCTGTAGGCCATTAAACACACGCACTCCTCCCAAATTAAATATATACATAAAAATGATGCTTTATTTGACAATTGCAAATAACTGAGTGTGATGTTATTGACATGAACTGTGACCATATAAATCATTGTTGCAACCAAGGTCCTATAGTTGCACCAAATCTTGTACAAAGAAGGTCAAGTAAGATGTCTATGGAAAGGTTGTAATGGTGGGTTATGATTATGCTGTCTGTATGTGTATCATTTTTGTATTTGAAGTTATGAATATTGGCTATGTACTTGTATCTCATTGTGTTTGACTCTAAGTAGTATCAGTGAAGCATTTGGTCAGCTTCTTGGGAAAGGACTATTCAGAGTAAGTGACCAATCAAGAAACACTTAACTGACAATGGACTTTGGGAGATGCCAATCCACATCTGAACTTTCCTGGGAACATCCAAACTAACATGTAAACAATGGTGCCAGCCTGCAAAAAGCTGAATCATTCAGGTGACTTGCCCAGGTGGCTACAAACTCCATCTTGTTGCTGTGATTTTGCACATAACAACAGAGGAGTTTTCTCCTACAAGAGAGAGACTATAAAAGGCCTGGAAGCCTCTCCATTTGCTGGACCCAGGCCATAAACGACAGTGTTGGTCTGAAAAGGATTGGGCCCAGACTAGGAAGGAGTCTAGTCTGTGAAAGAAGCTTATTGGAACATCTCTGAGAGTGAGATTTACCTGTATTCAGTTTCCTACTGTATTAGGCTTAGACTTGCGTGTTTTGTTTTATTTTGCTTGGTAACTTACTTTGTTCTGTCTGTTATTACTTAGAAGCACTTAAATCCTACTTTTTATACTTAATAAAATCACTTTGCTTATTTATTAACCCAGAGTAAGTAAGTAATATCTAGGGGAGCAAACAACTGTGCATATCTCTCTCAGTGTTATAGAGGGCAGACAATTTGAGTTTACCCTGTATAAGCTTTATACAGAGTAAAATGGATTGATTTGGGGTTTAGGCTCCCAGAAGAACTGAATACTGTGTGCTAGGAAAGTCCCTGTTAACTGAAAAGCCCTTGGGCTAAGTGAATCTTAATTTCTGTGTACTGCACGGGGGCATTGCCCAACCTCTTGGTTTGTGCTGTAGCTGACTGGAGTATCTAACTCAGCGAGATGGGAGTGGAGGGAAGCCTTCTCTGGCAGGGGGGTTTGTTCTCGGTGGTCCCAGCATATCTAATGACAGTCTTGAGAGAGTTTTTGTGACTCAACCCATCACACTGGGGGTAGGGTTTAGTAAAATGGGGGTAAGCAATGAAGCATTTCTTTAAGTCATGTGCACCACCATTTATATCCCAGTCTAAAAATTCTCATTTATTGTGCCTGTGGATTTCTTATGACATGTTAACATGTCTTATAAAAGAGCAGAGATGAAGCAACTGTGTATGTTTGATGTGTCTGAAGCTTTTTTAGCACCTAGAAGGATATGAATAGAAAAGCATGCAATCTGAAGTAGGGTTTTTGTCTGTTATTGAGATAAGTGTGTCTCCATTACTTCCTTCATATAAACAATTCTTGAGCACATTCCACATTTATCAGTTATGTTTACAGAACACTCTTTTCTAAGGGTACATCTGGCTGCCATTACTGCCTTTCATCAATTAATAGAAAGCAAATCCATTTAAGTATGATCCATAATCATTTGTCATATTAGAAATATTTCACGTGCCCTAAAGAAAACCATTGAGTCAGAAACTATTAGTGGAGCCTAACTAAATTAATAGTTAAATACAACCACTTGATTTTCTTTACTTTTGTATTCTTGGGTATCTTACACATCAGGTAGTCTCAGCTATTTTGGTTCTAGAGTTAATGAGAGTGAAGCCTAATATCACTAACTTGTCCAAATATAGAACAACAAAATATTGGATCACACTCATTCAGAACTACCTTAACAGGTGGTGGTAGAATTCAATTTCTACCTCTCAGATGAGACATAGAGATAATATCATTAATTTTCCCACACTCTGAAATATCATGAGTTAATAGAAACTTAAACATGAATAAACTGTGAAGTACCTTTGAAAATCAAGGATCAAATTTAACCCTGATATAAGCCAGTGGGAGTTGTCTGCTTACACCAGAGGTGGACAAACTACGGCCAGCGGGCTGGATCCAGTCCTTCAGGGCTTTGGATCTGGCTCGCGGCACCACCAGCACCACGTCCTTGCAACCCCCAGGAGGGGGGGGGGACAGACAGCTCTGTGTGTTGCCCTTGCCTCCAGGCACCACCTCTCTCCACCCCCGACCCCCTTGCAGCTCCCATTGGCTGGGAACAGAGGCACAGCAAGGGCAGTGCATGCAGAGCTCTCTGCCCCCCCCCCCCCGCCCCAGGGGCCACAGTGCTTCAGGGAGTGGCGCGGGGATGAGGCAGGCATGCAGGAAGCCTGTCCTGGCCCTGGTACATGCTGCTGCCACCCCTGAGCCGCTTATGGCAAGCGGTGCTGGGCAGGAGCCCAAACCCCTCCTGCACCCCAACCCCCTGTCCTAAGCTCCCTGCTGCACCCTACACCCCTGTGCACCCCAACTCCCTGCCCTGAGCCCCCGATGCACCCCTCCTCTCCCCAATCCCTTGCCCTGAACCCTTTCCTGCACCCTGCACCCCCTCCCACACTCTGCACTCCCTCCTGCACCCTAACTCCCTGCCCCGGTCTTGCATACAGTTTCCCCACCCAGGTGTGGCCCTCAGCCCAAAAATTTGTCCACCCCGGCTTACACCATTGCTGAATATGTTCTACCACCTATATTACGTTCAGAAATGTAGGGAAAGGTCTTATAGGAATTAGGAATTAACGGCATAGAAATATAATTCCCTTGTTATGCAACTGGAGATCCACAACCTGCAAAGTGCTATATGCTTGTGATTTCTATGACTGATTATTGATAACACTCCTATCTTTACTGGAGGGTTTGTTTTGGTTAGTTCTTCAAGTTGATGCAGTAGTGTATTCCACCTAGAGAGGGGTGTGTGTGCGCATGCGTGCCCAGCACACCAGAGCAGAGAAGTTTGCCTAGTAGTACCTGTAGGAGGCAGCACTTGCACCTCATGGCCATAGTCCCTACCTTGGCTATATGAGGTAGTGCTTTCTCGACACCCTTCCCTCCCCCCAACCCCTAGTTCCTTCTTAGTACCTGTGAATTTAGTATTAGTAGTTAAGTATTCCCTGGTGATGACCTCACCAGGGTTCAAAAATTGTCCATCTTGTGGGGGTGCTTGCTGTATTTGGATGAGGCCCACATCAGAGAGCAGTATTCAATTTACAAGTGGTTCACAAAGTGCACTCAGGTGGCTAGGGACCTTCACCCATGCAGCCTTCGTCAGCACCGAGACCTACATTCGATCAGAGTTCACCTTTGGGTTCAGAAAGTGCTATTGTCAGAGTTGCTGCCTTTTCGAAGAGACGGAGGAACCTCTTTCCATCAAGTGCACCAAGGAAAAGGTTGCATAAGACCAACCAAGACGATTCCAGGTCTTAGAGACTTTTCTGCCTCCTCCAAGAAAAGTATGGACCGGCATGGTGTTACTGCTGGCACATGGGATGGAACAAGCCTTTCCAACCACTCCCCTGTGCTACCTTGGGAGATCAGATCTCACACCATTGACTCTGGTTCCAGCCTCAGGGAGTCCATTGAGTCTGGTACCAACAAAGGTGATGCTGGCATGAGCTATGTCCATGCTAGTGGCATACCACACGGCAACAGACTTCCTCTGCCTTTCCATCCTGACCTCTCCCTTGGTCCAGACTTCACCAGGGCTACATCATTTACAGCCCAGTTGTCTGGGTGGGCTGCTGAACCATTGAGTCTGTTGTTTCCCTGCTGTAGAAGTGGGGCTGGTGCCAGGCTCATATAAGGGATCTCTTCAGCACCAGGAAACTCCTCAGCACTGCTGCATTTTGTGCCACCAGTGTTACTGTGGTGACACTCCCTGCCCTCCATTTCAACACTGTCAGCTGTGTTGGTACCCCAAATGACTTCTAGGCTGCTGCTGCTCTTGGCACCAGAACCGACCGAGACATACTCTGTGCTGGTGGTGCTGTTTTGGTTGACAGATGAGTCAGATGAATTGCTTCCCTGGGCACAGGCAGAGATCCTGCAGGAGAATATCTTTAAGTTCTTGGTCTCCTGCAGCCATCTGCCCCTCAAAAGTTCTTTGGAGCATGCCAGCTTTGGTGCTGCCTACTGCAAAGTGTTTGGAGAAATGATTCTTTGCACCAGTGCACAGATTTGAGGGCTTTTACTCTCCCCACCCCGGCCCCTATTTCCTTGATCATAACCATGGTGAACAATGGAGCTCAGCAGGGCAGATTTAAGTTCACTCTTAAGGACAAGGACTCAAAGAGGATGGATTTAACAGGAAGGAAGAGCTATACCACCTCTGCTCTGCAAATGCAGATTGCAAACTAGCAGGCATGTTGTTGTCCACACCTAACTTTGTGAATTGGACAGCAATGTCTAAATTTACAGACCAACTGCTTGAAACCTCCAAGGAGGAATTTTCAGTCATATATCACCAAAGTCTGCTTGGTAGCCAAGACACATCATTGAGTAGTTTGCTGCTCTGGACCTACAGGATGCTTATTTTCATGTGGCAATTTTGCCGTGCCACAAAAAATTCCTCTGCTTTGTCATGGCAAATCACCATTTTCAGTACACAGTGCTACCTTTTGGCCTCTCTTCTTACCACCATGTTTTTATCAGATATGTGGTCGTAGTGACAGCATACCTCCAGAAAGAAGAATCCATATCTTCCTGTATCAGGTCCAGAGAAGAAGTACTTTCTTATGTACACATTACACTGCACTTACTCGATTGTCAGGATCTCATCCTAAACACTGGGAAATCGGCATTTGTTCCCACTCAGAAAATCAAGTTCACTGGGGCCCTACTACGCTGAGTTTGAAAGCATTTTTTCCGACTGACCTTTTTCAGACTCACCAACTTTGCCTCTGTTTGTGGGCTCAACCTTCCTTGACAGTTTAGACACACCTGAGGCTGTAGGGCCACATGTCCACTTGCATCCAAGTGGAACAGTTTGCAAAATTGCGTCTTCATCCTTTTCAAATGTGGTGCAGGACAGTTTACCGTCCAACTTGTCACAGCCTTGGACACATTGGTCCATCTCCCTCTGCTAATCAGGGCATTCCATTTGTCCAGCCCTTATCAATCAGGACTGTTGTCACTGATGCCTCCCTGATCATCTGGAGAACACATCTGGGATCACTGAAAGTTCAGGTTCTGTGGTCAGAGTAGGAAGGACTTTCTGGACAACATCAGGGGCTTAGTGGTTCACATATATTACAGTGGTACTGTCTGTAAGTATTATGTGAACTGGCAAGGGGGAGCACACACTATCGTTCCCCACCGGAAGGCAATCAGGCTGTGGCAGTTCTGCATTGAGGAGCATATCAATCCTATAGCTGATTGCTTGCCCAGGGTCCAGAATCATCTTGGACTATCTCAGCAAGCTTTTTCCCCCCTGAGTCATGAGTGATCCCGAAAACAAGTGTTCTGAGAGTCATCTTTGCAACTTAGGGCATCCTGACGATCAATCTGTTTCGCTACAAGAGACAACAGGAAGTACCATCTGTTCTGCTCTCAAGGGAGCCTCGGCCCAGGCTCCGTGACTGATGCCTTTCATCTCAGCTGGCATTTGGCTCTCTTGTATGCTTTTCCTCTGATCCTGATCATTCCACAGGTTATCCTGAAGCTGAAAGCAGATCAGATCAAGATCATCATCATTGTCACAAGGTCCACTCACTGCTCACAGCCTTTGCCTGGCTGTCCTGGGGATTAGCTCTGGCAGGCGCTGCCCTCCTTTGGAGGTGTCCCTACGTGTTGTACATTCTCACCCTCTGGGTCCCTCTCTCTCCAGGAACTGCAGCCTCCTCTTTGTGACTTGGTCCTCTGGAAGGAAGAATCCCATGCACCACTATGGGCTGGAGACCGACTGGCTAAGCAGCAGTTCTGCAGAAAAGGACCTGGGGATTGCAGTGGATGAGACACTGGATATGAGTCAACAGTGTGCCATTATTACCAAAAAGGCCTTCGGCATATTTAGTCCGCAGAAGAGAAGAATGAGGGGGGATTTGATAGCAGTCTTCAACTACCTGAAGGGGGGGTTCCAAAGAGGATGGAGCTACACTGTTCTCAGTGGTGGCAGATGGCAGAACAAGAAGCAGTGGTCTCAAGTTGCAGTGGGGGAGGTCTAGGTTGGATATTAGGAAACACTATTTCACTAGGAGAGTGGTGAAGACTAGAATGGGTTACCTAGGGAGGTGGTGGAATCTCCAGCCTTAGAGGTTTTAAAGGCTCGCTTGACAAAGCCCTGGATGGGATGATTTAGTTTGTGCTGGTCCTACTTTGAGCAGGGGATTGGACTAGAAGACCTCCTGAGGTTTCTTCCAACCCTAATATTCTATGCTTCGAAGTGGAATATACCTCTGCATCACATCTCAAAGTACCACAGTTACAGTAAGTAACTGTTTCAGTTGTTTTGGATATTACCTTGTGCAAATCAATTGCAACACAACCCGATTTTTAAAAAATACTGACTAAAATGGTCTATTTATTTGCCTCAGGACAAAAAACAGAAATTAGGTAGGTTGCGCTGGAACTGTTAACCTACAGTTGGAGATGAAACCAGCATGGATTTGGCAGCCATCTCAGCTGGGAGATAAGGCAGCAGCAAATAAGGCAAGCAGGAACAATCAACCTGTGGTAAGGGGTTGTGTTGCCTCATTTTGCAGGGTAGATGTGGGTGAAGCCTCCTTCTGTGAGTGGGAGCAGTAGCTGGGGAATTGACAGGGCACAGAAAAAAAAGGAACTAAACATTTTTCAGTTTTCCAGTGCAGATCCTGATTGTATACTCCTCCTTGTTGTTTTTAGGACTAAATGTCACTGTGTTCCAGCTCTTTTTGAAAAGTGCACTGAGTGATCATGAGCATGGAAAATAGTATACAGAATTAAACTATGTTCTGTCCTATTGTATAAAATCTAGTAAAACAGTTTTTTCTCTCTAACATTTCCCAATCACTTTATTTTTTTTGTGATATCATACTTTATAAACAGATTGTGGGGAGGGGGAATCATCTTGTTTAATTCTGTAAGGAAAAGCTATCTGAAAAGGTCAAATCATTAAGCTCTCATATTATCTCTTTTGCAAGTAACCTCATAATTATAAATTAGATTTAAAAATTATGGCCTTAGCAAGTTTTTAATGTTATATTTTTGATGAATTAATACTTGGAGGTTATATCAGAGCTACTTCTGCCAGGACAGTAACACACAATGGACAGAGTTATGTTGCTTCATTTTATTTAATTATGAAAGACAGATATTTGCTTTTGTTCTACTTTTCAGAACATTAATGCCTCTGCAGTGTGTTGAAAAGATTCTAAATTCATCTTGGCTTCTGTTGTAAGGATTACTGTTGGAGTCCCTAAATAATCTTTCCCTCTTTCCATTGTTATGTTTCCTTTAGTGCCCATAGCTTTCTGTTGTGCTTTACAATAGATATTTTATTATAAGCTATAGATGTGTCTTCATTTTTTTTTTGATAATACATTAAATAAGATACTAGAGATAATTCAAAATAAAACTCAGCAGTGGGTGGATTTATGCACTGAGGCTATACATTGTGTTAAAATGTGAGTGAATGGAGATTAAAATGTAGGAGAATATTTCTGGTTGGGAAATGGGAGAGGACTAAGGCTATGGAGTAAAGTAGTCAGAATAGAGATGTGAAGAATAAAAATGACATGCAAAGCTACTATGTCTGAAACTGCACTTGCCCTACCGTGAAAAGATACTGTGGGTCAGCAGTAGCCATTCCATAGATGAGATTAAAGCTAGTTTCCCATTATAAGCCCAAATTTCAAATCTACTCCCATTAAGGAACTAATGCCCCTGAAAATTCACATGCTCAATTTTTTCACAGCCAGAATTTTTCAGGGAAGTTTGGAAAAAAATCAGAAAAGGAGCTTGAAAGTTATGGTGTTTAAAAAATGTCCCCATCTTTGACTTTTTGAAAAGTCCAGGCACCATTCACAAGCACCAAAATTCACATTTCAGTTAAAACCACCAACAAACAAATATTCACTATAATTGCTAAGTGAGATTTAATCCTGGAGAAAAGGGGAAATTAATGTTTGCCACATTAAGGCTATGTCTAGACTACTGTGGTAAGTTGACCTACATTATGCAACTCCAGCTATGTGAATAACATAGCTAGACTCGACATACCTTAGGTTGAGTTACTACGGGGTCTACACCATGGGGAGTCAATGGGAGAAGCTCCCTCATCAGCTTGCCTTACTCTTCTCATCAGGAGTAGAGTACAGGGGAGCAACTGGAAAGCAATCTGCTGCAGTGGATGGATCTCAGAGCATCAATCCCGGTGTAGTGTAGGCCTGCCCTAAATCAATGTAAGAAGGACATCTGAATTAACACAAATCTTAGTAGCAAGATATTCTTTGACCTTTATGTCTGTGTTTGCACTGCCCAAACATGGCATTTTGCAGGATGATATAACATTTAAATGGGAGACCATTAACTTAGAAATCAAAGTCACAGTATTTCTGTCCTTTTTTTTTTTTTTTTCCTATTTTTCTTGTGTGGAGATTGATGGTGTTGTGACACCCTGGCACCTCCTTATTCACCACTGTCCTATAAATAGGATATGTTTTGCAAAAGTATGCTTTATGAGGTATCATTCTAACAGTCTTGATCTGCTAGACATTAGTATTTCATTGGGTTGTATGTGCTATCATCGTATGTGAAGTTATGAAGTTTGGCTATGTATGTGTTACTGAAACACATTGTGAGGTTGAAATCACACACAAGCAGCCTTTCAGGTACAACAATAAAAAGCCAAACAATGTTAATGGCTTATTGAGGAAATGCACACAAGCACCAGGATTGCCCCAGGGACTGAGTACAGTAGAAGCCTCTCAGAGATAGCACTACACAATGAGAACTGTTTAACCCAGATCACCTCAAAAGAGCTTTCCAGTAGGGGGAAGAAGCTATAACAAAGGTAAATGACATCATGATGATACCTCACTGTCCCTACAACAACACCTGGAAACACCTGAGGAACAAAGACTGAACTGGGGAAAGTGATGGTCCCAGGCTAAAGGGATTTCTAGCCTGTGTACGTAAACCTGGGAAACCCAAGATGCAGATCAAAGGCAGCTTGTGCTTTAAGCAGTCTGGCAGGTTCTTGTCACGCAGGCTGAGAATTTGCTAATTCATATCCTACCTATCTAGTATGTTAAGCTCAGTTTGCGCTTTTATTTACTAGGTAATCTGCTTTGAGCTGTTTGCTATCACTTATAATCATTTAAAACCTATCCTTTTGTAGTTAATAAACTTATTTTGTTTTAATCTAAACCAGTGTGTGTTTAAGATGTCTAGGGAAAATCTCAGCTTGGTTACCACAAGTGTGCATGGCCTTCACATTGAGGGAGAGGTGGACCAGATATTAAACCCATATACTGGCCATATTTGACCAGGGCAGAATGGTATCTCTCTGGGATCTGAGGCTGGTGCTTAGAGAACCTGCATGTAATTGCAAGTGTGTGTGTCCCTACTGCATTTCCATTGCATTTTTTTAATAAACTCAGATAACATCCTAGATAGTGGTTTAATTAATAAATATTTAATAAGTATAGCTTAAATAATAGGAACAGGCAGAATGCTAAAGCATCTGGCAGATCTCTTAGTTTGCCAACTACCCAAAGTACTTATAGACTCATAGACTCCAGGACTGGAAGGGACCTCGAGAGGTCATAGATTACAGTCCCTTGCCCTCATGGCAGGACCAAATATTGTCTAGACCATCCCTAATAGACATTTATCTAACCTACTCTTAAATATCTCCAGAGATGGAGATTCCACAACTTCCTTAGGCAATCTATTCCAGTGTTTAACTACCCTGACAGTTAGGAACTTTTTCCTAATGTCCAACCTAAATCTCCCTTGCTGCAGTTTAAGCCCATTGCTTCTTGTTCTATCATTGGAGGCTAAGGTGAACAAGTTTTCTCCCTCCTCCTGATGACACCCTTTTAGATACCTGAAAACTGCTATCATGTCCCCTCTCAGTCTTCTCTTTTCCAAACTAAACAAACCCAATTCCTTCAGCCTTCCTTCATAGGTCATGTTCTCAAGATCTTTAATCATTCTTGTTGCTCTTCTCTGGACCCTCTCCAATTTCTCCACATCTTTCTTGAAATGCGGTGCCCAGAACTGGACACAATACTCCAGATGAGGCCTGACCAGCGCAGAGTAAAGCAGAAGAGTGACTTCTCGTGTCTTGTTTACAACACACCTGTTAATGCATCCCAGAATCATGTTTGCTTTTTTTGCAACAGTATCACACTGTTGACTCATATTAAGTTTGTGGTCTACTATGATCCCTAGATCTCTTTCTGCCATACTCCTTCCTAGACAGTCTCTTCTCATTCTGTATGTGTGAAACTGATTGTTCCTTCCTAAGTGGAGCACTTTGCATTTATCTTTATTGAACTTCATCCTGTTTACGTCAGACCATTTCTCCAATTTGTCCAGATCATTTTGAATTTTGACACTGTCCTCCAAAGCAGTTGCAATCTCTCCCAGTTTGGTATCGTCCGCAAACTTAATAAGCGTACTTTCTATGCCAACATCTAAATCGTTGATGAAGATATTGAACAGAACCGGTCCCAAAACAGACCCCTGCGGAACCCCACTTGTTATACCTTTCCAGCAGGATTGGGAGCCATTGACAACTACTCTCTGAGTACGGTTATCCAGCCAGTTATGCACCCACCTTATAGTAGCCCCATCTAAATTGTACTTTCCTAGTTTATCTATAAGAATATCATGTGAGACTGTATCAAATGCCTTACTAAAGTCTAGGTATATCACATCCACCGCTTCTCCCTTATCCACAAGGCTCGTTATCCTATCAAAGAACACTATCAGATTAGTTTGACAGGATTTGTTCTTTACAAATCCATGCTGGCTATTCCCTATCACCTTACCACCTTCCAAGTGTTTGCAGATGATTTCTTTGATTACCTGCTCCATTATCTTCCCTGGCACAGAAGTTAAACTAACTGGTCTGTAGTTTCCTGGGTTGTTTTTATTTCCCTTTTTATAGATGGGCACTATATTTGCCCCCTTCCAGTCTTCTGGAATCTCCCCCGTCTCCCATGATTTCCCAAAGATAATAGCTAGAGGCTCAGATACCTCTTCTATCAACTCCTTGAGTATTCTAGGATGCATTTCATCAGGTCCTGGTGACTTGCAGGCATCTAACTTTTCTAAGTGATTTTTTACTTGCTCTTTTTTTATTTTATCCTCTAAACCTACCCTCTTCCCGTAAGCATTCACTATATTAGACATTCCTTCAGACTTCTCAGTGAAGACCGAAACAAAGAAGTCATTAAGCATCTCTGCCACTTCCAAGTCTCCCGTTACTGTTTCTCCCTCCTCACTGAGCAGTGGGCCTACCCTGTCCTTGGTCTTCCTCTTGCTTCTAATATATTGATAAAAAGTCATCTTGTTTCCCTTTATTCCCATAGCTAGTTTGAGCTCATTTTGTGCCTTTGCCTTTCTAATCTTGCCTCTGCATTCCTGTGTTATTTGCCTATATTCATCCTTTGTAATCTGACCTAGTTTCCATTTTTTATATGACGCCTTTTTATTTTGTAGGTCACGCAAGATCTCATGGTTAAGCCAAGGTGGTCTTTTGCCACATTTTCTATCTTTCCTAACCATCGGAATAACTTGCTTTTGGGCCCTTAATAGTGTCCCTTTGAAAAACTGCCAACTCTCCTCAGTTGTTTTTCCCCTCAGTCTTAATTCCCATGGGACCTTACCTATCAGCTCTCTGAGCTTACCAAAATCCGCCTTCCTGAAATCCATTGTCTCTATTCTGCTGTACTCCCTTCTACCCTTCCTTAGAATTGCAAATTCTATGATTTCATGATCACTTTCACCCAAGCTTCCTTCTACTTTCAAATTCTCAACTAGTTCCTCCCTATTTGTTAAAATCAAGTCTAGAACAGCTTCCCCCCAGTAGCTTTTTCAACTTTCTGAAATAAGAAGTTGTCTGCTATGCAGTCCAGGAACTTATTGGATAGTCTGTGCCCTGCGGTGTTATTTTCCCAACATATATCTGGATAGTTGAAATCCCCCATCACCACCAAATCTTGGGCTTTGGATGATTTTGTTAGTTGTTTGAAAAAAACCTCATCCACCTCTTCCACCTGATTAGGTGGCCTGTAGTAGACTCCCAGCACGACATCACCCGTGTTTTTTACCCCTTTTAGTCTAACCCAGAGACTCTCAACACTTCCGTCTCCTATGTTCATCTCCACCTCAGTCCAAGTGTGTACATTTTTAATATATAAGGCAACACCTCCTCCCTTTTTCCCCTGTCTATCCTTCCTGAGCAAACTATACCCATCCACACCAACATTCCAGTCGTGAGTATTATCCCACCAAGTTTCAGTAATGCCAATAATGTCATAGTTGTATTTATTTATTAGCACTTCCAGTTCTTCTTGCTTATTACCCATACTTCTTGCATTTGTATATAGGCATCTAAGATACTGGTTTGATCTTGCCTCCCAGCTTTGCCCTGACCTTCCTTCCTCTCTGCCATTATATCCCTCCTGTTTTCAACCCATCTCCCAGGTCTTGTTCCCCACTTACCTGTGGGGTTTGCTCACCTGTCCCCATCGAACCTAGTTTAAAGCCCTCCTTACTAAGTTAGCCAGTCTGTGCGCAAATAAGGCCTTTCCCCTCTTCGAAAGGTGAATGCCATCTTTGCCTAATTATGGGTAATTAAGGTATATTTGAATCAGACGTTTTGTATCTTCAACTATCTGCCCTGCCTCAACTATATTAAAAACAAAAAAATGAAACGAGCAAAAGATTGGAGAGCTCTGACATACTCTGTCCTTCTCAGTATAGTGAACCTTGCTTTGCACAAGACTAAAAATTGGGCAGAAGGAGCAGATTACAACAGAGGATATTTCAGAGTAACAAAGAGCAGTTATGCACTTTTTGATATGCAAAATTTGGGGATTCTGCATTGGGAGCATGAAAATAAAGAAGGATTTTCACGTCAGTGACCCCAAAATACCCAAAGTTTTGGAAGCCCCACAGACTATTTAAAATGGTATTCTTAATAAGGCTGTACTAGTGGCAGAGATTCAAAAACCCTTAATTATTTTGTCAGTCTTCCTTTTAACTGTTCGGTGAAAATCAGCATTTTTTAAAAATTAAAATGGCAGTTTATTAAAAAACTCAGATAACATCCTAAATAGTGGTTTAATTAATATATAGTGTAAGAGATTACTTCTAGGTTTTGTAACTGGATAAATGGCAAGGCCTTACAGAATCTCCCTCCAAGCTCTGAGCTGACAGATGAGAGGTGCTAAATCTTTCAGATCCTCCATTTATAATAAATTACGTTCTTTGTAAACCTTTATTGACAGTGACCATCGTCTCCTGTTTGCCCCATGTATTCTCTCTCTCACACACTCACACAAGCACTATCATTACTATTTGGGGGAATTATTAATGGAGCTGGAGGGGAGAGTACAATAAAATTTGGGGGGGAATAGCAGAAAAGAGGAGCATTAAATTTTTCTTGCCTATATTTTACCAAAACGAATGTAAAGAAAAATAGACTGATAACTATGGTATAAATGATATAATAGGTTGGATGATATAGTTGGCACTGGCATATAGGTATGACCACAGTCAGGTACAGTGTGTGATTCCACAGATCCACACTATAGGCTCCTTACAGACCCCTTTCAGAGCGCTTAACTAATAGCGGTGCACACACACATATTCATCTGATCAAATGACGTAGAACCAGCGGTATAATAAACCCACCTTCCCCTCATCTCTATTTTTGGCCAACCTGTGCACTTGTGGAATTATTGCCATCTCCCTGAGCACTTGTAGATATTTTAGGGAGTTTTAGATTTCTCTGCTGAAGCTTGTTTATTTTTATTGCGTTGCATAGTCTGGTTGTTAAATGTTGGGCAGGGATGAGGGTTGTAGAATTTAGAACTTTGTCTACTCTGGCAATTGCTGAATAAACAATAGAGTTTAAAAGGTATTATTCCCTTCCTTACAAAAAAGTTCATATCAGACCAGCATCCCAGTTCTTGCAGTGCTTGGATGAAGACATTCATTGAAGTGCACATAAAATATAGCACATCCACTTGCAACTAAAAGTACTACATCATTGAGTATGATGTCTCCAGGAAATCAGATCCAACTTGTGGGCAATGTTATCTAAAAACATATTACATTAAGTAATCAATTGAGATTGATTTTATGAAATTATATGGGAATGTAAGCCCTACTTGTTTGTGTGTCTGAAACAGTAGCTTCCAAATGTCAGGGTTGCTTTATAGTGGTATAAAATTTAAGTATGATGGATTGAAGAAGTCCCATGATTTATTTATCAGTTTAGGTCTTCATTATCAAACCTCTGTCCCTTGAGTTCTGTCCAACTGCCTTGCTTTCCTTATTTAATAGATAGAAGAGCCAAGGAGCTGCTTTTTTAACTAGTTACATGGGTTTTGTCTCATTTGGAGTTTTTCCTTTAAAACTTAAATCTGTAAAATAGTCTAAGCATCATCCATCTTCCATGAAACATTTGCAGGTTTTTAATACAGATGTTTATAAATTTTGGTCACTCTTTATTGGAATATATTAAAATACCATTAAAGGCCTGACCTAAACTTAGAATATTCAGAAGTAAGGTTGCCACTGGAATCTATTTCTATCCTGATCTTACAATTTATACAGTGCCACCAGTATATAAAAAGTTTTATAACAACTATTGAGAACTCTTCATGAAACCCAAAATTGAAACAAGGTCTTGGCAGTTTTTGAGCATGTTCAGCCAAGAATTGCAGCGTTAACTCAGAATATTTTTGTGGATGGACACAAAAATAAAAAGGATTTTGTGAGCATAAACCAAAAATTTGCATTTTTCTCAGTACATATATATGTAATAGCCACTTTTCAAAGCTAAACAATAAACACAAAAGCAAAAGGTTTCACACCACAGAATTTAATTAATATTTCTGGCTTCCATATTGTGGGAGGACATTCAAGCCTGCAAAATCAAGAAATATTGGCTGTATGCTTGGTCAGCTGATGCATCAAGAAATCAGACAGAATTCAGGGCTCTTTTCAAAGTAGTGCTAAGCTAAGCTATCGAGAGGTTGACTGAGATCTTCACTCTTAGTTGGCTCTCAACTAATCTCTCCTTCATAGATAAATAAAGAGATTGAGATTGATAGAGAGAGATCTATATTTCCTGTTCATGATTTTGAAGAGGTTTTGTAATCCTTATCAAAAGTCATATGCTGATTTTATTAAACCCAGGAATCATACTCTGCTCAAGGCTGAAATATACTTCTTATGTAACTGTAGTGTGTAGAGGTAACATGAACAGGAGTATTCCTGAGAGGCTAGTCCTTCCCTTAATTATATGACCTGGATCAGGGTTACAAAATGTTTTATTTACAGCAGTGGCTATTGTACAGTTTTTAAAAAATATTATGCAATATTATAACAACCAGTATTAAAAATGACCAACTAATATATCCAGTTCAGAAAACACAAAATTAAAGATGTCTAGGAAGAAAGGTGGATATTCCTTGCCCCCCTAGATAGATGTCAGGATTATTCAGCCTCTTGTTGGTCATCTATCAATACCTACCATCTCTGAACCTTGAAGGCTTTCTGCTCACACCACCACTTCTTACCATATATCCCAATAGTTCCTTCTGTAGTGGCTAGTTTGGTAGTTGAGTTGGATGTCACACCTGGAGCCTGTATTTGCTGTTCTTATTGGTTTCTGTTATCAGGGACTGGGTGAGCATGTTATTTTTGCCAGCTCAGAAGCACTGTCAGTAGCAGTATGGATGTCCTTAAGAAACAAAGCCAGTGTCCATCTTTTTTTAATTTAAATGTTTTCTGTTTCTGCTGTAGTAGAGATATTCAGAGTTGATTATGATGTATGTCCTGTAGATAGAGAAGAGGTAGGTAGTCCTTTTTATTGGACCAACTTCTGATGGTAGAAGGTAAAAGCTTTCACAGTACACAGAGCTCAGACACTCTTCTTCAGGTCTGGAGAAGGGAATCGGTGTCTGAGCTCTGTGTAGCTCAGGTTTGTACCTTCCACCAACAGATGTTGGTCCAATAAAAGATACTACCTCGCCTACCTTGTATCTCTCATATCTCGGGACCAACACGGGTACCACAACACTGCAAACAACTGTAGATAAATATCCTGTTTAAAAACTGTCAGAATAGAAATTCCATTCCTGTTATCTGTTTTGGAAGCTGTTAGCAGAGAAATGGCAACCATTTAATATGTAAAAATAACACAGCCCCAAGCTCAGTCTGTCGTTTCATGAGCCAGTAGGACCTAGGAGCACTTTGAAGGCAATATGCTCCATCTCTGGGGAGAGCAAGTGCATCAGTGGTGAAGCAGCTTTCTTATCTATGCTCAGAATGGCATTAACAGATCTGGGGATGTAGTCTCTAGCCTGGTCCCCTTTGGCTAGAGAGAGGCTGCAACACCAGGCCTCTGATGGGGTGACAGAAATAAAAGGCAGAAAAGTCTGATTATTTTAGAGAATACCACCTCCTTCTAAAAACACCACAGGTGGTAAGGTTATTGCTCCACCAGGATACTCTCAAACTTCAGACACATTCAAAGGACAACAGAAATAGGTAGGTTTCTCAATAACTTTCTCTTAAACTGTTATTGCTCTTAATCCCTTACTAAATTAAAATGAGGACAATATTCTAGGGAACTGTAAACTGTACATATATTGCATTCCTGTAAAACTATGAGTTTTTTATTGATCAGACAGATTTTATTTGATCCATTTTGCATCTGAAGTTAATATATTAAGGCTGGATTTTGCCATTGTTACTCAAAATAAGAAGTCCTTTTTTCTATAAGAAGTCCCACGGGAATCAGAGGAACTATACATACTGTAAGGTCCTATTTATCATGAGCAAAGATAATGGAATATGGTCCTAATTTTACTGGAATATTCATATACTGGTTTTAGACACATGCATTTTATGAGAGTCTGGAAAAGACTGACAAAAGACGGTTTTGAGTGGCAACAGTACCAAAAAGGGTCCAGGAGCAGGTTCTTCTTAGGTCTCCACTTTAGATCTAGTGGTTAAGGACTTAAGAATTTCAGCATCATGCCAAACCCCATACTGGAGAGATGGTGATATCCTACTGTGACACATTGACCTTATTATTGCTTATTAAAATGCCTTGTGAATGTGGCATGAAGTTAGGGTGCCCAGATAGAAAGTGTGAAAAATCAGGATGGGGAAGAGGGGTTATAGGTGCCCATATTAGACAAAGCTCTGAATATCGGGACTGTCCATATAAAATCAGGACATCTGGTCACCCTACATAAAAGTATATCAGTCACCTTTATTCTGTCTGTTTGTTTGTTCTGTGTGCATTCTCAGGTGGAGATTGAGAAACTGGACTATCATCACTATCTGCCTCTGTTTTTTGATGGGCTTTGTGAAATGACATTTCCCTATGAGTTTTTTGCTCGGCAAGGAATCCATGACATGCTGGAACATGGGGGAAACAAGATTCTTCCAGTCATTCCTCAGCTCATTATCCCAATAAAAAGTGAGTGAGTATGTAGAGAACCCAGAAATGAATGCATATAGTGTAACTTTTCGACAAGTAGCTAATTAAGCAATAAAATACGACAGGTTGTGCATTTCTAGGAGATGATTGGAAACCTGAGTAAATTGTGAGGTATGGGGCCAGAAGGCTTGTACCTTCAATCACCTAATATATATAGCTATCCCAGAGAAATGTGCTGTCTGGAATGTATTTTTCTTATTACAGTGTGGATCTTGATATTTAGAAAAGTGAAATGAAGCTTTTATTTGATTTTATTATATTTATTAAATATATCCATCTATTTTATAAAATAGCTCTTCTCAAAGACATGAGAAAATAGAAAAAGGTTGGGGAATTTTTTTTTTTTACAGTTGTATTAACTAGACTTCCCCTTCTACTTATACGCACCATTCCCCCTCGTTCCCTCCAGTCCCATCACATTCCTCATCAACATGTCTAAATTTGGGCTACTGTTTGTCTCAAGGATGCCTCATTTGAAATATTTGTTGTGTTACAAAATATTCCTTTTGCAAGTGTTTACAGTTTCAAAAACAGATTTTTACTGAAATGCAGTATGAAAGTTAGAAAGTCATATAGCTTCAGGTAGAATGCTATTGAAACTCATTTTGTTGTAAACACAACATCTTCTAGGTATACATTTATTTATTTTGCCCTTTTCTGTTTCTTTAGCCCATTAGATGAGCAGACTACTCCTCTGCATCATCCTTCACCTTCTAGCATGCACTTTTACTTCTGCAAAGTTTCTTGTATTCAACCTTCCAACCAAAATTCTTTTGAAATTCCATCAGCACCTTTCCTTAATTGACCAGAGTCATTACTGCCAATAAACAATAAAACAGCCCTCCTCACTCAGCTGTTGTCTCCACTGTACAGAAGGATGGGATCAGAACCTCTACCAGAGTTCTCCCACATGGAAATGTTGAGCAATAACTAGTCCCTTAGCCCTGGTCTGCACTACGGGGTTAGGTCGAATTTAGCCGCGTTAGGTCGATTTTAATATGAATGGGTCCACACAACCAACCTCATTCTGTCAACTTAAAGGGCTGTTAACATTGACTTCTGTACTCTTCCCCGGCGAGGGGAGTAGCGCTAAAATCAACCTTGCTGGGTTGAATTTGGGTTAGTGTGGACGCAAATTGATGTATTGGCCTTTGGGAGCTATCCTAGAGTGCTCCATAGTTACTGCTCTGGACAGCAGTTTGAACTCCAATTCACTAACCAGGTACACAGGAAAAGCCCCGGGAACTTTTGAATTTCATTTCCTGTTTGGTCAGTGTGACGAACTCAGCAGCACTTAGCATCACAGGTGACCGTACAGTCCCCCCAGAATCATAGAGCATAGAATGTTTGTACACCCCCCTATCATCTCCATCCCTGACGTTATCACAGATTAGAAGGTGAGAAAAACGCACTCTTAATTACATATTTTCCAAGCTCATGCAGTCCACCCACACTGATAGGGAACAGCTTCATGCATGGAGGCATTCAATGGCAGAGCCCAGGGAAGAATTAAGTGAGTGCGAAGAGCAGAGGGAGGATACGATGCTGAGGCTAATAGGGGAGCAAACGGACATAATGAAGTGTCTGTTGGAACTGCAGGAAATCCAACAAGAGCCCAGACCCCCGCTGCATCCACTGTATAACCGCCTCCCCTCCTCCCCATGTTTCATAGCCTCCTCACCCAGATGCCCAAGAATGCAGGGGAGAGGGGAGGCTCTGGGACCCAGCCACTCCACTCCAGAGGATGGCCAAAGCAACAGAAGGCTGTCATTCAAACAGTTTGATTTTTAGTGTGGCTACAATAAGCAATGTGGCCTTCTCCTTCCCTTTTCCCCACCCCACCTAGGCTACCTTGTCTGTTATCTCATTTTTTTTAATTAATAAAGAAAGAATGCATGGTTTCAAAATAATAGTTACTTTATTTCGAAGTGGGGAGGGTGATGGGCTTACAGGGAATTAAAATCAACAAAGGGGGTGGGTTTGCATCAAAGAGAAACACACACAACTGTCATACCGATGCCTGGCCAGTCATGAAACTGGTTTTCAAAGCCTCTCTGATGTGCAGCACACATTGCTGTGCTTGTTTAATTGCCCTGGTGTCTGGCTGCTGAAAACCGAACACCAGGCGATTTGCCTCAACCTCCGACCCCGCCATAAATGTCTCCCGCTTACTCTCACAGATATTATGGAGCACACAGCAAGCAGCAATAACAATGGGAATGTTGGTTGTGCTGAGGTCTGACCTAGTGAGCAAACATTGCCAAAGAGCTTTTAAACGTCCAAATGCACATTCTATCACCATTCTGCACTTGCTCAGCCTATAGTTGAACTGCTCCTTAGTACTGTCCAGGCTTCAAGAGCCATGGGAGCAAGGGGTAGGCTGGGGTAAGTGCAACTGCACGGTGCTGCAGCCTGGGAGAGCAGCCTGAGGCAGAAACCTCCAGCTCACATGGTATTCCAGGCAGGACTGAATCTCCATGAGGCAAAACTTAAAGAAGAGAATGACCTGGACTCTCTGGCTCCCATTCGGTGCTCTAGGAGGAGGATAGCCATATCTGTCCAGGCGCCCCGATTGACCTCACCGACGTCTGCCAGGAGCACCCAGGAGACATATACAACAGCTATCAATCCTACTGCACTCTCTGCCACCAAGGCAAGGAGCTGCTGCTGTGTAGCAATGCCGTACCGCATCTGCCAGCGTCGCCCAGGAGACGTATGGTGACGTGAGCTGAGTGGGCTCCATGCTTGCCATGGTATGGCATCTGCATGGGTAACCCAGGAAAAAAGGCATGAAATGATTGTATGCCATTGCTTTCACAGAGGGAGGGTGGGCCTGATGACATATACCCCAAACCACCCGCGACAATGCTTTTGCCCCATCAGGCATTGGGAGCTTAACCCAGAATTCCAATGATCAGCGGAGACTGTGGGAACTGTGGGATAGCTACCCACAGTGCACCGCTCTGTAAGTTGATGCTAGCCGTGGTAGTGAGGAAGCACTCCGCCGACTTAATGTGCTTAGTGAGGACATACACAATTGACTGTATAAAATTGGTTTCTGAAAATTGACTTCTATAAAATTGACCTAATTTCATAGTGTAGACATACCCTTAGTTAAGCAAATGTATATTACATGGGGAAGCTCAGAATTTCTCTATGTAGACAGGGCCTTAGAATGAAAGTAGAAGCTTCTCTTTTGTCTCCGGTCTTAAAGTGATACCTTGATTGTTCAGTCAGAAAGGCAGTAACATGAAATTGTTACTGGCTTTTTTTGTGGAGAAGATTCATTCAGCATCTGAGTGAACAGAAAGCCACCGTGGAGTAGATTCACTTCTAGAATACTGCAGGACGAACTGAGTCAAGAAGAAGAGGAGACCATTTAGTTGGGACTTAATAATATCAAAATGTGTATTTTAAGGAACAAGATTGGTCTTTTATTCACCTTAATATTCTTTTTTTTAAAAAAGATTAAACAAACTCTGGCTGTACTTTAATGTACTCATAGATTTTGTCTGAGGTGATATAATTTCAAAATGTCAACAGGAGCAATCGTTTTAAAATAGACACAGTAATGTCGGAACTAAGTGCAAGGTGGTTCAGGCCCCTGAAGGAATTAGAGGGTTTTCATAATTATCTTTTAGTTCCTCTGTTTGAAGGGAGAGGCTATTAAGTGAGCAGTTTTGTCATTTTTTTATTTTTATTAAGTATTTAAAATTATATTGTTGGTTATCAAGATATATTTGAATATAGGAAACATTCAAGTATGTTTTTAGTAATAAAACATGAAGCTTCTTGAAACTGTGAAAGCATCTCCAGGAAGGAGACTCTTAACATGATGGCTGCAAGCTCCATAGTCAGGACTTAACAGAATCCTGTGGGGACTGCAGACCCACTTTACTTGAAAGTGACTACCCAGTAGCTAAATCTACTACACAATTTTCTGCCTTATAGAGAGATATCAACATATAAATATATATGTGGGACTGAGAGAACCTTTTAAACAGTATCATAATTTTGGCAAGTTGAAAACATTCATGAACATACTAGTTTATTTTCTTTGTTTTCAATTTTATTTGTGTACAGTCATTTCATTTTTATTTCTTTTATCAGTTTTAAAAATTGTGGAGTCCATATATCTTTTACTAAGAAGGGCTTTCTCCTTCATTAATACCAACATTAATGTCAAAAAGGGCATTGTCCTCCCAGGCAAATAGAGTAGATACCTATAATACACTTCAAATTTGCTATGAGTATGTACTGTAGTTACAGCTATAGATTTGTGTGATGCTGCTCCCTCCACAATAAACTTAGTTGTCTTTTGAACTCACTGCGGTCTCTCAAGTGTCCTCAGCGGTGAGTTATATCTGACTAATCAGCTGTCTCCTAGATCACTCCATTTGTTTTACTCTTTTTTCCCCCAGTGGCATACGGTAAAGAAGATTGTTAGGCAAGAGCGTATTTTTGGGAGTGGGAGAGAGACAAAAGTCTATAAATAGAGACTTTTATAAAAAGTTTTCCCTCCCTCAAGTGTATCAAAGAAGAATATTAGTGAAGGGCTGCTTTCTAAAAGACATTTAAAATGTGGCATAGAAATACTGTATCATATTTGTAATGCTTTTAAAGAGCAATTTATCCTTCTCCTGCCCTACATGTTCTTGCTTAACACAGTTCATAATTTTGACTAGTACAAACCCAAGCTGAAAAATATTAATCAGCATATGAAAATCACTTCCTTCATAACAATTTCTTTCCAATAGTATAGCTAGGCAATGGCTGAAGACAAGCAAGATAGTGATAGCAAAAATTTGAATCAATTTATTACTCTAATGCATGACACAGGATTAAAATAATATGGATGAATGCAGATTAGATAAAAATATAATTGCCTTTTATCATTTCACATCTTTGAAAGATGGTCTGTCCAAACTCCTTGTAAAAATATTTTTATAAACACTTTATAACAATAATTCAACAACATGGAAAAAATTCAAAACAAGAAAGAATGACTTTTCAGAAAAGATTAAAATATATCATCTTGCAGTGACTAAATAGGATGACACAGTTCAGTGTTTGATGGGTATAAAAACAAGGTAAAACAAATTATTTAAAGGTATTCAGAATAGATACACCTACTAGTGATATCATCCAACTAAAAGAATATCAGGAAAAGTTTCCTAAAATGAAGGCTGTAGATCTTTCATTATCTTCCAAGGGAAGTGGAGAAAGTTCCATTGCATTAATCATTTAGACTGGAAATGGATCAAGCATTTGAGAATATGCTGCAGGGAATTTCCCGAGTTGGCCACGAGACGGACAAGTTGACCAAATGAGCAGTGGGTGAGTGCTTCACTCAAGAAGTGATGGAACACAGGTACTGGAACTGCCATAATGTGCCATTCCCACTCACCAAAAAAGTGGTGGAACAGTATCCCAGAGCATTCCAGCAGGACTCAAGCACTGCAAATGAGTCTTTTCCATCTCTGCGTTTGATGATGATGAATACATTTCACAAAGTCACACTGAAATAATTCTCCCTTCATCTGATAGAAAAACTCAAATTCTTCATTCCAAATTTAGGTCCCCTGAATCTCTGGAATAATTTCACAAAAATATCTTGCAGAATTACTGTGCAAGTTTTGGTGCATAATACATAGTGGAATATCTTCACACTTTGAGGCAGGAGAATATTTTGATCTTCATATTACCGATGGGGAAAGAGAGGTAGAAAAAGATTAATCTCGCCTCGGGTCACAAAGTGTGGCAGAGATAGGAATACAGTCCAGATCTCACGCATCTCTGGACTGTGCCCTAGAAAGACCATCGGACCAAAACAAAAATTTATCATGAGAGCTTTGAATCCAACATGAGTTCCCAATTTGTATCCATTTATGTATTCAGGATATAATTAAAATAGTACTGCAAAAACCTTGATTCTCAATTACTTTGTTCCAGTGTTTGGCACTTAGAGGGGGGACAAACCTGCCTTTAAGCAATATTTGTGTTTCCTTATTTTTAGTTACAGTTGCCCCTGAGGCTGCACTAATTTACAGTCAGGTGGATCATGGCCCCTAGTGGCCGTGGGCAGCCAAGGATAGAACAAAACTGGATGGCTATTGTAGTATTTACTTAGCAATGGAAAGCTAGTGTTTTAGATTCCTATCTAATCATTAAAGGAGTATGTAAAATTCCTTTTTGATAGCTATTCTGTTTCAAAATTGTTGCTTTAAATCTTAGATTAGCCAGAATGAATTACAAATAACATTTGAATAATAATGTACAAAAATGTAATGCATGTGGACTGTTACTTTAAGAAGCAGTAACTGCATCCAGGTATAGTCCACTTTAGATGTTATGTAAATGCCTGAGAAGCTAAGTCTTTGTGTTAGATATTTTATTGTACAACAGAATTCATATTGCTTTTTAAAAATGTAACTTAGATGGAAATACTGGTACAACACAATTTCATTTAGAAGAGTAACATTGCTGATTGAGGTAGAAGTGAACCAGTTCCATCTCAAACAGCCGTGGAATTTCAGTCTGAGAGGCTGTGTTACCATGCTCAAACTTTTCTGCTGTGACAGGCTAGATCAAGGATATCTTAAGCTTTGCTGAAACTCAATTTCACAAAGGAAAAATAGCTTTTAATAGGTTTTAGATATAGAGAAATATGTGAGAAAAGAGCTGAACAGTCCTCCATAATCTGACCTACAGAGTCATTTCTAATGTCCTCATGGATCTCTGAATTAATGTGATTGTTTCCTCTGACTCCTCCATTGTATTGATTTGTAAAATGTTAGTTCATTTCACGGGCAATAATATAGTTATTTTAAATTTAGTATTAAATCAGGGTCACTGTTGCATAAAGCATGTGAGGCTGTAGTTATTACTGTTAGCCACTACTAAAAATGGTTTTGCACTATAGTATTATTTTCCCTTGGATATCTTCACATTATTGAGTAGCTTAGTGATATTGTACACCTCCCTCTTTTACAGAAAGCTTAAACCATATTTATACAATGTGCTCAAATTCATAGATCTACCTTCCTTGACTGGACATTTTTACCCTCCAATAAACTATACCTTTAATAAATTGACATCTTTCTGTTTATTAACTATAGTCCTAAAGAAAAAAAAATTCTGACTCTATTAAAATCAGAGATTGAAAACTAATTCTGAACACGTCCTCTTTTTTGAAGACATGACTTGCATTCAAAGAGAGCAAAAGTCTTTGATTTTTGTTTGTTTCCTGATTCTGAAATATTGAAGCATTTACATCCAATAGCTGGAAAAAAAAAGTATGTTGGCAATTACCGGGCTTAAATTGGATTCTGCAGCTCTGAAAATGTTACTTCAGCATTTCTAGATATTGTAGGTTTTTTTTTTTCTTATTACCTCCTATCTTAAATTTACTTCCATCCTCTAACCACTACAAAATTATCTGACCTGTTCCATAGGAAAAGCTTCATCCAAAACTGTCATCTCACCCACATTTGGAGGGTGAAATCTGCAAATTAACTGTGTCATTCAATCAACCTTTAATACTTATGAGGGCTGAGGTTAGAAATAGAGTGGAAAGAGGACTTTGTGTGGTAGAAATAGAAGGGGGGAGAGATAATTGCAGGAAAATAGGGACAAAAAGGGGAGAGGAGGAGAGAAAGCATTGAAACATATGAATGGGGGAGGTGGGAGGAGGCTAAATCAGGAAAAAGAGATTAGCCTCGGGGAAAACATGGAAAAAAACTGGAAAAAAATTCAGTAAATTTGAGGGGAAAGCAAGAAATCAGATGGAAAAGGGAAGGAGAACAAAGAAAGCTTAATCATTTTTTAAACTTATGGAAAATTAGCTTTGTACAATATTCTGCTATCTGTATTAAACAATTTGTGTACATGAACATTTTCCCAGCTTTGAAAGAGGAGGGGTTGACACCCCTTCCTACATCTGGCCCTCTTTGGATGCTATAAAGCACACTTGTTTACTTTTTGAAAAGTTAACAGAAATGCTACTGGAATGATTATCCAGGTAATAAATAGGGAAGGATTAACAGCCTTATTGAAATCATTCAAGATATTGCTGTTGGGACGTGAGTACTGTCTTGGTGATAGAGACTGAGGATATATCTACATTGCAACTAAAAACCCATGGCTGGCCTATGCCAGCTAACTTTTTACTAACAGGGCTTGAGCTGAAAGCTGTTGGAACTTAGACTCCAGGATTCTGCAAGGTGGGAGGGTCCTAGAGCTGGGGCTGCAGCCAAAGTCTGAATGTCTACATTGCAGCTAAACAGTCCTGCAGCCTGAGTCCCATGAGCCTGAGTCAGCTGTCACAAGCCAGCCGTGAGTGTCTAATTGCAGTGTAGACACCCTGAGAATCAGAAATCATAGCCCTTGATCCATCAATGCAATTAGATATGTATATAACTGAAGTTAATGGGGACTACTCATATTCTCAAGTGTTTTGCTGGATCAGGGCTTGAATTTTGTTCCCAGCTTGGTCAATAATTCACTGTGTGACCTTAGCATTTCTGTGCCTCAGTTTACTCATATATAAAATTGGCATACTTCCTTAGTGTGAGTGTTTTGTGCTGAAAGGTGCTATGAGTGGGGGAGGAGATGCAAGCATGAGCAAATGTATTTTTCAGAGGTTATGTATCATTTGCTTTTTAAACTTTACTTTTTCATGAAGTTCCACTATTTAATGAAGTTAGATTGTAATATCTAAAATAGTAAGTCCTTGAGGTTTAAAATCAACAAAATTAAGTATGCCACAATAATAGAAGTTTCTTTGCTCCTTGGGCTCGTTACCCTGCAGAAGAACTGATCTACCTCATTTTGTCCCACTCTTATAGAGGAGAACTCTGCTTAAGCAAAGAATCTGCTAAAACAAATGCTGCTTCTATCACTATGCGGGAGATAAGGAATGCAAAACGAGACAGGTTTCAGTCTTTGGTCTTGAGAACTGTTGTATTAATTTAGATGGAATACATAGGCCCAAAGAGTCAAAAGTGTTAACGTGACCCAGTCCACTGTCCAACATTAAACAGTTTTAAACAAGGTTCAGCATTTGGTATACAGTGATTTTAGCCTGCTTAGTATGATGGCAAACACACCATTATAAGTCTTAACTTTTTTTATTAAAGATACAGAAAAGAAGGAAAAGCCATTGGAACACTTGTAATGTAAAGTACTAAATAAGGCTTTTATTTTTAACTATTCCCCTTGTTCACTTTTCCTTTAGCTGGAGAGAGCTTTTAGAAGGAGAAAACTCTTGTTTGACAGCAAAGGTAGAAAATGCAGCCTCTGTCTGTTGTGTTGACTTGCACTTGCAACCTCACTGCTGGAAAAACACAGGCTCAGCACATGGTCTTATTAGCCACTCCAAGACCTGGCAAACTTGTGCCAGCATTGGGCTGTTTAGGGAATTGCATTTAGCCACCTTTCTGGTCACAGTCTTACAGTAGGGTTACAAAAGATACAGTCGTGGCTGACTAAGCAAGACTTTATTAGATGGAAGGAAAAAGGAGAGATAGAAAAGAAAGTAAGAGGGAAAGAAAAGAACATACTGCAGGATAGTGGGAGGAGACAAAGTCTCACGTTCCAGGAGATGGTTGGGATTCAAATGGATCTAGTGGAAGTGGTGATATCTATCTTTCTCTCTTTGGTCTGGTCTGGTCTGGTCAGCACATCATTCAGGTTTGGGATGAAGACAGTCCAGTGTCGCAGGAGATGGGGAGGTTGACAGCTACGATAGAGAAGCCCTCTCCTTCCCCTTTGTTTGTCTTTTAGTTAGACAGTATTGTAGTAACCTTCATCCATGTTTTTCCCTGAAAATCTCTTTTTGTGAACTCCAAAAGGGGAGTGGTGGGAGGAATAGTCCATTCACTTTTTTTAATTTTAGTTATTTTATTCATCAGTTAGGCCTAAAATTTGACATACCAATTTTAGTTCGTTCATTTTTGGTTCTTAATTCCTTTTGATTACAAGGAATGATTTTTAACAGTTTTTGTGTTCTATTACTAGGCCTTTTTGTTAGGACTAATTTTTTTTTATCCCTTTGTACCTTTTCTCAATCAATATAGGTTATTGTGACATTTCATGAAATTTTACTTATTTTTTATAGTTGAGCTCACAATTAGGGTAAATTTGTAGGCCCAATTATTACAACAGGCAGGAAAACAAAATAGAAATTGTCAGTACAAGCTTTTTAATATGGATTCTCAGGTAAGTGCCTTTGAAAAGTGGCTTTAAACTGAGGAAAGTGAAGCTCAAAGCAATAAGAAGCAAATTATTAAAATACTTAAAAATATCAAAAATAACCAAATTTGTTATGTTTTGAGAGGAAAATAGAAAATTGGAGAATCCAATTCAATTCTTCAATGTCTAGGTTCTCAGTATTCTATCTGGAAAAAAGGGCTGTAATCTGATCAACTTCATTAAAAACATCTAGTCTGATATATTAAAACTAGATCTCCAAGAGGATCCACTCTGTAATGTGAGGGGGGTGGAGGGGTGGGGAATGTTAGCTGCATTCACTTGTGTATGAAGCCTATTAATACCAAAGAAAGTGACATTGTGAATTTTACAATATCTGACATCCGAAACTGACACAGGAGGTACAGGAGCCTCCAAAGTGCTAGACAACAACAAAATGTCAACATAGATGTCTCCCAGATCTTTATTGCCCAGATGTTGGAACTATTGCTCAAGGAAAAAGAAAAGAGTTGAAAAATGGAAAACAATTTCTAGCAGGGAATGAACAAACTGCATTGCTTTTATCTAGCCAAGCTGTGAGTTAACAAACAAAACAAAACAAAACCAACCCCCCAATATATATTTTGGAACAAATTTCAGCTTTACAACTCTTAGAACAAATAAATGAATACTAGATTAATGGAGAATTTGAAAATTCTGAACTTGCAGCCACTGGTAATAAAGTGTAATGACTGAAAATTTTCCCTGAAAATTTGCAGTGAATTGTTTTGTTATATATTGAACTCAGGGTTGTTGGTTTTGTTTGTTGGTTTTTACTAATTTTAATAAGTAACTACTGGAATATACCCCTTAAAAAGAAACAGTGTTGCAAACGTACTTTAAAAATCCAGATATATCTATTACTGTGCTTTAAAAGTAGAGGAGGAAAAATTGGGCTTATCCATTTTAAAGTCAAATATTTATCTTCTGTTTTATTTAATATTGCTTTATCATAGTTACTGTAAACTTCAGAAAAATTAATTGTGAGAGATTCATTAAAACACTTACAAAATTTTCTGAAGTAAAACTAACTTAACTAGATAAGTAGCACAATCCAAAGTGTTTTATAAAGGTTGGAAAACCTGTAACATTTACATAGTTTAAGTATGGATCCATAGACTGAGGTATTTCCATGGGAAAGATTATAGGGATTCTCTTAATCTTATGTTTTTATCACTGTAGTATCAGAGCAGCTCCTTCTGAAGAAAAGTGCAGCCAAAGAAGAAGTCAGTCAGTCAAATAGCACTACATCCATCTTCAATTATAGGACAATACAATTCATTGTAACCCACCCCACAAACACATGGGAAACAGTTAGTTCTTTCTTTCTTCTTAAAATTGCTGCTCAGCAGAATCCCACAATCAAATTAGTACAGTGCAGGAATGCTGAGCAGAAAGAAGCTACCTACCATTAGGGGAATGGAATCCTCTAAGTAGCAATTAGGAAATGGAAGGATGTCTTTTAACTATCAAGCAGTCAGAATAGACTGGTCATTGACTTATTTGCTTTGTTGAGAGCTGTAAGGGTCCCGCCTTGTTCAGCAGATTCCAAGTACGTGAGACAATAGCTCAGGTTGCTTTCTCAATAAGGGTACTTTTGATAGCTTACATTTTCTTCAGCTCCTTGAGGAGTATATAGTGAGTCTCGTCCAAACACTTTCACAGAGGCCTTGTTGCAGACATTTTAAGATTGACATCATGGCTCTATATAATGCTGCTAGCACTTCCACACATCCTTCAGTTCTGGCAAACCTCAGAAAGCATTAAGGTTCTCCAGAATATGTGGACACTGTGGAGGCACACTTATTTCAGATACTACAGCTGAATGCCTCCTCCTTTGGTTAGTGTGGAAGAATGCAGTGACAGTAATTCACAGAAAATAATTACTAGATTAAGAAATTAAACAGATTTACTTCATCTGTTCCTAACTGATATATTGGGGCAGATACTGACCCTAATTATATTTTTATATAGTGCTTGGCATAATGCAGCCCAGAGTTGGCCGAGGCGGTTATGCATACCATGCATAAATGTTTAGTAATAAAAGTTATACAGGCAACTTGATTTTACTTTTGATGCTTACAAGCATTTCCCTATTGCACATTGCGGTTTTCTAAAATTTAGAGGCCTCCAAGCTTGAGTGTGTGTATGCTATTCTATTCAAATTCTTATACCAGACCCATCACCATGGCAGTGGACATCATAAGCCAGTTCTTTCTTTTGGTGCATATGTGTTGCTACCATTGAAATTAATAGGAATTTCACAAGTGTAGCTCTTTTCTGTTAATGGAACTGTCTATTAGGGATGTATTCTACACTTTGTGCATGTATGGAAATAAAGTTAGCATATAAGGAAGGTATCTATGCAAATCGAAAGGATACGTATTCCCTTAGTTTTTTCATGAATCTGTTTTATAGACACCTGCAGTTAGATTCAATGTTAAATATTTTTTGCTACTTTGATTGCAATTCTGACCCTAGCTTATGATTCTAGGTGATGGCAACAGAAGTGAAAATTTAGTTCTTTGAAGGCCTCTATGCATTCCCACTAATGAGACTCAGGACCTCTAGCACTGAACTGTGGAATTGTATAGACAAGCCACATCCACTGAGGGGAAGGGGTTCAGTAGCACTCTTTCATTAGGATGATATAATTGGCTCAGTCTATACACAGGAGCATGCTGCCTGGTCCACCTCAATTCCTTCTCTACTGATAGCTAATGGAACTACCTCTCCTGTCTCTGAGGGTGGTTAGCCTGTTGTCTTCAAATGGTTTGTTAGTTAGCTAGCTAGAACTCTTGGCCTTTGATTATCTCTGAGATCATGTTGGGTCCTGAAACCTCTACAGGATTTAAAAGATGTGCAACGTGCTCAGCTATCTACCCTGCGACAGACTAATGGATTTGGTGCCTGGTGTGCTTGGGAGAATTGCACATTGTATCCCCTTGCACTGTTTGCCTAGCTTTTACTCCTCAGACATAAAAAAACAGGCAGCTCAGGCCAGGCTACATGCACATTGTCTTTGGTAAGCCTCCCGACCATCCTGATATTCCTGTGGAAACTTTGAGGTGCACTTCTGTGCAGAGGTCTTCCGTATAGAAGCTTAAGATGCACAAAGACCAGTGATACTCAGACTTCAGTGGTTCAGGAGCCAAATTAGTGATCAACATTACGAAGAAGAGCTACAGTAGTGTGAATGCACTGTTTTATTTGCGATAGTACTATATATTCATATTTAAACAGTATAACACAGGAAATATTTTTTGTGTGTATATATTTTATTTATACTACAAACACACATTCTCACAGCAAAGGGGATGGATCACTTGATGACTTCCTGTTCTGTTCATTTCCACTGAAGCACCAGGCATTGGCCACTGTCAGAAGACAAGATACGGGGCTAGATGGACCATTGGTCTGACCCAATATGACCATTCTTGTGTTCTTACATTCAAAATGACTGACCAGGTATTATTATTTTATCAATTACAATTAGTTACTAACATAGTAAAAGCATCCTGATTGGTTAATAACTTTGATTAAAAATTAAATCTCAGTGTTTTAATATGTGCTACAAAGAGCCTCAGCAGACACATTAAAGAGCCACTTCCAGCCCCCAAGCCTCAATTTGAGTATCACTGACCTTGACACTCCTGCTCAGCACCCCCCTTGATGTTGGGCCTAAGGCTAGGGTTGCCAACCCTCCAGGATTGTGATAGTCTCCAGAAGTTAAAGATTATTCTTTAATTAAATATTATGTCATGAGGAAACCTCTAGGAATACGTCCGATCAAAATTGGCAACCCTAAGGTCCACCTCCTCAAAAGCTAACACCTACAGCCGCTGAGCTTACCATTCAACACTGTCCAGTACTGCAAACTCCATCTAGACAGTCGACCCCAGTACCATGATACGTATCAGAAATACTGTCAGGAAGAACAATTCCTTTGAAGCCATTAGAATTGACACTGGTTGATGCCATAACTGAAAGGCATGCTTCCACATCTCTGGTGACTCTGCTACAGGGAAAAAGGAGAAGAGGTAGCATTCCAATTCACAAAGGGTGTCCTAGGAGAAGAATAAGAGAGAAGGCATTGTTCTCTTTCTATCACTGGCATGGTTTCTTCAAGGACTCCTTACAGATGCCAATGCCAGCTTTGGCCCACATGCCTCCATCTGAGACTCCAGTTTTGTAGACACATCACTGGTGTGTGTCCCTCCAGTGCCGTCAATTTCTCTTTTTTGTGGAAACCCATCAAAGCTATTGGCTTTGCTTCCACTGCTTGATCACACAATAGCATTTTCCACTTACTTCAATTCAAAACATTCTGGAGGAACATGGATTCCTCTCAGAACCAGCCATGCAAGTGCTCCTGATCCATTCAAAAGGAGCCCCATCACCTTCCTTCAAAAAAGACAGTCAGGACAGAAAGATATTAGGAAGGATCCTCATCAATTACTCATGTTGCCCTTCATTTAGGAGTCCATGAAGGCTCTTTTAGATTATTTTGATTGTTGGGTATTGGAGACCATAAACAATGGTTATATAATCCAGTTTCATACAGGCCTCCTCCATTCTTCTCTCACCCCCAAACCTCCTTTTGGGACCCCTCTTGTGAAAAACTCCTATTGGAAGACATAAGCTCCCTTCTTCCAAAGGGTGCTGTAGAGGACCAATAGCAAGGGAAAGGGTTTTACTCCAGATGTTTCCTAAAATCTAAGAAGGGGGACTGCCTAAGGCCCATCCTGGATCTCAGAAACTTCAATGGGTACATAAAGACTTCCAAGTTCAGGATGCTAACACTGGGGACATCATCCCATTTCTGTTCAAGGGGAATTGGTGTGAACCACTTAACTTGTAGGACATTTGCTTTCCATGTAGTAATAACTCACCCACATCAAGTACCTTTGATTTTGTGTGGTAGAAAATCACTTCCAATTTCATGTACTCCTATTTGGTCTGGCCACAGAACTGGATGTATTTGCAAAATGCCTTTCAGTAGTTGCAGCACATCACAGACACAAGGGCATATTCATATACCCTTACCAGGATAATTTTGCTACTAAAGGACAGCTTGCTAAACAGTCTTTCTTCTGGAGCTTAATATATTTGAAACCTTCTGCAGTCTCTAGAGCTCATCAGTTGGGAAAAGTTCTCATGTGAGCCTACACAGAGAATCACCTTTATCAGGTTGGTCCTGGACTCCACTCAGGTGAGGGCCTTCCTCCTGGAAGATAGATTTCTGAAAATAAGAGACTTTCTGCAAACTTGCAGGGATCAACCTGTGCAAACACACTTTTTCCTAAAGCTTATGGGTCTCATGACTTCATCAACTTACATGATAACCTTTCCTTGCCTAAGAATGAGGCCCCTTTAACTTTAGGTTGTATGTCATTACAGACTGATTGTACACAGCCTGAAAAGGAGTGTTTCATCAGGTACCCTTGTGCAAGTTCAGAGACAGTGTACTCCAGGGGCAACTGTTCAGTCTTCTATCACCACTATTACAATCACCACAAATGCCTCCAGCCTCAGTTGAGGTGCTGATTGCCAGGACCTCTGTGTACATGGACAGTGGAACACTTTGGAGTCCAAACTCCACATCAGTGTCCTGGAACTCAGAGTGGTGAGGTAGGTCCTAATGGCCTTCCACACAACATCAAATGGTACAGTACTTACAGACAATACCATGGCCAGGTATTAGATCAACAAGCGGGGAGGAACACACTCCTGTGTATGGTGGCTATGGTTTATCCACCATCATATTTACCATAAAGCAGTACACCAATCAAGGGAAGAGAATGTATAGGCAGAAGTACTCAGCAGGAGGTTGTATGATCTGCACTAATGGTCCCTGAGCCAATGACAGCCTCACTTTTACTCAGGTAGAGATAACTAAATATCTGATCTCTCAGTCCCTGTCCTCAAAGGAAATCCATGCAACATGTTCAAAAGATAAGCCTGGGACCTTAAATTCATAATTCCACTGGACATTAAAAACCATGGACTTAATAGAGGCATTGGTTCATTACAACAATTTGTAATATAACCTACTGCCTGTTAACCCTTAATTGCCCACTTCATTTTAAGTGGTCCCTTACTTTGTTTGTGAAACCCTTACGCTTCACAATGTGATCCACCTCACATTTTCCCCTGACCTGAGGAAGATCTCTGAAGCTCAAAAGTTTGTCCTTTTCTGCAACAACTAAAGAGTTAATGCCATTACAAGAGGGCATACCTGCAATTTTAGAATATCTATTCTACTTGAAATCACCGGGGTTAGCAGTAACTTCCCTCAAGGGTCATTTGGCAGCTAAATTGGTTTACCATAACTTGGTCAGGGATAATCCTATATTATCTCATCCCACAGTTTCATGTTTTCTGAAAGGACTAATGCCTTTCCCCATGAGAGAACTTCCTCCTACCTAGGACTTGAATCTAGTACTTACTACACTTATGTGTTCTCCCTATGAGCCATCGACCCAGGCACCCTTGGAACATCTGTCTATCACAACAGAGCTCTTAATCTCCTCTGCAAGGAGGTTTACTGAGCTCAGTGCCTGGATGGCCATTCCTACCTACGTGGTACTACACAGAAAAAAAATTGTCATGGGATCTCACCCTAGTTTTATGCCTAAAGTTATCTCAGATTTTTACCTGTCACAATCTATGTCCCTTCCCATTTTCTTCCTCAGATCTCATGCTCACCAGAGGAGTCTCGTGAAAGAGCTTTGCAAAGCAGCAACATGGAGTTCAGTCCGTTTTTTCATTAAGCACTAGTCATTGGACTTGGCATTGTGTACTGGTGCTCAATTTGATAGAGCAGTGCTGTAGTCCATTTTTTCCTAGAACTCCTTGCCCACCATACTCTGATGGGGGCACTGTTTGCTAATCTCCCATTAGTGGGAATGCACAGAGGCCTTAAAAGAAGAAATATAGGTTACTTACTGGTAAGTGGTAGTCTTCAAGAGTTGTTTCTGTGCATTCACACTACCAAACCACCTTCTCCTCTACCTAGGCATTCTTTGTGTTTCAGCACTCCTCAGGCTAGGGAGAAGGAACTGAAGTAGGCTGAGGTGTGCACTGTCTTCTATAGACAGTGTCGATGATGTCATCTTACCATGAGAGCACTACTGCATCCCGCAGTGGATTTGGCATTCATATATAGTTCCATAGCTCCGTGCCAGAGATGTTAAATGCCATTAGTGTGAATGCACAGAGGCAGCTCTAGAAAAACAACAAATACTAGTAAACTTTGATTTTTTAAAAAATATTTACAAATAATGTGTGATCTGCATTTCATGAACACTTGACAGTGTATAAAGACAATATATCAGTTATGATAGTTTTATCTAACTGACATCTGTGTCATGAAAGGTGGTGTCGTCAATTATTTTTTCAAGCTTATTTCAGAAATATTTTGTTTAAAAATATTGGTCTTATTTCTTGTAAGGAGAAAAAAGCTATCATTTTATATTGGCTTTGCACAGGTGTAAACATTTACATAACATGCAGACCACCAGAGGAGAATCAGACCCATTCACTTCATAGTATTATATGTGGCAGTTGCTCCCAAAATGTGGAATTTTGGGAATAAGCAGTATAACAGGAGGAATTTTTCAAAAACAATAAATATTTTTCAAATATAAGTCATTTTGAAATAAAAAAGGGAAAGCAAACTAATTTCTTTTCTGTTATTAAAGGAAGGAACTGAGACAAAAGGTATTTATGAAATGTCATAAAACTGAAAGCTAAGAGAAAATTCAGCTGCAACTACTAAAAAATCTCAAGTAGGCAACATAGAATCTTTCTTTTTTCGTATCAGAATGTGTGTCTTTTAAAATAAGCCTACAGGATTTTTTTTCCCTTCCTACAGACATTTGCCTCATTGTACTAGATTGCAGAATAGCAGGAATTGTTAATTGAAATGAATAAAATGATAGCTAAACAAATGGGTGCAAACTCACAAACAGGCTAATTGTTGCACTAGAATGTGTCTGTTGTCAACCTTCACAGGTTGTCTTGCAGTTCCATTGGCCCCAGTGATACTTACTGAGGATTTCTTTTTATAATTTATTTATTTTATTATTTATTTGGACCAGACTAGTAACACAGGCAGCATGAGAGAATAATGAGCTGCATTCTTGGGGTTAGTGAGGAGTCAGCACAAGTTGTGGGAACAAATAACAATCAGACAAGGCAGTGTTTTATAATGTCGAGGCCACAATCCATCATCTCTGGGATCTTTCAGAGCTGGACTAATAAAGGCCCACTTACAATCCACAACAGAGTATAGTTTAATTAAATTTGTCCATTAGAGGACTTCTCTCCCTCCCTTTTACATTCTAAAAATTAATTCTTCTGCTTTCTGCCTGTCTTTCTTTCTACATCACAGATGCATTGAACCTTCGTAACCGACAGGTCATCTGCATCACGCTCAAAGTCCTCCAGCACCTGGTAGTGTCAGCTGACATGGTGGGGGAAGCCTTGGTGCCCTATTATCGCCAAATCCTCCCCATCCTCAACATCTTTAAGAATATGAATGGTGAGTTATCCTACTAGTCACTGTGTCTTTCAACCCTAAGGCAAAATGGGGCTTGAGGCAGGGTTAATTAACAATATAGTTAGGATTTATTACTGCATATAAACCTAGATCCATTTGGAGCTCTAAATAATGTAACCCCCACTGCTGTTCCTGAGGGATGCAGTAAAATTAACAATTTCATTTATTACTCCTTGCATGTACAGCTTATTTAACACAGTACAAAAGCACTGAAGCAGTTCTGTAATCTTTCAATAATTAAACTGTAAAGTTTTTTGTAATAGTCTTTTGACTACATTAATAGATTGCAAAGGTTTTTTCTTTTCTTTTCAACATGGTAATTTTAAGTTCACTATTTTAATTCTGTTCTGAGTTCTCCTCACCAGTAAAGTTCATTCTTACCCATTATTGCTTTTTGGTTTAGGAGAGAATAAAAAGAAAATTATTAACCAGTTTAGTCAGTTTGACAGACAAGAGAAATTATCTCTAGCAAACCTGTGAAGTTTGGAATTATTGTTGCACAGTTAACAGGTTTTACTATGGAAGAAATTTAGAACCACTTCATGCTCCATACTCTTGAGTAAGTTGTTTTATTTGTAGTGCAAAATTCCATGGCCAGTTTTGTCTTAAAAAAAAAAATAAAGTACTGCATGGAGTATTATTACACCATTCTCACAAACCTTAACCAAACTGCTATCTCCAAAATGTCTTGTTCCTGTAGTAAACCTATCTGTTCAATCACTTATTAAGTTATTGACGTCTAAGTTTTATGCTATTCACCTGCAATACTGTAGGTTAAAAGAAGTTAATCACTAACAACCATGCTAATAAAGGTTATAATGTAGACAGGGTGTCTATGAAACTCATGCTATTTCAGTGTTTAGCCACTGGGCTACCTCCTTCATATATTACCAAATATTGCCTTGTATTTGGGTTTTGGTTTTGTTCTTTCTTAACTTTTTATTAAGACAAAGTTATAATAAAATGTTAACATACTAAATCGTACATTATTTATTTGGGATCAACATAATATTCAAAGCATCTGGCTAATGATTCTGGTTTGCTGGCTGAGGAGCCTTGGTTCTCTGGGTATGCTAAAAAAATAATGACCAGGTTTCTTAATATCTTTCTTCTTTTTGGCACTTCTCTTGTGTATTTGGTGTGAAAGTTTGCCCATTACAAGGACAGTCCATATTTTATTATACCACAGAAAGAGGAGTCAAATTTTTCCAATAATGTGCAATACAGAGTCTAGTTGCTAACAGTAAAAAATAAATTAATTTGTTCAGTTTTAAATGTAGATCCTTTACTGGAGCATTAAGTAAAAAGGTCAGGGGATCTCTAGAAAGCCAACATTTAGTCATAAAATAAATCTCATTAATAATTTTCTCCCCAAACCAACTAATTCTGAACACAACCACCCTATGTAAATATGTTCCCTTTTCCTGCAACCCTTCCAAGAGAACACATCCCCAGTAGCAAAAATATTATGCATCTTAACTGGAGTCAAATACCATCTATAGCAGTGGTGGGCAACCTGCGGCCTGTCAGGGTAATCCGCTGGCGGGCTGCGAGACAGTTTGTTTACATTGATTGATTGTCCGCAGGCACGGCTGCCCGCAGCTCCCAGTTGCCACAGTTCGCCATTCACGGCCAACGGGAGCTGCCTGTGCCACTTCCCCCAGCTCCCGTTGGCCAGGAGCAGCAAACTGCGGCCACTGGGACCTGTGGGCAGCCGTGCCTGCGGACGGTCAGTCAATGTAAACAAACTGTCTTGCGGCCCACCATAAGATTATCCTGATGGGCTACAGGTAGCCCATCACTGATCTATACAGTACATTTTCTTATTTGTTTTTTAACTCTTTTTGAGAAATGCAAAAATGTCTGTCCAGAGACTCTAATGGGGTTTAGACTTCTAGGTTCTTTTAAAAACTGTATGTAAAGGACATTGAATTAAACAGCGAACGCATTCTAATAAGCTGTAGACAGTGTACCATGTATAAGACAGTTGGCAGGGGTCCCTACCTGGCTTCACTCCTCCCTGAAAGAGTGACATCCCCCTCCCTCAGTTCCTCAGCAGAGGCATGGCCAGGCAGCTCTGCATGCCTCCTGTGCCTCAAGTGCCAGCTCCACAGCTTCCATTGGCTGAGAACCATGGCCAATGGGAGCTGTGGAAGCGATACCTTCAGATGGAGGCAGTATGCAGAGCTGCCTGGCCACACCACCACCAGGAGCTGAGGGATGTCGCCGCTTCCAGGGAGCCCCCCCTGAGGTAAGTGCCACCCAGAGCCCTCACCTGCTCTTGCGCCCCAGCCCTGAGCCCCCTCCCACACCCAGACTCCTGCAGCTGGGGGGGGCAGTGGTCTAAGCCACACCAGCCATTTCAGAAGTCATGGCAGTCCCAGAAAGTCACAGAATCAGTGACCCCCAGGATAAACTCACAGCCTTAACCATGTGTACAGAGTGGAATGGAGGAGAACTGTCAATGTCTGGAAGTTGTAGGATGTAGGGCTGCGATTAAAAAAACCACATAGTTGAACCTCTGCATCTGTGTGGAGCCCCATAAACTTCAATTGGGTTTCTCACAGACACAAGGGGCCAACTTAGTGTGTCCAATTGCAGGATCTGGAGCCAAATACAGCACATCAGAAGGAAATATATCATTTAAATAAGTGATTTATCTGCTGAGCCCCATTTTCCAAATTGAGCAATCCTGGTTCCCTAGCTGCTGTTGTTTAAGATCAATGGTAGGGAAGGCTCATGTCTGCTAGTGGCACTACATAGACATAAAGATGCACGCAACCGGTTAGATCACACTTGCTAAACAAAAACCAACCAACTCAATAAAAAAGCAAACAGGTTTTCAAACATTTGTATGACGTATTATTGTGTGGATTTGTATCCGATATCCAATTAAACGTAAGACTTCATATTTGTTGTTCAGGAACTAAAAAAAATCCCCCCCAAAGCCACTCTTGGATTAATCACTCTAAACAGCAAAAACAAATAGCCCTAAATTATATTTACTATGTTATGTTGTTGTTGTTATTCAACTTGAACAAGGCAAGAGTAACAGTTTGTGACTATGTGAACATTTTAGATTTGTGCATTCTAATTTTAATTAATTATGTAACAGTGTTTTTACACGCACATCAATTAAAAACTGTAACTAAGCATAGTGATTCAGTGTCTGTACTTGGTTTTCGAACAGAGATCTATGGAAGAAACCAGGCACAATGAATTGTGACTATACATAAAGCTAAGAGTTTGCCTTTCTTTATAAAATCTTGTTGCCCTAAAAGCTGTTTAGGGCAGGACAGAGATGGAAAGTGTAGTGAAGGGGAGTAAAACGGTCTAACATCAACATATTTATCTAAAACTTCTATTTACTTTCTAGGCACAGGATGAGGGAAAGAGATCTTGCCACTCTGAGATATTGGGCTTCTTTTCCCTTTCTTCCAGCTTCCTCCTTTCCCTTCCTGTCTCCCTTTTAACCGTCCCTAGCTGACTAGCTGAATCCCCTCGTTAACTGGTTAATCACCCAGTCCGTGTTCAGTTAGCTCCCCAGTTTGGCCTGTACAGGGCAGCTTACAGAGTATAGAGTGGTGAGTCAGCCTTAGGTGCCTCCCACTTTGTCAAAGGCCCATTGTTCTTTTCTGTCTACATCCTCTTTCCCCAGGCATATTCAACAGGAGACAGTTCTAAATGAACACTCAAATGCCACTAGGTCTTCAGGCAGAAAGGGGAGTGCACTCATTAGCAAGTGCAGTACTTCCTCATTTACTTAACTCTGCTGAAGCTCTGCTACTGATTTGGTCGACCACAGCTCTGGGTCTGAATATGGTTTTGCAACTCTAACATCAAAGATAATATTTTGATATTTATCTAAGCATAGTATTTGCCGGCACTCAAGGTATTCTGAAAATATATAAAACACATCTCCAGTTTCTACCCTACTCAGATATCATGCCAAAATACCAAGATATCATGCACTATTTTTCTGTAAATGTTTATTTTAATCTTGGAGCAATCTGACCAAAGAAAAGACAAAACAAGGAAGAGTTTTCCCCAGGAGGATTATTTTGCCTAATACACCTCTACCTCAATATAACGCTGTCCTTGGGAGCCAAAAAATCTTACCGCATTATAGGTGAAACCGTGTTATATCAAACTTTCTTCGATCCACCAGAATGTGCAGCTCTGCCCCTCCCTCCCAAGCACTGCTTTACCGCATTGTGTTATATCGGGTTGCGTTATATTGAGGTAGAGGTGTATTAGCCTTAGTACATAAACTTGCCAAAGAGCTTCAAATGTTTCACATTTCACATGATGCTCATTCTTTTTTTCAACATTTCCATAAAATCTTGTTTTCAGTTGTTTCTGATGCAGCCATGGATATTTTCTGTAGGCTGAAATTTTACTCTACCATATAACTATTCAGTGCATTTGTTGTAAATTATAAGAATTTGTTTAAATGTTGTTAGAGACAAAAGGGGCAATTACAAACAATTCAAAGGTTTCACATTGTTTCTTCCTGTATCTTAAGACCTGTATTTTTCCAAGTGGTATCTTGCAGGTTGTCTTTTGGTATTTGAAAACAAACTAAAAGCAATTGAAAATTGTAGTTATTTGTTCTATCCAGTGTCTTGAGACAAAATTCTGATTACTGCACATTGCTCTAATTTTGAAATAATTAGAGAATAAGGGTTTTCAACAACTAAATATAGCATCTGATTCAGCTGTTGGATCCTTGACATGCAGTGGACCTGATTTTGATTGCTAATTCTAATTCATACCAAGGTACATTATTTGTCTTCAACTGAGATTTATAATGGCACATGATAAGTGACACCAGAATCAGGCTCAGCATCTCTGATGATTTGGGGCTATATTATTTTTTTCCAGGAAGAACTGTATGGAAAGTAAATAAAAATTCAGAGTTGGAACTTGTAGTGGACCACTTTATGTCCCAGAGAGAACATTTGCAGGTTGTGGAGAGGGCATTGGTACAGTCTGCTGCTTTTCTTTCCCAGAGAACTTTTAGAGAGACAAGGTGGGGAAGGTAATATCTTTTATTTGACCAACTTCTGTTGGTGAGAGAGACAAGCTTTTGAGCCACAGAGAGCTCTTCTTCAGGTCTAGGACAGGTACTCCAAACATCACAGCTTAGAGTACCTTTCTCAGACTTGAAGAAGAACTTGAGTGGCTTGAAAGCTTGTCTCTCTCACTAACAGAAGTGGGTCCCATAAAAGATATTACCTTCCCCACCTTGTCTCTAATATCCTGGTACCAACATACCTAAAACTACCTTGCATACAGAGAATTTTTAACATTTCCATCATGTTTTATGCTCATATGTGCTTGTTCAGGCAGCACTACCATTATTTTGTGAATATGGTTCTTTTTGTAAATTCTTAGGGTCTAGAATCAATGTCTTTTATTTATCTAATGATGTGCCTGAACACCATCTTTAAAAAATGAGTCGCTCCAAATGGGTGAGTTTCTAACAAAAATGAGCAGAATTACTGAAGTGCTGAGCATTTTTGTATGATGCCATCATTTCCAAGGGGATTTTGGCCCAGAAGGACCACAGACATTTGAAAGAAAGGTCTAGGCATGTGGTCCTAAAGACTCACATCTTTACCTGAAAGTGATTAAGAGAGGTGTGGGGTTTTATGTGTTTTGGATGGTGGGGTTCAGCTCTTTATGTGGAAACTCATCAGTGCCTATTGATGTCTCTATATAATCAGGAGTGGCGCGAGGGTTTTTGGTGCCCTAGGCGCAGGGCCGGCTTGCCGGTCCCGCGGCCCCGGTGAACCTCCCACTGGCGTTCCTGCGGACGGTCCGCTGGTTCCATGGCTCCGGTGGACCTCCCGCAGGTGTCCCTGCGGACGGTCTGCTGGTCCCGCTGCTTCCTGCGGGAGGTCCACCGGAGCAGTCTGCTGCCCTCCCAAATCCTGGTGCCCTAGGCGACCGCCTAGATCGCCTAAATGGAAGCGCCGGCCCTGTATATAATGTGTCTCAATGAAATACGTTGCTCCATTAATTTTGTAGTTTCCTGTATGAAAGAAATAATCTTGATCTTATTAGCTGATTTTCCCATTATTTTTATAACAATCTGAGAGAACACATCACAATGGACATTGCTATTGAACAATAATATAAGGTATGCCAAATATATTTTACGACTAGAGTTTGTTGGTCACAAAGCAGATGTAGCTCAGATCTGAGAAAGTGAAACATATGTTCTATTCTTTGGATTTTTACAGTTATACAAGTGCAGGAGAGATTATATGGCTTAGAATTGGGTGAATACTACAAATCATATTCTGTGACTATTTATTGAAATTTTTCAGTGAATTCACTTCAGCTATGTTTATGCCTTCTTTGTGTTCACTCTTCGTAGATATATACTGTTCAGAATATTTGTGGAAACTGAATTTTAAACAAATATTGGTGCTATTCATGGAAAGTGAATTTTAAATTTGTAGACATAAATGTTCACACTGAAAACTTATTTGAAGTCTTACACTCATCCAGTTAGGTCATATAATATATTTCCGTTCCCTATCTGTCAATAAAACAATCAACACAGTCTGAATTGAAAATATCAAATACATGTATACTCATTGCTTGCACACAATCTGCAAACCAAAAAGTATGTGCCAAATTTATTCAGTAAATAATTTCAAATGACAGAATTGTAAGCTGTTCTCAAGGCTAAATTAATCTACTATACTTTTTATCCAGCTCTAATGCTCATCAATATTTCCTGTAGTTCATCAAAAATTATGATTGACATTTATCTCTTTAAATGGGGTGTCCACTGAATGACATTTGACAGGTGTGAGGTTGTGCTGTCTCCTCAGGTATAAAGGACAAGGAAAACATAAGGAGCTAAAAATACATACCAACTTGAAAAGGAGGGCACAATTGCCACCCTAAGGGATGCAGTTACCTCTGACTTCCAGGTTTAAAGGACCAGCCACTAAAATAGTGTAATTAGACCCACCTATTGGAGTCATTGATGTGCTGTGATTCACCAAGTTCAGGCACTTTCACGTACTTGGTAGTATACCAGATATACCTCAATTTAGGAGCAAGCACCAAAGCAAGCTGTCTCTGGCCCAATAGGCTCTACTACCCAGTGATTTCCCAATATGCACTCTCAAGCAAAAGGAGTCTTTACTAGAGTTGGCAGAATTGAAAGACTGCAAATACCATAGGCAGAATGACTTGACCATCTACAGCTGAAGATAGACATAGACATTCCTAACTCAGCCAGGCCAGTAGGGGACAATCCAAAAGAAGGAAGTAACAATGAGTACGCCTTCTAGTCCACAATTCCTTAAAAAGGGCAATGAAGTACTGGTCTTCATGTCCTGCTATCCAGAGCTCAGTTCCATAGTCATGGTGTTGTTGGAGGCCTCTCTACATTGTCTTACATTGTGCAAGTGAACAGTTGCCTAATGTCTCTTGTAGGCAGGTGCCCTTATGTCCTTCTGCTACTAGTCTCCTTTCACTGGCTGCTTCCCATCTTGGATTGTGACTCTTCACTCAACCTCAGTTCCAGCTCTCAGGCTGCCTGTTACCTGGTCTTTATTGTGCAGCTGTCTCCCAAGCTGCTGCCTCCATCTTGCTGCTCCACACAGAAACCTCGAGCTGTCTCCTCAATCCTAATCCTCTCTGCTTGTCTCCTCCTTTTTCTGTTCAACAAATATCAAAGAACCCTCTGCCTGTTGTCTGCTGAACTAGTTCCTGCTCCTCCCGGAATGACCGGTAGCCCAGTTCTCCATTCAACTCCTTCTTGAGAGACTGTTATTTGTAATGAGATTTCCTGGAAACGGATCCTGTAAGAGGATGAACCCAAAAACAGTGGTAATCAGGCAGCCACTGAGAAGGTAGCACTTAGGGAAGAGGTTGAAATCCAAATTGCCTGAGGGCCAGAGATCTCAATAGAAGATATTTTGAGGTCTCTAAATTATGACTTTATAACGTTCTCCACAGAATAATCTAGTATTCATTTAAACTTTCTTTACTGGGCAAATTTTCTGAGATATTTGCCCAATTTCCAAATGTATATATTTATTCTAGAAAACTTTGAGAATTGTCAGCTGTGTATGGTTGTCAGCTGTGTAAGATTGGTTTGGGGAATTATAATGTTTCAGGAAAACATTAGTTAGTCAAGGGGTAATACTATTCGCAGTTGATTAGATGGACAATGTTATTACTTGCAAATACATAAACAGGAAACATGCTCTGCACTTGAAAATCTGTTTCTCCAACAAGCAACTTCACACTTTATTCCCTGCCAACTTTTTTTATGGAATATCCTCACTGAATTAATCTGAAAGTCACTCCCCTCCGCTCCTGTAAATTCTTCTTCTAGGCTCACTTCTACTGTGATACTTACTCTAAATTTCCATCTGATGATTGCTGGTTGGAATGCCAGTAGGAATTATCATTATATCTCTGGTTTGTTTCATATAGAAAAAGAAACAAATCTGATTTCAAACTTCCAAATTGTTTGTTAAAACATATATTCCTCTCACTCTTACCCTCATCCTCCCTCCCCTGCTCCCTCTGTTCATTTGTTACGTCTGTGTTTGCATCTCGTCTTAAATTATATATTGTAAGAAATTTAGGACAGGGGCTGCCTCTTACTTTGTGGTTACAATGCCTAACATAATGGGACCCGAATTTGACTGGAGTCTCTAGGTGCTATTGTAATAACTAATAACAAATGTAATTAAAAAGACCAAGTAAAGAACTATACCCCGGTGATGGGAAAATATAGTAGGTTAAAAAAGTTAACATGCTGTGTTTGATATGAATATCAAAATTTGCAGTTAGAAATGTCACCCATAAACTAAACTGTCAGTGTTCTTCATCTAAAAAAGCATTGGTAACATACTAATGCAAAAAGTTATATTGGTTTTGTACCACAGACACTTCTGCTAAAAGCTCCCTGAATAGACTCCAGAAAGACTAAAATTTGATTGCAGTGTGCATATGTGTCAGTCTTAAAGGCTTAATTTCTCTAGGTGAGCTGTCATGATGACAGAGTCTGCACTATAAGTACACTATGAGCAACTGAAAACGAGTTACAGTGGAAACAGGACAGAGGTTAAGGTTCAGTCTTCTCAAGGCTGGACAGTTCTCTATGGAATTACTGTATAAGAAACCAAAAAAAAAAAAAAAAAGAGAGAGAGAGAGAGAGAACTCTAACATCCAACTGGCTTGTTATCTTTCTTTCAGTTCTAAAATTATTTTGAACGTTTATAAACACGCAAAGTAAATTTGAAGTACTCTTTTGTTCACGTGAAGCAATTGTAATCACAGCCACAATACAAAATGCACATAGCTTCTCCCTATAATATTGCTAGTTTTATTGATGCTGCTTTGCTGGCTTGCATGCTTGCTTTTAATATTTCTCTCTGGTGTACATAATGAGAACCCAATGGTTATTCTTCCAGGTCATGAACAGAAAAATAATGACTATGACTTAGGCCTATTATGAACCTTATAACACCATTTAAAATCTCTTTTTCACTTAAATACAGTATTTAAATATGTCTTGTTTTTATTAGGCTTATTTCAGTCTTTTTTTTTTGGGCGGGGGGGGGAACATTGCATACTATAAAATCTGTTTTCTTTTTTGTATCATGAAACCTTTGCTGTGCATCTCCTCTTCTAAATTGTTTCATAGTCCTATAAGATGTCTTAGATAAATACAATTTAAGAACAAGTAGAATAAAGTTTGTGCTCTTGTGACAGCACTAAAGAGAAATAAGACTAAAGAGAATAAAAAGGAATCTTCAAAGCTTGGTATAAACTATAATTGTGTACAGTGTTGGATTTATACCAAAATGAACACTGGAAGCAGAAGTTTGTTTGATAAGAGTTAGACAATTATATACAGAAAATTTATTTTTTATAATATAGTCAGGTAAATGAAAGTTTCATTGATCTACTTTAACAACTATTATGTGCTGTCAAATCAAAGCAGTCTAACGGCTATGCTACATCAATTTATATGCATTATAAAGCAAAAATGTTTTCATGTCATCAGTTTATATTATTCAGTAGTGATCAATAACAGCATATGAAAAACTCTGCAGATTAAGTATCAGAGGGTAGCCGTGTTAGTCTGGATCTGTAAAAGCAGCAAAGAATCCTGTGGCACCTTATAGACTAACAGACGTTTTGGAGCATGAGCTTTCGTGGGTGAATACCCACTTCCTCAGATGCATGTAATGGAAATATCCAGGGGCAGGTATATATATGTGTGCTAGCAAGCAAGCTAGAGATAACGAGGTCAGTTCAATCAGGGAGGATGAGGCCCTGTTCTAGCAGTTGAGGTGTGAAAACCAAGAGAGGAGAAACTGGTTCTGTAATTGGCAAGCCATTCACAGTCTTTGTTCAATCCTGAGCTGATGGTGTCAAATTTGCAGATGAACTGAAGCTCAGCAGTTTCTCTTTGAAGTCTGGTCCTGAAGTTTTTTTGCTGCAGGATGGCCACCTTAAGGTCTGCTATAGTGTGGCCAGGGAGGTTGAAGTGCTCTCCTACAGGTTTTTGTATATTTGGGGCCACTGGCTGCTGAGCTCTGTGCCTTTATACTTACACACAACTATTTCAAATTTGATGACAATATATATCTCCAGAACAGTGGCACTGCTATGGGCACCCGCATGGCCCCACAATATGCCAATATCTTCATGGCCGACCTGGAACAACGCTTCCTCAGCTCTCGTCCACTCACACCCCTTCTCTATCTACGCTACATTGATGACATCTTCATCATCTGGACCCATGGGAAGGAGACTCTGGACAAATTCCACCATGATTTCAACAGCTTCCACCCCACCATCAACCTCAGCCTGGACCAATCTACATGGGAGGTCCACTTTCTTGACACCACGGTGCAAATAAGTGATGGTCACATTAACACCACCCTATATCGAAAACCCACCGACCGCTATGCCTACCTTCATGCCTCCAGCTTCCATCCCGGGCACATCACACGATCCATTGTCTACAGCCAAGCACTGAGGTACAACCGCATCTGCTCTAACCCCTCAGACAGAGACCAACACCTACAAAATCTCCACCAAGCATTCTCAAACTACAATACCCGCACGAGGAAATAAGGAAACAGATCAACAGAGCCAGACGTGTACCCAGAAGCCTCCTACTGCAAGACAAACCCAAGAGAGAAACCAACAGGACTCCACTGGCCATCACATACAGCCCCCAGCTAAAAGCCCTCCAACACATCATCAAGGATCTACAACCCATCCTGGACAATGATCCCACACTTTCACAGGCCTTGGGTGGCAGGCCAATCCTTGCCCACAGACAACCTGCCAACCTGAAACATATTCTCACCAGTAACTGCACACCACACCATAATAACTCTTGCTCAGGAACCAATCCATGCAACAAACCTCAATGCAAACTCTGCCCACATATCTACACCAGCGACACCATCACAGGACCTAACCAGATCAGCCACACCATCACTGGTTCATTCACCTGCACATCCACCAATGTAATATATGCCATCATATGCCAGCAATGCCCCTCTGCTATGTACATCGGCCAAACTGGACAGTCTCTACGGAAAAGGATAAATGGACACAAATCAGACATTAGGAATGGCAATATACAAAAACCTGTAGGAGAGCACTTCAACCTCCCTGGCCACACTATAGCAGACCTTAAGGTGGCCATCCTGCAGCAAAAAAACTTCAGGACCAGACTTCAAAGAGAAACTGCTGAGCTTCAGTTCATCTGCAAATTTGACACCATCAGCTCAGGATTGAACAAAGACTGTGAATGGCTTGCCAATTACAGAACCAGTTTCTCCTCTCTTGGTTTTCACACTTCAACTGCTAGAACAGGGCCTCATCCTCCCTGATTGAACTGACCTCGTTATCTCTAGCTTGCTTGCTAGCACACATATATATACCTGCCCCTGGATATTTCAATTACATGCATCTGAGGAAGTGGGTATTCACCCACGAAAGCTCATGCTCCAAAACGTCTGTTAGTCTATAAGGTGCCACAGGATTCTTTGCTGCTTTTACAGATCCAGACTAACACGGCTACCCTCTGATACTTGACAAAATTATATGTGTAGATTTATATTTTACCCCACATATTTTAGTCACATTTAAAAGGCTTCTTCAAGCAGATTCCTATTTTTTCCTTTTTTCCTAATAAAAGCCATGCACATCTGATTTATGGTACTGTATAATTTAAAGTAATAATAATTATAATTTCTTTAAAGATTCCATCAGCACTGAATTCCCACTTGCATTTCCAAAATGAGGAGGACTGGAAACTCACCTCATCCTTAGAATTTTGTCTCTCTGAGGATTCTGTGTTCTGGTTCAGGCCCATCTTTACTGCAAACTGTTGTGGTGGAATTCCACAGTTCTCATAAAATGGAGTGTCGTGCAAGTAAATCACATTGTTAAGCTGATGATTGTAAATTATTGAAACTTAAAATATTTACCACATTACAGAAATGGAAATAAAGGCATTTTTGTAATTCTCATTCATTATTATTATTTTAACTGAGTTCATATGAATTACAGTTCCCAGAATGCGCATGTAACTGTTATACCTGAATAATCAAAAGAATTCAGAATCAATTTTCTTATGTCAGAAAAACTGATTGGCTTATTTAATGTTATTATGCAAAAAATTCTATTATCTTTGATCCAAATCATAATCGTTCAAGTAAAACCCCAGGCAAAAGTGTTTTTCATAGTAATTTACATGGGGACTAGTAGGGATGGAGTCCTCCACCCCAGCTTGCTGCATTTCTGTAAGCATTTTTAGGACTCAATAGTTACAAAACATGCACTGGTTCACTGACCATATCCTTTACCTGCCCAAATTCCTCTTCCTCCATACTGAGCTGCAGAAAATTGCAGGGGAGCTTGTTAATGCAGAACCTAGGGCTTACCGAGATGCACCTGCATAGAGTTTTTGCTACTTTCTTTCCCTGGAACAAACAACCAGCTCCTTTTATCCCTAATGTTCCTGCTTAAATGAGCATAGGTTTTGGTCTTTATATAGTTATAGAATTACTGGAGTAGGTACTGAATTTTGTAACACAAGCTTTCAGATATCTGATCCAATAGCCTTTAAGAGGAAGTTGCATTTAGTGTGTGAGGGGGAACTCTTTCTTAGACAATATGCCTTATGTAATGCTATCATTTTCCAGTCACTTAACAAAAAGATAGTTCTGTTTCATTACTTTTCCAGGCTAAATGATTTACAGGTCTCTGTAAATCTAAGTAGAGTAACTATTCTTGCAAAAATGACACTACTTACTCTTTCAATGAATATTATAAAATACATATTGAAAAGTTCACATTTATTTCTCATTTTTCATATCTGTGCTTTAGCAGATATGCAGTTTAGAGATGCTGGGTACAGGTCACAGTCTTCAGTACTGTAATTTAATTCTGAATCATAGCAACATCTCACATAAGAGTATATTTCTTACCATCATAGAATCATAAAAAGCAGGACCAGAAAAAAACCCAGTAATCTATTCTGGCCCCCTGCATTTTGCAGAACCACTTAATGCTTTATCTGACATATTCTTGTGTATGTGTAGTGATGGTGGTTCATCCATTTCTGTCAATTGTCAACTCCACTGCAAATTGGTCTTACTTACCTGATGGATAGTACAGTATTTCAAACTATGTATTTTCTTTCTTTATTATAGTCTAGTTACAACATTTAATTTGATCATATAAATGCCAGCTATTCCTTTTAAATGATAGCTTTATTTAGTAAACTTTTCCAAATATCTATAATCCAAAGCTGTAAATACATTCTAACACATTTAAAGAACTATAACAGAGACTATAATTGCTGGATAATTTCTAATTGCTATCTAATTTCTTATCTGAAAATACCATATTACACTTTGTAAACTAAAATTGACTCAGCAGTGATTAAATAAATATTAACACTTTTGATGTGTTAATAGCCTAATTAATTTGTCATCTTTAATGTCTGACAAAAGAAAAATGTAAGGTTCATCGAGTCAAAGGACACGCGCTGTAGCCAATATAAGTTACTCAGGGGCTATATTAACAACAACGCTTAGGTGTGGTGATGCTCAGCATCACCCCCCACACACACAACTTTTAGGTGCCTAGTATATCACTAGGATTCACAAAGCTTGAGTTTGGTGCCTAGACTTGCCACACAATGAATGGGGAGAGATTGGAGCCTCAGAATGGGATTCACAAAAACCACCATGGTAGACTGCTCCCTGCCTAAACTAAACAATGGGAGATGCCAACCTGAGGTGCATGTCCTAAACACCACCCCTAAATCCAGACTGCAGGGAGGCACCACCCTGTGCTTGTGCTTCTCAGCTATATGCTCTTTCTTGGGTTTAGGCACTTACACTGTTTTTCAAGAAACCACGGGAAGGCAGCAACTCCCTTATAAACTTCAACCTAGTGCTTAGCATACTCACGTGGGATGTGGGTAACCCATGGTTCAGCTCCCTTCTCTGCCTGATGAGGTGATGAAATCTGAACTGGGACTGGTCATCTCTCATTTGAAGGACCTAACCAGCTGGTGAGGCTGAGGGCTTTTCTTATATGGGGTGCCTTCAGTCTCTCCTGTTGAAATTGTTCCACTGTGGATCTATAACTTAAAAATTCACTGGAGCAGGGAGACTGGTTTCTGGGTCTCTCACCTCTCAAGTGAATGCTCTAACTACCAGGAAACAGAGTTATTTTCATGCTTCCTTGTTCTTTCTCTCTAAATAATGAATCATTGGACCAATCCATAGCAGAACAGCTTCAACAGAGGAGATTTAGGTACACGCACACACACAATCCCATTGCTCAGTGGTTAGGGCACTTTCATGGAAGGTGGCAGGAGGTCCTAGTTCAGATCCCTTCTCCTCACTAGCAGGAGCTTGAAGTAGAAGTCGCCTACATTCCAAGTGAGTGTCTGACCTGATGGGCTAAAAATGATGAAGGAGCCCAGCCATTTTGGGTAAGCTTGTCTATTGGAGCCCAATCCAGTAGGCAAGCTCTTAGAACACTTATCTGATTGGACCTCACAGGTGAATTAAATGGAGGAACAGCTATCTTCTCCTTATTTGTGAATCACTCTGGGGCTTAGATGTTGAGATACCTGGTGTGGCTGCAGTGCACATGTTAGAGACAGAAACAAAAGCTTTTAGGGAATTTTAATACAAAATTTAGGCACCAACAGCGTTTGGTGTCAGCTGAAAGAAAGATTTGTAAATCCCACTGGGGCCAGATTCTGGGATTTAGGTGCCTAAAATGGTAGTCCTTTTATCAATCTAGCAGCTGTTTCTTTTTATACTGTTACCCAAAGCAAAGGAATGTTGTTAAGTGCTTAGAGCACAGGGGTTTAGAGCTAGCACTCCTGAATTCTATTCTCAGAATGGCACCTGACTCACTGTATGACACTGGGAAAATCATACTCTTTTTGTGCTTCACTTTATCATTCTGTAAAATTGATAGAATACCTGTGGTACCTCACAGGTGTATTGTGAGCCATAATTAACATTTGATTTGGTTATAAATCAGAACTTTCACAAAGTTCCAGGAAGGTAGGTAGGTAGGTAGGTAGGTGGGGGGGTGACGGGGATGGATAGAGTGGGCTGTTTCCAGTGCAGGGTTCTGGTTTGGGCTTGTGTCATGTTTTCTCTAACTTTTTTCAATAGGACTTGTGCACCTAAGTCACTTACATGCTTTTGAAAAGCCCACCAGTAGATTCCTAAATATGGATTTAGGAGCCTAAACTTAGGCTCCTTTTCTTTTTCTTTTTTTTTTTATGACCATTACTTTTATGATAAGAAATGATTCCTTTCTTCTTATTATCTCAGTTCTGTGTTTCTCACAAGAACAGAATTGCTTATATTCTCATCTTCACTTGGACTGAGACTACTCATTTCTCTTACAGCTATATGCACAAGACAGGTTAAAAAATTCAAAGAGTGATATTTATTTTCTACTTAATTCTTCACATCTCATATATGTTTGCAAACAAATATGTTACAGTTTGAAGGGACATATGTTTTCAAACTTGCTATGCTTATTAAGGTGACATTTTTATTTTAAATATGCATCTGGAAGTTATGTTCATTTAATGATTCTAAGTGGGTTATATTTATTTATCACACATTTTTAATTAGGATTCTATTCTGGGGAGAATATTTCTGTGAAAGTCAGTGCAAAGTTGGCAAAATCACAGAAATTGGCTCTGCACCTGGCTGTCAGTTTTTATATACAAACAGAAAACAGGGAAATGGGACAGAGAAGCTTTAGAAGGAAAGGGAATTCCCTGTCTGGACCACACTACCATTCCATGCACAATGTTGTCCTTTTCTTTTAGGTTTCTTTCTCATCCACCAGGAAAACACTAGACTAAATAGCAGTAGCATAATGCTTCTGGGTGTGTATCTCATATTAATTGAAAATCAAAAATGGTCACAGGGTCCAGGTGGGCCTGTCATATTATTTTCACCTCAGCTGGAGAAAAAAATTGTTTTTCTGGCAACTACTCCCTGTTAAAAATATGCATCTTATTTGCAGTTTGAACTTTTACTGGCTTCCTTTTCAGCTGTTGCATTTTGTTATATCTTTATCTGCTAGATTAAGAAGCCTTAAAACATCAGATATCTTTCTCCTTAGTAGGTACTTATAAACCATAATGAATTTGTCTCTTATCCTCCTCTTTAAAAATCTAAATTAAGTACTCAAAAGCTAGGAAATGCCAAAAATAAGGTTTCAACCTGTCAAGAGACAGGGTTGTAGATGGGTCTGAGCAGAAAGTCAGAACCGGAGTCTGAGACCGAAAGCCAGAACTAAGGGTCATGACAAAGTTGGAACCAGGGCTGAGGTTATCTGGAATCAGGAGCAGGGCTGATTCCAATGCAGGAGCGTGGCTGGGATAGAACTGGCACAAGACCTGTAACAGGAAAGGAGCAGGGCTAGTACTCTGCTGTTGCTGCTGGGTTTATAAATCAAGCTGCTGATCCTGCAGCCGGTCCTGTGGATTAATCAGGCAGTTCCAGGGCAGTGCAGCTGAGCTATTCATTGCCTAGAAATGAAGTTATCATGGGAACAGGTCAGTAGCTGGTCTTAGCTGGTTTAACTCCTGACAGTACTCCCCTTTCCCCCCACCTCCCACCCTGCCCTTTGGGGCTGCCTTCCAGGAGACCTGGGGTCAGTTTTCTCTGGGTATATGTGGTGAAAGGAATGCAGGAGGTCCAGAGCATGGACATATGCCATAGGTTCCCATGATAATTTGTCTGGGCTGTATCTTTCCCACTCTATTAAATATTGGAGTTTGCCCCCCTTTTGGTGGGAGTCCAGAACTTTCTGGACCATGTATTCTTCTTGGCCCTGAATGGTTATTGGGAGGGGAGAGGAGGAGTGGTGCAAAGCAGGAAGGTATTCTCGACATACCATTTTAAAAGGGAAACATGAAACACAGGATAAACTTTAAGAGATTCTAGTAGCTACAATCTGAATGTTACAGGGTTAATCTTTGTGATCTGTAAGGGCCCCAAGTACTGGTGGTCCAGCTTCACTGAAAGATGTGTTAATTTATGATTTCAGGCAGACAAGAACACCTTATGCACTACTGTGGAACTGGAAATCAGTCAGCGTCTCATTTGTATGTTGCCTTAGGTTCTTCTAATTGTCTTCTGCGCTCTTGGTGCACCTAGTGGATATGAATAGTAAGGTCAACAGTGGCAGGTACTGACAAGTTGGTGGGGATCTCATGATGAAAACAAGGATGGAATCTATAGTTAGCACACACAAAAAATGGGGGTGCCTGTTAGGTGAAGGCAAGTGTGACATTGTTGTAAGCAAATTCAGCATGGTTTATCAGGAACAGCCAGTTGTCATGGTGATAGTTTAGGAAGGAATGCAGATACTGTTCAAGGACTTGATTGACTTGTTGTGCTTGACTGGTTGCGTTCAGGTGATAAGCAGTGGAAGCCAAGGGATTGATACTCAGGAGACCTAGAAATTCCCACCAGAAGCCAGATACAAACTGGAATCCATAGTCAGACATTACTCACATTGATAACCAATGGAGGTGGAAGATGTTATCCACAAAAAAGGCAGGCTGTCTATTGGGCAGTGGGGAGGGCATGACATGGGACAGAATGTTCTATTGTTGTTAGGAGGAGTTTAGGGATAATGGGAGGATGACAAATAGGAATGAGGATATGGAGGTAGATATTACCACATCCAAGACAGAAGCCAAACTCGAACAGCTTAATGGGACAAAATCAGGGGGCCCAGATAATCTTCATCCAAGAATATTAAAGGAACTGGCATAGGAAATTGCAGGCCCACAAGCAAGAATTTTTAATGAATCTGTAAACTTGGGGGTTGTACCGTATGCCTGGAGAATTGCTAACATAGTTCCTATCTGTAAGAAAGGAGAATAAAGTGATCCGGGCAACTGCAGGCCTGTCAGTTTGACATCTGTAGTATGCAAGGTCTTGGAAAAACTTGTGAAGGAAAAAGTAGTCAAGGACATTGAGGTCAATGATAATTGAGACAAAATATAACATAGTTTTACAAAAGGTAGATCATGCCAAACCAACCTGATTTCCTTCTTTGAGAAGGTAACAGATTTTTTAGACAAAGGAAATGCAGTGGATCTAATTTACCTTGATTTCAGTAAGGTATTTGATACGGTTCCACATGGGGAATTATTAGCTAAATTGGAAAAGATGGGGATCAATATGAAAATTGAAAGGTGGATAAGGAACTGGTTAAAGGGGAGACTACAACGGGTCGTACTGAAAGGTGAATTGTCAGGCTGGAGGGAGGTTACTAGTGGAGTTCCTCAAGGATCGGTTTTGGGACTGATCTTAATTAATCTTTTTATTACTGACCTTGGCACAAAAAGTGGGAAAGTGCTAATAAAGTCTGTGGATGACACAAAGCTGGGAGGTATTGCCAAGAAGGACAGGGATATCCTACAGGAAGATCTGGATGACCTTGTAAGCTGGAGTAATAGTAATAGGATGAAATTTAATAGTGATAAGTGCAAGGTCATGCACTTAGGGATTAATAACAAGAACTATTTTTTAAGATGAGGAGGCATCAGTTGGAAGTAACAGAAGAGGAGAAGGACCTCAGAGTATTGGTTGATCACAGCATGACTATGAGCCGCCAATGTGATATGGCCATGAAAAAATCTATTGTGGTCTTGGGATGCATCAGGCGAGGTATTTCCAGTAGAGTTAAGGAGGTGTTAGTACCATTAGACAAGGCACTGGTGAGACCTCATTTGGAATACTGTGTGCAATTCTGGTCTCCCATGTTTAAGAAGGATGAATTCAAACTGGAACAGGTTCAGAGAAGGGCTACTAGGATGATCTGAGGAATAGAAAACCTGTCATATAAAAAGAGACTCAAAGAGCTTGGCTTGTTTAGCTTAACCAAAAGAAGGCTGAGGGGAGATATGATTGCTCTCTATAAATATATCAGAGGAATAAATATCAGGGAGGGAGAGGAATTATTTAAGCTCAGTACCAATGTGGACACAAGAACAAATGGATGTAAACTGGCTATCAGGGTTGGAAGGGACTTCAGGAGATCATCTAGTCCCAACCCCCCTGCTCAAAGCAGGACAAATCCTTAGATAGTTTTTTTTTTTTTTACCCCTGTTCCCTAAATGGCCCCCTCCAGTATTGAGCTCACAACCCTGGGTTTAGCAGGCCAATGTTCAAACCACTGAGCTATCCCTCCCCCCTTGAAATTAGATGAAGATTCCTAACCATCAGAGGAGTGAAGTTCTAGAACAGCCTTCCAAGGGGAGCAGTGGAGGCAAAAAACATATCTGGCTTCAAGACTAAGCTTGATAAGTTTATGGATGGGATGGTATAGCCTAATTTTGGCAATTAATTCATCTTTGACTATTAGCAGTAAATATGCCCAATGGCTTGTGATGAGATGTTAGATGTGGTGGGATTTGAGTTACTACAGAGAATTCTTTCCTGGGTGTCTGGCTGGTGAGTCTTGCCCACATGCTTAGGGTTTAGCTGATCACCATATTTGGGGTCAGGAAGGAATTTTCCTCCAGGGCAGATTGGCAGAAGCCCTGGGGGGGTTTCGCCTTCCTCTGCAGCATGGGGCACAGGTCACTTGCTGGAAGATTCTCTGCACCTTGAAGTCTTTAAACCATGATTTGAGGACTCCAATGGCTCAGGCACAGGTTTGATACAGGAGTGGGTGGGTGAGATTCTGTGGCCTGCATTGTGCAAGAGGTCAGACAAGATGATCATAATGGTCCCTTCTGACCTTAAAGTCTATGATTCTATGGGGGAGGGATAGTTTAGTGGTTTGAGCATTGGCCTGCTAAACCCAGGATTGTGGGTTCAATACTTGAAGGGGCCATTTAGGAATGTGGGGCAAATTCAGTACTTAGTCCTGCTAGTGAAGGCAGGGGGCTGGACTTGACCTTTCAGGGTCCCTTCTAGTTCTATGAGATAGGTATATCACAGTAAGAAGTATAGTGTGCCCCTGGGAGGGTAGCAGTTCCATGATAAGGTCTGCAGAAATGGTAGATCAAAGCCAAAGTGGAGTGCACAAGGACTGGAGGTGATCAAGTGGTCTCATATGGGGGGTTGTCTTTGTCTGGGCACAGAGATTGCAGGACTTCATGCAAGCCACTATGGAAGAGCATAAAGCTGCTGACACAAGCTTCTAGATAGCAGGTTTTGGAGCAACCAAATTGTCCTATCAGAGGAACATTTCTGAAGCTTTGATGGACTTCAGTCACTTAGATGTGCTCCTTGTGATACAGTATCCCATCCCATGAACATTGAGGTAACTGGGTTGTTGGCATTGTGTAAGGTCCAAGGGGTTTGAACATCAAAAAGATCATTGGGTGACAGGGATCAGGATACAAACTGCCATACCAAAAATAAAATTTGAGGCTTTGAGGATTGTGGATGTGGCCTTGTTGCCAGGTTCACAGTATTTAATCTTTTTAGACAAGGTTTCAGCCTTCCCATTCCTTGTCCCTAGGCAGTAGATGATCACAAAATAAAATCACCTAAAGAGGGACTAGTGTGCTTGTTGCTGGTTCAGCTGCCTGGCTGTCTTTAGATGCTCCAGGTTTTTATGGTCAGTGAGAACTTGGATTGGGGACCTAGCCTCCTCCAAGAAGTGCTGTCATTCCTTAAAGGCCACTTAATGGCCAGCAGGTCTTTATCCAAGATATGATTCTGCTACGCTCAAGTCAATTTGCATGAATAGAAAGCATAAAAGTGAAGATGACTATCAGAGTCAGACAGCTGGGAGAGGGAGTGTTCCCAGCATGAAATTCAAGGCATCTGCCTCCACTGTAAATGGGTTGGGCAGTTCCTGATGCATCAAGATGGGGCCATGATTTGAAGGCAGCCTGCATTTCTAGGGACCAGACACAATGGGCTCCCACTTTTCAAAAGGGCACTGAGAGGGGCAACCAAACCAGAGAACCCCCATAATAAACCACCTGTAGAAATTGGCGAAGCCCAAGAAGCATTGTACCCTGTGGACTTCTTTTGGTTCTGCCCAATCCATGATGGCTGCCACTTTATATGGATCCATGGCCAGTCCCTTAGGGGAGATGATGTAACAGAAAAATTCCGTTATGTCTCAGTTGAATTAGCATTTCTCCGGCTTTGCATACAGGTGCTTCTGGCAAAGTCTTTTGAGGACACTAAGTATACAATAATTGTAAACTTCCTGTAGCTTTCAGTGCAGAAATTCTTACTGAGCTCTCAATTTTTCTTATATTATTGACGGTTACCAAGTTGGATGATGATTATACTGTACACTGAAGATCACTTGCAAATAAACATTGAAATACAGTGACTATATATAGTTTCTACCACAATATGGCAAGCAGTGTTTTCATTTACGGTAAGATGCCAAAATGAGCAGTGAATGCTAATTTTAGCAGCAGGTATTCAATAATTCTCTTTAAACATTGCTTCTCTTTGACCCCATTACTGAAATAGTTCACTAGGACAATTTATCCCAACTAATGTTGAGGGTAGCTTGATAGAATAACAAATGTACAAAATGATGAATACCCTTAATCACTCAAGGCAACTGATTTCATTTCACTGTGCCAGGTTTGTGCCACATTTTATTTTTACACAGAGTTGAACTTGAGAATGACAGTAATATTTATGAGGGTAGATACAAAAAGAACAAAGAAAATGCAGTTAGACTAGTCACAATATTTCTTGCAATTTCTAGTAGACACGATGTATCATGCTTCACTCTTCTACTTGACATATTCTGAATAAAAAATGTGACATAATTTGATGGCAGAGGTGGCTTAAGGGACACCTAGTACAGGAAAATAGAATGAGGTTTAAATTAAATGGAGTCTAATTATTAAACCTCTTCTTTTAAATAGAAATCTTGGTTAATTTTATAAGAACCAAAATGGGTCTAGGGAGCAGAAGGAAGAAAGGAAAAAGAAAACTAGGGGTGGAGAGTAGACAGCAAAACACCCAGTGCTGACACTGTTTAGTGGTTGCCATAGTCCTATACAGCAAGACGACATTAATACCAGACAAGGCAGACTTTGACTACACCTACAATTTTCTTTACTGCTTCTAACTCAGGAAAGTGTCAACTAGCATTGTGATAGCACATTGAAATGCACACATTTGTTTTGAAAGATTTAGTATTCTTGCAGTGTTGGTTTCTAAACCAAACACTCAAAATTCTGGAGCATATTAAATATTAGCTACACAATATTAATAGGATACTGTGAAATTCTGTGTTAAGAATCATAATATTACCCAAAATCTTTTGTTTAGAATACAAGAAGGAAAGCCATTGGAGCAGGAGTAGGCAATCTATGGCAAGTGTGCCGAAGGCGGCACGTGAGCTGATTTTCCGCGGCACTCACACTGCCCGGGTCCTGGCCACTGGTCCTGGGGGCTCTGCATCTTAATTTAATTTTAAATGAAGCTTCTTAAACATTTTAAAAACCTTATTTACTTTACATAAAACAATAGTTTAGTTATATCTTATAGACTTATAGAAAGAGACCTAAAAATGTTAAAATGTATTACTGGCATGTGAAACCTTAAATTAGAATGAATAAATGAAGACTTGGCACACCACTTCTGAAAGGTTGCTGACCCCTGCATTAGAGAAACAATTAAGATAACTGTTTTTTTAAGAGCAGCAAAGAGTCCTGTGGCACCTTATAGACTAACAGATGTTTTGGAGCATTATGCTCCAAAACGTCTGTTAGGGTACGTCTACACTACGGGATAATTCCGATTTTACATAAACCGGTTTTATAAAACAGATTGTATAAAGTCGATTGCACACGGCCACACTAAGCACATTAATTCGGCGGTGTGCGTCCATGGTCTGAGGCTAGTGTCAATTTCTGGAGCGTTGCACTGTGGGTAGCTATTCCGTAGCTATCCCATAGTTCCCGCAGTCTCCCCCACCCCTTAGAATTCGGGTTGAGAGCCCAGTGGCCGATGGGGCAAAAATCATTGTTGCGGGTGGTTCTGGGTAAATGTCGTCAGTCATTTCTTCCTCCAGGAAAGCAACGGCAGACAATCATTTCATGCCCTTTTTCCCTGGATTATCCTGGCAGACACCATAGCATGGCAACCATGGAGCCCATTCAGCTTTTTTTTTTTTTACAGTCACCGTCTGTGTATTGGATGCCGCGGACAGAGGCAATACTCCATCGCTACACAGCAGCATTCATTTGCTTTTGCATGATAGCAGAGATGGTTACCAGTCGTTCTGTACTGTCTGCTGCCAGGGTAATCTGGCAATGAGATGACGGTTATCTGTCCTTCTGTGCTGTCTGCTGCTATCATGGGTGCCCCTGGCTGAGGTCGGCCGGGGGTGCAAAAGCAAAACTGGGAATGACTCCCTGAGTCAATCCCTCCTTTATGGTTTCTAAAAATAGAGTCAGTCCTGCCTAGAATTTGGGGCAAGTGTACTAGAGAAGCAGTGTATCAGAGAGTACAGCTGCTCCGTGTCAGATCCCGCAGAAATGATGAGCTGCATGCCATTCATGAGGGGTGCCCCTGCAACAACCCCACCCGTTGCTTCCCTCCTCCCCCAACCTTCCTGGGCTACTGTGGCAGTGTCCCCCCCATTTGTGTCATGAAGTTATAAAGAATGCAGGAATAAGAAACAGTGACTTCTTAGTGAGATAAAATGAGGGGGAGGCAGCCTCCCGGTGCTATGACAGTCCAGGCAGGACATTAAGCAGTGCGGAGGAGATGAGCCCAGCATCTCGCTGCTATGATAGTCCAGGCAGTACAGAATCTTTTCTTTACACAGGAAAGGGAGGGGGCTGATGGAGCTCAGCCCCCAGTTGCTATGATGAGGACGGTTACCAGCCGTTCTGTCCCATCTACTGGGAATGACCAGGAATCATTCCTATTTTTACCCAGGCGCCCCCAGCCGACCTCACCTGAGGCAAGCCAGGAGCACTCACGGGCTGATAGTGATGACGGATATCAGTCATATTGTACCATCTGCCACCAGGGAAGGGGAGAGGAGCGGATACTGCTCTTCACTGCTGCAGCATCGCGTCTACCAGCAGCATTCAGTAGACATAGGGTGACACTGAAAAAAGTCAAGAAACGATTTCTTTCCCTTTTCTTTCACGTGGGGGGGGAGGGAGTAAATTGACGAGCTATTCCCTGAACCACGCTGGACAATGTGTTTGACCCTACGGGCATTGGGAGCTCAGCCAAGAATGCAAATACTTTTCAGAGACTGCTGTGGACTGTGGGATAGCTGGAGTCCTCAGTACCCCCTCCCTCCCTCCATGAGCGTCCATTTGAGTCTCTGGCTTCCCGTTACGCTTGTCATGCAGCACTGTGTAGCCTGTAGATTTTTTTTTCAAATGCTTTGGCATTTCGTTTTCTGTAACGGAGCTCTGATAGAACAGATTTGTTTCCCCATACAGCGATCAGATTCAGTATTTCCCGTATGGTGCATGCTGGAGCTCTTTTTGGATTTGGGACTGCATTGCCACCCATGCTGATCAGAGCTCCACGCTGGGCAAACAGGAAATGAAAATCAAAATTTCTCGGGGCTTTTCCTGTTTACCTGGCCACTGCATCCGAGCTAAGATTGCTGTCCAGAGCGGTCACAGTGGTGCACTGTGGGATACCGCCCGGAGGCCAATACCATCTATTTGCGGCCACACTAACCCTAATCTGATATGGTAATACTGATTTTAGCGCTACTCCTCTCGTCAGGGAGGAGTACAGAAACCGATATAAAGAGCCCTTTATATCGATATAAAGGGCCTCATAGTGTGGACGGGTACAACGTTAAATCGGTTTAAATGCGTAGTGTAGACCAGGCCTTAGTCTATAAGGTGCCACAGGACTCCTTGCTGCTTTTACAGATCCAGACTAACACGGCTACCTCTCTGATACCTGTTTTTTTAAGCTTCCAGTAACCCAACAAGCTTTCCCAAAGTTTGTCTGCAATGGGGAATAAAAGGCAAATTCTGAAGATATTGTTTCACAGTAATATCTTAAGAATACTGGTGTATAAAAATACTTATGTGAAGACAAGACACTACAACAATATACAGTATTACTAACTGACTGTTTTTTATGCTCGTTTTGTTTTGTTTTTTCTTTTGAAAATACCCATTTTTGACTTGCTGCCTGTAATGGATCAGTCTTTCAGCTCAAGCAAATAGTCATAATTGCCATTAAGTCTATTCTTTCTGAAGAATCTTTCAGATGACAATGTTTGATTCATAACTATACAAGCTCATTTTATTACAGCTATTTTGCTGTAACTGCTAAATTAGCTAGGTTGGAGGATATGCTTAAAATGAAAAGAGCAAGGCAAAATACTGTAAAACGTATCTTTTTCTTCCTCCAACAATTATTTACTTTAGATGTGACTTAATCATAAATATGTTGTCTTTTGCATTTTCCATGACTAATCTGATTATTTTTAAACATATGCATATTACACAGTTTAGAATTTCTTTATTCTTTGAGTAAGGTTCTGTTGCCCCCCTCAGATTAGACTGTTGCACTATTTGTTGACCAATCATTGTTTCTTTACAATGAACTTGCTCTAGTATATATCTTAAAAGTTATTGGGCAGAGTGTCAGGTCATATGAGCCAGGTTGGGGGCAGAAGAAATTACATGCAATTTTGCATTTGAAAGGCTGATCTATACAGCAAAGGGGTTCTGCAACTAGTATTCAACCAAATAAGGCTTCTTTGAGCCAAAATGTTACAAGATAAGATACAAGGGCTTTTTGGAGCCTCTCTTTGCCTTTATCCTAAAGTAAGTCCAGTACTAGATTTTATTGAAAGAGACACTGGTGATTTATATTTTGCAGCCTCCCTTCTTTTAAAGTGCTGGGCTTTGGCCCTAATCAAGCACTTTCACACCTTTAAAATTAAGCACATACTTAAGTGTTTTTAATTGCTTTCCTAGATTGGGGCCAGAGTGCTCAGTCAACATCTTGTAGTATTAAGCTTTCTAGAAGCTATTACATCCAACTGAGATCAGCTGCATTTTCCCATGACTGGGCAATTCCTTTAGAAGCTGTAGGCATCTGTTGAAGTTTTTCTTGCTGGTTTTAACTATTTCCCTACCAAACATTAGTGAGAGTCTAAAAAACATGTCACAAGCAGTGACAAGAGAACATCTATAACTACTTATTTTGCTATGCTCTAGAAAAGTGATAATATAACATGAGAGCATTGGTTGTCTAAATTTCACATGGATTTTGCCATTCCATTTTGCAATATTAAAGCTATTACTCAGATGTAAGTAATACCTTGTGGACTAAATCTTGTTTCTAACTTGTAAAAATAGCAGTACTGTGTTTAGAGATCTCTGGAAATTCCAATTCCTATATAACTTTACTTAGAAATCGAATTATTTTAAAGTAGAAAAGCTGGAGGAAGTAATTGCACATGTCCAGCAATATAGTCACAAAAAGCCCTCTCAAATACCTCTTCCTTTCTTGATCACAATAGACAACACCACCATTCTGCCTGTTGCTCAAGCTGGTAACCTGGGCATCATCTTCGATTTGGACCTTTCTCTAGGGCCTCTTATCCAGGTTATGTCTAAATCTTGCTGATTCTTTCTGCATAACATCTCTAAGATATGGCCTTTCCTATCCTCTACACAGCTAAAATTCCTGTTGGGGCTTTCATCATCTCATGTATCAATTACTGCAACATCCTTTTCTCTGGCCTTGACAATCTTTCCCTAATGTTATCCACTTAGAATGCAGCTGCACAGATCATTTTCCTAGCCTGTCACTTTGACCATGTCATTTCTCTCTTTGCATCCCTCCACTAGCTCTTCCTTCTCTAGTGCATCAAACACAAGCCACTTGTTTCCACTTTGAAGGCCTTTCACAGATATATAAAGGCTTGTCCTACACTATAAAATTAGGTTGACCTAAGGCAACCTAAGTCTTGCTACCGCCGATGTAAGTACCATACAACACCAATATAGTAACTCCACCTCAGCGAGAGGCGTTTGACTTATGTTGGTGTAGTTAGGGAAGCCCAGTGTCCATGTAGACACTTTATTTCTTACATCAGCTGTTGGTTAAAATTCTTGTCAATTTCATGGCTCTGTGCAGGAGCCCTGGAATTGACAAGAAAGACTGGTAGGTTCCCTGCTATGAATTCTGCACCTGACTCGCAGCTCAGGCTGTTACCCCAGGGTGGGAGGGGGCTCCAGCTAGAGCCTGGCTGCCCCCCAGGCTCCTCACTACCCGCTCCCAGCAGGCTGCTTCCTGGGTTTCCTTCTCCCTGCGGAGAGCTCTGCTGACTCTGGGCTTCTGGCGTCATGCTCCCAGTGGGCTGCTGCCTGGGCTTTCCACTCTGAGCCCGGGTACTGAGATCCCGGACTCCCAGCTCTGCATGGAGTTCCCAGGGCTGTCAGAGTGCCGGTGTTCTGAGCAGAGACAATAGCAGTGTGAAATTGACTATTATTGTCAATTTCACTGATGATAGGCTCTGTGCCATGAAATTGAGCCTGGGGCTCACAGCTGGGGCTGTCACCTTAGGTTGAATAGGAGGCTCCAGGTGTGAGCCCCATGTGGCTGTCATTGCCCCACAATGCTCCACTTCAGTCGGTGCAAGCACTCCTGGTGAGGATGTGCTTCACCAGCAGAAGGAGGGTAGCGTGGACACCAACAGCGGATTGAATTCTTGCAATGGCTGTGGTTGACCTAATTTTGTAATGTAGACAAGCCCAAAGTCTTTTGGCCTCAGATTGTTTTTTCCCAGTCAACCATCTTTAAAGGAGTGTTAAGCTACACCAAACTGAGGCCACACACTTTACTTCTGACTACGAATGTTCTGTCCTGTACTTTAACTTTGCACCTTTAGTTCATTCATCTTAACTTCCCTGACTGTTCCCATGCCCTTAGATGGCCAGAATGGCTGACTGGGAGAAACCAATCTGAGACAAAAGAAAGACTTCACACCTACGCCCTGTAACAAATTCATGGGGTTTTGAGCAATTCCTAGATTTAATCCTTGGCATCGTGGAAGTGTGTTTACTGCAAAGATTATGCTGTCTCTTTGAAGACTAATGCTCTAGTACTTAGTGTACTAATAATACTTTTTTATGGGCTCTAGAGAATGATTCGAGTACAGCTTAACTAGGGGTAGGAGTGTGAATGAAGGAGCTGGTAAAAAAAAAATTAAATAGGCTGCCTCTGAAAGGCATCCTTGCCAGCTAGTCTCCATCTGAAAGTTATGGGCAACAAAGACTCAGTTCTTGGATGTCTGGAGTCCCTATCATAAATATTTATATAAATACTTATAGATCAATTGGCTGTTGAATCGTTTCCCACCTAGATTTATTATATACAGATCTGTGAGTGATGTAAAAAAGAGAAAGCAACCATGTCCTCACTATTTAAGGCCTTATCCTCTGACATAGATAGATGTGTATTTGTCATGCATGTTTGCCATCCTGAAAATATGTCTATTGGTTGAATATATATGTTGGCTACAATCCAGCTAAATTCATGGAGCTACATTGTTTAATTTATTGCTGAAAAGGAACACACGGTTGCTAGTGCAGTAAAGCCCTGCTTACATTGTAGGTGTTTTAGGCTTTCAGAAGTTATTTAGTTCTTTACATGAATTGTGAAAAGAACTGAACTGATATAAGCCATTAAAATAATTGGGTACAAGATCCCTGTCTATTATTTTCAATTGAACTAAATCCCTGTGTCTGTTATGTGTAGAACAATTTACACAAAACAGATGACTAATGAATAAAATATCTCCTGATAAATGAAAGTTTCAGTTAAATTTGTCGCAGTTATGGAAAGCTATTAGTGGATCTATTTCACCAGGTTTGCAGAGGTAATTATTATAACAGCATTCAGTACCACCTCTTGTGTTAGTGTTTCTACTACTAATCCTGCATTTTAAGGAGGTTCTGTAATTTGAATATCAACATTTATTCTGGGGTCAAATTTAACATAGATGACATGGCCAGGAGGGACCATTGTAATAATCTAGTCTAACCTCCTGTATAAGACACACCATAGCACTTCCCCAAATTCATTTTGAATTAGAGCATATCTTTTAAAACAACATCCAATTTTGATTTTAAAATTGCCAGTGGAGGAGAATCCACCATGGCCCTTGGTAAATTGTTCCAGTTGTTATTTACTCTCTACGCCTATTCAAGATTCCTCTCTTTGTGCATTCAAGGATTGCATTAGCTCTTTTGGCCACAGTGCCACACTGGGAGCTCATGTTCAGCCGTTTATTCACCATGGCTCCCAAATCTTTTTGAAAGTCACTGTTTCCCAGGATATTGTCCCCCATCCTAAAAGTAGGGCATACACCCTTTGTTTCTACATGTATACATTTACATTTAGCCTATTAAAACACATATTGCTGGTTGCATCCATTTTACCAAGTATCCAGATCACTTTGTATCAGTATTCTGTCCTCTTCGTTATTTACCACTCCCCCAATCTTTGCGTCATTGGCAAACTTTATTAGTGATGATTTTATGTTCTCTTCCAGATTATTAATAAAAATGTTAACTAGCATAGGACCAAGAACCAAACCTCGTTGGATTTCCTTAGAAACACACTTCCTTGATGATGATTACCTATTTACAATTACATTTTGAGACCTATAAGTTAGCCATCTTGTAATCAATTTATTATGTGCCATATTAATTTTATATCATTTTATTTTTTAATCAGAATGTTGTGTGGTACCAAGTAAAATGTGTTACAGAAATCTAAATATATTACATCAACACTATTACCTTTATCAGTCAAACTTGTAATCTCATCATAAAAAGATATCAAATTAATTTGACAGTATCTATTTTCCATAAACCCATCTTGATTTGCATTAATTAATTACATTCCCCCCCTTTAATTCTTTATTAATCAAGTCCTATATCAGCCACTCCATTTTCTTGCCCAGGATCATTATCTGAATGACAGGTCTATAATTACTTGTGCCATCCTGTTTACCCTTTTTAAACATTTGCACAATGTTAGCTTTCTTCTAGGCTTCTGGAACTTCCCCAGTGTTCTAAGGCATACTGAAAATCAACATTAATGGTCTGACGAGCTCCTCAGCCAGCTCTTTTAAAACTCTTGGGTGAAAGTTATCTGGACCTAAATTTAAAATTGTCTGACTTTAGTAGCTGCTATATAACATCCTCATGAGTTATTATTGGAATGGAAAGAATGTCATCATCATTTGATATAACTACATCATCTATTTTTCCCCAAATAGAGAACAGAAATATTCTTTTAGCACTTCTACCTCTTCTACATTATTACTGATAATTGTACCATTTTCTTCTAGTAATGGGCCAATACTATTGTTAGGATTAATTTGCTCTGAGTATACTTAAAAATCTCTTTCTTGTTATCCTTAACTCCACTGGCTATCAAGTTCTCCTTGTGTCTTTAGCTTCCCTTATCAATTTTCTACAGTTCCTAGCTTCTGATTTATATTCATTACTATCAATTTCCACTTTTTTCCAGTTGTTATATTTATTTTGTATAGCTGCCTTCATTTCATTTGAAGCCAGATTTTTTTTGAACCAGTACTTCCTTATTCCTTGATTATGGTATTGTGGCTTTTGGGGGCATCTAGTAAAGTGTTCTTAAACAATGCCCAGTGATCGTTCACAACTTTCTGATTAAATTTTTCCTCCCAGATGATTCTGCTCATAATTGTTTTCAGTTTTGTGAAATTGCCCCCTTTTAAAGCAACAAATGTGTGTGTGACAGAGTCCTGTGGCACCTTATAGACTAACAGACGTATTAGAACATAAGCTTTCATGGGTGAATACCCACTTTGTCAGACGCATGTAGTGGAAATTTCCAGAGGCAGGTATAAATATGCAGGCAAGAATCAGTCTAGAGATAACGATGTTAGTTCAATCAGGGAGGTTGAGGCCCTCTCCTAGCAGTTGACGTGTGAACACCAAGGGGGGAGAAACTGCTTTTGTAGTTGGCTAGCCATTCACAGTCTTTGTTTAATACTGAGCTGATGGTGTCAAATTTGCAAATGAACGGAAGTTCAGCAGTCTCTCTTTGAAGTCTGGTCCTGAAGTTTTTTTGTTGCAGGATGGCTACCTTTAAATCTGCTATTGTGTGTCCAGGGAGGTTGAAGTGTTCTCCTACAGGTTTTTGTATATTCCCATTCCTAATATCTGACTTGTGTCCATTTATCCTTTTATGTAGGGATTGTCCAGTTTGGCCTATGTACATAGCAGAAGGACATTGCTGGCACATGATGGCATATATTACATTGATGGTGAACCGGTGATGGTGTGGCTGATCTGGTTAGGTCCTGTGATGGTGTCACTGGTGTAGATATGTGGGCAGAGTTGGCATTGAGGTTTGTTGCATGGATTGGTTCCTGAGTTAGAGTTACTATGGTGCGATGTGTGGTTGCTGGTGAGAATATGCTTAAGGTTGGTGGGTTGTCTGTGGGCGAGAACTGGACTGCCTCCCAATGCCTGTGAAAGTGAGAGATCATTGTCCAGGATGGGTTGTAGATCACTGATGCGTTGGAAAGGTGTGTGTATGTGTGTATATAATTACTGATTGGACTTTATTCTGTTTGCTTATTACAGATGTGATCATGTCATGTTCACCTCTACCTAAGCTAGCATGAAAAATCATAGACTTGTAGTGAAGCTTTTTTATGAAGTAAAAAACAAACGTGCAGCCATTTTTAACTGCTTATAATGTAGAAAAAGGGGCCAAATTTACAACTACAGTTTACCTCCATTTACATCAGGGAGGATTTTGGAGCTGCACATATATAGCTATTCAATATGTCACCTTAACCCCAGATCCTGTGGTAATATCTACTTTGGAAGACTGTTATGTCTGCATGGACTCCCAAAAAAATCAGTAAAAGCAGCAAAGAGTCCTGTGGCACCTTACAGACTAACAGACGTTTTGGAGCATGAGCTTTCGTGGGTGAATACCCACTTCGTCAGATGCATGTCACTTCATCAGATGCACGAAGTGGGTATTCACCCACGAAAGCTCATGCTCCGAAACGTCTGTTAGTCTATAAGGTGCCACAGGACTCTTTGCTGCTTTTACAGATCCAGACTAACACGGCTACCCCTCTGATACTTGAATAAAATCAGTGAAACTCTGCATGGGACCAAGGGTCTGTCTCTGGAGGCTGATTGCAGGATCAGGGTACAATATATAATTTAAAAAACAATAACTTTTGATTTACAAAGTGTAGTTTGTAAATCATAAGCCCCAAAGTAAAAGGCCAAGATTTAGATTTCAAAATATTATCTAACTTGAATACTAATTACACTACAGAGATTTGTGTAAGAAACCTTGGCAGCTTTCCAGGACACTCTCTCTTTAAAATCTCCATTTTTGGTTTTTTTTTAAATAGGAAATTGATGCAACCCTCTTATATTTAGATAATATTTGAGAACATTATGAAAAACAACAAAAGTAAAGGTTTTGACCGTGGATCAGAGTCTGCCCTTTAATACACACGTGCAGCAACATCCTGACTTCATAGTTTGAGGGCCAAATTTGACATCTGTCCTTAACCCAGTTTGCTTTGATATTTTTGGGGTCTGAGATAAGGTCGTGACATGTAATATTTGTGTTGCACTATTAACTAATCAGCACTAGATAATTTATATCCCTGGTCACTGAAAGCTCCTTAAATCATAGCCCTCAGATATAATATTGACAAACATAAACTATGGGCACACTTCAAGCTTCAGTGGTAATTTCCAGCTCAAAGAGAGATACCTGCACTAGCTCTGATTAAGTGTAGCCATAGAAGCAGCTAGCTGCCCCCGAGTTCATGAGTGTCACACAGGCGTATCGACACAGTATTGATTAAGGGCCAAATTCTTTTATCAATCATTGTTCAAATTAGTAGCTCTGTGGGAACTACGCAGGTGAATAAAGACTACTACTATAGACTAAGGGTACGTCTACACTACGGGATTATTCCGATTTTACATACACCGGTTTTGTAAAACAGATTGTATAAAATTGAGTGCACGTGGCAACACTAAGCACATTAATTCGGTGGTGTGCGTCCATGTATTGAGGCTAGCGTTGATTTCCGGAGCGTTGCACTGTGGGTAGCTATCCTGTAGCAATCCCATAGTTCCCACAGTCTCCCCGCCCATTGAAATTCTGGGTTGAGATCCCAATGCATGATGGTGCAAAAACAATGTCGCGAGTGATTCTGGGTAAATGTTGTCACTCATTCCTTCCTCCGTGAAAGCAACGGCAGACAATCATTTCACTCCCTTTTTCCCTGGATTGCCCTAACAGACGCCATAGCATGGCAACCATGGAGCCTGTTTTGCCTTTTGTCACTGTCACCATCATCATATGTGTACTGGATGCCGCTGACAGAGGCGGTACTGCAGTGCTACACAGCAGCATTCATTTGCATTGCAAGGTAGCAGAGACGGTTACCAGTCATTCTGTACCGCCTGCTGTGCCATTGTAAATAGGCGATGAGATGACGGTTATCAGTCGTTCTGTACCATCTGCTGCTGTCATGGGTGCTCCTGGCTGGCCTTTGCTGAGGTCGGCCGGGGGCGCAAAGACAAAAATGGGAATGACTCCCCGCGTCAATCCCTCCTTTATGATTTATCTAAAAATAGAGTCAGTCCTGCCTAGAATATGGGGCAAGTGTACTAGAGAACCAGTGTATCAGAGAGCCAGAGAGCACAGCCGCCCCGTGTCAGATCCCGCAGAAATTATTAGCTGCATGCCATTCACGGAGGGTGCCCCTGCAACAACCCCACCCGTTGCTTTCCTCCTCCCCCAGCCTTCCTGGGCTACCGTTGCAGTGTCCCCCCTATTTGTGTCATGAAGTAATAAAGAGTGCAGGAATAAGAAACACTGAGTTTTTAGTGAGATAAAATGAGGAGGAGGCAGCCTCCAGCTGCTATGATAGTCCAGGCAGGACATTAAATGGTGGAGGGGAGAGGAGCCCAGCATCCCGCTGCTATGATAGTCCAGGCAGCACAGAATCTTTTGTTTAGACATGAAGGGGGGGGGGCTGATGGAACTCAGCCCCCAGTTGCTATGATGAGGACGGTTACCAGACGTTCTATACCATCTACCGGGAATGACCGGGAGTCATTCCTATTTTTACCCAGGTGCCCCTGGCCGACCTCACCTGAGGCCATCCAGGAGCACTCACAGGATGATGAGGACAGCTATCAGTCCTTTTGTACGGTACCGTCTGCCACCGGGGAGGGAAGGGGAGAGGATCCTGCTATTCAGTGCCACAGCACCGTATCTACCAGCAGCATACAGTAGACATAGGGTGACATATAAAAAAGTCTCGTCAGGGAGGAGTACAGAAACCGGTTTGAAGAGCCCCCTATATCGATATAAAGGGCCTCGTTGTGTGGACGGGTGCAGCGTTAAATCGGTTTAACGCTGCTAAAATCGGTTTAAACGCATAGTGTAGACCAGGCCTAAGAAATTGCAGGATATGGCGTAAACTCTCAGGCTGACATCCTAGCCCCACTGAAGTCAATGGGAGTTTTGCCACTGATTTCAATGGGGCCAGGATTTCACTTTCACAGTTAAGGTCCTTCACAGTAAAATATAGGATGAATTTTTGAGGTCTGTCTCTTTGTTAGTTCCTCAAATTTCTTTTCAGGAACAAGGAAGGGCTCTTCCCATGAATACACAAATCATAGTAAATAATATTTTTAAACGCTCTTTTTCTTTAAAGCTCATTTTATGTTGCTCTCAGAGATAGCTCTTCTCTATGCCTGTTCTAGAATTCTGCCTCAAATATTCTTGTCATTATCTTTAGATTTATTTTTTTGTCACTGAACATAAGTTTCTAAAATAATAAAGTATTTGACATAGCTCCATGGTAGCTCTAACAATTTTGTATCTATATTTATCTGAATAATCGATTTCATTACCAATTAAAATTTAGAATCTCTATTTTAGTTCCTTCTTTGGCCCAATTTGGGTAAATGTTTCAGTAGTTAATATCTTAAATGACTATTTATATTATTATAAATTGCTGTTAGAACTTCTGGGATTGATAGGCCGTATACACATTGAATATCAAATAGTATAGGAATTACCTCTGACTTTATCTTAAATCATTTAAAATAGCATCTCTTTTGAGGGGCATTTTCTAATCTCTTTTCTGCTTACAATAATACCAAGGTGTGGAAGAAGAAACAAAGACTATCAACACCAATCTCTGGCACTCTATCCATGTTTTATAATCTATAATCATGTTTAACTACAAATGGTAAAATATCAGTTGGAGGTAAGTTTTCAGGATGAGATCTCATAGGAACCAAGCCTCTGACCTTTCATGCTGACTTTCAAATGTGATTCCCTTTGACTCTCTCTTCATCGTCTATCCACCAGGCTGTCACTATTCACTTTCTGCCTGACCAGCTTCTGCTCCACGCACATTCCCACTCCACAGTCAACTAGTAACTGATGCCCCAACATGGTCCTTCCCACATTCATGCCTCCCATTCTGAAAAACTGAAAGGAGTATCTTCAGAGGAAGGGCGAGACATCTGTAAAAAGTAGACTACTGTATACCTAAAATGGAGGTTTGACTGGAATATTATTGATCTAAAATCTATATTGAGCACCAACTGTTTCCCTTCACTTCTGAGATGATCTTGTGTTTTTTAAATGTACACACTTTTTCTGGTAAATAATTTTCATAAAATTGTTAATCATAATACAGTCTCCAATGTGAGGTTAACATGCTCTGATTCCTAATCTCCGAAAACAATATTTTAAAAAATAAAAATATACGTCATTCTAAATCCTTGCTGTTGGGATCATGTTACAATGGTCAGGAAATGAATAAATACACAACAAGAAGAACTCAGATTAGTGGATTCAAACAGCAATGCTTTTGTTCTGTCTTCATTTTCAAGGAAAACTAACTGTAGTTCAACCAAGAAAAATTTAGGGTGCTATCACTACCAGCATCTCATGTGGTTGTGAAAACAATTGTGTATTTCTCTGTTAGCAGCATTGTTGTTTCCAGAAATGAATGTTAAACACCAGTCATGAGGCCAGCATTGCTTTGAGAGGCAAAAGAAGGCAGAGTTTTCATGAATGAATTGCTTTGAGGAATAAAAATGAACTAAAATAATCATTCTGATAAGTTGGAGCTGATGTCTTGGGATACTGATTCTGAATTGAAGATGTAGTAATTTGGAAGTTGTGATCATCCACACTACATTTCTGTCATTCTATTACATTGCTTTAAAGTTTACTCTGTGTATCTAGGGAGGAGATGCCTCAACATTCTTAAAGCATATCTCTTCTGAGCCTGATGATGGAAGTCAAATGGGAGATTTGCTTTTGACCTCCATGAAAACAGGAGCAGGCCCTCTTTACTGTGTCATACCTGCCTTGGAGAAAATGAAATATATACTTTATCGGCACACTCTCTGGTGTGTACATTGAGCAGTACTTACAATACCCTTAAATTATTTTGAACATACATTTCAATCTCAGTACTGTTTTTTTTAAACTGCTTGTCAGACTTGAAATGGTCTCCTGACTTTGACATTGAAGATAAATTGGTGACAAGGAAGGCTTTTCCGACTCATCTTTAGTGTTTAGGCTCATGTCAAGTTCTCCACTATAAAGATTATTAAACATCAGCTATGCGCAACTTAGTCTCCTCAGGGCTGGACAAATATATTAAATCTTATATCCTGAATCTTATGTGAAACAATTTTTTGCTTCAGACAAAACAGACCCTCATATAATTTTCTCATTCTATATATGGGAAGGAATGACATATAAATTCTCATACCATAGTGACATTAAGATATCATGAGGATGAGCTTGTTCTGTAAACCTAGAGTTAGGTCGAGCAGTAAAACTTAGCTCTGAGTAAGAAGTGACATGTAAGTGTGCACTACCCTAGAAGGAGTCCAGAGAAGGAATTGCAATGCAAAATCATAATTTCTTCTTTTCTTCCTCTTTATTCTCATGGGAAAGTAACTTTTTGCAGCCCTGAAAGGGTTCAGTTTACTTCCCCCCTTGCACTGGTTCAGCTGTGATGGTTAGTTCATTGGAGGGGACTAGGCAGAGCCAAAGTTCTTCCACTCACTGCCCACCAATTCCCTGCCCACCAGTTCATGAGGGATTATCAGCACACAGTCCCTTTTCTTTCCCTACCCAGTACATGAGCCACAGTGCAAAGAGCCCTAACATGGCTGCAGAAGGGACTGGGGTAGTGGGGGGAATCTTACACCCCTGTGTGTCTTGCATAAATAAATATCTGGCCATTAGATAGTAAAATAGTTATAAAAAAACTTCAACATGGTGGAATCCTGTCATTTAAGAAATCCTTTTTCCTTCTGAAACTAATATGTTTCCTTTATTTGATTTCACTGCTAAGGCTTTCCCAAGCCATATTCAATGAGACAACATAGGTCAATTCTTCTTTTAAAGAGATATTTATAATATCTCCAGAAAGGTCCCAGCCCACCTGGTGAATGCTCTGACATTTTAGAACTTCTAGTGCCCAACCTTCACCTCCCTTCCCCTATTTCAAAAGCCTCAAACTTGGCACAGTTTACTGCTCTTTTACACCTGGCAGCTTTGATATATTTGCCCCCCATTAGCCTTCCCGGTCTGCTCTTCCAAAAAAGTCATATTTTTCAACAGAATTCTGTCTTGTTCAGCCTAACAACATGGAACCTAATACACTAAACTTCTGAGATTTCTGTCAGTCTCAATTGTTTGTATATAGATGTTCAACTGGTGTGAGGACTTAACTTGCTACATGAAGGAAGCAAGGTTCTTTGAATTGTCTGGAAATGTCCTTAGACCATGTATCTTATCTGTATTTACCATTGCTACATTATCTTTTCTGCCTTGCCCAGTTAGACTAAATGATGGCCTCCATAAAAGTACACCTGGCCACCTTCTTAGTTTTCTACTGGTTAATTGAGAACAATCTTTGTCTGCACAGCAGGTCATGTCTAGTTCTGTTAAGGATCTAATACATCTCTTCACTCCCATCTGTTCTGATTCTCTGCTCTGGTAATTAAACTAATCTTAAAATGGCTGTTCAAGATCTGTTGTAGCCTTTACACACTTGTAGCCTTTGGTTATTACCTCTTGAGATGGCCTACATTACCATAACATCAGCCTTTAATGTCATGCTTAGTAAACACTGCAGAAACTGTCCTTTATAGAGACAGAGTGGTCCTCCATGATGTAAAGTTCCCCCTCAAAACTGACAGAGCTTAACATAACAGACTCACTGTTAACATGAAAAGTTGTGCTGTAAGACTTTAACAGCCTGTTCTACCAGGAACAAAGCAGCCTTTTAGTTTTTCAGGAAACTTCAAATTTTAAAAGTTACCTAGGCAGAAGGCCAGTTTAACTATTGCAATCTCTTAACTGTATGGTATCACTAAACAATGGTTTATTGATCTTCAGCTCTATAGCTCTGTGTAACATACAGATCAGAACCAGTGATATTTAGTTGCACATTTTCTAAAGTAGAATCCTGTGAATTCTCACAGACTTGTAGACAAGCCCTGTGAGTCCTATCCCCTATCTCTAATTACTGCCTAGACACAGAAGCAGGGCCGTCCTTAGGCATAGGCAACATAGGCAGCTGTGTAGGGCACCTGAAAATTTGGGGCACCACTGGGTCTTAGTGTCCACACTCTTGTTTTCCTATCCCTGTTCTGACCCTTCCTGCAGGCTCCCACAGATGGCTGCTCTAGCCTGGTGAATCTTCCTTGGGAGGGAATCTAGTAGTTAAAAGTGAAAAAACCTCCAGCCTGCCAGACCTATTAGCACAACACTGAAACTGTTAAAGAGACATTCAAGGGGTAATAAAGCCACTTAACAGGCATTTGCCAACCTCAAGGTATATACTGACAGGTTTCAGAGTGGTAGTCCTGTTAGTCTGTATCAGCAAAAACAAGGACGAGTCCTTGTGTCACCTCAAAGACTAACAAATTATTTGGGCATAAGCTTTTGTGGACTAGAACCCATTTCATCAGATGTCCACGAAAGCTTATGCCCAAATAAATTTTTATACTGTCAGTTTCTGACTTTACTGACAAAAACAGTTGTGCATTAATGTAATATTTACACAGAACATGTCAGTCTACAGGACCTTAGTTTAAAATTTGCTTTAAAAATATTTCATTAGTGAGCTGGTGAAGATTATAAAATCACATTTCTAAAATATGCTTGCATAGAGTTTTAGATGCACAATCATCTTTAGCCTTAAATGTGTGGATCTTCACACAGTTTTTTAAATAAACCCTTCAAAAGACCTCCCTTATCTAAAATACACATTTTAATTACTATAGTTAAAAAAAAAAGTGCTTCCAAGTCTTCCTGTCCTTTCTGTCCATCCCTTCACCACCTCTCCCCCCACTCCCCACTGAAGAGAGCCCTTAAAGGGACAACAGTCCTTCCCTTCCAGATAGCTGGACAAAGAGTTTCCCGTTCTTTACTTCTGACTATCCGACAAACTAGTTTTAAAAGAACCCTCCAGCAAAATCAGTACCTTAGTAAGACAAAATCCTTGTTATACCTAAAATCTTTGGAAACATATTTTTTTAAAGTTGGTGAAATTTCATAACCATGTCTCTTGTTATGGAGATCACACAAAGTAAATTACTATTCCCTTTTTCTAAAAGCAATGAACATTGTTATGAACACACTAAACCTCTCTGATTAATTTAAAAGAATGTCTTTGATTCAGTGAGTTAAATATGTATTAATCTGGAATGCTGGCTTAAGATTTGAGTACATTTAAAATATAAATTCAACTTAGAAATACTGATGAAGAAAATGTAAAACAGAGAAGAGCTGCATCATGTATTCCATTATATGTAATGTTGTATTCAGCAGGACAGCTGACTCACCCTTACTATGAAGTTTTTGCAAATAAATCTCTGACAAACTTCAGGGCATATCAAAAAACCTGTGACTGACATTTTTTTATTCCCAAATTTTAGTGCTTTTAATTAGGTACTTTCTTCATGTCCATTCTGCATGAGGGAGAGTGCATGGAAGTCTCTGCGGGGAACTGTGACTCTCCGCCACCATGAAGCAGGCTGGGCATCTCATTATCCTTTGCTGTCAAGTCCCTCCTCCCCTCCCCCACCAGGCTATGAGCTTGGACTGCCATCCGGCATAGGGGCACCAGTTTAATAATACTGCGTAGGGCCCCATAAATCCTGAGGACAGCCCTGCACAGAAGTTAGAAGAGATGCCTGTATTTTTATATAAATTATCCCTGAAGTTACAGTAGGTTACTGCTTTAGCCTTCACTCCAGGAGAGAGGAACTTTGGAGGAAAACCATGATCGGGAAAAAAAGAGTTGTTTTAATGGACTGTCTCTTCGCAGATCCATATAACTCCTATGTGTATTGGCCTAGCCTCAAGTATAACTAGGGTTAGGAGCCATTATGAAGAGAAGTCTGAAAAGGTGTATGCAATATTTAGGAAAGGGAAAGCAGTGTTTGGCACTTGCCTCTATATACATAGAAAGCTTACCAGAAATTTTAAGTCTGTTGCTTTTGGGTCAATGTGGCACAACAGGAGCAGGTTTCAAATACGTGCCTGTTCAAAGACTGCCACCTATCTGAAGATCTCTAGTTAGAGGTAAGTCAGTTTTACTGATTCATAGTCCCATAGTTACTGTTATAATTTAAATTTTAGTGAGGTGGTAACTTGATCCTCTGGTCTTATTTGTCACAGAATTCATTGTAGTTTAGAAAGCTGCAGAGTGGTACAAATATAGACATTATGTAAGGAGAAATATATCTTATAGGAACTGCTATATTAGATAAATAATGACATTCAAGATAGTTTTTCATTTCCTGTACTCTATCTTCAATGATATAGTCTTCCTTTTCAAAAGTAGTAACCTCATTTCAATCCCTTCTCCTCTTTTCAGATTTTTTTTAAACTTCATTTGTAATAGATCATTTAACATGATATATTACATTGCTCCTGAGAAAAGAAGGGAGATTGATAGCACTAAAGAATGAAGTTTCATATTTTTCCATTGGTTTAGAGATAATGCAGGCAAGTATGACAGAGATTCTCAGCACTGCTTCAAGAAAGGCACCTCTTACCCCCAAAGATCATGAGTTTACATTGAAATGTATGAGTTAGGTTTTACTTAGATGTTTTGTATTGGAATATTGAATTATAAATACTACTTCCTTTGTTGATATCTGAGGATAATTCAGTTTTTATGCTCTTTCAGTCCTGAAAACTTGTAGTTATACTGAACAGGTAATTTGGCGAATGTGAACTTTTGTCAATTCTTCTAAAAGATAAAACCACTAAATTCTTTTGCATTGTATTTCAAAGAACATAACTTAAGGAAAAGGTACTTTTTGGAGTTTTATAAAGCCTCGTTAAAATTGAAAAAATCAGTTTCCACAATGGCTTTAAAAGTGCTCGGGTTTTGTAAATATTTTGGAATTTCACTTAAATAATTTTATTTGAAGCCTATTCTAGTTGGGCTTAAATGCCAGCATTGTTTTAAAGAAGAATAATGCATTAGTTTCAGGGATTTTTTTCCCCTTTAATTCATTGCTTTTCAGACCATTGTTTAAAATCTAGTGCTGCTGGCTGGGTCACCAGGGAGAGAATGTGACATATGATTCTATAGAGTAGTAAGCTATGTAATTTTTATATTTCACTCTCATTCTCAATAAGGGTTTTTTAAATTTGCTTTGCAAACCCCTTTTTTATTTTATTTTTTTGCAAATGTTTACTTATTAAAACCAGAAATGAATAAAATGAATGAGGAGTTAAGAGCAAATGAAAATTTGTACATAAGTTGAATATTGATTAGTAATTTGCTGATTTGTTGTACACCAATGCTATATAGAATGAGTACAGGAGAATTCTTACTTAGATTTTTCTGCTATTTTTATTTTCCAGATTTCAAAATTCTTCTTTTCCATTAATTGTGGTGTGTGAAATTTAAAAATCAAGTACTACATTGAAAGCTGAATTACAGTGGCACTTTTCAACATAAGACAAGGTTTTACAGTAAATTAATTTTATACATGTGGCATATTCTAATGGCAGTGTGGTTCCGGCCCAGGCCATGTTTGCTTCTGACATTTCATTCTGCAGATGCTAAGCAGCTGGGACTGAAATTGTCACCGTAATCAGCTGACTCTGCAAGGTACACTGTAGTTGTGGTCTGTAGGACAGCATTGATGAACTACCAGTATGGCTGATAAGCATAGTGTTTTGCTATTCGTGATCCAATAAAATTAAGTGAACTGAAGGGAGTTGTCACTGAAAATTGGTCAGCTGGCAAGAACACTGTGCTCATCATAAGCCATGCGGTATTACTGAGTAACTGTACGAGGAATATTTTCTTAGAATTTTTGGAGGCATTTTTGTCAGTGGCTGAACTTCATGCCTTACCCTATTATCTGTTTCTTCTAAGTGCAGCTCTTAAGCATACTCAGAACTACTATGCTTGGTTGACAGAAGTAAATTAAAAAAAATCTTCAAAATGGCTGTTCTTGCACAATATTTGTATGTGTAGTGTATGTCCTGCGCTGATGGAAGGGAATTCTCACCTTTAGCTCTTTTAAATCTGACTTAGCCAGCTTCTGTGTCACCCCAGACCCATCATAAGTGGCATGTTGGGAGCAGCTTGGAGAAGGAAGTGGCATGGCTAAACTGCTGTTTATGGGTTGTGGTCAGCTGAAATAGGTTAAAGAAATAGGCCTAAGTGCACAAAAAGGAGTTAGGCTCGGTGACGCGCATCATCACACCTCCTAACCTTTAGGTACCTAAAAAGTCTCTGCAAGTCACAAACCCTGAGTTAGGTGCCTGGGCTCCTATAAAATGAATGGGGAGAGATAGGCACCTTAGATTCCAGTTCATAAAAGCCAGCACATTAGGCAGGGACCTGCTGATCAGAGGGGAATATGCTAAGCAGCACCTCGGTCTTAGACATAGGAACCTAACCGTGGGCTATAGAGAGGCACTTATCTCTGCTTGGTATTCTTAACTGCAAACCCTTTCTTGGCAGTAGGTATCTATGCTGCTGGCAAGAAGCAGTGAACCTCCCTCATAACTTTTAGCCCAGTGGCTAGGGTACTCACCTACGACGTGGGAGACCCCTAATTCAAGTCTCCCCCCAAGGTGCTAAAGCGGGCAAAGGATCTGTCACCTCCCAAATGAGTGCTCTTACCATTGAGCTATGGGCCATTGTGACATGGGGCTCCCTTAGTCTTTTCTGTTGACACTGTTGCTCTCTGAATAAACAATATGAGTCACTCTATAAAGTTATTCTCATGTTTGTGCTCTCTCTCACTCTCCCCCATCTCCCCCTCCCCCCTGAGTCATTTAGTCTAGAAAGAGAGCGCAAAGGAGAGAATGACTCGATAGTGTGGTGGTTAGAACATTCAGCTGGAAGGAGGGAGACTCACAACCAAATGACTCTATAATTATTTAATTCAGAGTGTATGCCTAGAGGCAGAAACATAAGCGCCTAAGGAGATTTTACGGCAAAAACTTAGGCACTGAGTGAGTTTAGGCACCTACAGAGTTCAGTAGAAATTTTGTGCATCACAATGGAGCCTAAAACTGAGACTTAGGCAACTAAAAAGGGGATTTAGGCGTCTAACTCCTTTTGTGCATTCTGGCCTTCCCTCCTACGACGTTCTAACCTATGTTGGGACTGGTGCTAAAGTTGCATATGATAGAGAATCAGAGAACTATAACTGGCTCCCTGATAGCTCTGACCCATCTCCTGTTCTAAGCAGATCTCAGTGCAGGAGACAATCTGACACATGATTACATATGATAACATAAATACTGTATAAGAATCTCTTTATCATAAATTGTTTGCAGTGTTGTTGTAGCCATGTTGGTCCCAGGATATTAGAGAGACAAGGTCAGTGAGGTAATATCTTTGGTTGGACCAACCGTAGGCACCGACTCCTTGGGTGCTCCAAGGCTGGAGCACCTACAGGGAAAAAATGGTGGGCGCAGAGCACCCACTGGCAGGCCCCCTATCCACTACCCCTTCACCCATCCCCAGTGCCTTCTGCCCACTGGTGGGCCCCGCGGATCAGAGCCTCCCCCTTCCCACCCCACGCCTGCTGCCCACTGCGAACAGCTGTTTCATGGCATTCAGGGAGGCTGGGAGGAAGGGGAGGAGAAGGGATGCGGCGTGCTTGGGGAAGAGGAACGGAACTGGGTGGAAAGGGGGGGCGGGCGGAGCCTTGGGGGAAGGGTGGATTGGGGGCAGGGCCTGAGGCAGAACCGGGGATCAGGCACCCCCGGCAGTTTGAAAAGTTGGCACCTGTGGGACTGACTTCTGTTGGTGAGAGGGAGAGAAACTTTCTAGCTTACACAAAGCTCTTCTTCAGGTGTCTTTGTCATGAGGACCATTAACAGCTCAGTGACATCACTTGTGCATCTAATATAATCAGCTCCCTTGTATGTATGGGAAAGATGACTTTTTTTCTTTAAAAAAAAATCCTTTAAGATATGCCACATTCTGAAGAACAAGACTGATGTTTTACACTGATTCTTTAAAACTTCATGTCCATTGCACTAAATTCCAGCCAACTTATGTGCATTTCTGATAGACCTATCATCAAGGTATCTTTTGTGGGGTTTGATTTTGATAAGTCATCTCTTTATGAGCTCCTATCTACTGGTAGTTTCAAATTTTAGCAGATAGTTCTAGTGATATCTACTGAAGCGGATATTAAGAGTTCTACACATACAAAGGAAAAACAGTCACAGAAACCCATCTGTTCCCAGGCTTATAGCATTTTTTTCAGGCATCCAAAGCCATTATTAATTGACCTTGGTAGCTTGAATTAAAATTAAAAAAAACTTTCATGTGTATTCCAGTACAGATGGTGATAGCCCCAGAACTGTTGCTTCAAGTCAGAGATCACAAGCTATTTTTAAAAGAGCATGTCCCTTGACATGCTTCTTACTGATCATGGCCCATTAACAGTACTAAGTTCCAGTGGGAAAGAGGGCTAGTCAAGAACTCTGCTTGGCTGCTTCAGGGCACAGCCAGTGTTATGCAGTCTACTGAACTAATTATACAACTTGATGAGGTCATTAGAGGACAATAAACGAAAAACAAAATCAGTTTGCAATATGTGTGGACAAATTAACCATACAGAGTAATTATGGTTTTTTGGCACAAAACTTTCCATTTTAAAAAAAGTTAGATTCTCATATAGATGCAGCAAGAGGATGTTTGGACTAATTTTATGGAACTTTTATTTTTAAAATTGGGATTTGGATCTTGTTTCTATCTGATCAGAATAGATAACGGAAAAATGAGGCAGCTTGACACCTTGAGCCATGTACTTAATGGAGGCACTCCCATTGATATAAGTCAGAGGGAGCAGATCTCAGATGGTACATGGCCCTTTTGCAAAGTTTTTTCTGCTGATCTGGAAAACATTTACCTGAGGTAGACATGAAATCCTGGTCATTTCAATAGCAAAACTCCTATTGATTTCAATGGGGTCAGTATTTCACCCTAGCCCATTTGTTGTAGTTTGAGGGAAAACTGGATCTTTTTTATAGTTTCCTTTTTAAAAAATACTGTACATACATATTCTATTTTATATACAAAATATCTATTAGTCTGGATGGATATTGAAAGTGAAATTAATAATACTTAGCACTTTTCATCTATAGACTTCAAAGCTCTTTTACAGCTGGGGGAGAGCATCATTAACTCCATTTTAAAGATGGGGAAACTGAGACTGAAAGAGGTTGAGTGAGTTGTTCAAGGTTACACAGTGAGTCACTGCCAGAACTGGTTCCTCATCCACTAACCTGTCAAAGGGACCACATTTATTCTATACAGCATTTTTTTGGTCAAACTGTATTTGAAATTTCAACTAAATTGAATGACTGTGCCTGTGAAGTTCATGAAAATTATCAAGCAGCCTTGAGCTATGGTTATGAGTCTTCCTGAATCTTTTTATATTCATTTTATTCCAGTATTTTATCCCATTTGTTTTCCCCTTCCCCCACTTGTTACTCATCTCAGCAGTTCTACTGAAGACCAGATAGCTATCACACAGTCCTAGAATCAGTGCTGGATTTTAAATTTGATGTTTTAACTGGTAGAGGCGTACTTTAATAACACAGTAGCCAGCACTCCACTCATTTCCCCCAAGAACTAATTATATTCTCTCTGCTGCTAACTCTGATCTAATCTAATCATAAAAGTTTGGGGGATAAACTTGCAACAAAGATTTCCCCATATTTGTAGATTTGATATTATCATGCACTGTAGTTTTGAAAATTTGTAGAAGTAACATTAGCATTATACCATTGCTTTTCATAATGCAATATGTAAGTATACATCTATTTTTCCATTATAATAAAGCTGGTTTTCAGGTTTCTTCTGGACTGAAATTTGACCAGTATTCATCCTTGAAAAGCAATTTCCTTTCACTAAATGTAAAAGAAATGTGGTATAACCATTTGTGGGTTAGAATCATAGAATATCAGGGTTGCAAGGGACCTCAGAAGGTCATCTAGTCTAATCCCCTGCTCAAAGCAGGACCAATTCCCAACTAAATCATCCCAGCCATGGCATTATCAAGCCTGACCTTAAAAACCTCTAAGGAAGGAGATTCCACCACCTCCCTAGGTAACCCATTCCAGTGCTTCACCACCCTCCTAGTGAAAAAGTTTTTCCTAAACAAGTACTAAATAAGTACTAAATAAAAATAAAAGTTTACCAGATCTAGGTGCTTTTGGATTCGTAAATATATCTTACAACTTAAAGGAATAAAATAATTTTGAGAAGGAATTAATCCATTATATAATCTAATCACTTCTTTCATTTCAAACCCTCTCCCTCAAAATTAGTTAAATTTTTTTTTAAATGAAAATGGCTACTGTAAATCTACTGCAACTACTTTTAAAGAATTGCATCGTTAGAATAATGTGTTCTTTCTAAATGAAATCTGAATTAACACAAACATAACATGGTATGTATTTAATTGTTTATATGAATAACAAACAAAACCAGGAAATTCAAATGTAAGGTTAACTTCCTGTTCTCACTGACACTGATATATCCAGGACAATTAAATTTCTATAGCGGACATTTTCTATATTTCTTTTCCAGTATTAACATTATTTATTGATAAGACAGACCTATGAAAACAGGATTCTTGTTTCTAATTCTACTGTGTGTTCACTACCTAAAGTCAAAACTGTGTGACATCACAATTGCAGTGTAAATGGTTATCATGTCACAAATAGTAGATTATGTAAATTAACGAATATTCCATTGCAGACAAAATAAGAACTGTTAGAACCTTTACCCAGCCATAGAACCAAAACTTTGTTCAAGTTTGGACTGACTCAAATTAATCTTCCTCCCCTAATCTCAACGCTAATCCCTATGGATTCTCTTGTCATCCCCATCCAGTTCCAACCCTAGAACCTCATCCATAATCTTTGACAGCACAAGGAATGTGTCAGAGAAGCTTGATGCATTCTAGAACAAAGTAGTGTGGAGGCCTCAATGTGCTAGAAATTTTTCCATGAGCAGCAAAATCAGGCCCACGAGAGAGGCTCTGAGACCCGTAGGCAGCATTTTTAAATGTAAGCAAAAAGGTCAGGAGTGGGAAAGGAGAGACCAGATAAAAACCGGGATAGGATAGAGAACAGGGTTCATGCATTTGAAGATTTAGATTAGGTGGAAAAGGAGGTTTGGAAAGTAAATCAGAAGGTGTGACAGTGGGGAGAATGAGTAAAGTAAAGAGGGTTTGATAGGATGGAGGCATACAAAACTCTTACGTTTGAACATTCAGACAAGCAGCTGAAATTAACACATTTCACTCTCTATGACTTTAGGTGGGAGTGGGGATGGGGAAACAACAGGAGCTGATGAACATTAAGAAACAGAATTTTTTTTTCAAAATTTGTCCCTAGTAATAAAACTCCAAGGAAAAGAAATATATAAAATGTATAGGCAGAAATGTTTCTCAAACAGAAAGTTTTCAGTATTTTAATATGTGATATTAGTTGTTAATTATTGGTGTTGCGACCCTTTTTCCTTTTAAAGAAGAGCTTTTTTTAATGTAAATTATTCAAATATGGCTTATAAGCACAAATGATCTGACAAGTTAATGTTGACTGATAACCAAGAAATTTTTGCTACTGATATCACACGTATATGATATCCTGTACCTGCCCTAATACGGATTTGATATTTTAATTGTAGCTTTTGTTATCTTTCTTTTTTTAAAATATCAAAGATCAATTTATGCCAACAATAAAGCACTCTGAGGAATGCATTGTTGTGCCAAAATTGCACTCTTTGGGTGTATTGTGACAAGTCATGACAAAAGTTCAGAAGCACACCTTTATAAGATATGCCTTGTTACTTCTTAATTCCAGATAACTGAAATTCAGTTTGTGAGCTGCCAACTAGAGCTGGGCAAAGTTCACAAAATTTTAATGGTGAATACACATTTTCTTAAACATCTGAAAATTTGGATCCAAAAAGAAAGTGGATTGTCACCATTTTCACAGGGAAAATTGGTCACTGTTTTAACCAATTATCCACCTCTCATCTAGCTAGCACTGGTGACAAATAATAGTGAAGACATGAGTGGCAAGGGCTTCACTGCAGGCTAGCCATCCCAATACAAGTTTGGCAGAGACTCTGGGTACATACCCGCTGAAGCTTTGGTCACTATATCTTCACTACTTTTGTTATCTTTGCTAGCATTATTAAAGCTAGCATAGGTATGTCTATCTGTTCTACAATCACACCTTCACTTGGAATGTAGGCATACTCTGATTACTCTGGCAGACCACAAACTGACAATTTACCCATAGGTACCTACATAAAAATGACCTACTTCCCACTATTTCAGAGGTTTGTGTGGTACTCACCAACTTGGCAAATCAGGCAACAATTTTTAGGAGTTGAAGTAGATATTTAGGACCTTAAGTTTAGGCCCCCAAGTTTGAAAATATTGGCCATAAAACTAAGTACTTTTCCAAATTAAACCATTCTAATTCTGCTTTAAAATTATAATGGCTCTGTTTACAATATTTTATCCCTAAACAAGAGTAAATGAATGAACATTAGAACTCTTTATTTGTCCTATGGGTACTTACCATTTAAAATAGTAGAGGAGATTGATGGTTTCCAAAGTTCTCTCAATTCTGCAAAGTCAAATTAGTCAGGCAGCTCTGTCAAAGATACTACCAATTTTATTACCAAGAAGCTGTGGTGAGGATTACTGCAACAGGTATTGAAAAATCCATCTATCTCAAGGCCTAGTCATTACATTCAAACAATGTTCTCAATCCTATGCCCTTTCTATGGCTTGAGATGTTTTGTCAGGTATATTTAAAATTCAGGATAATTTATTTTACCCCATAGTAAAACCACTACCTAGAATGTACTTGTATGACTTCTGCAGTTTTGTATGCCATAAATGTCTGAAATAATGCAGGGGCTCATTTGTGTGTGAATTATTATTTCCTTCTCACATATATACTATATTATTTACTGGTGGGTGTTAAGATGACATCATTCCCCTTTTATACCAAAAGCCTGATAATAAATACAACCGGAATCAGAAAGCTATCTTGAAGTGATGTTACAAAATTATTAGCCCTTTAAATTGCGAAGTTACACTTAGAGCTAACCTGAGCCACCTTTCCTTTTCTGACCTCCCAACTGTGAGACAGCATCAAATTTTCACTAATTATGTCTATCTTTTACTTAATCATATAAATAGCTAATATAGATGCAATGTGACCCTGGTTGTAGTTAGCATACATTTATGTGGTTTAGCAAGTTTGTTGAACTTAAAATGAAATGTTTTGGATCAAAAGTAATCTTCTGAATTAACTGTACAGTGTTACAGTTAAAGACTCATATTTTTCAGATGGAGTATCTTTCATATCCTCATATGGAGGAAGAAGAGGTAGAATTTGTACATGGCCTGACCTGAAAGACAAGATAAGGAAGGAGTCAAAAATAACTCCCTGCTCAGCAGCAACATTTTTAAAAAGAGATAGTAGTGAAAGGTATATTTTGTAGTACTTAAAAACAAATAATAATAATAATAATAATAATAATAATAATTTATTAATTAATAATTTATTATTATTATTATATAATAAAATATTTTTATTTATTTTTATAATTATTATTATAATTTATTATTATTATTATTATTATTATTATTATTATTATTATTTGTTTTTAAGTACTACAAAATATACCTTTCGCTACTATCTTTTTTTATAAATGCTGCTGCTGAGCAGGGAGTTATTTTTGACTCCTTCCTTATCTTGTCTTTCAGGTCAGGCCATGTACAAATTCTACCTCTTCTTCCTCCATAATATTTAAAATATCGAACCTTTTCTTCTGGTCTAACAGCAAAAGCTCCCATCCATTCCCTTATTCTCTATCTTGATTAATATAACCTCATTTTCTTTGGCCTCTCTGACACCCACATTGGCTCTTCCAGTTCATGCAAAAGGCAGCCTATACGTTCATATTCTTTACTTGTCAATTATCAGAGATGGTCAGAGGAACATTATTTCTGTATCAAAATTAAAACCTCACTTAAGTCATTATATTGATACATTTTAGTGTTATAATGGCATTCGTTCCAGGGACAATAATCTAAAAATAATTATAGAATCAGTAAAGTTAGCGATGGAAAAGGCTTATTAGGTCATCTAGTCCATCCCCTGCTAGTCTGGGGATTGTTCCCTGCAGAATATTACAGGCATGATAGAGAATAGTAATAAAATATTAATAATTTTGTTTTTCAGTTCTAAAATATAACATCCACTTATAAATAGGCTGTGCACCAAACTTAGACATTAAATTTTAGAATAAATAATGAGTCTAGTGATAGATGTTAAAAATATATATTAAAGAATAAAACAAATGAAAAGCTGTTGCTTAATATGTGATTCCTTGCATTAACTACAACATAAATGCAATTGCACAGAATGTACATTTTTATTTTTCTGTTGGACCAAAATAAAACTGAAGAAAACTCTGTCAAAGTTCTACAACAAATCACCTGAGGAGAGAATTTTGCGGTATGTCATTTTTCTTACTGGAATATAGCGTAGCCACTGCATATTAGCTAACGTGAAGATCAAAAGCTGAGAAAAATCAGACTAATATAAAAAGTAAAATATTTTTTTAAAGTGATCATACTTAATATAATTTCACTAAAAATATTTACTCAGAAAAGACATTGTAGAATCTGTTTTATGGGCTGCGCAAGAAATGTATGGTTGGCTGATTCAAGAGGTTTCAAGTGTTCAAACAATTTCTACATTTATTTTTAAAAACCTAAATTGCATTGACACATATATTATTTAGAACAACACTGTTACTGTACTGTGTACAGTATCTACAATGAATCTGAACATTTTATTGCTCATGTAAACAAGAACAACAAAAAGATTGTTTATTCCCAGAATGGAGGGGAGAAATAGTCTAATTAAAGTTTGCATTGTTTTGCCTGTGGGCCCCCCCAAGAGCTGGTCTCTGATGTGAAGCTGATGCCTCCCAATCACTGATGCATGAACTCAGGCTCTTTGTTCTGCAACAGGAAAAAAAAGGATCTGTGCAGTGCCATTACTTGACTACTGCATGTAAAAAGTTATTGTACTTGATTCCTCTGCATCTGCACAGAGCTGACACAGAATCTATCCTTTTTTCTTCTGTGTCTCTAACTGTTGTGTTTGTTTCTTTGTTTTTGCATCAAAAGACAACAGTAAGACTAGATTAGAGTCAACATTTTATCTCTACATCAGTGAAAGAATTATTTTGTTAACTGGTGTATTGAAATCCAAAGAATTGCTTACTATGTCAAATTATTCAGAATAAGTAGACGAGGGGCAAATTAAACTTTGAATCACCTGTTCCTTTGGGCAAAATACATAAACTAAATTGACTGCAACCAAATGTCATGTTATATACATGCCATGCAAAAAAAAAATTTCTATAAATGTGCTTGACAAAAGATTTGAATTCTCTCATGAGCATATAATAGAGCCCACTTAATACTGAAGCTCTCTTTTGCACACCTCTCTGTATAATTAAATCATATGGAAAAATGTCATAAGGCAAAATAAAATGTATTTATTCCAGTCATATCTTCCCACAGCATGACATGTAGTCTGAAAACAATGCTAAGCATTTTATGCCATCTGTGCTAGTAGGGGATACATTTACAAGGCATGTTACTGTAAAATATTCCTTTTTAGAATTACACAGAGTCTGCTTATAGATATAAGCATCTAAATAGAATGATCTATAGACAGCCATCAGTACTTAGCTCAACTTGAGCTATTTCTTAAGTGCTTTTTGCGCTTTGAGAAACAGAGGTTGTTCATCATGACATCATTTACTGTTTTACACAAGGAGACAGAATATTGTCACAAATCTTTTTATGCAGACAGTAAGGTCTTGGTCTTTTCGGTCTGAGGAATAAAGCTCAATAATAATTACATAAAATGCTATAAATAATCCTAAATAAGATGGTTTCTTGTATATTTACAATGTGTTTGTTTATTAAAATAATCTGAAAATGTGTGTGGCACATCATGTTATTGTTCCTCAGATCAAGAAGTATGTATAAAACATTTATGAGGACCATTATTTGTAACTGATGATGATTATATATCAGAGTCTGTATGAAGGATGTGTAGAATCAAAGAATGTATTTAAATCAGCATGTATAGTATAAAATTGCACCTTTAAAATTACCTTCTCCATAGATAACCATTCTGTAGATAAGATTAGTACTTTATAATTGCTGCTTTTGAGATTAGATCACTTATGATATCTAAATTTTGTCTTGGCTCAGTAACATAATTTAATAATTCTTTAACAGAAATTTGCAGATAATATTGGCCTTGATTCTCTACTCTTTCAGGGCAGACCTCAGACACATGCGTGACAGGGGATTGTAAGGAGCCAGTTGCAGCTACCTGATTCAGAATCAACCATTCCCAATATAAATTAGGAATGTACAGGGGCAGTTCTAATTTATGCTACTAGCATAGGGTCCCTCTGAGACCTTAAATCAAAGGAGGATTAGATATAGAAGAGCTCCATTTCCCCCACACCACTTATGCAGCCCCCAACATATCCCCTCCTTCCTGTTATTCTGGGAATTTTTTGATCACATGTGTTAACTATCATAAAATAAGGTTGTTTTTTTCTTTTCAGAGTAATTAATACTTCTTACTGTGCTTAGTTTCCCTAGTCTGCAGCATGCTCCTGGGTGTAACTTCTGTGTTTTTATTGCTGTAGGAGTAGAATGTGGAATAGTAATTAAAAATAATATCTAGTTCTCGTGCAGTGCTTCTCATCCATAGGTCTTTGTTTGAAATGTATCCTCTGTTTTTAACATTTGCAGCAGATAACATTTAGAAAAAACTGCAAGATCTGTGTACCAAATCAGTCCTGTTAATTTTTTCTTTTTGCCTGCTAAAATCCATGGCCTGAATTTGCATCCTTGTGTTTTCATATTGTTCCCAAAAAAATGTATAGCATTAGGTTCAGTAATTCTTCTTAAAGTAATGATGACCGAAGGAATAATTGTACAAATGCAATATGAAATGCAATATGGCCAAAATTAAAACTCTATAAATAATCAGTCAAGCAAGAAATACTATATATTGTGACATTAGTATTGTAAAAATTACATATAAATCCACAATCCAGGGTCATATAGCCATTGTGCATCAGAGGAAGCAGATGTGAAGCTTGATTATTTAAGATGCACTTTGTCTTATTGTAGCATTAGTCACTCATTTGCTGTATATATGCTGAAATGGAGGAGCAAATTTAGATGCATCCTTCAAGCATATGTAAATTTGAATCTGCAGGAGCCAGAAACAACAAAAGCTTAATATTTGGCTTTCAGAAATCACCAATCCTATGTTAGAGCGAGAAAAGTTGGACAATACATTTCTGATGCAAATCAGCACTACTGAACTCTTTCTTTCATTTTGCCTTTTTTAAACAGGTTCAACTTGATTTAATCATGTTTTGCAACTTTCACTTGTTTGGCTGCAATCCAGTATTCCAAAATGGTTCCACTGTGCAAAATGGAGAATTTATTTCTTTATATCATTGTATATGATGTATAACATGCTTGCTACTTTCTCATCAAGAACACATTCAAAAGTGTATTAGGAATAATTCTATGCAGTTGAATTAGCTATTTTTTATAGAGCTGTGTGAAATGGGTAAAAGAGAGTGAACATTTTTGTCAATTTATTTCCAACAATTATGTGCCCTGAGATTTTAGGCAACCTGTTTTCCTTTTGCATATTAGCTTACAAAACCCTTCTGTTATGAAATTTCACACTCAAAAAAAATGGCATGCTTGTAATATTTCATACACAGGTGCTGTGTTGGAATAACTGTGAAATGATGTTTCTCTCCCAAGAAACAGGCCTATTCAGATTCTACAACAGTTATATCATCAGTTTCTGTGTAGACAGTTTGCTTCCCTGCCACTTGCCTTAAAAAAATAGCTCACAGACCTTGATTGCATGCATGTTCCAGGCAAATAAGTCATATTTTTTTTCTTTCATCTCTGTGGTATGCTACCAGCAGAATTATCAGTTGGGAGATGCTAAGTGGTGACAGTACTATGCTACTATTCCTCTTTTTGTTTGCAGATGCCTCAGTTGAAAAGAACTGACTTCAGTGGGGAGTTGCTTTTAAAACATGAGATCTAATTGTAGTAAAGGCAAGAGAAATATGAAACCAGTGACAATGTAATAAACTCTCAGTTAGAGAGCAGTTTCCCTTAGAACAAGGAGACACACAAACAGAAAGCTTTGTAAATGTGGTGAAAAATAAAAATCAGGCAGCATATGTCAAAGTCAGAGAGACATAGTGGCCCAAATTCATTTTACTATGAAATAACCTTTCAGTCTGCTTTTCTCAAGACTAAACATGCCCAGTTTTTTTTAACCTTTCCTCATAGGTCAGGTTTCTAAAACTTTTATCATTTTTGTTGCTCTCCTCTGGACACTCTGCAATTTATCCACGTCTTTTTTTAAAGTGTGGCGCACAACTGGACCCAGTACTCCAGCTGAGGCTTCACCAATGCCAAGAAGAGCAGATCCATTACTTCCCATGTCTTAGGCCTGGTCCACACTACGCAGTTAAACCGATTTTAACAGCGTTAAATTGATTTAATGCTGTACCCGTCCACACTACAATGAACTTTATATTGATTTAAAGGGCTCTTTAAATTGATTTCTGTACTCCTCCTCAATGAGAGGAGTAACGCTAAAATCGATATTAACATATCGGTTTAGGGTTAGCGTGGCTGCAAATCGACGGTATTGGCCTCCGGGCAGTATCCCACAGTGTACCACTGACCACTCTGGACAGGTATCTGAACTCGGATGCACTGGCCAGGTATACAGGAAAAGCCCCGCAAACTTTTGAATTGCATTTCCTGTTTGGCCAGCGTGGAGCTCTCATCAGCACAGGTGACCACGCAGAGCTCATCAGCACAGGTAACAATGCAGTCTCCTGAGGATTGAAAAAGAGCACCAGCATGGACCGCACGAGAGGTACTGGATCTTATCGCTATGTGGGGAGAGGATTCAGTGCTAACAGAACTCCGTTCCAAAAGACGAAATGAAAAAGTATTTGAAAAAATTTCCAAGGCTATGATGGGAAAAGGCCACACCAGGGACTCAGTGCAGTGCAGAGTGAAAGTTAAGGAGCTCAGACAAGCCTACCAGAAAACCAAAGCAGCAAACGGAAGATCCGGGTCAGGGCCAAAAACATGCCGCTTCTATGCTGAGCTGCATGCAATTTTAGGGGGCTGCGCCACCATTACCCCCCCTTTGTCCATGAATTCCAAGGTTGGGGTTATAATCTCAACCATGGCTGAGGATTCAGCGGAGGGGGATGATGAGGAAGAGGAGGACGACCTTGCAGCGAGCACACAGCACTCCTTTAGCCCCAACAGCATGGAGCGTTTTGTGACCCAGACAGAATTACCCTCCCAGCCATCCCAAGCCACTAGCCCAGACAGTGAAGCCATGGAAGCGACCTCTGGTGAGTGTACCTTTATAAATATAAAACATGGTTTAAAAGCAAGCGTTTTTTAATGATTGATTTGCCATGAGGGCTTGGGATGCATTCACAGCCAGTAAAGTTACTGGAAACGTTTGTTAACATGGCTGGGGATGGAGCAGAAATCCTCCAGGGACATCTCCATGAAGCGCTCCTGGAGGTACTCCAAAAGCCTTTGCAGAAGGTTTCTGGGCAAGACAGCCTTGTTCCGTCCACCATGGTAGGACACTTTACCACGCCATGCATGTAGCAAGTAATCGGGTATCATTGCATGACAAAGCATAGCTGCGTATGGTCCTGGTGATTGCTGGCATTCAAGAAACATCCATTCTTTATCTCTCTCTCTGTTATCCTCAGCAGAGTGATATCGTTCATGGTTACCTGGTTGAAATTAAGGAATTTAATTAAGGGGACAGAGATGGCCATTTTCCTACTGGGCTGTTGCTTAAAAGAAATCCTTCCTTGCACGTAGCAAAGCCGGGGGAGGGGAGGAAGGATAGCGCTGAGCTTTTTAGCGTTTGGCCAGCAGGAATCTTCCCAGCTACCAGCCACGCGATGGGGGCGGGGTTAAAAGGGGGTGATTAGCAGTGATCTTCCATGATACCAGCCATGCGGTGGGGGGAGGGGTAAAGCAATCCTAGAGAATTGGATTGGGGAGGGGAGGGGTTGGCGTCTGCTGCTGCTTGTTAACAGGAAAGAAGCATCAGAGGGCACTGTGTATATGAAGACTGGAGAAGCTGTGGCTTACCATGACCACATGCAAGCTGAATTGTGATGCCCGGACGTGCGTCTGTGAGATCTGTAACACCAGAGCCGCAGGCACTCAATATTAAAAGTTTCCAAATGCGACCTTGTAGTGAAATCACATGTGCTATGTAAGGTGAATAGTGTTGTTCACTGTGAAAGAGTATAACCATTGTTCTGTAAAATGTATCTTTTTAAATACTTCTCTCCCTATTTTTCCTCCCTCATGCAGCTGCACATTTTTCAAGCCTCCCTACTCCATCCCGAAGGCTAGCTCAGATAAGGCAGAGGAAGAATAGAACGCGAGATGAAATGTTCTCTGAAATCATGGAAGTAACCCGCAATGAAAGAGCTCATCTGAAGGAGTGGAAGGACGTGGTAGCAAAGTACAGGAAAGATGCCAGTGAACGTGAGGATAGGAGAGACACTCGAGATGAGAGGTGGCTTCAGGAAGATCAGAGGTGTAGGCAGGAAGATCAGCGATGACGGGATGCAACGCTGGAGCTGCTGCGTGATCAAACTGATATCCTCCGACGTCTGGTGGATCTTCAGGAAGAGCAGCGGGGTCACAGAGTGCCACTGCAGCCCATGTTTAACCACCCTCAGTACTCACCATGTTCCATATCTTCCTCACCCAGACGTGTAAGAACGTGTGGGGGAAGGCTTTGTGCACCCGCCCACTCCACCCCCGTGGACAGTTCAACCAAAAGGCTGTCATTACATTGAAATGTGCTTAATGGCCTTTTCCTTCCCTCCTATCCTCCTCCCAAACCACACCCGGGATACCTTGTTAATTCTCTTCCTCTTTTTATAATTACATGCTTTTTAAACGATAGTGACTTTATTTCCTTAAGCAAGCTGTAATCGAAGGGGGAGGGCGGGTTGCTTACAGGGAATGACTTTAATAAAGAATACATGTTTTTTAAACGATAGTGACTTTATTTCCTTAAGCAAGCTGTAATCGAAGGAGGAGGGGTTGCTTACAGGGAAGGAGTCAATAAAGGGGGGGAGGTTCATGAAGGGCAAACAAACACAGCAGTCACACTGTACCCTGGCCCGTGATGAAACTTGTTTTCAAGGCTTCTCTGATGTGCACCACTTCCTGGTGAGCTCTTCTAATCGCCCTGGTGTCTGGCTGCACGTAATCAGCGGCCGGGTGATTTGCCTCAGCCTCCCACCCCACCATAAAGGTCTCCCCCTTACTTTCAAAGAGATTGTGGAGCACACAGCAAGCAGCAATAACAAAGGGGACATTGGTTTGGCTGTGGTCTGAGCAAGTGAGTAATGTGCGCCAGCGAGCCTTTAAACGGCCAAATGCACATTCTACCACCATCCTGCACTTGCTCAGCCTATAGTTGAACAGCTTCTGACCACTGTCCAGGCTGCCTGTGTATGGCTTCATGAGCCATGGCATCAAGGGGTAGGCTGGGTCACCCAGGATAACGACAGGCATTTCAACATCCCCAACTGTTATTTTCTGGTCCGGGAAGTAAGTCCCTTGCTGCAGCCGTTTAAACAGAGTAGTGCTTCTGAAGACGCGAGCATCATGAACCCTTCCTGGCCATCCCACGTGGATGTTGGTGAAACGTCCCTTGTGATCCACCAGTGCTTGCAGAACCATTGAAAAGTACCCCTTGCGGTTTATGTACTGGGTGCCTAGTGCTCTGGTGCCAAGATAGGGATATGGGTTCCATTTATCGCCCCCCCACAGTTAGGGAATCCCATTGCAGCAAAGCCATCCACTGAGACCTGCACGTTTCCCAGAGTCACAACCTTTCGTAGCAGCAGCTTAATGATTGCTTCGGCTACTTGCAGCACAGCAGCCCCCACTGTAGATTTTCCCACTCCAAATTGATTCCCGACTGACCGGTAGCTGTCTGGCGTTGCAAGCTTCCAGAAGGTTATGGCCATTCGCTTCTCCACTGTGAGGGCTGCTCTCATCTTGGTATTATGGCATTTCAGGGCAGGGGAAAGCAAGTCACAAAGTTCAAAGAAAGTGCTCTTACGCATGCAAAAGTTTCGCAGCCACTGCGAATCATCCCACACCTGCAAAACTATGCGGTCCCACCAATCTGTGCTTGTTTCCTGGGCCCAAAATCGGCGTTCAATGGGTAGAACCTCCCCCATTACCAGCAGGAGCTCCAAAGTGCAGGGGCCTGCGGTTAGGGAGAATTCAATGTCCATGTCCTCATCACTCTCGTCGCCGCGCTGCCGTAGCTGCCTCCTCCTCGCCTGCCTTTGCAGTTCATGGTTCACCATAGCACGAGGATGCGCGAGGTGTTTACAACGTCCACGATTGCGCTATAGATCTGAGCAGGGTCCATGCTTGCTGTGCTATCGCGTTTGCTCAGTTCACACAGGAAAAAAGGCACAAAATGGTTGTCTGCTGCTTTCAGGAAGGGAGGGATGAGGCTGTACCCAGAACCACCCGCAACAATGATTTTTGCCCGATCAGGCACTGGGATCTCAACCCAGAATTCCAAGGGGCAGGGGAGACTGTGGGAACAATGGGAAAGCTACGGAATAGCTACCCACAGTGCAACGCTCCAGAAATCGATGCTAGCCTCGGACCATGGACGCGCACCGCCGAATTAATGTGCCTAGTGTGGCCGCGTGCAATCGACTTTATAATATCTGTTTTATAAAACCGGTTTATGTTACTTCGAAATTATCCTGTAGTGTAGACATAGCCTTATATACGACATTCCTGCTAATACACCCCAGAAAGATATTAGCTTTTTTCGCAACTGCATCTTGTTGTTAACTCATATTCAGTCTATGATCTGCTATACCCCCCAGATCCTTGTCAGCAGTACTATCACCTATCCACATTCCCCATTTTGTGGTTGTGCGTTTGATTTTTCCTTCCTAAGTGTAGTACTTTACACTTGTCTTTACTGCATTTCATCTTGTTGTTTTCAAACCAATTTTCCAATTTGTCAAGGTCATCTGTATCTCCACAGATTTTATAAGCATACCCTCCACTCCATTATCCATGTCATTAATGAAAATATTGAATAGTACTGGACACAGAACAGAACCCTTCAGGACCCATCTCGATATGTCCCCCCAGTTCGACAGTGAACCAATGATAACTACTCTTTGAGCACAGTCTTTCAACTAGTTGTGCACTCACCTTATAATAATTTCATGTAAATAACTATTACAACACATAAATGACAGGCCTGCTTTTTAAATGTGAAAAAATCTTAATTATAAAATAAATCGATAATAGATTACACTTTAGACTGTTTAAAGTACTATAAGCTAAATATTTTACTTTCTCACAGAAAAAAAAATGTAATGAACCCTGTTCCTCATGGCAGATGACCTTCATTGTCTTGGTCCCCAGGTAAACAATATTCACACCTGGACAACTGGTAGGTGAGAGATTGGGTCCAGAAGTCTGCTCTATCAACAGCTAGCACAACAAATTATACTTCTGGTAACACAGATAATACATAATAAAAGATAACACGCAGAGGAAAATGTACAGATATACTGAATAAGTAATGTATATAACTTATTTTCTCTTTGCTGCACTATTGCTTAGGCTCAGAAGAGACATTAGAGAGTCTCTTCAACTGTTTTAGGGTCTCAGCTATATAGAGGCAGTCTTCTATTCCTTAGTGGCATCATTATTTCTCCCACATTAATGTGTTGTAGTTGAAGGAAGAATTTGCACTTCTGAGTCACCAGTCAATTTGCTGGTGACTGTTTGCTCATGCCTCAGGATACTTAGTCCAACAGGATCATGAAAATTAGTTGTCTCATTTTGCAAGATTCTGAATTTATCCTCTTCAGGCTTACCTGAGTGCTTAGTATTTTGTCAGGCAGCAGCATGGTGAACTTTTCCGTTCAATGTCCTTGAGGAGTTCTCTTTGCTCAGCACTAGCCCATTATCATGATAGAGATGGATGCTTCCAACTTAGCTTGTTTGCACACTTGGGGGACTTAGAGTCATTTTGTCAAATTCCCAGGAAACCATATTGCAGATAAACATTTTGAAAATCCGACAGTGGTCTATACTCATACCTAGTACAACACTATGCATTTCTATGGAGAATAAACCTATCCCATAGGCAAACCACTTCCAGAAAGCATGTTATGCTTGGGTCCCCAATAGCAATTCAGTAGTATGTTACTGCAGAGTTACCTAATAAATCTTATCCGCATTTCCTAGCATTTGATGACTGGATGTCACAAACATGCACCCACAGAAGCACTCAGTGGGGTCCAGGTAAGGAGTGTGTGGCAGAGACAGTTAAGTCCTTCTTTCACATAAAATGACTGAGACTGCATATGGTGGGTCCCCTCCCCTGAGGCTATCTGGTCCCAAGAGCAGAGATCTGTGTTGGCAGTTCCAGTTAGCGATAGATAACCAATATGTGCCATCTATAATTTCAGATGGAGTTGAGTGAGGTGCAGATGACATAAGAGTACTAAATTTGGCAAATTACTGAAAAATTATACCATGACAGCCAGATATATGGGACTTTGGAGACATGCTCAATTTGACAGTATTTCAAAATTTAAAAATTTCAACTTGACAGTATTTCAAAATCTAAAAATAATCAATTATTTCTGTTTTGCACTGTTCTGAGCATGATTCTGTACCTTTTCTTTCCTCAGTAATATCAGCTCATCTGTCTTCAATTTAAAGTTTTGTATCTTTGTTCCTATATTTCTCTTATATATTAGGTGCAAAATCCGGGTCCCTTTGAAGTCAATGGAATTTTTGCCATTGACTTCACTGAAGCCTAGATTTCATCACAAATCCTTTAAAGCCAAATCTTGATTCCACTGACATCAGTTGGAGTTTTGATATTTATTTAATAAGATCAGGATTCTGCTATCTGCAGTTATTTTATTGTCTGGTTTTTTTTCTTCTTTGTTTTTCAAGAATAAATATGCGTGAATGGTCAAGGAAAAAATGTTTAGTATCATGTGAAACGAGTTATCATGTGACTGCAGAACAAGTTTGCTGTCTTCTTCCAGAAAGATTAGCTCTGTTTTTCACCAGGGTATACAAATGGGACAAATAAGACTGAAAACCATGGCCTATGGTATAATTGATTTACTTTGTTTTGTAGCTTGGTTCAGTTGTTCATTTGCCTTTGGAAGAATTGGGCTGTATGAGAGAGATGGTTATAGAACTGAGGCTTTGGATATGCAATTCTACTGATACTGAAAAAATGCATATTTATATGAGCGAGGAATCTGAGATTTGTCCAGCAGATGCTTAGAAGCTGATAAGCCCGTTCAACTTGCTGAGTTGCAGGCTTAAAAGATGAATGTTAGCAGATATGCCTGCAGGGCTGCCAGGCCACTCAGGAGAATCCACCAAAGAAATTACATTGAAACGAATGTTATGTCACATATAAATTTCATTTAATCAGAAGACTCCATATGTCAAAAGTAAAAAAGCCATCTTTTCTGATTAACTTCTGAAATAGCCACACAGAGAATTGCATACTCAAAATATAAGTGGCTGAAAATTACATGTTCTTCCTTATTGATTTAGTTATGAAACATTTCAGTTTTGTTTTCTTAAATCAGCACAAAATAGATGACAATGACTTAGTTTAAATTAAAATATCACAGATCCTATATGCTGTGGTGATTCTTCAACATAATGGGAGTTTAATTCTCTCTCACATTGTTTTTGCTGTATTGGAACTAAGTGAAAGAAATCAGACTTTGCCAGAAATGTCACTTCATAAGAGTTTGCTATAACAAAGTTTTATTATATTCTTATCGAACTTCAGTCATTTGAAATAGAATCTTCACTCCATTCTTTTAAATTAGCCACAAACAATAAACAAAAGACATAACCAATGTCCATATTTAACATTCTGATTTCTTGTACTATTTCAGCATAACAAAAATGTATTAACATGGAACTTGAGGTTGCTGATACCAATTTCTAAACAGTTTCTAAACACTAAAAATAGTCCTGAGTTAAGATTCTTCCACAAAATTAGCACTTGTTAGTGACTAGTGACTAGCTCTTTCACACATAATACTTCAGCCATTACATTCTCATACATAAGTATGAATAAGAAATACAAATTCATATAGCACCCTTAACCATGACTGTATATACTATGCTGTTTCTTACAATATTGCACTTTACACTGGTGGGGACAGAAACAAGGAGCAGATGAACACTCTGACAGGAGGGTATAGAGCTTCAAGGTATGATGCAAAAGGCAGCTACTGCATGCGTCACTGCTGCAGGTACTTAACATCTTGTCCTAGCCCCTATGAATATCCCGGATGTGTCATTTGTCATGTGCCTTAGGGTAAATGGAAGAAATTCTGACACAAAAGTAAATAAATAATTTATTTTGTAAATATTAATTCAGCACATACCATAAACTGGAGACACTAACAATAACTATGTGTAAGTATAACTTTCCAGTGTTTTAATTAGAGAGACACAAAGAAGTGTTTTAAATTAGTGAAATTTTTCAGAAAGGGGGCATTTACAAAATGCTTCTGACTTTTAACCTTTTCAATTCAGTCACTTAAATTGTTCACAAATATTCAGTCTATATGCCTTTAATCAGAGGTGTGACTTTGAGGAGGAAATATTTTTGTTACACCTATAAAAATTAATGGAACTCACTTTAACTGCATTTTTCAAGACTGCCTTAATGATGGAGTCACAACCAGTAACTCCATAATGATAATGTGTCTAACTCCTTAGAAGGACTTTTCTGACAGATAACAGACTATACAATAATGAAGAACTTTCATTTTACGTTTGAGACTGTTAAAGGAATGTTAAGTGTCCAGAGCATTCCTTTTGTATCTAGGCCATTTAAGCTGCCGGAGGATATAGAGTACTGAACAGCCAGCAATGTTATTTTCCAGTTTGCTTGACTATTCCATTAGAAATGATGCTTAAACAGACTCATGATCCAGCAGCGGTGATGAGTTAACGTGGAATTTTTTTCAGACATAACTGTAAAAATTATTTTAAATGAGGAGGCTAGTGAAAACTGGTAAAGCTGGAAATGGATACTTTTTAAAAGGGAAATATGGGTAATTCTTAATGATTATTGATGGTCAATTCTCTAGAATTCTTCTGGACAACTCACTTTTTACATTAAATTTGTTCACTTGTATTTAATGACCTAATCAGATTGCCTGGCCTTTTAAACATCTACCCTTCATTTTACTTCTTGGAACAAACAAATGGACCAGCTTCTCAGCTGGTGTAAATTGATACAGCTTTGTTATCTGGCCCGTTCTCTCTAGTGTCTGTTCATTGGCTGTATTGACTGGTGGTATTCTGCATCTCACACCTTTATACCAGTTTCTGTCCTTCTTGGCCATACAGTAATAATACTTAGCAGAATGGTAAATAATGATGAGGACAGGGCAGTTTTCTTATATAGATCTCAGATTTTACAGCTGAAGAAACTGAGGGGCAGATTTGCTTAAGGACAAAGAGAGAATTCAGGCAGATCTGGGAGTAAATTCCAGGGCACATACCTCACAGTTCTCTGTCCTCCTCACAGGACCACAACATTTCTGTAAAAGAAAAGAAAACAATTGTTAAAATTATTTATTATTTGTGTTACAGCAGCACTTATTATTATGTTTACTATAACAGTGCCTAAGGACCAATTGAGAATGGAGCCCCATTATACTAGGTGCTGAATAATCTCTAACACAGTGTAGATTAAAGCCAGAAGGGACCATTAGATAGATCATCTAGTCTGACCTCCTGAATATCCCAGGCCATTAAATTTCACCCAGTAGCCCCTCAACTGAGCCCAATACCTTGTATTTGACTAAAGCATAACTTGTGTTTGGCTAAGACATATCTTCCAGAAAGGCACGAGTCCTGATCTGAAGACCTCAAGCGACTTAGAAACTGCTACTTCCCGTGATAGTTTGTTCCAATGGCTAATCACGCTCACTGTTAAAAATTTGTGCCTAATTTCTAGTTTAAATTAGTCTGGCTCCAGCTTCCAGACACTGGTTCTTGTAATGCCTTCCTCCACTAGATTAAAGAGGCCATTAGTATGCAGTATTTTCTCCCCATGAAGGCACTTAAACACTGTAATCAAGTCACCTCTCAATCTTCTTTTTTGTAAACTCTTTAAATCTCTCACTGTAAGGCATTCACAGGCTTCAAATAGTCTTTATAACTCTTTTCTGTATCCTCTCCAAATTTTCAACATCCTTTTAAAATGTGGCCACCAGAACTAGACACAGTATTTCAGTAAAAACAGTGAGGAGTCCAGTGGCACCTTAAAAACAAACAGATTTATTTGGGCATAAGCTTTAGTGGATAAAAACCCACTTCTTCAGATGGAAGGGGTTTTTTTTACCCACGAAAGCTTATGCCCAAAGAAATCTGTTAGTTTTTAAGGTGCCACCAGACTCCTCACTGTTTTTGTGGATACAGACTAACACAGCTATCCCTCTAATATTTAAGTATTGGTCTTGCCAGTGTCATATACAGAGATGAAATCACCTCCCTATTTCTGCTTATTACACTCCTGTTTATATAGTCAAGCATCTCATATCCTTTTCCAGAGGTTTATCTATCTGAAGAGTTAGTGCTGCAGTCTAAATCTACAGCACAATAGACTGCTGTGCACTAACTGGCCATGCGGACCCTGCTACCACCCACTAAAAGTTTTTTACCGTGCTTTGATCTGAAATCAGAGTAGATCAAATTGCATTCAGGAACTTTTAGTGTATGGTGACAGGCTCCACAAAGCCAGTTAGTGGTAGGCTAGGGTGCTATAGTTTTACATCTGCATTTACTGCACACTAACTCTCTATATAGACAAGCCCAGAGTCACTATTTTCCAGGACAGAGTCCTGGATTCTGTATGTATAGCCTATATTCCTGGTCCTAGATGTATAATTTTGCATCTGAACATAAGTACATAAGAACAGCCATACTGGGTCAGACCAATGGTCCATCTAGCCCAATATCCTGTCTTCTGACAGTGGCAAATGCCAGGTGCTTCAGAGGGAATGAACAGAACAGGCAATCATCAAGAGATCTATCCCCTATTGTCCACTCCCAGCTTCTGACGAACAGAGGGTAGGGACACTCAGAGCATGGTGTTGCATCCCTGCCCATCCTGGCTAATAGCCATTGATGGACCTATCCTTCATGAATTTATCTAGTTCTCTTTTGAACCCTGTTATAGTTTTGGCCTTCACAACATCCCCTGATAAAGAGGCTCACAGGTTGACTATGCATTATGTGAAGAAGTACTTCCTTTTCTTTGGTTTAAACCTGCTGCCTATTAATTTAGTTTGGTGACCCCTAGTTCTTGAGTTATGTGAAGGAGCAAATAATACTTCCTTATTCACTTTCTCCACACAAATCAAGTTTTTATAGACCTCTATCATATCCCCCCTTAATCATCTCTTTTCCAAACTGAGAAGTCCCAGTCTTTTTAATCTCTCCTCATACAGAAACTGTTCCATACCCTTAGTCATTTTAGTTGCCCTTCTCTGTACCTTTTCCAATTCCAAAACATATTTTTTGAGATTGAGCATCGAGATCTGCACACAGTATTCAAAATGTCTATCCCTTTCCTAATTGTTCCTAACATTCTGTTCACTTTTTTGACTGCTGCTGTACATTGAGCAGATGTTTTCAGAGAATTATCCACAATGACTCCAAGATCTCTTTCTGAGTGGTAATGGCTAATTTAGACCCCATCATTTTATATGTATAGTTGGGAATATATTTTTCCAATGTGCATTACTTTGCATTTATCAACACTGAATTTCGTTTTTCATTTTATTGCCCAGTCACCCAGTTTTGGGAGATTCCTTTCTAACTCTTCACAGTCTGCTTTGGTCTTAACTATGTTAGTAATTTTGTATTGTCTTCAAATTTCATGACCTCATTGTTTACCCCTTTTCAAGATCATTTATGAATGTGTTGAAGAGTAGTGGTCCCACTATAGACTCCTGAGGGACACCACTATTTACCGCTATCCATTCTGAAAACTGGCCATTTATTCTTACCCTTAATTTCCTATATTTTAACCAGTTACTGATCCAGGAGAGGACCTTTCCTCTCATCCCATGACTGCTTACTTTGCTTAAGAGCCTTTGGTAAGGGACCTTGTCAAAGGCTTTCTTAAAGTCTAAGTATACTATATCCACTGGATCACCCTTTTCCACGTGTTTGTTGACCCCCTCAAGGAATTCTAATGGCTTGGTGAAGCATGATTCCTCTTTACAAAAACCTTGTTGACTCTTCCCCAACAAATCATGTTCCTCTGTATCTGAGAATTCTGTACTTTACTATAGTTTCAACCAGTTTGCCTGGTACTGAAGTTAGACTTACTGGCCTGTAATTGCCGGGATCGCCTCTGAAGCCTTTTTAAAAAATTGGTGTCACATTAGCTATTATCCAGTCATCTGGTACAGAAGCTGATTTAAATGATGGGTTACATACTACAGTTAGTAGTTCTGTAATTTCATATTTGAGTTCTTTCAGAACTCTAGCTTTGTGGACCCTGCTACCATCTCCTAACAGTTCCTTAACATGAGTATATTTTATTTGGATGGACCCAGTTAACCGAGTGAGCCAGATCACTCTGTAGTACTGCCCTGTCCCCATTATTATTTACCACTCTGGTAATCTTCGTGTCATCTAAAAATGTTTAGCAGCAGTGATTTTATATTTAATTTCAGATCACTGATGAAAATGTTAAATAGTTTCAGACCTACTACCGATCTCTGAGGAATCCCAATAGGAACACATGATGTAAGGCTAACTGGCCTGTAGATAGTTGGATCATCCCGTTTACCTATTTGACTATTGGCACAATATTAGCCTGTAACAGGGCTATTTTCTCTGCCCTTTGGACCACCACAAACTGCCTGGATGCTTCTTCATTTGTAAGCACCACTGTCTTATTTATTGGGTCCGCTTCACCAGTACAGCCTCATGCAGCAACATACAAGGGGACAATAGACTTTCCCCTTAGCTCCAGGACTTGCTCTAGGCACCAGCAAACCAAGCACGTGCTTGGGGCGACACAATTTCAGGGACGGCATTCTGACCACCATTTTTTTTTTTTTTTTGCTTTTTTTTTGCTTCAGCAGTTGCGCTCTTGGAGGTGTGTTTTGTTTTGTTTTTTTTTTGCTTGGGGCAGCAAAAAACCTAGAGCCAGCCCTGCTTAGCTCACTCTTGTGGGAGGGAGAGGTAAAGATCTCATCCTGAGATTCTGTATCCCGTGGCTCCTGCCAGCCTCCTCCCCTTGCACTTCCCTCCTCTTCTTTAACTGTTTCCAGCTGATGAGTTGATTGTTCTCATTAGCTTCTCCGCCTCCTGCTAATTAAGCCATTGAGCGCTCATCTCCCAATTAAATCAATTCCAGGGCAAACAGCTAGTGCCTTACTGACCAGAGTGCTGGGTCAACTCTAGGCTCCTGGCTCTCTGTCTCACAGCAGTCTTCCAGGATTCTGGAATTTCCCCAGTATTCCACGATTTATTAAAAAACTAATAACAGTGGCCCAGAGATTTCAGATTTTAGTTGAACTTGCAAGGCCTTACATTCAACTTAAAATGTTGAGGTGAGGTTTAGTTAAAAGAGATATCGTAAATGGAAGGACAAAGGAAGGGAGGGTCCAAGTTGCTGAAAGAACCGTTGTTGGTCATTCAGGAGGTAACTGTGTTCAGTCTAAATCAGTACTGAACCAATAACTCAGTGTGATTTTAAGGGCCACTGTGCTTTTGAAAGGGTCAGCTTTCTTATGAGACACAAAACTGAGGCCGCAATTGTCACTACAAGATCCCGTTGCACTTTTTGAAGGAGTGGAAAGTGTTAACCCTAGTTTCTTAGCCAAATTTTAATTTTGAGAATTCTAATATCAATAATACTTGTCACTCATAATATCATTTCTCATTCATGGATTTCACAGTTACTTTATTAACATTAATTCCTTAACACCTGTGTTATGATAATTATAATAATGCTTTGTTCCTAAACAGAGCCTTTCATTGGAGGATATGAAAATGCTTTACAAAAGTATTAACTTTGTCATATAGAGGGAGAAACTGAGACATGCAGAGGTAAATACATCATCACTGATAGAGCCATGAACAGAACTCGCAGACCCTGTGGCTCTGACGACTAGACATGCTCCTTGCCATTACATTTTCTCACTCTAATTTCTCCTACAGTTCAGTTAGGTACAGTATTTTCACCTCATATCCTAAAATACCATGCATAGTGCTCTGTTAAACAACCTTTTGTGTTCCTCATCAAAAATGTCTTTTCCACAGTGCTGGATGAAGTTATTCTCATTACGTTTAAAAAGCACATTGAGAATGAGATCCTTTGGGATGACAGAACTACTGATATAAGAATAGGATGATAATATTAAGGATAAAGGTACCCTTAGTTAGTTTAATCTTTCCCTCCTAATATTTCTCCTTTAGAAGATGAAAATGAATAAATGTAATTATCTTATCTGATCAAGAATTGCATTTTCCCCCTTTTTGCAAGATTTCTATCGCAGTCTTTTATGACTGGAAACCACTTTAATATAATTCAAATGAGAGGAAATTCTACAAAGATCTGAGATGGATGGGTTTTACCTGATGGCTGAAAATTGCCCAAAAGGTTTACCAGGAATGCTAAATTAGAGCATTATAACCGTAGTATGTTACCTATGTTTAATCAAAACAAATATTAGCTATATGACTAAATTCTTCCTCTTGTTGATTTTGGCATAGGCAAAGCCACAAGATGAACTGACAGCAAGTTAATTTTGGTGTGGAATATAATATAGCGGGTAATTACTCCATACTGTTTTATGTAATGCGAACCCATAAATGGACATTTCTTTTATATGTAAAAATGCTTTGTGTGGTGGAGAACTATTAAAAACTATGGACCAAAGAGAAACATGCATCAGTTACAAAATGTTTAGTTGTGGAATCATAGAAGATTAGGGTTGGAAGAGACCTCGGGAGGTCATCTAGTCCAACCCCCGGCTAAAAGCAGGACCAACTCCAACTAAATCATCCCAGTCAGGGCTTTATCAAGCCAAGCCTTAAAAACCTCTAAGGATGGAGATTCCACCACCTCCCTAGGTAACCCATTCCAGTGCTTCATCGCCCTCCTAGTGAAATAGTATTTCCTAATAGCCAACTTAGACCTCCCCCACTGGAAGTTGAGACCATTGCTCCTTGTTCTGTCATCTGTCATCACTGGGAACAGCCTAGCTCCATCCTCTTTTGAATCCCCCTTCAGGTAGTTGAAGGCTGCTATCAAATCCTCCCTCACTCTTCTCTTCTGCAGACTAAATAACCCCAATTCCCTCAGACTCTCCTCATAATATGTGTCCCAGCCCTCTAATCATTTTCATTGCCCTCCTCTGGACTCTCTCCAATTTGTCCACATCCTTTCTGTTATGGGGGGCCCAAAACTGGACACAATACTCCAAATATGGCCTCACCAGTGCCAAATAGAGGGGAATAATCACTTCCCTCAGTCTGCTGGCAATGCTCCTACAAATGCAGCTCAATATGCCATTAGCCTTCTTGGCAAAAAGGGCACATGGTTGACTCATATCCGGCTTCTCATCCACTGTAATACCCAGGTCCTTTTCTGCAGAACTGACACTTAGCCACTCAGTCCCCAGCCTGTTGCAGTGCATGGTATTCTTGTCCTTGTTGAACATCATCAGATTTCTTTTAGACCAATCCTCCAATTTGTCTAGTTCACTTCCCCCGATCGCCAGGAGTTTTCAAAGATAATGGCCAGTAGCTCTGCAGTCACATCAGCAAACTCCCTCAGCACCCTCAGATGCATTAGATCCGGACCGATGGACTTGTGCATATCCATGTTATTAATGCAACTTTTTTAACAGGAAAAAAAAAGGTTAATTCATTCAGATATTTTATGCGCTGGTCATTTGTTATCCAGTGCTTTTAAACATTGCATATCACAACCAGAGTCTTTGTGCTGGCATCCTCTCAGTTCAGAGTGTTTTTCTATTCTATTTTTATCTTTCACACTGGACTGCAGTATTATACGTTAATCTTTTTACAAAAAAAGTTACATTTGTACTCCATATAAAACATTTCCATGTGACTTTTTTTTTAAATGAAAGGAAATGAGTTTTAAGAGGCAAGTGCATAGCCAGCATTTAAACAATCAGCATCAATGGATCCTCTGTTGCTCCCAGTGCTAAACAAAAATACTTTTAGTAGTTTAAAAGACAGCATATTGATTATCTTTTCAAAGACATTAACTGCAACTAACTTGGTAGCCTAGTAATAGTGCTCTGCAATGTCAAATTCCTCCCCTTGCCAGGCCAAATTCTGATATCAGTTACTACTGAGTAAATACAGAGTAATTTCACTGGCATTTGCCCCGAGGTCTCATTCTTTATTATGTCAGGAGGCTCTGGGAATGTTCTGAAGATAGAAAACACATTTGAACTCTGATTTTCACAGGAGTTGAGCAACCAGATATACCACTGACTTCAACTGGAGTTGGGTGTGCTTAGTAGCTCTAAAAATTAATATTAAGAAGAAGAAGAAGAACCATGAGGGACAGAAGTTAAGAGGTGAGGGCTTTTTCAAGGAAATGGAAGTTCCTGGTGGGATGAGGAAAGAAAAACATAGCAACTTTATTGAGGGAAATGTAGTCCCTTCCAGAATGGTTAAGCTACTTTTCAGTATACCTTGGACAGGAAGACTAGATGTCCTGATTTACTGGATCAACACAGTTTAGCAACATAATTCTGGTGCCATGGTAGGTTATATTGCTGCTAGGGTTTTGTCCAATTTTTAGTAGAATCAGCTTTTTTTACTCCTTCCACTAGCATACAGGCTTCCTACACTTTCTTTCCCTCCCTTATCTTAACAAGGACCACTTCTGCCATCTTTCCACAAGGGAGGAAGAGTTTTCACATGTCACACCACATAATCTCAGTGCTAGGTCAGACTTTAGCAAATGTGCAAGTATCTTCCAGCAGCACACTAAGTCCAACGGACATAGTTGTGTCTAAATACAGCCATAAGTTGGAAAGAGCGGAGAGCCTCAAAGAATATTCATAGGATGAAAGGCAGACTGGGAAATTATTGTGGAGGCAACAGGCATCCCAAAGCATATCACTCCAAAGCCTTTCCTCCTTGGCCCCCACCTGCCCCAGGAAATGGAAAACTTGAGATTTCCACTGCAGCATTATACATTTAACATAAACAATTATTATTAATAATTATATATCAAGTGAGGGACCTATTCCACACCCAGAGTAGAGACTCTTGCCAGGTCCCAGAGCTTGGGCTCCAGCCTGAGACCAAACACCTACACCACAATTTTATAGCCCTGCAACCTGAGCCCTGCAAGCCCAAGTCAGCTGACACAGGCCAGTTGCAGGTGTTTTAAGTGCACTGTAGACATACCGTCAGAGGCTCTGCAAATTTGGTGGGGGTGGAGGGAATTGAGAATGGGAGCTCCTCTGGTGAGAATGTGCGGTGGCTGCTTGGGAGTTTTAGTCATATTAGTCTGTTGAATGGTGATTAGATTAAATTTGTAGGGTGAGAAGAAGGAGAAATGCTGCTGTTTTCAGTGATTTCGTTTTAATTTCTGTACTATTGTAGTTTTTTGCATATCTGACAGAGTTGCTCAGAGTTTTGGAGCAGTACCCATTTTGGTGTGGAATTATTTTAAAGTCTAAAATCTAAATAATTAACATAAATAAAATAAAAGGGAGATTTTTTCAGAAAATTATGAGTGTGAGAATTTAAACTATTTTGCAACCTTTTTGCTACCAAATGAAACACTATAATTATTTTCTGCAAATAAACTAATTGTAGTTCTCACTTTCTCTCAGAAACCGAACACCTCTGCTTTAAAGGCATTCAACCTTGTAATTTTATCCACTTATATGTGCTTGGTGAAGAATGTAGATGAAAGCATCATAATGCACTCTTTATGTCCACCCACCCTTGATAGTAGTTACACTTTTAGAATGCTCTAAAATTATTCTGGAAATAATAAAGTTTTCATTGTAGTCACATTGTAATTAAATTCTTACTCTACAAGGGAAGGATTTTAGCCAGTCACAGCCAAAAAATCAAACATCTTCTCACAAACATGAAGTTCTTAATCAAGTGACTCATATCCTCTCCTTTGAAGTGACTCAGTTTTTACCTGTGATGGCGTAATTCAGAAGTATCCAAGTTCACTTTGGATTTGGATAATTTATCCCAGAATTTGGATTCTTTTTCATGAATTCCTTGAGTCTCCAGAATTAGGCTAGGAATTTTGAGGAAAAAAGGTTCTTTCACAAGAGTTCTACAACATTCTCCTTCCAGATAGGCAGAAAACCTGCAGGAGCAGCCTTTCTATTGACAATTTAGCACTTCCAGTTCCACAAAAATTCAAACATGACAAAAGGTAATAAAACTTTTTTCAGATCTCAAAAGAGGTTAATTCTGAGTTTGCCTCAAACTTTGGGCAAGTATTCAGGTTGGTTCTTATATTAACTACACCAATTCACCCCTCCCTGCTTTTTAGCCCCAACAATGAGCAATTGTTTTTCTATCTGAACCTGCCCCAAACAGATTTTCTAGGCCTAAAATGGAAAGCCCTAGAAAGCATCAGAACTTTCAGACCCTCACAAGGTAAGAAAAACATTGTTTCCTTTTTATTTTCTTATGGTTTGTTGAATTTCATTTGCCTTGTAGAAAAGGAATAATGTTCACTATGCTGGATTTTACTCACAATAAAGAGCTTCTGTGGATACCAAATGCTTTAACATTTAATCAGCCACAAAAGTAATGTATTGTCTTGTATGGTGCTTGGTGAGTATTATCTCTTAACTTCACTTGCACTTTTAAAGTTTTCAGAAAAAGCTAATGCATAGTATAGGCAGTTATATGGCCTGTTAAATGGCCTGTACATGTAAATGATGAGGCCAGGGCTTGGCAATAGAACTGCAGGATGGTGTTCCTGTGCTTAGGTGCAACTGAGAGTCCTTCACTTCTTTGACTGGTGAAACAACATGTTACTTCAAGTGCCTTGTGCTGTTTGATCTCTTACTGACACTAGTAATAGAGGTCACAAAGTTCCCTTTCTAACTAAAGTAAGCACAGTAGTGAGACCTATCTGAAGAAGGAGAGGAGGTTAGAGTGAATAAAATAATGGGGATCCTCAGAACCCAGCTGTCTATTGGTCACACGAGGTGCAAGCTCAGAAAAATTCCACATCAAACTGGAAGAAAGAAGGAAGGAAAGAAAGAAAGAAAGAAAGAAAGAATGCATAGAAAAAAAGAACAAAAACATTCTTTCTACTAAGCTATGAAGTATCATTAGTGGAAAGAATGCAAGGGGTTATTCCAGATCCATTGTTGACTCATATGTATGTTCTTCCTACAGATAGTTTCTGAAAAAGACCTATTGTTTGTTTTCCTGTATACTGACACAGTATCTATTGTTTATAATTGTAATCATAGCACGCATAGCTGAAAATGTGGGACTGTAGGACAGGCTGTATTTCCCCCTCTGGTTTGTCAGACACTGTATCCTTTATCTTTTATCACAGCTCCTTTGTCAACTATTTAATGATTCTCTAGCCAAATTTATGTATTTAGACCAACTTCTTCTAAAATGTTTCTGTTACCTTTAATGTTTTGAAAATGCTTATCCATTGTTTTTTCTGTCGTGTGTGTAGGCACATTTTTTTTGTCCCTTACTCTTTTGGTGATATTTTAATGTTTTTTCTAACTTTCTGAGACTGGCTATCCCAATTAATTCCCAATGTCTGGTATGATAGAACACTTTGTCAAGTTTTGTCCAGGTGCAGACATCTGCAGCTTTATGAAGCACATGGTTGTCACAGGATTAGCTGTTATGGAGAGGATTTGACAAACTCTGTTAGCTCCTAAAATCTCAATTTACTGATTCTGCTAGACCCCTTCAGTTCAAGAACAAGTTCAGAAATCCCATGTGCAAATGAAATATGTGGAGATTACATATTAGTGATTCTTTTTATTTCTCTCAAATTCTGCAAATGCATGGTTTCCTGGACTCTTGAAGGTTTACATAAAAAGAAATTATTCTGACTTATTCCAAAGAAATCAAAGAGAAGAGGTTCGAAGTATATCTGACATGTAACTTTGTGCTTTCTTTTTTTAACAGTCATCACAGAATCTGTGTAAGTGTGAGCTGATAAGTACTGCTCTCTTTAATACTCTAGAATACTGAAAATATATTTTATTCTAGGGTTTCTCTAAGAATTTTCTTAGACTTAATGCTTTTTATAGCAAGGCTAAAGACTATTATCTGACTTTAATAATAACTTAGGAGGAATCTATGATTTGTAGTGTTTTCGGGCAGTGATCTTTTGCTTTTGCTGGCACCATTTGGAGAGTTAATGTCAAGTTACCAATTGCTGCAGTATTGGAATTTGCTATTTCTCTTGTATTGTATGAATGATCTTGTCAAAGATGTGGAAAATTGTCAACAAGACAATTTTGTGCATGGGGCATTAGGCAAGTGAGCACAGGAACGGACACTTCTTGTCAACTGATCATCAAGATATTGTGCCTATAGCCTTTGCTGTATAGTACTGCATGCTTTCATAGTAACTTGAATAAAGGGACAGGGAAATGCGGAACTGTTTTCATGCACATTGTATTGAATTTTAAAGAAAGAGGTCCACTTTCCTTTGAACAGTTTTGATTTATAACATCCTGAATCTCAGCAAATAATATTCACCTCTTCTCTAAAAAAAAAACTTTCACCCAAGAATTTCAAAGCACTTTACAAACATCAACTATTAAATTCCTACAACCCCTTGTTGGGATAGGCAAATTGCATTATACCCATTTTACAGATGAATAAGCTGAGGTATTCACAAAATGTGAACATGAAAAATCAGAAGAAGAGATGGGAATAGAACACATGAGGCAGATTTCATCCCACTCAAACAGTGCTTGAAAGCACTGGAGAAAGAGGGCTGTCAGGAAGACAGTTTCTGATTCCTGATTCTAAACCACTTGACCTGGGCATTGTCAGCTGACAGGACAAGGGTGGTTTAGCCTAATTGTTGGAGTGGGCATCAGGCTTAGTGATCAAAGCAGGAGCTAGGCCTAGTGGCTAGGGTCAGAGCTGTAGTCTATACTCAGGAACCAAAGCCAAGGGTCAAAGTGGAAGACAGGAACTGGATAACAGAGCAGATGGTTGAGGTGGAGTCCATCATCAGGAGCCAAAGCCAAGGGTCAAGCTGGAGGGCAGGAACTGGAGTGGGCAGGGTATTGGGCAAGGAGGGGTTAAAGGCAGGGGCAGGATGGGCCAAGGCTGGGTGCAAGGCAGGAGCAGCAGGAACAAGGTAATGCAGGAGCAGGCACAATGGTGGGTCTGAGCATTGAGAAGCCACCTTGCTGGCCTCTGCAGCCACTCGGGCAGAGTGGCTATCAAGCAGCTTGCAGCAGGCCAGCTTCACTGATGAGGCTGTCTGGAGACCAGTTCTGCTGCAGGCCCTGATTCCTGACAGGCCGAAATAAGATATGCAGGCAAGCAACTCTGGTTTACACCACTGGAGAATCAAGTACATCAGAGATCTATTCTGCCATGCCCCAGGCCTTCCATGCCTCTAGAACACTCCCGGTCTGGCTGCTTCCTCCTCCATGCTGGAAGTGGGGCTAGGGCTGGTGCAGGAGGCAGCTTTTTGCTGGTGGACAGGTCCTCTGTGCTGGCTCTCTTTTGTTTATTTAATTTTGGGCATTGCACCGTCTGAATCATCTCTCTGCGCCTCCCCAAATCCTAAGTCCCCAAATCCCAGTCTTGTGCATTGTGTGATCATAGTGAACAGAGGTAATTGCATTTGAGGAGGAGAGAATTGTTTCACAGGCCCACCCAAACATGTTGAAACCTGCACTGGCATCATTCTCTTACAATAGGAGGCTGCCTTATAAGGGTAGTTTCTTGTACAGGACTTCTGGTATTTTTCAAATTTTCCCTATTCAAATTGTTTCTTGGTATCCTAACAATTGTTTTTTTGCTGTTTGAATAAATCCATAAAAACTACTTAATGCCCAAGAGGCTGAAAAATTCATCTGTCTCCAGAATAAAGTCTCAGTTAAAGTCAACAAAAATTTTGTTGCCGATTTAAATGGGAGCCTAAGTAGGCCCTGAATATCCTTTGTAAGCCTCAAAAGGGGTCAGTTTTTTATGAATTTGCGAGGTGCCAGTTACGTTTTAAAGCTCAAATCTAAAAAACGAGGTTTGCCAGTTAGTGATCAAAAAGATCATCGGCTACAACACGTATCTATCACTTTGAAAAAAGTGGGTCAGAGTTGGGAGCAATTTGTCACAAAGATAAAGTGATTCTGAGAGTAGATCCCACCTTTAATTCAAAAGTAAATTTAATTTTTCATTGAGCAAAGGGACCTAATTGCCTTTATTTTGTGCACACCCTTCTCACCTAAAGGGGAAGTGATGGCATTTGTTGGATGTAAAGCAAGCCTTAAAGTTTTATCTGAAAAGACCTGAGAGCTTAAGAAAAACAACAGCCTTACTGATTTTATTTCATCCAAGAAAAACAGGTGCTAAGGCATCTGAACCATCAGTCTCACAATGGATACACTGGTGCATTGCTGAGCAAAATAATTCAATCCTCCAACGGGCACCTGAGCTCACTGAGTACAAGTAGTGGTGGCATCCTGAGCAACAGAGGGCAGGCCTCTTATGATAAAGTCTGTAAAGCTGTAACTTACTCATCCCTGCATACACTTACTCAGCTTTATAAGTCTTCCACCAATATGACAGGCAGGTCGGACTTGCACACAGTGGTGATTCTTTAGAGTGAGGAAATCCTCCCTCTCCCTGACATTGTATTGTTCTCTCTCTGGAATTTTGTCACTGCTGAGATGGTCGCACACTGAGGTTCTGTGAACTTAACCCTGAGACACAATGGAAGAATTTGTTGTTGCTTACCTAAAAACTTTCCCTTCTTCAAAGGGTTAGGTCCACAGATCTGGCCCTCCCTGAAAAAGGGAGATCTGATTAATTTACAATTTAAGTTCTCTGCAGTAATTAAATGTTTCTTGTTTTTCATAATGTTCTCTTGTGGAGTATTATTTTTGCATGGTGCTGATGTAACCCACACACATCCTGGGTGTAGTGCTCTGTCCCCTCTAGTGGCACTGAGACCACTTAGAGATGAATGAGTCTGCTACAGCCTTAGTTAAGAGCTATGTGGCTGTTAGCTCATGCAGTAGAGATGCATACATCCAGGTTCGATCCCACCCGCCGATAACCCAGGTCTGTTGGTGTTACACTGATACAGGATTCAACATTTGTTTTTTATTTCGCGGTCCAGAGGAGCCAAGTTTGGAAGCATCTTGAAACTCAGGAGGTCTTCAGAAGGTGGGGTTTAGTTCTTCGTGAGCTATCCAATCAGTGTTTATTCTATCCCTACAGCTACTGACAGGCTATGACCCACGTGAGGCAAGAAGGGAAAATTTTGGGGTAGCAACCACAAATGCTCCCAATTTCAGGGTTCACTTGAGGGGGACAGCATCTGGTTTCTACTGGACACATACCACATGAGGCTGAGATTTCAGCTCTCTGTTTCTCTTCTGCTTCCATCACTATCCAGTACATGGAATTGGTGTATAACAAATACCTTCAACCCTTTTCTTATCAAAGGCATTTTATGTTTGATTCATTTCATGGATTGTATTTCACTATTGGCCTATACTATTAATTGGGATCCCCTTTTAAGCAATTTCTCTTAATATTTCAAAATTGACCCTCTGATATTACACCCCATATTCTTTATGGAAATATGCTTATGATATGGATGTGGATATAAATGAGATGGGTCTTGTTAAGGTATTATTGGAAAGGTTATGATTTACTGAATGTGAGTATCCAATCTGTATGAATGTATCATTTCTGTATCTAAAGTTAGCAATATTGACTATGTAACAATTACAACTGTGTGTGTATTTGGGAGACATCAGCTTTGATGGGCCATTAGGAAGAAATAAGAAGACTATGAAGATACTAATCTCTCTCCTTCCTAAGAGGTGTCCTGGGATGTAGCTATGACACTACTAGGTCAGGTATCCTTGTCACCTGGTACTAAACACTATCTTGGACTTCTAGTAATTTTCCACTAAAAGGAGAGGGAGGTCAAGACTGGGAAACAAAAGATTCCCACCTTATGTAAATCTTATTTAAGGCAGGGGAATAAGGCAAACAGGACTCTCCTCCATTGCCTTCCTGCCCAAGAAGAAAGACTGCTGAGACAAAAGAACTGAGTGGTGGGAAAGGCAAGGGCTGAGTCCAGAATAAGACAGGAGTCTAGTCAGTAAAGAGAAATAACTGGAACTCTAAGCTACAGAAACTTTACAACTTGCCTAAAACAGCATTTAAGGTGAGAAATAATTTCTTGAAACCAGTCTCTTTAAGAGCGTAAGCTTAGTATGCATATTTTGTTTTATTTGCTTAGTAATCTGCCTTGTTCTGTTTGCTATCTCTTATAATCACTTAAAATCTGGCATTTATAGTTAATAAACTTGGTTATGTTTATTATTAAACCAGTTTGTGCAATTTTTAACTGGTGGGGAGAGGGGCAAGAAGTTGAACATATCTCTCTCCCTGTTGAGGAAGAGGACAAATTTTAATGAGCTTGCACTGTGCACATGTTTCTATACAGTGCAAGACAATATTATCTGGGGTTTACCTCTCCACAAGGAATGTGCACATGAGTGCTGGGTGAATCCTGTCACACAGATGTGACTGCAATCTGTGTTTGCAGCTGGGTATGGTCTTGCCTGGGTGTGTGCTGGAAAGGGGCTTGAGAGTCTGGCACAGCAACCCAGTGCAAGGGAAACCCAGTTTGGCAGGGCCGGAGGGCTGAGTGGGACTGCAGCACATCAGGTGGTATCCCAGATGCGGGGGAGGGTTTAACCCATCACAGACCTTGGTTTATGTCCTTTCAACATCCCTTCTTCCTTGTGCTAGACAATTCCTATTACTTCTAGAGTGCAACAATTTTTTACAGTGAAAATCAACAAAATACTGTATAATCCTCTACATATGAAGAATATACTCCCTACATTCTTTGATTGTATATAAGCATTTCACATTATTTAGGACTTAAAACAGAACAAGAGACATTATCCAAATATAGAAGGATATAGATCTGAATCACAAGGCAAACAAATGAGCAGCTTCTAAATTGAGGCGAAAGACAGATCGTCCATGATATATTTGATTTAAAGGAAAACAGTGTATAGTTTATAATTTAGAATGAAAACATGTGGCTTGGATTTTTTTCAGGTAATGGCAGTTTGCTCTCTTTGACCTTCTGTCTTACACCAGTGATTGCTAGTTTGCTTCAATTGCAGCTTCCCCGTCTATTTCTTGATCCATTCACAATGTGCAATGGGTAACTTTGCATAGGAAAGCAGGGTGTCACCCTTGCTTGGTAATTTAGGCCATGTCTATACCTCCACCTATGTTGACAAAACTTATGTTGCTTGGGGTGTGAAAAAACATCCCCTTGATCAATGCAAGTTTTGCCAGCATAACTGGTAGCATGCACAGTAGTATGTCGGCAGGAGAGCTTGTTTAGGATGGTTTTATTATGTTGATGGGAGAGCTTTCTCCTATTAGCATAGAGCAACTACACGAGCAATCTTACAGTGGCAGAGCTGTACTGCTGTAAGCTTGCTAGAGTAGGCATGGCTTTAGTTCTTTTTAGGTAGGCTGGGAGGGAGAAAGCGATTTTATGCATATACACATTAGAAGAGAGATTCTTGCCTCAGTGATTAACAATACTCTCATTCAGCTGTCTTAGTTTCTGTTCTTGTGGAAAGAAACTCTAAACCCCTGCTGCTTTTTGGGCCTTTGACAAAGTGAACTATTTTCTTATTGTCTTTACTTCCTAGTTGGATCCTATTTTAGGATAAACAGAGGTGGATAATTTTTTTCAATTTTTGTGGCCTAGAAGGAATTAGTATTTATTAATCATTCAAGGCATATCTATTTTATTCATCCCTTACACTTTCATAGGAGACAGGACAGAGAATTGCATAGACAGAGAAGGGATTTTGGATTAAGGGAAAAGACTAAGGACATATTTACACTGCCCTGAGTTCAGACTACTGGGGTGGGAATAGCACTCCAAAGTGCTGCCCTCTAAGTCCCCCATGTGGACACTGCAAGCATGAACTAAAAGGTCCCTAGTTCATACTAATGTAGTCGTATGCAAACAGGATACATTACTGTGAACTAGGGATCTTCAAGTTTGTGTCCACAATGTCCACACAGGAGAGTGATAGAGCAGCACTTTAGTGTGCACTGCTATTCACACACCCATAGCCTGAACTGTGGGGCAGTTCAGACATTCCCTAAGAGAGAAAAGGCCAAGAATAACAGGGGCAGGGTGTTTTTGTGAAGCACTGTTCCACTGGGAAGTCTGCATTCTGGAATGTGGATTGGTCAGAGACCTTTAAAACTTCCCAACTAGCCTGTGTCTAATAGAGAAGCAATACTGACAAGAATACAACACGTTGCAAGCTTTCAACTGTTTGTATTAGGAAGATCATACTTACTACATTTTCATGATAAATTGATGTTCAGTTACAATGATCTTTAATACCTTGAATTATTAACCTTGAACTCTAAATGCCAAGATCACAAACTATGTAGTGTTCATGTGTGACACAATTCTGAGCTCATGCCTGCTTTCATAACAGTATGTAAATATCACGGATAGTACAGAGGAATCACATTCCATGAATACTGTTGAAGATATATTGATAAAAGGCTAGTATAGGCTGCAAATAGCTATGACCTATTCAGTTTTCTCTAGGCAATTGGCTGAAAATAAAATATGATTCTTTCCACTTCTATAAAATTGTTGATTTATATAAACTAAATTGTACATCCCTGGTAGATAAATTGCAAAACTTAAAAAATGGAACATGTTACTTCTTTCTAGGTAGAAATAATGTGCTAAATATGAATATGTTGCCATGTTTTATTTCTCTTCCAAGTCATTCACTGTAATTTGTTTAGCTCTTTTTTTTCACCAGCTCCCAGTGTTTGTGTCTCATAGACTCATAGACTCGTAGGTCAGAAGGGACCAATATGATCATCTAGTCTGACCTCCTGCACAAGGCAGGCCACAGAACCCTATCCGTCCACTTTTATAACAACCCCTAACCCTGGACTGAGTTATTGAAATCCTCAAAATTGGTTTGAAGACCTCAAGCTGCAGAGAATCCACCAGCAAGCGACCCATGCCCCACGCTGCCGGGGAAGGCGAAAAACCTCCAGGGCCCCTGCCAATCCGCCCTGGAGGAAAATTCCTTCCCGACCCCAAATATGGCGATCAGCTAAACCCTGAGCATGTGGGAAAGACTCACCAGCCAGCACCCAAGAAGGAATTCTCCGCAGTAACTCAGTTCCCATCTCATCCAACATCTCCCCGCAGACCATTGAGCAGACTTATCTGGTGATAATCCAAGATCGATTGCCCAAATTAAACTATCCTATCATAACATCCCCTCCATATACTTATCAAACTTAGTCTTAAAGCCAGATAAGTCTTTTGCCCCCACTACTTCCCTCGGAAGGCTGTTCCAGAACTTCACTCCCCTAATGGTTAGAAACCTTCATTTAATTTCAAGTCTAAACTTCCTAATATCCAGTTTGTACCCATTCGTCCTCGTGCCTACATTAGTACTAAACTTAAATAATTCCTCTCCCTCCCTAACGTTAACCCCCTTGATATATTTATATAGAGCAAGCATATCCCCCTGCAGCCTTCTTTTGGCCAGGCTAAACAAGCCAAGCTCTTTGAGTCTCCTTTCATAAGGCAGGTTTTCCATTCCTCGGATCATCCTAGTAGCCCGTCTCTGGACCTGTTCCAGTTTGAATTCATCCTTCTTGAACATGGGACACCAGAACTCCACACAATATTCCAGATGGGGTCTCACCAGCGCCTTATATAACGGTACTAACACCCACTTATCCTTGCTGGAAATACCTCGCCTGATGCATCCTAAAATCGCATTTGCTTTTTTAACAGCCGTATCACATTGGCGGCTCATAGTCATCGTGCTATCAACCAATACCCCAAGGTCCTTCTCCTCCTCTGTCGCTTCCAACTGATGCGTCCCCAACGCATATCTAAAATTCTTATTATTAATCCTTAAGTGCATGACCTTGCACTTTTCACTAATGTATTTCATCCTATTACTATTACTCCAGTTTAAAAGGTGGTCCAGATCTTCCTGAATAGTATCCCTGTCCTTCTCCGTGTTAGCAATACCCCCCAGCTTTGTGTCATCCGCAAACTTTATTAGCACATTCCCGCTCTTTGTGCCAAGGTCAGTAATAAAAAGGTTAAATAAGATCGGTCCCAAAACCGATCCTTGAGGGACTCCACTAGTAACCTCCTTCCAGCCTGACAGTTCACCCTTCAGTATGACCCGCTGGAGTCTCCCCTTTAACCAGTTCCTTATCCACCTTACAACTTTCATATTCATCCCCATCTTTTCCAATTTAACTAACAGTTCCCCATGTGGAACCGTGTCAAACGCCTTACTAAAATCGAGGTAAATTAGATCTACCACATTTCCTTTATCTAAGTAATCCGTCACCTTCTCAAAGAAGGAGATCAGATTGGTTTGGCACGATCTACCTTTAGTAAATCCATGTTGCAATTCGTCCCAATTACCATTGACCTCTATGTCCTTAACTACTTTCTCCCTTAAAATTTTTTCCAAGACCTTACATACTACAGACGTCAAACCAACAGGCCTATAATTACCCGGATCACTTTTATTCCCTTTCTTAAAAATAGGAACTACGTTAGCAATTCTCCAGTCGTACGGCACAACCCCTGAGTTTATCGATTGCCTAAAAATTCTCGCTAACAGGCTCGCAATTTCACGCGCCAATTCCTTTAATATCGTCGGATGGAGATTGTCCGGGCCCTCTGATTTTGTCCCGTTAAGCTGTTCAAGTTTGGCCTCTACCTCAGTTGCGGTAATATCCACCTCCATATCCACATTCCCGTTTATCATCCCTCCATCATCGCTAGATTCCTCACTAGTCTTATTAAAAACTGAGACAAAGTACTGATTTAGATATTGGGCCATGCCTAGGTTATCCTTAACCTCCATTCCATCCTCAGTGTATAGTGGCCCCACTTCTTCTATCTTTGTTTTCTTCTTATTTATGTGGCTGTAGAACCTTTTACTATTGGTTTTGATTCCCTTTGCAAGATCCAGTTCAATGCGGCTTTTAGCCTTCCTCACTTTATCCCTACATGTTCTGACCTCACCAAGGTAGCTTCCCTTGCTAATCCCGCCTTTCTTCCACTCCCTGTAAGCTTTCTGCTTTTTCCTAATCCCCTCTCTGAGTTGCTTGCTCATCCAGCTTGGCCTACAACTCCTACCCATGTTTTTTTTTCCCTTTCTTGGGATGCAGGCTTCTGACAATTTCCGCAGCTGCGACTTAAAGTAATTCCAGGCCTCCTCCGCATTTAAATCCACAAGTTCCTCCGTCCAATCCACTTCCCTAACTAATTTCCTTAACTCTTTAAAATTAGCCCTCGAGAAGTTGAAAACCCTAATCCCAGATCTACATTTGTTTATTCTTCCATCTAGTTTGAACTGAATCAACTTATGATCACTCGAACCAAGGTTGTCCCCTACCACCATTTCTTCTACGAGGTCCTCACTGCTCACCAAAACCAAATCTAAAATGGCATCCCCTCTCGTAGGTACTTCAACTACTTGATGAAGAAATCCATCCGCTATCACATCCAGAAAAATCTGACCCCTATTATTCTTGCAAGCACTCGTCCTCCAGTCTATATCCGGGAAGTTGAAGTCTCCCATAATCACACATTTCCCCTTTGTGTTTACTTCATTAAAGACATTAAAGAGGTCTCTATCCATATCCAGATCAGATCCCGGCGGTCTATAGCACACCCCAAGCACTATCTCAGGGGAAGCTCTAGTTGCTTTTTTACCCAGTGTGATTTTTGCCCAGACAGACTCTGTCTTATCCATTCCATCGCTTCTTATTTCATTACAGTTAATCTCATCATTGATGTACAAGGCTACTCCACCACCTTTGCCTTTCTTCCTGTCTTTTCTAAACAGCACATAGCCTTCAATACCTGTACTCCAGTCATGAGTACTATTCCACCTGGTTTCTGTTATCCCTATAATATCCGGTTTCACTTCCTGCACCAGTAGCTCCAGTTCCTCCATCTTGTTACCTAGGTTCCTCGCATTAGTGTACAGACATTTTAATTTTTGGCGTTTGGCGTCAGTGACATTCTTTCCCCCGTCATGCACAGACCTTCTACCACCAGCCTCACCCGTTAATCTGGTTTCTACTCCATTATTCCTCCTTGGATCAATTCTTTGGTCCGCAAGGGTATCCCCTCTCACTTTGTTTACTTCCCTCTCCAGGTTATATTCCGGCGTGGAGATCTCCTGAACATCTCCCAACCATCTCCCCCAACTTCCTAGTTTAAAGCTCTCTTGATGAGGTTGGCGAGCCTCCATCCTAGAATTCTATTTCCCTCCTTACTTAGATGAAGTCCATCCTGAGCGAACAGTTGTCTATCCGTAAACGCTTCCCAGTGACCGTACATCCCAAAGCCCTCCTTATAACACCAATGCCTGAGCCATCTGTTGATCGCCATAATCTTGTCACTCCTTCGTCGCCCTGCTCTAGGAACCGGCAGAATCCCATTGAAGATCACCTGAGCTTCGATTTCTTTGAGCGTCTTCCCCAGTCTGGCATAGTCCTCCTTGATACAGTCCAGCGAGTAACTAGCCGTATCATTCGTTCCCACATGAAGGACAATCAACGGATTCTTTCCCGCTCCCGCTAGGATCCTATTCAGCCTCAGGTCCACATCCTGTATCTTAGCCCCTGGCAGACAGCACACCCTTCTGTTCTCCCGATCAGGTCTAGTTACAGGCCTGTCTATTCTTCTCAGTAAAGAGTCTCCAATCACGTAGACTTGCCTTTTCCTGGCGACAGTGTGATTCTCCGGTCTATCCCCCACACCAGCTGGCTGCAAGTCCTCTCGATTTGTATTCGCCCTTACAATCCTCCTAGGGCTCATACTTGGTGTTGCCTCCATTGACTCCTCCCCTCCTTCTGCAGGACTAGCTGCTCGTCTCTTTTTCCTTGCCCTCTCTCCTTCAGCAGCCCGCTGTGCTCCATCTTCATTTTCCAACTCAGCAAACCTGTTCCTGAGTTCTATTTCTCCATCGCTGGCCAGTCTTTTCCTCTGCCTGGTTCTCCTAGTCACATGCTTCCACCATCCACTTTCCTCACCCAGCAGCCCCTCCTCAGAGTTCTTTGGTCCTGCTTCTATCCGCTCGTCTGAGCTTATCCCCTGTGCCTCATCATGTCTGTGTTCCATCATCTGCTCAAACCCCCTTCTAAACTCAGCCAGGGTTTCCACCTGCATCTCCAGTCCTCTTATCTTTTTTTCCAGCAGCTCTATCAGGCGGCACTTCAGGTGTCCTTTTCCTCTCTTTCTTTGGAGTCATAAATAACCACGGTTGATCAGAATGAAACTGGATATCCTGATATCTAAAAGGTGGCATTATGTTACTGAACTTTTGTAGCTGTTATTGGGCAAGCAGGCTTCACTGTATGCTAGGTATAATTTACAATCTACAAAATAAAGCCAGCTGGCTAAAAGCTCATCGGAAAATACAATGATAGGTTGGTATTGTTTTAAAAGGTGCTATAGCTTCCCATAGACACTGAAACAATTTTTAAAACCCACTTCATTATGGTCAGTCATTTTTCAAGAAATAGAATGCAGGCTGTGGTAATATCATAGATGATCTTTTGGAATCAGATTATTTAACATCCTTCCAACAGCTCAAGACCCAGTTTTCTCTTCCTAAATCAAGTTTTTATAAATACCTATGTTGCAGCATTCAGACAGAGCTATGAATAGATCATGCTTAACTAGAGAGATTGGATGTTTTGTGCTAAATGTACTTGATGTAACTAAGGCCATGACTGCACTACAGACATATATCCATATAACTATATCACTTAGGGGTGTGAAAAATCCACACCCCTGAGCGACATAGTTATACCAATCTAATCCCTGGTGTAGACAGTGTGGTAGAGATGGATTAACTACACTAATAGGAGAACTTGTCCTGTTGGTGTAGAAATATGTTAAGTGCTACAGCGTACAGCTGCCTCAGTGCAGCTGCGCCGATGCAGCATTGGAAGTGTAGACCTGTACACAGGTACTAATCCTGAAAAGACATACATGTGTGAATAACTTCATTCACATAGTAAATTGTTATTATAACTCACCCTTGGCCAGACTCAGTTACTATCCCCAGTAAGTAGGGTGGGTGGAGTCAAGGAAGAGGTAAGTGGATGAGTAGTCCCACTTACTCCTTGTGTGTGATTTGAGTACACACATAACTATGTAAGGCGGGGGAGTTAACTCCTTTTACTCCTTTGCATGGTTATATTGGCTGAGTCACAATCTAGCCATATATTATGGAATTGTGTCAAGCCATTAAATACCTGAGGAAATAAACTATGAATAGTGAATAAGTAATTGGCTTTATTTTCCTAACTTAGAAAGTGTCAGAGTGAAAAGAGACAAGGCAAGTGAGGTAATATCTTTTATTAGACCAACTTCTGTTCAAGGTAACATCCCTGTAGTTGTAGGACAAAAAAAGGGGTTAGTTCGTTACAGATTGTTGTAATAACCATAAATCTAGTCTCTTCATGAAGATCATGATTTTTAGTGTCTAGCAAAGTTACAAATTTAACATCCCAGGCTCCTATTTTGAAAGTGTTGTACAGGTTTCCTTTGAGGATGAGGACAGAGAGGTCACATACAGAGTGATCACTTTATGAAAAGTGTTCACCCATAGATGATGTGATGTTTTTGTCATTTATCATTTTCCTGTGTGAGTTCATTCGACAGAATAGTGATTATCTGGTTTCACCCACATAGTGGTTATTGAGGTAGTTAGTACACCACATGTTCTGATAGGCATGTTTAGGACCATGGATCTTGAAAGGTGTATTGATAATTGTAGCAGTGGAGATATGTTTGCAAGTTCTGCATCTGTTCTGGCAGCGTCTGGCACTGCTTTGAGTTGGTGTGTCCTGGTCTGTGGGGAGCAGTAAAAAAGAGCAAGTAAAAAATCACTTAGAAAAGTTAGATGCCTGCAAGTCACCAGGGCCTGATGAAATGCATCCTAGAATACTCAAGGAGTTAATAGAAGAGGTATCTGAGCCTCTAGCTATTATCTTTGGGAAATCATGGGAGACGGGGGAGATTCCAGAAGACTGGAAGGGGGCAAATATAGTGCCCATCTATAAAAAGGGAAATAAAAACAACCCAGGAAACTACAGACCAGTTAGTTTAACTTCTGTGCCAGGGAAGATAATGGAGCAGGTAATTAAAGAAATCATCTGCAAACACTTGGAAGGTGGTAAGGTGATAGGGAATAGCCAGCATGGATTTGTAAAGAACAAATCCTGTCAAACTAATCTGATAGCGTTCTTTGATAGGATAACGAGCCTTGTGGATAAGGGAGAAGCGGTGGATGTGATATTCCTAGACTTTAGTAAGGCATTTGATATGGTCTTGCATGATATTCTTATAGATAAACTAGGAAAGTACAATTTAGATGGGGCTACTATAAGGTGGGTGCATAACTGGCTGGATAACCGTACTCAGAGAGTAGTTGTTAATGGCTCCCAATCTTGCTGGAAAGGTATAACAAATGGGGTTCCGCAGGGGTCTGTTTTGGGACTGGTTCTGTTCAATATCTTCATCAACAATTTAGATGTTGGCATAGAAAGTACGCTTATTAAGTTTGCGGACGATACCAAACTGGGAGGGATTGCAACTGCTTTGGAGGACAGGGTCAAAATTCAAAATGATCTAGACAAATTGGAGAAATGGTCTGAGGTAAACAGGATGAAGTTCAATAAAGATAAATGCAAAGTGCTCCACTTAGGAAGGAACAATCAGTTTCACACATACAGAATGGGAAGAGACTGTCTAGGAAGGAATATGGCAGAAAGAGATCTAGGGGTCATAGTAGACCACAAGCTTAATATGAGTCAACAGTGTGATACTGTTGCAAAAAAAGCAAACGTGATTCTGGGATGCATTAACAGGTGTGTTGTAAACAAGACACGAGAAGTCATTCTTCCGCTTTACTCTGCGCTGGTCAGGCCTTAGCTGGAGTATTGTGTCCAGTTCTGGGCACCGCATTTCAAGAAAGATGTGGAGAAATTGGAGAGGGTCCAGAGAAGAGCAACAAGAATGATTAAAGGTCTTGAGAACATGACCTATAAGGAAGGCTGAAGGAATTGGGTTTGTTTAATTTGGAAAAGAGAAGACTGAGAGGGGACATGATAGCAGTTTTCATGTATCTAAAATGGTGTCATCAGGAGGAGGGAGAAAACTTGTTCACCTTAGCCTCCAATGATAGAACAAGAAGCAATGGGCTTAAACTGCAGCAAGGGAGATTTAGGTTGGACATTAGAAAAAGTTCCTAACTGTCAGGGTAGTTAAACACTGGAATAGATTACCTAGGGAAGTTGTGGAATCTCCATCTCTGGAGATATTTAAAAGTAGGTTAGATAAATGTCTATTAGGGATGGTCTAGACAATATTTGGTCCTGCCATGAGGGCAGGGGACTGGACTCGATGACCTCTCGAGGTCCCTTCCAGTCCTAGAGTCTATGAGTCTATGAGTCTATGATGATGAACTTGGAGATGTTGTGGTGTTTGAAGGCTAGAAGAGGAAGTTCAGGAAATATTCCTTTCTGTATGGAGTCCCCATCAAGTATGTGTTGTAGCTTATGATACCCCTTATGGATTCCAGTGTGGGGTGATAGGTGTCAACTAGGGGCATGTAATTGGAGGGGGCTTAGCCTCTGTATTGAAGCAGGTTCTCTGTGGGTATTTGGGTGGCTCGTTCCATGAAGAAGAACTCTGTGTAGCTTAAAAGTTTATCCCCCTCACCAACAGATAGGGCCATCCCTAGGGTGGTGCGGGGCCTGGGACACATCAGCCTCCCCACTAATCTCCTCGCCATCCACCCGGTGCACCCACCCACCCGCTGCTTCTCACCTTCTCACACACACACCCCTGCCTACCTGCCACTCTCCTCCTCACTGTCTGCCCATCTGCCTGCCACTTGCCTCCCCTCTAGTTTCCTCACTGTCCGCCCAGCATGCCCCCCTTGTCTGCCTGACTACTGCTCTCCTCCTCACTGTCTGCCCACCTACCTCCATCCTCACCCTCTCCCACCTGCTCGCCAGTTGCCCCAATTCACCCTACCCAAGGGACAGCTCTGTCAACAGAAGTTGGACCCCCACCTTATCTTTCCGATATCCAACAATGCTACAACAACACTGCATACAACAATGAATATCAGAGTGAAAAGTAATTTAGGTTTTGTTTTAATTGTTCAGTTTTAGTAATCTACACTTATTTTGAGAGAAAGAAGGTGGATGAGGTAATACCTGTTATTGGACCAACTTCTGTTGAATAAAGAGACATTTTGAGCTCTACAAAACTCTTCTTTTCATCTGAAGTTGCTCCAGTAAAGATATTATCGCATCTACCTTTTCAGTCTCATATCCTGGTACCAACATGGCTTCAACATTGCAAACAATTATTTCTAGCACATTTAAGGAAGTCACATTTTAAAAAATATGTTTGTCCTAGAGTAACCTTGTAAGAATATTTTACTTTGATTTCACAAAATTATGTCTTTTCTCCTAACCTGCTCAGTGCCCCAAACTAATACTTTCCATATATTTTGGAGTTTCATGTTAATTTTGCTCTGCAAACTGAAATAGAACAAGTTATATAATTAGTTCCAGGTATAGGTATCATCAGTAACTAAGTATTTTATAAAGAATTCAGATGGAAGCTAAGGTATTTTAGTTAGACTTGTATTAAATAGATGGCCATTGAAATGTTACCATTGAATTCAGTGAGAGCAGGATCAGTTCTAGACAGTAGCCAAGGGCCCTAAAAAGAATTATATATTTTTGGGACAATATGGGCTCAGTTCTGCCCTGACTAACATTTTGACTTCAGTCAGATGTACCAGGGGGACAAATCCTTCTCACTTTAGGCGCACAACTAATTCCACTGACTTCAGTTGGACTTCTGCTGGGAGTAAAATGCTCTAGGTTTGGCCCAGGGAGAAAATCAGTGTAGAATTTGTCTATGCATAGTCACATAAACAAGCCAATTGACATATAGCGAACGTTGACATAGAGCAAATAAAAGAGATGGCCATTCATCAGGACAGTGCTGTAGCATTCATTGTCATTATGGGCTTAGTTTAACGCTAAAGAAATTCACTTTGCCTCAGGTTTTTGTTGATGTTTTATTTTCTTTCAGTTGATTAGTTCGTAGAACTCACTTGCATCACATTTCTAAAGCCCCTAAAGGAGAAGTTAATTCAGTTCCTTTTTCTGTAGTGCAGTAATAGCAATCCCAGGTATTGTTAACAAGCATTGGTATAACAATGTGATCAAAAAGTGCTGCAAGCAGTATGTACCATAAAATGGCCAGATTTAGTATCTTTCTAAGACTAATTGTTTTAAAAACAGGCTGGAGACATACTTGTCCATTACTTAGTGCATGCAAGAGCAGCTTCTAGATAACAGAAGTTGCTGCATAGGATTTGGTAAAAATACCTTTTTCATTAAATGGTATGACTCATTGCATCATTTAGCCAGTTAGATCCTTCTGACTTGAATATTCCATGTTCTTTTATCTTGCCTTAATTGGCATCATGCAGTCTGAACATGAAGGACTAAATCTGAGCTATTAGTTTCACCAAAGTCAATGGGATTATTTCTATCAGCAAAGTGAGCTGGATATTACCCAACATGTATTTGTGCAGGCTCTGAGACAACTATTGATTGTATAACTTCTCAGTGTAGACCTTTTTCTCCCTTCATTTTGTTTAATATTTTCAGTTACAGTCATCAATAAAATCTTACTGATTAATGACAAATAGTAAAGACAATTGGCCAAATCCTAGCTGGTGTAAATAAGTGTAGCTCCATTAAAGTCAATGGAGCTGTGCTGATTTACACCAGGCAAGGTTCTGGCCTAATATTGGACAGAAAATAATAATTGTAAAGAAAAAAAATTGCTATTTGTCAAATAAAAGTCTTCAGGTCACTTTGTAACCTGTAACAGGAAAAAAAGACAGTTATTTAAGTACTGGTAAAAATAGTAAGAAAAATACATTACAATGTAAGAAAGCTATAATATGCATTCATGTTAATGTACATGGAACTACTATAGCATGTCAGAATGTGTTACTGAAAATCTGAAAGGATATACTCTGTCACAGTATTGTCTTCTTAACCATCTAGACTTCTCTTATTCTTCTCATCATGCATATTGTTCATAGATGGCTGTCATGGGGCATACTTGCACTGTAGCACTCCCTGTTGACCTAGTGTGGTACTGCAAGATTTCTCTGCCTCAGTTTCCCATCTAGCATGTCCCTTTAAAAACTCCAAACAGCCCACAGGGTATAAGACAAAATTCCACTGCTGGGTTTCTAGTTTATCAAATCCTAAATAAACTTGAAATAAAGACTTTCCCCCTTACTGCTCCACTATTTATAGAGTAGAATGGCTTCAACAGATGAGATAGGGAGACCTGCCTCCTAATACAATAGCCTGGTGTTCAGGGTTCTCACCTGGAATACCAAATTCAAGGACCTACTCCAAATCAGACAGAGCAGTTATTTGAAAACACATCTCCTGGGCTACTGGCTATAAAGGGGTCTCTCTCTGTCTCTCTGTTTTTTCATGAGAAAGGACTGACCTAGCTTACACACCTAATTCCAGGAGAGGGTGAATCCCAAGCAGAAATAGGCACCTCTCTCCAGTTCAGTGTTAGGTATCTAATTATCTTTGAGGGGCAGGACCTAGGCCCTGCTCCTCTCCTGTCCTCAGCATTTCTTGCTGGCTTAGGAAGATCCCTGCTCAGCTTGTTGGATTCTGAGAGTCCTTTTGTGGATATAGCCTTAAGGGACTTGGCCAAGGTCATAAAGGCATTCTGTGGTGGAGCTGTGACTTAAAAACATGTATCCCAAATCTAGAGCTGGATCCCTAACCACTGGGCAACCCTTCCTCTCTAATCATAGCCTGTGAACAAGCTTCGGAATGCCATATTACGTATGTTGTATTACTTGAATGAGCAAGAACAGACTATATATCACACCCCTGCTTTCTCTAAGTTGGCTCTGATTCAACCACAGCTGCACTCCCTTTGCCCATAATTAGGCCAGAGGGTAGATGTGCCCTGTTAACCCTGGCTGCTTTCTTCCTTTTCCTACCTTCCTTTCGGAACAAGGGATATTGGTGGTTCTGGCACAAAAGATTCCCTGCTGAGTCCTCAAAGGGCTAGTACAAACCATTACAGTCTCCTGTGTAAATCATCTGCACTGTTGTGTAAAGATGTGAAGTGTGGTTCCAAAGACCAAAGATTATCTTCCATTTTGGAAGTCAGGGCTCTGGCTGCCAGCTGCTTTCAACACCAGGCTCTTGTTTTTGTTGTGTTAGAATTTTGTAATATTGAATACAAGCCCTTCCACTCTTAAAAAAGAACAATACATTTCAGGCTGTAGAGCTCAATAAATGGTGAAGCCTACTGTTGAACCCGATTCAATAAAACTGTTAAGCTTCTGATTAAGGTGCCGATTTTTAATAGTGTGGTTAATTTACCACTGGAATAATTTATCAACTGAAGTGGTGGATTGTGCATCATTTGAAGTCTTTAAATCAAGAGTACATGTTTTACTAAAAGATACACTGTACTACAAGCAAAAGTTGGGTTTGATACAGGAATTACTGAGTGCAATTCTATGACTTTCGTAATGCAGGAGGTCAGACTTACTGATCATGAGGGGGACCTTCTGGCCTCAGTCTCCAAATCCATTCATTAAGTCTATGCCTAATATAATGAGAACACGTAAAAAGTGCTCAACTTTAGCACAGGCGTACGTGTTTTCCTGAATCGGAATGCTTCAGAGAATGGTGTAAAGCACACCTTATTGATCATGAATTTCACTGACTGTATACCACTGATGGCTTATTGATTATGATTGAATGGGATTTTTGCCACTGTCTGTTATGTTGTTCTCTGTGTCATATGTCAACATGCCATGGGGCTGTGCGCATAGTAGGAATTAAAGTAAATAAAAAATTACAGAGAGAGAAACTTTCAGACCAAATGTTTGAAAACACTTGAGCCATAATATAGGTAGTATTATTTTTCATGTGATAAGAAATCCATGTATAACTTAATCTAATTGAAAACATACACAAAACCTATTTAGGAAAAGGGCAGTTTATTCATATAATTGTGTAAGATCTACAATAACAACCGTTCTAGAAAAGGGATAGCAGTTTGAATTCTCAGGTTAAACAAGATGCAGTTAAAGAAAACTTGCTTTTGTATCCTACATAGCTTCATAAATTCATACCAGGGAGCTCCAAAATGAGTAGAGGAAAAGAAACAAGTCGCAACTATTTCCTCTTTTTAACTTAACCGCTTAAATATCGAAACCTGTCTTGTTCAGATGTTAAACTCTTATGTGTCCAAAGCCAATCATTTCTCTTAGTTTTTTTAAATAATTAAATACTTGAATTAGATTTTTTTTTGTTTTAGAAAAAGAAAAATTGTTCTATAATTATAATGCTGGAAAAGGTTAATAGAAAAGTTATGAAAACATGGCATCCCAAAAAGTAATGGGAAATTGTTGGCCTAAACTTAGTCATCATTTATTTATGCACATACAGCCAATTGCTGTAATTATCTTTAACACAATGATATTTGGACTTTGAAAATCTAAACCTTATTGACCAAATCTGGGTGCCGGTAGTTAGGCATCTAAAACCATAGTTGGGCACCTAAATCAGTGGCCTGATTTTCAGAGGGGATTCAGTGTGATAAATAAAGATTCATAGATTCACAGATTCTAAGGCCAGAGGGACCATTGTGATCATCTAGTCTGACCTCCAGTATAACACAGGCCAGAGAATTTCCCTAAAATAGTTCTTAAAGCAGATTTTTTAGAAAAACATCCAATCTTGATTTAAAAATGGTCTGTGATGAAGACTCCATCATGACCCTCGGTGAATTATTCCAATGGTTCATTACCCTCACTGTCAAAAATGTATGCCTTATTTCCAATCTGAATTCGTTTAGCTTCAACTTCCACCCATTGGGTCATGTTATACCTTTCTCTGCTAGACTGAAGAGTCCGTTATATTTATTCCCCATGTAGATATGTACAGACTGTATCTAGTCACCACTTAACCTTCTCTTTGTTAAGCTAAATAGATTGCGCTCTTAATCATTCTTCTAGCTCTTTTCTGAACCCTCTCCCATCTATCAGCATCATCCTCAACCTGTGGACACCAGACTCAAGCAACCAATTTAAAAAAAGTTGGCATACATCATGAAGATTACGGATGGTTTTATATCATAATGTAACACTGAAAATACACTGATTTCTACAGGGCCGGCTCCAGGGTTTTTGCTGCCCCAAGCAGTGGGGAAAAAAAAAAAAGCCGCGATCAGGATCGGTGGCAGCTCCACTGTGCTGCTTTCTTCTTCAGCAGCAATTCGGCGGCAGGTCCTTCCACCTGAGAGGAACTGAGGAACCCGCCACCGAATTGCTCAACGTGTCACACCTTCCTCTTGGCCGCCCCAAGCACCTGCTTGCTGAGCTGGTGCCTGGAGCCGGCCCTGGATTTCTATGCTATATAGAACAGTCAAGAAGAGCTTTAAAAAATGTAGCCATCATCCCCAACCTACTCAGTTCCCTCAGTGAAGTTTATTCAGTGGAATCATTTACAGTATTCTTACAACAAAAAGCTAACTGCTGTAGAGTTTTAAAAGTTTCTATTGTGTGTATACTGTGAATACACAGAGGAAGTGACAGGAAACTTCAAGATACAGGCAATCCTTGTACAAAATGTCATTAGAAATTGATTTAACCTTCTGGATGCTGTGGATACCCTATCCAGTCATTTGACAGTCAGGCTGGAAAGTATCAGCATTCTAATTTTATAAATGTAGTAAATCGTTCAAAACAATGTCCTGCTTTGCCAGTTACTGAATCTAAGGCCTGGTCTATACTACTGGGGTTAGTCAACCTAAGTTACGTTACTCCAGCTATGTAAATAACGTAATTGGAGTCAACATAGCTTAGGCTGACTTACTGCAGTGTCTACACCATGCTACAATGATGGGAGAGGCTCTCCCATCGATTTACCTTACTCCTCTTGTTCCAGTGGAGTAGCAGAGTTGACTGGAGAGTGCTCTGCAGTCGATTTAGTGGGTCTTCACTTGACTCACTAAATTGACCCCCGCTGCATCAATCGCAGCAGCGGCAATCCCTGAAGGGAAGAGTAGACATGGCCTAACACTAATTGCTAGGAAAAAGTAGGTATTAAATCCAAAACGGTGGAACTGGAGACTCAATACAGAGAACAACATTCATATAAAGATGCAACAAGAAGAGTTCTATTGGGTTTATAAAAACAATTACTCCCTCAGCTCTTCCAGCCAGTCAGTTAACAACTAGGAAATGCCCTCCCTTTTGCCCATTATTGCTTGATTATATTTTACTTCTTCAAATAAAAAAGGCTGCACCTGTGATTTTCAAAGCTTCCTAGGGGTTTGGATTCCCAGTTCCAATTACTTGTTTGTCCATATCCTTTAGGCATTTTTGAAAATCTCAGCCTTTGCCTACTCTGTGCCAAGCTTTTTATTTTTCTCATAATCTCCTAACATTCATTGTGGTAGCAATGAATACTGCTCTACCATGGCTAGTGACAGTGAGAATGCTCATGTATACTGGATACTGGCATTTTCACCACGTTATCTAATGCTGCTCAGTGCAGAGTTAGATGAGATGGGTGGGGAAAAAGTCAACAGCCAGTCTGCACTATGCTCTGACTATCAGTAACCTCAATGAAGTTGCACAAATATTACAACAATGAGAGATTTTAAGTAAAAACTATGTGTAGTCAATGCTCGAGTGGTTCAGTTAATCAAAGTACCCAATTTAACTTTTGCCCAAAAGTTGACTCAAACACTTTGAGTGGTTCAAAAGAGTTAGGGGTACATCTGGCCTGCCCGAAAGCTGAATATATTGAAAATTTCACAAGAAAGTTTATTTTCATAAGGTTTTCAGAGAAAATACTCTGATTCTAGCAGTCTATATGAACCCAGTCTGCTTTAGGTCACATTGTTTCAGCTGATGGAGGAGCTATTTGGAGAGATTGTTGGTTGGTTCACTTCCCCTCACATATGCCGCTAGCATTTTTAGGGGAGTAAATAGTTTATCTGCCCCACCATTCTACAACCGCAGAATTCTGTTAGTGCTGCATATGGTATTTATGTCCTTACCTCATTCTTGGACTAAACTGCCCCAAATTTATCAGAGAAACAGGTAATTCCCAGAACAAACCATACAAAAGATCATCAGACTTGTCTTTACTGTTTACCCACTCAGATCTGTTGTTACTGGAGAACTCTTCCAATTATCTGTATTAGCATTATTTTATGTACAGTGGAAATGTTAATAAACTCATTTGTAATACCTAGTGGAGCAATTAGGGAAAGCTGCATAGTCACTGTTTTGATAAGCAGAATACAAGCACAAGGCTTTTGCTACTTATTTACCCTTCATTAATAGCATTCATTTTCTGATGATAGCAAATAAACCTCACAGCTGAAATATCAAGGACATTTGTTTACTCCATTCTCATACAAATGGTAATAAGAAGAAGCAAGTAAGGTAGGAACAAATAAGAATACTGAATTTAAAAATGCATATTCATTAATTTGTACCTTTAGTAATTCTGTTTTGGGACCCAGTGATCTCCCTTCAGGGCTTAAAATGAGTTGTAACTTTCCCCTAATCTCCCTCATCCTCTCAGCTCACATCTCTTCCTCCTTCCATGATTTGCTAAGGTCTTTCGGAATGCCGATAGGTGTGCAATGGAGGCAACAAATCCAGCTATCAGTCTACTGGTTGTTGATGCTGCATGTGTGTTCTAAAGCAGTATTTCTCAACCTTTTTGATACCAGGGATCAGCTTGCTGCATTCTTAAACTGTGTCAGGGAGATCTCAGGGACTGGCATGGGTCCACGGACCAGTAGTTGAGAAACACTGTTCTAGAGCCAGTGAACGCCCTCCCTTCGACTCTGGTACTCCACCAGAATGAGGAGTGCAAGCGGAGTCAACAGGAGAGCGTCAGCTGTCAACCTACCACAGTGAAGACACCGCAGTAAGTAGATCTAAGTACGTTGATGTCAGCTACGCTATTAATATAGCTGAAGTTGCATCTCTTAGATCGACAACGCGCAGTAGTGTAGACAAGCCCTAAGATTATTAGTCTTGTCAGAACAATTATAAATGATGTTGTGATTCAGCCAATGCATATTCCTTTACATCAGGAACAAAGCTGAAGCCACTACAACCCATTTCACTGTGGATATAATTCTGGATTTCATCAATGTAACTCACCTATAACATGCATCATTTTTATTTTGAAATAAAGCAGTAAATAGAATTGACAATTATTTACTATAGTAATATACAGGAAATTAGATCATGACTTTTAGCAAAGGGTAATATTAAAAGTTTCCATTCCATATGGATATCACCCAAAGGAATTGTGATTTCAATGCACAGCTGCTAGGCTTTGAATGACATACGGGAGTAGCCTTTTTTTTAATACAAATACTTTTAGCAGTGCTATTCTTGCCTTCCACATTTTTCCTACCATCATGATTTAAGCATGAACATAGTTTGATAGTCAACGTGAATTTCAGATATACTTGTTTTTGGGTTAGCAAGCTAATATGAATCTCATAAAATTAGCAGATTTAACTCTACTATTCATTGAAGACCCATCTACATTACAATATATATTTTTGATTTGCATGCTGATTCTGAGATTGATGTTTAGTTTAAAGTATAATTTTTCACATCCACTTGGAAGTGAATTTAGCCTTTTATACATGGTACAGATTAGAAAAAGTTTGATTTCCTGATTCTATTGTTATAGCATATTTTAGAAGAAAAATATTTGAGATGAAAATTGAAGTAAAAAGTTGTTTAATGTTATTTTATATAACTATTATTATATTAGCTAAATGGATGTTATACCAAGTATGCAAAAGCAACATAATAAATCTTTATTGTATATTATTTTGTGTCCCCTTGGACAATTAAATGTGGTTTAAATCTGAGACTACTTTCACCCTAGCTATCGGAGTAAAAGCTGAGCAAAAGGCATCTATATTGGAATATTCCTTATAATTCAGTATGTCTGTTTATTTTTGTGAGGAATAAAATTTCAAATAATCTGAGGAAGATACAGTTTGGGATTTTTATTTTGTTAATAAAATATCTATTTCAAGCAGTGCAAATTAGCACTCTGAATAGATGTGTTATACTGCAACATATTTAGAGCTAGAGAGAGAAATTTTGCCTTTCCAGTTGCCTTTCTAATTTAAAAAAGAAAGTTGCTTCATGAGGATGGTTTAGATTACCTGGAAGCAGTCCACATTAATAGATATGATAGGTTATTTTTCCCTCCTCTTTGGCTCTCTTTGAGAAAAACAGGACTGGAAGGGCAAGCTGCAGCTTTGTGCAGCTACGAATAGAAGCACTAGTCTCACATAATCCATGTACAAACACTTCTCAAATTTATTTACTAAATAAGGTAGTGGGGAAGGTATTGTGAAAATTCCTCTGGTAACCTTTCCTGCTGACAAAGACCTTGGTGAGGTTAGCGAAGTTAGCCAATTATGAACTATTGTTAGCATTTGACAGAAAGATGATGAGTGTTTCAACTCAGAGTTTTCAGTAAAATTTGGAGAAATGAATTGCAGTGATTTTAAATAAAATTAATGCTGTGTTTTTAATTTAGTAATAGAGAAGTAACTTTATAGGCAACTGGCAGATCAGTGCTACGCCTTAATTATTGGGAAGTTTGTAAATCGCAATTCTGTTAGAGTAAAATAGTCAAATTCAGTTACACATTTTTATTTTATATTTCATTCACATATGGTTTTTGCATCAATGAATGCAAAGAACACTGTATGCGACACCAAGAACAACAATTAATAATACTAGAAAATTATTATATAAATGCATCCTCATTTAATCACAGAAAATGAAACAACAAATATGTTCCATTCCATGCATCCAAAGAAGTGGGCTGTAGCCCACAAAAGCTTATGCTCAAATAAATTTGTTGGTCTCTAAGGTGCCACAAGTATTCCTGTTCTTTTCGCAGATACAGACTAACACGGCTGCTACTCTGAAACAAATATGTAATGCATATTCTAATGGAACATGATATCTTTAGAGTTTTTCATAATTCCTTTTTATTTATTATTTTCATACTACACTAAACAAACATATCAGCATGGTTGATTTCTGCATAAGCACAGCACACTAGCAACAAACTTCAGTGGTAACAAAGGAATTGCTGGGGGGGATGAAAGCATTCCAAAAGCACCAGATTGTCAGTGCTCTCAAAAATATGAAAATGTAGAAAAAAGAATAAAGTAGATACACAGATATAAACCCAAATAATAACTCAGCATCTAAATGCCACACAGCTGGTTAAATTTAACAGCAGTAGTGGCATTCAGGTTAAACAATGGAAAAAATTCTGTCTACACTTCTGAGAAGTGGCAGAGGCAAATGCTGCCCTAAACTTATCAATAGAACATCTTTTTGAGAAATGACTATACATGTTACATTTATGCAAAAAAGAGAATTCTAATAAATCGATTAAAAATATCAAACATCTTTTTACCAATTTAAACATACCATATATTAAAGGAGGGAGAAGTTTTGCTGGCAATGGCGCAACCCCATTTTAATTAGAATTTAGTCATCAGAAGTCTCTACCAATGGTCTCCTGATCAGATCTCTCTTCTCTTATTTTAATAAGGCAAACGATTAGCAGTCTGAATTCAGAAAATATACCATTTCTTCTTGTGGGTAACTGAGTTTTGCTGGGAATAGTTAACACCTTGTCTTCATCCATGAAGTGTTTGATTTCCTTAAATTCTTTCCTCTAGACTTGTCATGGAGTTCATGTCAGAAAAGAATATAATCTCATTCTCTTCATAGAACAGTTCTTTTTATATTCTTGGCAACCTTTAATACCCTGGCATCAGTCAATGTGACAATGAAGATTCTCACCATTCTCCTTTACCACCTGATCTCCTCATAGCACAAACTGCGGGTAATAATTTCTCCACAGAACATAGTTCTTCTTAATATTTAGGGTGTGTGCATGATTTTCAGAATGAGTTTTCCATAAAAATAACTGGATCAGGATATTTATCCACCAGGATCCCAATAATCCTTATATGCTGGGATCCCATTAACCCTTAAATGTTGAGCAGTTTAACATGCCTCTCCCACCACACACAAATACTTTTAATCACTGATTTAGCTGAGCAGCTTCCACTGAATCAGTTGTACAATGTGCTCCGGTGACTTATCATAGAACTGGAAGGAACCTCAAGAGCTTATCTAGTCCAGTCCTCTGCACTGATGGCAGGATTGTGTATTATCTAGACCATCCCTGATAGGTGTTTCTCTAACCTGCTCTTAATCTCCAATGATGGAGATTCCACAACTTCCCTAGGCAATTTATTCCGGTACTTAGCCATTCTGACAGGAAGTTTTTCCTAATGTTCAACCTAAACCTCCCTTTCTGCAATTTAAGCCGATTGCTTCTTATCCTATCCCCAGAGGTTAAGAAGAACAATTTTTCTCCCTCCTCCTTGTAACAATCTTTTATGTACTTGAAAACTGTTATCATGTCCTCTCTATCTTCTCTTTTCCAGACTAAAACAATTTTTTCAATCTTCCCTCATAAGTCATGTTTTCTAGACCTTTAATCATTTTTGTTGCTCTTCTCTGGACTTTCTCCAATTTGTCCACATTTCCTGAAATGTGGTGCCCAGATCTGGACACAATACTCCAGCTGAGGCCTAATCAGCACGGAGTAGAGTGGAAGAATTACTTCCCGTGTCTTGCTTACAACACTCCTGCTAATACATCCCAGCATGATAGACTCATAGACTCTAGGACTGGAAGGGACCTCGAGAGGTCATCGAGTCCAGTCCCCTGCCCTCATGGCAGGACCAAATACTGTCTAGACCATCCCTAATAGACATTTATCTAACCTACTCTTAAATATCTCCAGAGATGGAGATTCCACAACTGCAATTTATTCCAGTGTTTAACTACCCTGACAGTTAGGAACTTTTTCCTAATGTCCAACCTAAATCTCCCTTGCTGCAGTTTAAGCCCATTGCTTCTTGTTCTATCATTGGAGGCTAAGGTGAACAAGTTTTCTCCCTCCTCCTGATGACACCCTTTTAGATACCTGAAAAATGTTGTTCGCTTTCTTTACAACAGCATTACAGTGTTGACTCATATTTAGTTTGTGGTCCACTGTGACCCCCAGATCCCTTTCCACACTACTCCTTCATAGGCAGTCATTTCCCATTTTGTATGTGTGTGACTGATTGTTCCTTCCTAAGTGGAGTACTTTGCATTTGTCCTTATTGAATTTCATCCTATTTACTTCAGACAATTTCTCCAGATCATTATGAATTATAATCCTATCCTCCAAAGAACTTGCAGCCCCTCCCATCTTAGTATTGTCTGCAAACTTTATGAGGGTACTTCCATTATCTAACTTGTTCTCTGCTATCTGCAGTCGCTCCTAATCTCTGCTAATCCATTACTTTCAATTGGTTATTCTGAATGACATCGCCTCCAGCTAGGGTGACCAGACAGCAAGTGTGAAAAATTGAGACGGGGTGGGCGGTAATAGGAACCTATATAAGAAAAAGACCCAAAAATTGGGACTGTCCCTATAAAATCGGGACCTATGGTCACCCTACCTCCAACTTCCCCTCTGCCAATGTCAAGGAAGCTTGTAAACTCACCTTGCTAAGTAGCAGTTCCTTCATCTGTTTCTTTCTAGAGCTATCTTTATCCACAGTTGACATCTGTGCAAGCACAGCCAGAGAAGGAGTCAAAGATGGCCTCTGGGGAACTAGAATTGAGGTTGAAGGTCTCACATTAAAAAAGCCATTAATTTCTGGTTTAGTTTTGCTCTTAGGCATTATTCACAACTCTTCTCTCTCTCCAAACAAAAGGAAGCGTGGTCCCACTAAAGAAAATCCAAAGTTATTGAATGTGCTAGACTTAGTAAATATTAACTTTGGCTCTCAGAGCCCATCTACAGCATGTCTTCCAACAAAATCAGGCTCCCCCTTTTACCTCCACCCTCTATTTCCCTTTTTTCTTCATTTACCTCTCCCCTCACAATGTATTCCTGCTAATAACAGCCTTTTCATCACATGTAGCTTCATATTTTCAGTTTATTTGATTTCAACTCATCTCCTGCAGTCAGTTCCGTCTGTGATAACTAGTATTGAGAATGCAACCAATAAAAATAAAAGATGAATTGCTAATAATGTACAAAATATTGACCAAACATGTGATCCAAGGTTAGGCACATGAAGTCTCAAAATGTGCATTAAAGTATATGTGTATTAGCAGGAAAAATGCTCTGAAATAGGTCTCCACAATATATAGAGGTCTCCACAATATATACAGATCTTGATTTACATTACAGGAACCTTAAATTTGCTGGGAATACCAGAATATTAGTTTTATATCTCTGATGTCAGGAAGGTTTGCATTGACTCAGAAGTTCAATCCAAGGCAAACCTTTCTCTGTTAAGTCTCTGCCTAACCACATTCTTCACCCAACATGGTTTGAGATGATTTGTACTCATGTAACTTAAAACCAAATTTGATTTTATTAAAATTTAGATTTGCCAAAGGATTAGTCCTTAGTGTATTCTTAAAAGATGTTGGAATTGTGGAAGACAAAGGGCCAAATTTCAGTTTAGAGTAAAAAGCACCATTCACATTGACTTCAAAGGAAATTGCTCCCTGTCACTCGGGACTAAATTTGACCCCAAAAATGTAAGCTACCAAGATAGTTAACACTGACAAGTGAGCATAGCTTATGCAGCTATGATATTTTATTATGATTTTGGCTTTATTTTTATGGTTCTTAAAATAAAAAATGGGCTAGAGACATCAAACAAATAAATGCAACCTCTGCTATTCTTCACTGTATAAAGTCCTCAATTTTCTAATAAAAAAAGGATATAAAAACACATAAGTGTTAGGAGGACAATTAACCAAAGGCCAGTTAAACACAGAAAAGTGCAAATAAAGCAATTTAGTCAGAGTGTCACAGTGTACAGCAAAATATTCACATTGACCTCAGTAGACAAGCCTGTCCTAATAGCCTAATGTAATTTCTTAGTAAATTATGATCAGTCTCTCTGTGTCTCTTGTCTAATGTGTGTGTGTGAGAGAGAAATTAAAGCACTCAGATATGCTTGCTGATATGATGGAACCACTACACCTACATGTCAGCCACGATACTTGCAATCATTACTAGCATCACAATGGTTGGCCATTGTGTTCTAAGAGTACTAATTTTCACAGCCAGATGACTGAGAATTTCTGTGGCTGTACTACTGTGACATAAATGTTTTCCTTGAGACCACAGTTTTAACACTTACGTACATGAGTAGTCGCATTGAAGTCAGGATCCAGGCCTAAATCCATGTACAATTTAAGAAGAAAACATTACTACCTTATCTCCTCCTCTCCCCCAATATGAGAGACTTCTGTTTTAAAAGACATTATTTTACATCTCTGACCTTGAGATGCCCAGGCAGTTATTACTCTACAAGTATGGCCCCTTACTTCTGAAATAACCATATCTTTTACCTTAGTGGAAGTCAGATAATTGATCAAAAAAATAATCCTTGTTTAACCAGAAAGTTATCTGAGATATTTCTGCTGGAATGTTTTTGTCACGTTCAAAGAGGGAAGGGGGCTTTGTTGTTGTTGTTCTTAATCTAAAATAGATTCTAATAGCAAAGAGACTTCCACAGAGTTCTTCCCCTTTAACCTGAGCAGCAAAGCCCAGGACAGTCAAATTACAGTCTGTTCTGTTATTTTGAAGAATTTCAATCGTATGGTGTAACCTTGTATTATAGTATCTCTTATCAGAGTGCCAGAAAGAGCATTTAAAACTATTAACCGCCGTTTGAATTCTCTGGGCACTGTCACTTACAGTTTTAATATCACCTTAAAGTACTACAATTTTTCCTTCTAAACTGGCTAACAGAATCAATCTTTTACTCCACTTCCTCCTCCAGTAATCTTATAGGGTCAAATGCTGGTTCCTGTACATAGCCTGTGTATTCAGGTTGTGCACAGGGGAGATCTAGATGAATCCAGAAGGAATTTCCAGAGCAATTTTGTTGACCTGATAGATTTAGCAAGGCATCTAACTATTGGTTGTTTATCCAAATCTGAATTTTGAACCCTTTTAGGGTTACACAAAACCAATTTTTATTTGTGCACTGATTCAGAAGCTCAGTTCTAAAGAATGCATAAATGGTATGTATTTCTATCAGGATTTTTTATGATAAAACATTGCAGTCAGGTTCTTCTACAAACTAAAGGTAGACAAGAATTGAAGCTGATTATCTTGTATAGATGTATTTACCAATGTTAAGTGTATTGTTTGATATTGAATTGTATTATTTCTCTCCATCCAAGCGGTGTCAGCAGGGTTTTGCTCAATATCAGAATAACAACTTAAGGGCGTGGTTAGGTTGTTCCTTTCAGAGTGTGCAGCTGCCTTTTGAGATATTTTCACTACTCTCTTAGGAATTTCCTCTGAGAAAGGAAATATTCTCTTTTTTCCTGGAGAGAAATGCAAATTCTATAGTTCAGACAGAAGTTCTTTGAAAAGACTGGGCAAATTATCTTAACAGTAACCCCTTCTAAGAGCAGGCATGAAGATCATATCTTGAGAATCAATTTTAAAAGAGTATTTTCTGAACATAGGCTCTAATCCTGCAAGTACTTATGTACATGCTTACCTTAAAGACAAAGGGACTACTTATCTGACTATGGTGAAACATGTGCATAAGTTTTTGCAAGAATGGGGCCATGTGATGGAGTGTATAAACCCTGCATTGCCAGGGAAGGGGCCTGGGTGACTGTTTGCTAAAATAGCCCCGCCCCTCTGGTGCTGTCAGTCATGCACAGTAGGGAGGAGGGCTGTAAAAGGAGGAAGCTGCAGTAAACAAGTGGGGAAGTCTTCAGAAGGGAGAGACTAGAGTAGGTCTTGGAATAGCAGATGGAACCCTCATGCGAGAAACTGCCCAGCTCTATAAGGAGTCTAGCAAACCTCAGGGGTAAGCCTTGTAGGGAGGGTCTGACCTGGCTACCTAGCCATAAAGACTTCAACAAAGCTGCTACCCAGGCACCCCTGAAGTAAACTGGTGCCTCTGGCTTTTTGTTGCCCTGTTATTGACCCCATGAGGGGCTCAATTTGTGTTGACCTAAACTTTTGCTTTTCCTCCACCTAGAGGTAAAGTAAACAGGCCCCCAAGGGTGGGGCCACTACCAGGAAAGAGGCTGTGACCTGTACTAGGCCAACCCTGTGGTGGAAACTGGGTGTGATGAGGTTCCCCAGCCCAGCTAGGGAAGTGCACCAGAGATACTTTTTCTACAGGTCATTTAATGTAATATAGTCTGAGATCGCTAATAATTATTGCATAACTGCAATCCATAAAGTCAATTTCTCGAAATGGAAATGGAGAAAAAAATTGAGAACATTTTATTGTATTTTAAGACATTGCTTTCAGTGATACGACAATATCTTGATAAGATTAGAACTTTTGTTTTTTCACCAATTTTTGTATTATATTAGCAAATAGAGATTATGGCAGTCCTGACCTGATACAGGCAGGGTACTCGTGATATTTCATTGACGAAGCTGATACTGTGGGTGATATGTGGCAGCTGTAGTTGGTGTTTCAAGTCCAATGAAAGTATCTTCAAATAGTTTCACTCCATCATTATTTGGCATTCATAAAGAATTACTTCATTCAGTAGCTATAGTTTCCTTAGGTGCACTGATGTGGACACAGCTACAAAACAAAGACAGACAAATGCATGGAATTAAGCGACAGGTCACAACTTTTATTAAACATTTAGCACAAGGACAGGGCACTGCCCTCCCATCACCCATACTCTCGTATACCAGGCATTAAATTGGTTCCAGTGCAGGGATTTGAGGGCTCCATATGATATGACCCATAAGTGGAGCCAGGATTATAGGGCTTCTTACCATATAACCCATAAAGTGATATAGGCTCTCCTCAGCTCTCTCTGAGTCCTAGCACCCTCCCCCTTCAGAGGAGGGACAGAGGGTGCAACAGGATGGGGACCTTGGTCCACAGAGGCCACAAGGTCTCACCCTACCGCATGAGCTGAAGGCCCATCCCCAAAATCCCAAATCTTTTACCTCTGGGAACCATTCATTTTCTTCTCTTAATTGCACTGGCAACCAGCCGTGAACTGTGACAAGTAAGCAACACCACCCCAATACCTCATCTAGGTATCATGCGCATTCCTAGTTAACCCACGGTGGCTTTCAGGTGCTGCGAGGAAGGCAAAACTCCCTGGTCCTCTGCTAATTTGGTCCATGGGAGAAAAAATTCCTTCCTGACCCCTTTAAACAGGCAATTGTCTAGACCCACAGCATCTGTCAAATCAGGTTCCCATTCCTAGTTTGGGTGGGCAGGGCAGGCTGCTGGAACGGAGATGAAAGCGCTCTCCACATGGCCCCTGCTCAGGGCTAAATCCTAGAAGCTGAGGAATGTTGGCCAATCAGCAACCCTCTCCCCCAGCTGGCCAATGGATGTGAGGAACTACTTATTGTCCTTGGCAACTGCCTCCTTCCCTTACTACTGGGTGTGTCCCCGGCTCCATCAATTTCCCCCACCTGTTGATGCGAGTGGGTGGCATTTGTCTACTACACTGCTGGAGTTTCTCTTTGAGACTATCTTTTAAAGGTTTCTTTTGTCCACTTTGGGTTGTTTTTTTATCTAAACACTTTAATGTGTGCTTCTCATACATTTGTAGGACATGACCTAGGTGAATCTTCCTGGGGCTAGTTCACTCCAGTACAGGTAATTCTGGTTATTTTATCTTACCACTTTAAACTGATGAGTAACCAAAAAAGTGCTTCATATGGAAACTAATATTTTGATGTGTTATGGAAGCAAGCCCATATTTCTGTGCCATTCCGTAGGGTGGAAAACACAACTGCATTTTAGTTAGATGTCTGAGTACAATTGAATAATGTTTCCTTCACATAGCTGTGTAGATGACCAAATGGAGAACTGGTTTCCTGGGTATATGATGTCATGTCCCCATATTTGGCAATGTGGTAGTGAGGACCCTTATAAAACATGTATATTTTGGTCCCCACATTTAGCCTATGTATCATTAATTCTAACATTTGATCTAATAGAGTGGACCTTATCATTCAACCTTTATTCACATCACAAGAGTTGTCCCCTATTAGTCAATTAAGGACTGATGGATCAGCCCCATTTTTCAGTGCTGGTTGGTACAGATTTGAAATAGTCTGCAATTCTAATAATCAAATCAAAGTTTTCCAAGGCATTTGAGCTACAGTCACCCTGACCGGCACACAGAGTGAAAATGGCACCTCCTTGCAACCACAAGGGCCACTATGCTCTAGCAATAGAAAAAAGAGTCATCTCTGGGACAGAGCAGGTTGTATTGTTATCACTACCTTCCCACAAAAGTTCCTGAGGGAGAGCAGCCACAGTTTCTACCAGGCCCTCCAGCAGAGGCTGCACTGGGAATGCGCTAAAATAGTGCATCTCCTGGCTACTCTGGCCACACCTCCTCCCAGACCAGCACTACTCATTTGGGGCTGTACTGGCACCTTACAGGCTTCCCAATGGATGGGACCCTGTATCTATTGGTTTAGGTAGACAATGGAGAGCAACCTAGAAAGCAATAATGATGAAAACAAACTGGGGTGATAGGGAACAGTAAATGAGTTTGCAGTGCGATATACAAAACAGCCAGTGCAGATTTAGGCTACATATGCAAAGCATATCATAAGACAGTGAAGTAATAGAGTTGTTTAACATATGGTTATGGTATAGCTGTACTTGAACATTGTATTCAGTTCTGAACATTATATTATCAGAAAGATATTAACAAATAGCAGGCAGTTCAGAGAAGAGCAACACAAAATATATTAGAGGCTGGAGGATTGATTCTGAAGAAAGGCTAAAAGAACTAATTGCTTTGCTAAAGCAGGACATAAGTTTATGAATATTTTGAATGCTTTAAGCATCAAAGAGAAATTATGTAGAATGCTACCAGGGGACTATAACTATGAGTAATGGGATGAAACTAAGAAAAGGAAATTTTAGGCTAAATATAAGGAAAAACATTTCTTGAGATTATGATGTATCAAGCTGTGGAATAATCTCCCAAGGGAAGAGGTAGCAGTCCCATCACTTAGGACTTTTAAAACTAGACAATACGAACAGTGGAAAATGTACCATAGGGAACAGTTATGTCGCCACAGAGAGACAGATTTGTTAATCTAAAAGTTCTTTCTCCATCTCTAGTTTCTATTATTCTGTTTTTATGTAAAAACAAAGGCCATGTCTACATCTAAAATTTTGCAGCGCTGGTTGTTACAGCTGTATTAGTACAGCTGTATAGGGCCAGCGCTGCAGAGTGGCCACACTTACAGCAACCAGCGCTGCAAGTGGTGTTAGATGTGGCCACACTGCAGCGCTGTTGGGCGGCTTCAAGGGGGGTTCCGGGACGAGAGAGCAAACCGGGAAAGGAAACCAGCTTCGCCGCGGTTTGCTCTCTCGGTCCCGGAGCCAGCCAGCAAACCGCAGGGAAGGAGACCTGCTTGCTCGGGGTTCCGGGACCGAGAGAGCAAACCGGGAACGCCGCGGTTTGCTCTCTCGGTCCCGGAGCCAGCCAGCAAACCGCGGGGAAGGAGACCTGCTTGCTCGGGGTTCCGGGACCGAGAGAGCAAACCGGGAACGCCGCGGTTTGCTCTCTCGGTCCCGGAGCCACCCAGCAAACCGCAGGGAAGGAGACCTGCTTGCTCGGGGTTCCGGGACCGAGAGAGCAAACCGGGAACGCCGCGGTTTGCTCTCTCGGTCCCGGAGCCACCCAGCAAACCGCGGGGAAGGAGACCTGCTTGCTCGGGGTTCCGGGACCGAGAGAGCAAACCGCGGCGAAGCTGGTTTCCTTTCCCGGTTTGCTCTCTCGGTCCCGGAACCCCGAGCAAGCAGGTCTCCTTCCCCGCGGTTTGCTGGGTGGCTCCGGGACCGAGAGAGCAAACCGCGGCGTTCCCGGTTTGCTCTCTCGGTCCCGGAACCCCGAGCAAGCAGGTCTCCTTCCCTGCGGTTTGCTGGCTGGTTCCGGGAACGCGAGAGCAAACCGCGGCGAAGCTGGTCTCCTTTCCCGGTTTGCTCTCTCGGTCCCGGAACCCCGAGCAAGCAGGTCTCCTTCCCTGCGGTTTGCTGGGTGGCTCCGGGACCGAGAGAGCAAACCGGGAAAGGAAACCAGCTTGATTACCAGAGGCTTCCTCCTTCCACGGAGGTCAAGAAAAGCGCTGGTAACTGTCTACATTGGATTACCAGCGCTGGATCACCAGCGCTGGATCCTCTACACCCGAGACAAAACGGGAGTACGGCCAGCGCTGCAAACAGGGAGTTGCAGCGCTGGTGGTGCCCTGCAGATGTGTACACCTTCAAAGTTGCAGCGCTGTAACTCCCTCACCAGCGCTGCAACTTTCTGATGTAGACAAGCCCAAAGATGCTTAGGTTTATCACCAAAAGAGAAAATCTTCACTTTCATCAGCCTGATATGATTTGTTTTAATCTCTATTGATATGAAATTAAATCAACATCAGCCATGCCTTAGCCAACCTCAGGAGAAAGCTTAGCCTGAGGTTTATGGCTTTTGTTTATGTTACCAATAAATCCTCATGAAGGATAAATTTGAAGCATATGTAGTGCATGAGCACTTTGTGTGGAGCAGAGTGGAATTATATCAAGCCCAATGGACTCAGGATGTACCCAGATGTGAGCGTCAGAGTGCTTAGTCAAAACTGACTTATTGAACACAAAAGGACTGCATCTCTATGTAAGTCCTGGAACTTGACACCCTCTGACAAGCACATGTTCTCCTGGGGCTTTTCCTCCATCTAAGGGATGCATCCAGGAAGTGATACATATATCATCTGGGATGAGGTGTTGGCAGCATTAGAGTTATTTAAAATTTCTTTTTATTATTATTGGAGCAAAAGAGGAAACAATATAACATGACATGTTGATATGACTACTAATGCAAGAAGAAACAACAATAGGGCATGTCAGTTCAAATAAATGAGAGTAACTTATTTTATTGTTATGATTACTGTATTTATTCCCAGAAAAGGTACTGCTAAGAAAAGAATTAAAGTTTCGGTCACAAAATCTTCACATTATAATTTGCTGTCTCATGAAAATGTAACCCTTATAGAAATCATAGCATAACATTGATACTATTGAAATGAATGTTAGGGCTGTATGTTTTGCTCCGCACTCTAAGCCCATTACTAATTTCTCCCTACTGTTACTCATACCTTCTTGTCAACTGCCTGTAATGGGCCACTCTCTTACCACTTCAAAAGTTATTTTTCCTCCCTTGGTATCCTGCTGTTAATTGATTTATCTTGTTAGCCTGACATCACACTTGGTAAAGCAACCCCCATCCTTTCATGGATTTATGCCTGCTCCTGTATTTTTCACTCCATGCATCTGATGAAGTGGGCTCTAGCCCACGAAAGCTTATGTCCAAATAAATTTGTTAGTCTCTAAGGTGCCACAAGGTCTCCTCGTTGTTTCTGCTGATACAGACTAACACAGCTACCACTCTGAAAGAAATACTAGTTGGTGCCAGCAATAATTGTCCTCTTTGACATCAAGGAGGGGGCGGGGGAATACTTGAATTATATGCAGGTGTTACTTATTCCTGTTTGAAGACAAATGTGCAGTTAGAATTCCTTCTGGCCCGTAAGTGATCAGCAAGAGGAAGAAAATACCATAGATGCTTTAAAGAACAGCTGTGGAAGACAGTGTTTCCATATCTTTTACATAAGATCTTGATAAAATTCCCCAACTGGTTGATGGTATAAAGATAACTTCCATTAGCATTATAGGCTTGCACCAGGCATTTGTTTTCATTTTACTCTGGAATTTAATTGAACTGCATCCAACTTATAACACAACTACAGTTTTCATTTGATCTTCTTTAGAGAAGTTATCTATTCAGCTGCCAAAGACTGTCATTACCATAACACTGAAGACCCTCACAGATTAGTAAAGGGTTCCTTATCCCAATAGCTTTGACAATTCTCAGTCTATTAGAGATTCTGTCTGGATCCTGAGTGGTATTGATCTCTTGGAACTCCTATAAACATTGGTGGAAGCTGATGCTTTGGGGGTTCATCCAAACCAGTAAGGGGTTGCCTTGTAATCCTGTGTGCTTCTGTGCTGTGCAGCTTTGGCTCAGAGCCCTGATACCAGCAGCCAGTTTACAGCACAATGACCTCACCCTGGCTTCCACTACCCTGGTTACTTTGTGCAGGGTGACACCAAGAACCCCTCCAGTCCTGAGTCTCCCTGAAACCATCTACTCTGCTGTGCTCAGCCTGTCTCACTGTATCATGTAGAAAACTGTATCGAGTTCTCTGCTCCTTTAAAGAGACAGTACATGGCATCAATCTATTAGTTCAGATGCAGATTTTACTCTTCACTTTGGAACACTGAACTGAGATGGTTGTGTAATAAGACAAGATTAAGCTTATTAACAAAGAACAGATATTTAAGTGATACCAAATAGAAGGAATTGAGATAGAAATTGTTGCAAGCAAACAAAAATGAATAGGTTTTAGTCTTTTTTTTTTAGACTGATTTTCTCACCACAGTTCTTCCAGCATAGCTGGACAGTCTTTGGCCAGGATCCATCACAGAACTCAAAGCACTTGGTTCTTTTATCTCTTCAGGTAAAGGATGCCAAAATGGGTCTCTCCCTCTGCTAATATCCTCAACATTTATCTTTGTTTTCCAAGTCAGGAATCCCTCCCGAGGGCTCAGCTTGCTGTGTCCGCCAGAGAGCTGATTCCATGTTAATTTTTGCAGTCTCCTTCCCACCTTGTGATAATTGAGTGGATATTTCCCTCCTCTCACTAGTTTGATTACTTTGACTTTTTATGTAAATGTACTTTCATTGTGTCTTTGTTCAGTTTACATTGGAGACACATTCAAGCAGGCAGGACCATATTCCTTTGTCTAAGGTGAAATGATTTAAACCCTACCCGCCAAACACTTTAAAGAATATATTTCCAACCTGTATTTAAAACTTTTCACATATCACCTGCACATCCATGCAATAATATCAATGACCAGCATGTTACCAGTTTGCATATAACTCCTTGGTTAGTTTTAGATACAGGTTAAGATAAAATCAAGTTAGAAGAAATATTGTGATACAAGTCCATTCCTCTTTTGCTTTCAGTTGTCTGAGAGCTGTAATTTTTGTCTTTAAATATCATACCGTGCCTCAGTCTTTCATTACCTATCGCCACCTACCTATTTAGATGGTAAACTGTTTAGCTCAGGGACTATCATTTGTTCTGTGCCTAGCACAATGAGGTCTTGGTCCTGGACTAGAGCTCTTAGGCACAACAGTAATACAAATAAATATGTATTAATGATTTCTTATACCATATTGAAACATCAGCCCTTTATGAAGAAGAGTGCAGAAAATAATCTAAACTACTATATCAAACTAAGGATTCAAAAATTTTTGGAAAGTCATGTTAATTTATTTCTCAATCTCTCAACTATTTCTTCATAGGTGGAACACTGTGAAAATCATGAAATCCGTACATCTATTATACCATTTGGATTTGTTCTCATTTCCATTTCCATGAGATGCATCATACAGTGGATGGGTGTATTCTTATGGTTTATCGCATGGAAAGTATAGATTCCCTCAAAGCTCTAAAGGGCAACAAAGGAAAGTGTAGGTCCATTACTTAGCAGGACGGAGAGCTAATAACTGACAATACCAAGAAGGCTGCAGTGTTTAATGCCTATTTTGCTTCAGTCTTCAATAAAAATTTTAATTTTGATGAGGTGCTTAACAGAATATTAATAACAAGGGGGGAAGAAACATGAGTCAGAATGGGCAAAGAACAGACAGAATATGTTAGAAAATATTGAGAATAAAATAGAATATGTTAATAAGATAGATGTATTCAAGTCATCCAAGCCTGCCAAATTCACCCTAGGGTGCTTAAAGAACTAGCTGAAGCAACCTCAGAACCATTAGCAATTATTGTTGAGAAATCATGGAGGATGGGTGATGTCGCAGAGGACTGGGAAAGGGCAAACATAGTTTCTTTCTATAAAAAGGGGAACAAATAGAACTCTGGGAATTATAGACCAGTCAACCTAACTTCAGTACCTGGAAAGAGATGCTGGAGCAAATTATTACGCAATTGTCATAACTCTCCTACTCAGATCTGAACATGAGAAGCTAGCATGAGACCTCCAAAGCTTAATTACCAGCTTAGATCTGATATCTCTGCCACCAGCCAGAAGACTCCAGTGTCTGGCTCACTCTGGTCTCCCCAAAACCTTCCCTGGGGAACCCCAAGACTCGGATTCCTTGAGTCTCACAACAAAGGGGAATAAACCATTTCCCTTCCCCCTCCTCCCCTCCAGGTGTTCCCTCCCTGGGTTCCTGGAGAGAGATACAGATTCAAGCTCCGTGAATCTAAACAAAGGGATTCCACCCTCTTTACCTCCTCCCAGATTTCCCCGCCCTGGGGACCCTAGGATACTCCCTGCTTCAAGTCCTTGAAACACAAGTACCGAGAGATCTAATCTCTCTCCCCCCTCACCCAGAGGGTATGCAAAGTCAGGCTTAGTAAATCTAACACAAACAGATTTTCCCCCTCCCTTCATTTCTTAGCCTTAACCAGTGAAAAACACTCAAACAGGTCTTTAAAAGAAAGCTTTATATAAAAAGAATGAAAAAGGACATAAAAGGGTCTCTGTATCAAGGTGACAATTATACAGAGTCAACTGCTTAAAAGAAAAAATAGCCTTATCCAAAAAGAATACACTCCAGCAACTACACACATGTAAATACAAAAAAAACCAATATAAACCTATTGTCTTACTATCCTTGTACTTACAACTTGGAAACAGAAGATTAGAAAGCCTGGAGATTCCTGTGGTCACTCTCAGAGCCGAGAAAGAGAACACACCAAGAACAAAGGACTCACACCCAAAACTTCCCTCCACCCAGATTTGAAAAAGTCTTGTTTCCTGATTGGTCCTCTGGTCAGGTGTTGTTTGTTACCCCTTTCCAGGTGAAAGAGACATTAACCCTTAGCTATCTGTTTATGACAACAATAAATTTGTAAGTACCTAGAGAATAGTAGGGTGATAAGTAATACCCAGCATAGATTTGTCAAGAACAAACCATGTCAAAATAACTTAATTTCCTTCTTTGACTGGATGACTGCCTTAGTGGATAGGAAGGAAGCAATAGATTTGATATATCTTGATTTTAATAAGGCTTTTGACATAGTTGAGCACAACATTCTAATAAGCAAACTAGGGAAATATGGTCTAAATTAAATTACTATAAGGTGGGTACACAACTAGTTGAAAAACTATATTCAGAATAATTATTGATGGTTTACAGTAAAAATGTGAGGACTTATCTAGTGGGGTCCTGTAAGGGTCAGTCCTGGGTCTGGTACCATTCTGTATTTTCATCAGTGACTTGGAAAATGGAATAGAAAGTATGCTTATAAAATCTGTGTATGACACCAAGCTGGGAGGGTTCCTAGCACTTTGGAGGACAGGATTAGAATTCAAAATGGCCTTGACAAATTGGAGAATTAGTTTGAAATCAACAAGATGAAATTCAATAAAGACAAACACAAAGTACTGCACTTAAGAAGGAAAAAAAATCAAATATACAGCTACAAAATAAGAAATAACTGGTGAGGGAGTAGTACTGAGAAAAGGATCTGGGGGTTATAGTGGATCATAAACTGAATATGAGCCAACAATGTGTAGTTGTGAAAAATTCTGGGGTATATTAACAGGAATGTCATACATAAGACATCGGAGTTAATTGTTCCACTCTACTTGACACTGATGAGGCCTCAGCTAGAGTACTGTGCCTAGTTTTGGGCACCACACTTTCAGAAAGATGTGGACAAATTGGAGAGAGTCCAGAGGAGAGCAACAAAAATGCTAAAAGGTTTAGAAAACCTGACCTATGAGGAAAGGTTTAAAAAACTGGGCCTGCTTAGTATTGAGAAAAGTAGACTGAAGGGCAACTGAAAACAGTCTTCAAACACATTGAGGACTGTTGTAAAGGGATGTGATCAATTGTTCTCCATATCCATTGGAGGTAGGACAAGAAGTAATCAGCATGGTTTGCAGCAAGGGAGATTTTGGTTAGATATAAGGAAAAACTTTCTAACTATAAGGATAGTTTAGCATGGGATTAGGCTTCCAAAGGAAGCTGTGGGATCCCCATCATTGTAGGTTTTTTAAGCTCTGTTTAGGCAAACACCTGTCAGGGCTAGTCCAGGTTTACTTGATTTAGCTTCAGTGTGTGAGGGATGAATTAGATGACCTCTTGAACTCCCTTCCAGCCCTACATTTCTATGATTCTATTAAATCCTACCATACTTTCCTATTCTGAAACATTTTCTTTCCTGAAAGCCTCCGTCCCATCATTGCCGCCACTTTTAATTGAATCTAAAATCACTATCTTGCAACTGCATTGTACAGACACAACTGTGGAGAGATGAGCTCCGGGGGTCTATCCCCAAGGGTGCAGTTGTGGAATTGGAGCAAAAAATACCAAAATAAATATTTTAAGCTGTATTTTTATATGTCCACAGTTTACATGCTTTTGGGGTGAACAGTGAGATTATTTGATGGTTTACCTCAACCTTCTTTGGAGGAAATGCAGAAAAAATGACTTAGAATTAATGTATACAATACACTTTGCATTGCTTTTGTGCTAACATTTTAAAGCATGTTTTCTAATCAGGAAAAATTTTATATCCCACCTAAATTTCATTACCTCAGTGATGGATATAAATATAAAAGATGATGCTGAACCAGTAGAAATCATATCACTTTAAATTAAATTTATGACCTGTACTCATCAGGGAAAAATAAGTACAGCATCCAGCTGGACCATGTAGATTTATTGTTCTACTCCAATAGCACTCTATGTCAAAAATAAAATAGGCCACTACTTGAAAGCAACCTGAGGGAATGTAGTTCAATTTATATTAAAAAATACCTAACTGTATGCTAGTTGAAACTGTTTGTAATGGAATATACCATATCCCACTAATCCCTGCATGTTCTAAACCCAAATAAATTTAGAATTCCAAATACACAATAAATAGGGTAATTTGGAAGCATTTCCACCTTTGGACCAAAATTTGTGGGCTCATGTTTCATAGTAGAATCTGGGCATACACAACAGAGGTTAATATTTCTATTGGCTGTACTATCCTGCAGATGACATAATGAACTAATGTCTCAATTTGCCTGTTCCTGATGAGTTGTTCAGGTAAATGATAAAGATCTAATTAATTAAAGTAAAGACTAATGGCTAACAGATGTACAGACACTATCAACTCTGTTAATTAATGCTGATATATATTTTATGTGGAAGTAGTTCAAATTACTGTATGTGGAAAGTTTACATATTGGAACTGTGTTTAGTGCGTCAGTTCACAGCTCAATGAAAGCATTTCAGATGCATTATGAAAAGTGCTTTCAAATAGCTAATAAAGTACAAGAACTGTGGCATTTATTCATGACCTACAAGTCCTAATTAACTTTTCTCCAGAATGAAATTTCTCTTCTACTCAAAGACTAAATAAGTGAAGGCAGTATTTTTACCATCACACGCAATAAAATAAGATTATATCTAATTTTCCAAGGTATATTAAAAAAAATACAAATACATAAATTAGTATTGCTGATAAAATGTTCTTCAGTCTGTAGAGACTCATTTAAAAAATTAACTTCAGAAAAATTTAATATGGATAAACCATAGCATATTTAAAATTTTTGATAGTTTACTGAATTGCCGTTTCTTCAAGCTGCAAGTGAGAAAATTATTTTTTCTATTGCTTCTCAAAACCAGATGATGTCTCCAAATACAGAAATTGTTTCTTTTTATGTTCAAATGAGTTCAGACCTAAACTAATGGAACTCAGTCATGAATCGTAAATAGCGATAGAAATGATCATTGCTTTGCTGATAGTTCAGTCAAAACCCAATTGTCTCTTTCATGTAAATACTATGCATCTTTGACGAAGAGTATTTTTCATAGCAAGGAAACGTTTATTTGAATAAATTAACTGGAAATGTCCTTTGGGTACTGACCCATGTTTAACATTTTCTAGTAGCAAAGTGAAACACTGCAGATGATCCCTTAGCCAAATGGTTCTGTATTTGTCCATGTAGCTATGAATAATGTCCACATTATTAGAGACAAACTTCATATTTTCTCCCTAATTTAGGAAATGAGAGCATACTGGTAGCGAAAAAAGAAGGTCCCTGCCTAAAGAATTCCCTTTGATCTAAATCAAAAGTGCTTGTCCTTAGGCCTGTGCAGTAGTCAGAGTTTATAGAATCGGTAATGGAGACCAATACAAATCTGATGCAAACTGTGATTTAATCATCAGAATATATGTCCTCGTTTTAAGAAACTTCATGAAGAATATCTGCAACTGCATTTAGTGAAATAGATTATCACCTCTAGCAACCAAAACCAGCACACAAAACAGGATTATTTTATCATGAATAAAATATACTTCTTTTACAAAGGGCTCTTGTACCATTAGCTCTGCTTGTTTGGTGTTTTTGATGTCTGTCTATGTCCTTGTATGTTTGCAACTCAATTACTCAGTTCTCGCCATAAAGAGAGATGTATCTGCACTGTACTATTCATGAGTGTCTTGCAAAGAAAACAAAAATGTTTTGCTGTTTTTTAATAGTGTCCTTGTTTCGTTTGGCAAGTCTGTTTTGGAATAAAGACCGACTATTTAAGCAACTTTCCAGTAGTTTTCATTAAGGAAATTATTATTATATATTATACTTTAATTTCCACACTGACATTTGTCGGTGTTGGTTAGAGCTGATTTACTGCAAATTTCCATATACTGTAGATGAGTTTAAACAATATTCTATGCTTGAATGCAGGTTGTGTTTCTGTAATGTTGGGACTGTAGGAAATAAAAGATCTAAAACAGTGCACTTTTTGGACTTTTAACAATCTGCTTCAGTGTCACTTTATAAAAGGTTGATAATCCTTGCTTGATATCTGGTAAGAATTGGGTTAAGTTCCTGATTTATGTAGGCAGGAACTCCTGAAGCCATTGCCAGGATTTAGGAGGGAACAACTGCTTGAGGTTTGGGCTGCCTGCAGTCAAATAATTAGTCTAACTGAATAGCAGAAGTTCTAGTAAGAGATTACTAATTAACTTAATTGACATCCTAAGCCAGTTTAACAGAGGGGAGGAGGAATATAAACCAACAGCAGGGGAAGAGCTGATGGTAAAAAATAACAAAGCATTAGAGAAATGAGCTCCCTATATGGTTTGTGTGCTTTAAATCTACTTCTCTGAGAAAAACCTAGGATTGAATTTATGGCTGTCTGGCCTTCTGTCTCTCTGCCTAAGAAACAATTGTTATTTTCAAAATTTTGATGTGATGTTGTCTAAAGCCTCCATGTATTCTATTTAAACTTGGGTTAAACCATTCCTTGCTTTGAAACTTGAATTGTGAGTTCCCTTGCCTCTGCAAATGCTCATAATTATGGTTAGTACAGGAGACTGAGCCAAAATCTAGAGAGGAAGGGCACTAGGGCATTATGGCACTAGCCTAGGACTTGGGATCTGGTCTCTGTTCCACTACAGAATTACTGTGTGAGTCTGTTGGGCGAGGGATTTGGCCTTTCTGTGCCTTAGTTCCTCATTTGTAAAGTGAAGCTAATAGCACTTCCATACTTCATAGATATGTTGTAAGGATAAATACATTAAAATTGTGAGGTGCTCAAATACTATGATAATGAGGGGGGCATATAAGTATCTAAAATAGCTAGATATTGCACGATGTTGAACAAGTCTTGCATCTGCTCTCTGGCTCAGTTTCTCAATATTTAAGACAGGAATAATAGTTAACTACTTTTGTAAAGTGCTTTGAGACTTTTAGATGGAAGTATTATTATTGACTGGTTCACTTGTAGACTCTCTACTGCACTTCTTATTTAGGAATCTTTGCTGATTTGGACACTAATTGTAAACAGTCACATTCTGAATGCACCTCACTCAACTAATAGCTTCTTTCCTGTAATGATCATCAGGTTCATAGAGTATACTGTAATTATTATACTATATTTATAATAAACTGATTAAGTCAATTGAACTAGGAATTAAATCAGAATAAGCAGAACTGGGGGGAAGGGAATGCAACAGACTATCGTAGTTTCAGGTAACTGTTTAACTATGAAGTATGAAGTATTCTTTCATTTGCAATGCATCTGTTCTTCTGCACTACCTCAACTCACACTAATACTTTATTTTGATGTAAAACTTGATCATAAACTTGAACAGCTAAAATGAAAGTCCTTTTGCCGAAGAACATAGTGTCACAGCATTGAAAACCAGCATTTTAGCTTTGGTTAACAAGCTATTTTAGCCACAAGGATCATCAAAGCTGTGAAGAACAGCTGAAGCTTTAACAATGATAAAATTAACTTCCCCATTACATGTTTCTCTTTTTAGTAGCCAGTCATCAAGGATGTTAATCTCCATCTATATTAGGGAAGGATTTAACTTCCTGTCAATTCCAGTTTTCTTTCCACCCACTCAACCATCATGAGTGTCTATGAGAGAATAATCTCCCAGAAGGCTAAACTGTGTTTTTTAGTCAAAACAATCACTTTCCCAGATTTCAGCAACCTATTATGGATTAGAAAATTCAATGTGGATAAATGTAAAGTAATGCACATTGGAAAAAATAACCCCAACTATACATATAATAGGATGGGGGTGAATTTAGCAACAAGAAGTCAGGAAAAAGATCTTGGAGTCATCGTGGATAGTTCTCTGAAGATGTGCACGCAGTGTGCAGAGGACTTTTCAGCTTGGATAAGAGGAGACTAGGGGGGATATGATAGAGGTATATAAAATCATGAGTGATGTGGAGAAATTGGATAAGGAAAAGTTATTTACTTATTCCCATAATACAAGAACTAGGGGTCAGCAAATGAAATTAATAGGCAGCAGGTTTAAAACAAATAAAAGGAAGTTCTTCACGCAGCACACAGTCAATTTGTGGAACTACTTACCTGAGGAGGTTGTGAAGGCTAGGACTATAACAGTGTTTAAAAGGGAACTGGATAAATTCCTGGTGGTTAAGTCCATAAATGGCTATTAGCCAGGATGGGTAAGGAATGGTGTCTCTAGCCTCCATTGTCAGAGGATGGAGATGGATGCCTGGAGAGAGATCACTTGATCATTGCCTGTTAGGTTCACTCCCTCTGGGGCACCTGGCATTGGCCACTGTCGGTAGATGGACCTTTGGTCTGACCCGGTACGGCTGTTCTTATGGTCTTTTGTAAAACATTTAATCAAGAATCTGCTTAATCCTATAACAGTGTGCAGAGTTTGCCTGAAATTGTACCATTGAGGGTGGAGTTTGCCCCTTCTTATGGAAGAGTTTGGGTGTTCAGCTTCCTAATCTCACCAGTCCCTCTAGCTCTGGGGGCATCCTCAGGAGGTTTCTACACTGTCACCACCCCTATGCTATGGGGCCTTGCACTCTGTTCTCAGCACAGGTCTTGCAACAGTCGCTGCACCAGTGGGAGTTGAGAGGTCCATGGCACAGGGAAGAAGTTGCATTATTTACTGCAGACTTGGTCTTCAGTAACTTGGAAGCATGCTGTTGAGACTGGCTGGCCCCCAATCCTTCACCTTCCTTAACTGTAGATACAGATGCCCAGGAAGCCCCCACATGTGATTTAGGCAAAGAGGGGAAACTTGTCAGAGAGGATACAGTACTCCCATCTGTGTATTCCATCCTGAGTCAGATCCATAGATGAAGGCATCCTTCAGGAAGCAGAAGTAGGGGAAAGTACAGATTCCTCTGCTGTTCTGAAACTGTGGTCCATGAAAAACTGGCTAATGGTTTGTGGAGAGTGGGCAGGTCACATGATTTTGGCTCCTCCAACTTGCAAAATGGAAGCTGAATATATGTCGAAACAGCTGGCAACAAAGAGGGGGATATAGCCCCGCTGCCTCAATAGAGGGCATAACTACATAGGAGAGGAAGGGACGGAAGGCACAAATGTGAATGGGCATTCCGGCAAAAGAGGGGTCAAGAATTGCTAATGGGACTGGAGCTGCATGTAGAAGAGGAATGTCCAGGAAAGCAAGATAAAACAGGTGCATACAGCATGTCTAAAGGAGGGCTATAAGACTAGGCAACATATTTTTCTTGTCTCCCAAACAAGAACCAAATGCAGAAGAAGAGTATGACTAGTGAGAAGCAGGAAAAGAAGAATAGAATGGATGGGAAGGGAAATAGCATGATTAACTTTTTTTAAAAGAACAAAGCGCTTTTCATACTATAGATAGCTAAAAACACAACAATACTTCCCCAGTGTTACTTCAACAAATGAAGCAATTGCTGTAATTGCTACTGGGAAGCTGCGCAATCATGGCTGATAGGGAAGACACGAGACATTTGCTCTACTGAGATGTGATCCATACTGTGAAAAAGATTGAAACCCCTCCATTATGTCATCAACAGTTTCTTTCTCTCCAGCAAAGAACCTTGATGATCTGCAGAAGTTGACACTGGAAGAGCAAAGATGTTTGTAGGAGAAGCAAACAAATGGACATTCAAGGCATCACTGGCAAAGCAAGGGATGAGGCAATAAGTGACAAAAATAGATGGGTGGTGAGGGGCAAAGTTATGAAGCATCTTGAAAGTGGAGACAAAAAGTTTGAGTTTGATCCAATGGAAAATGAGGAGCCAGTGGAGGGATTCAAAGAGCATTTGACGATTACATCAGGTCAGGAAGGTGACCTTAGCAGCTCCATTTTGAATGGATTGAAGTAGGGGAAATTTGTATCAAGGAGGCCAGAGAGGAGGTTGCAGTACATGATAATTAGGACAATGCTTTGGTAAATGCTATTCTTTTATTAATAAACAAAAGTCCCTCCTATGTTGAAAAGTTTTTGTGGTTTTAGGGGTATTAGTGTGGAAAATAAAATCTGGCACATCTAGTTCATTCACTTTTATCCACATAGGATTCATGCATCTTCAGTAGACTTTGTTGCTGTATTAAAATAATACTTATTCTGTCAGAATATAGAAAATCTATTCTTTTACATATTTGGAAGCAATATACATCATTTATTATTCAAGCCATTTAACAGTTCATGAAATAAGTAGCTGCTACTGTAATCACTGCTTTGCCAGCTCCATTAACCTGCAAAAAAGCCGATTTCCAGCTAAGGTGTGAATCCATTCTAAAAATCAATGTGATGTCCGATATTAATTAGCCTTTGTAATGTTCTGGAATAAGATACGGTGCATTTTTTGTTCTTGGGTACATGTATATCTCCTATGGAAGAAGACTACAGAATGATTTCCAAAATACTTTTTTTTGTTTGACTTCAAGTATCCCTAAGCAATTCATCCTCACCCACCCATTTTACTAAGGGATTTGTGAGTGAACATGTGCTTTCAAGAAATTAGTGTGCCAGTACAGTTTTTCCCAGTACCATTTTAAACCATCTGTAATCAACATTCCTCCGTTCATTGGTTTGTTTGGTTTTGTTCGTTTGTATTACCATAACACCTAGGAATCCAGTTGTGGGCCAGGACTTAGTTCTGCTAGGTACTGTACAAACGGAACAAAAAGATGATCCCTGTCCCCAAAAGCTGACAAACGTTGGTCAAATATTATTTCTTATTGTGGACTATTATTCACCCATTTAATTTACAAATATGAACTCTGAGTTACATTTTTAAAGGAGATTCATTTGCCTCAAGAGTTAGCGTAGAAAAATTAGATGCCCAGACTAATATTAACTAGTTTACTAAAATTGTATTTATGTTGTAACAAGCGGTACAAGCTTCTACTCTCTGACCTGCTTAGTGGATATTGTCTCTAATATTCTGCTCTCTTTTCATGTGCAAAATCCCAAATGATGTTAATGGGAGACTGTGGAGGGAGAAAAGGATATTAGTGTAGAACTCTGCCATGTGAATCTTAACAGAGAATTTTGCTCTTATATTTTTGAGTATCATTATTATCCTAGTGGTATCAGTCCAATACAAATTTATTATTAATAGCCAGGCTTAACTAACTTGGAAACATGATATAAATTTGGATGGTTTCCCAGCAGCAAATGTTGAGTGTAAAATGTAAACTTGCACAGATTAATAGAGCCTAAGTACAATATTTTATTTACAGCCGTGTCAGAGTTTCTGTTTAATGCAAAGGAAAGAACAGGTTAGAGTAAGCTCTTCTTATTCAGGCAAACATAAGGAGTGCAGGATCCAGGGCTCTTCTTTTTCAAATGAAAGAGGTGTGATCTAGTCAATTCAGCATTGATCTTCTTTTTTGTTCTTCAGAAAAGGGAAGTGAAGCCAGTTGGTTGGTATGAGGCAAGTTATATTTGCAAATGCTAATCATATGACACTTTCTTTCCTTCCACATATGCAATTTCTACCACAGGGAATATAAATGACAACCCCCTAATAACACATCATCCAGGACTATTATTTCTGAAATATTAGTGGCGTCTTTCCAACTGGCCATAAGGTTATAGACACATTTTTTAATCATTACATTGCTCATTGCAGGAAACTGCAGTCACACCATTTAATGTGTGCTCATGATAAATTTCACTGTCTTGTATAATAAAATGGAAGCTAATGAAGCATAACACAATTGTGGTGAATTAAAGAGAGATAGAACAGGACAGCAGAATAACTACTTATTGACTTTACCAAAACATGTCTTAAAATGCATTTACTTTTAAACCATTTCATATTCAAGTATTAAAAAGCAAAAAAAATAAGATTATTGATTGCCCAGTAATGAAGATTGTACCAGCGCCATAGCTATTAATTAATTGACATTTTCAGTGCTTAAGGGCTTTGCATTTAACAGATTCTGCTCTACCATATTACTGTGTTCTGTCAAGTATATTTTTCATTAACATGTAAAAATGTCATTTTGCTTTCTTTCTGACCATGATTTTGAGGAAGTAAGCTAGTTATTGTGTTACTGTATGTATCTTAGAATCCCTAAAGAAATATACTATTTACAGGTAAATTATCAAGTTGTTTTCTATAGGTAATTAATTAAAATTAGAGATAAAGATATAAAATAATATGTGCTCTTTTACATATAAATATTATTATTTATATGAAGTTGTTGCTTCTGAATTAAACAAGCTACAAGTTACTAGCATCAAAACTGTTATTAGAAAATTAGGATATTTTTGTTTTCAGGTAGAAAAGACATATGCTTTAATTGCATGAAAGTTTCCAAAATAATTAATAATAATGTTTGATAAGAATGAAGAACAGAGACAAACTCAATTATTCTACAGTAAATTTGAGTGTATTGTGGTTTCTATTCAAAGTTTGAAAAGGTTGTTTTTTCCTATATTGTAATCCCCAAGCTGTCATCTCACATGCTAAGATCCTACTCTTTATGGCATAGCTACAAACTGTGACAGTATTTGCTGCTACTGGTGTGTCATTTGTCAACATTGACACCATTGTAAACAGAGATAATCACAATGAATGTCTCAAGGGAAGAAAATAGTAGGAAGAAATAAGAGAGCACTTTTGTAGTGAATGGAAGATCTTTGGAAAAAAATGGACTAGAGGCCCAAAGAAATCAGAACTCTTAAAGAAGAATTCCTTTGGGCTAAGTGGCTAGACATTTCTAAGTTGGTTGTCACAAAACGGTGATTACTGGATTTATGAACTAATGTATGAGTAAAGATTTTAAAATTTTAATATAGAAATCAGTGAGTTGCCATAAAATTTCCAGGAGACTGTTTTGGAAATAATATTTTATTAGTCATAAAATAATCTAAAAGTACTGATACATTAGTGAAAGATAATTAGAGATGACTTAAAAAACTAGTAAAAACACCCAGGAAACCAAAAAACTTGACAGAAGTGAAGAAAGCAGTAAGAGTGCCGCCAAATGGGGGAAACAAGATGATAACACTTTGTCTGAAAAGATTTCATAGTTTATGAAAAATGCCACCACTCCAAAAGAATGAAAGTCCATCCAACAGGAAATCGTAAGACCTGAAGAGTACCTGGAAAAGGAGATTATGGTAATAGAAAAGTTAACATATGGCAAAATCTGACTTTAACAAAGTACAGATCAGCTTTCAATGAGTTTATGAATACTAAAAAAACAAACCTGGAGAAAGGCATTTCTAGACATACTAAATTTTTTGCAGCTCTGGCAGTTTTAGAGGGATATTCAAGGATTGCTACAGATCTGTTTCCAATGAATCAGAGGTTAAATAAAAAATTAGACAATTTTGCAGGTATTAGGACTTGGATATATTTAGGAAAGCCTACGTGTGTTTGTAACAAGGAAAAAGCTTAGAGAAAGTGTTCATTTGAAGACAAAGGAGCAATTGAGACCTAATAGAAGCAGGCATTGAAATCAGGGCTGGCTCCAGGCACCAGCTCAGCAGGCAGGTGCTTGGGGTGGCCAAGGGGAATTCGTGCTCTTTGGCGGCAATTCGGTGGCAGGTCCCTCGGTCCCTCTCGGAGGGAAGGACCTGCCGCCAAAGAAGAAATCGGCGCGATGGAGCTGCCACCGATCACGATTGCAGGTGTTTTTTTTTCCTCGCCGCTTGGGGCGGAAAAAACCCTGGAGCCAGCCTTGATTGAAATAATTGGAATTGCACCCATTTATACAAGGGCTCAGTTTGATCTAAATAATCTAAATTCTGACAAAGGGTTTATCTATTCCCACCTGTAGACTTAACTTTTCTAACCTTTTTTCCGATCACCCTAAAACATAAGTACTTGGATCAGAAACTTAATTCCTGTTCCTTTCCTGCTGCATGATGGGTCATCACCATTATGATGTTACTGTATTACATTTCCTGATCATGCTTTGACTATATCTGGGTTCTTAAAAAAATTAAATGTGATAAAGTCTGGTCAGATCCTAAATAGCATATAAACAAACTCCTGTTAAAATTAGAGATAGATTCAAGGCACAAATTTTAGATCTAGATCCAAATTTCAAACACCCCAAAGTTCAGCGTTGTTCCAGTCCTATGCTATGGATTGATTCATTATAGAGGTCCAGCTGTGAAATTCAGATCCAGATCTGAATTTTTAAATGCTCTTTTCCTCAAAATGGGGTATTCAGATCCAGGGATTTGGCTTGAGCCATTTTTAATCCAAAATTAATTTCATTCTCTAATACATGTGATGTGTAAGGAATTCAGTCTCGTAGTCAGTCCCTAGTTTGAGACCTAGTTAACTCTGTTTTCAATTACTTTTTAATTGATAGGGCACAATCCTGCAAAGTGATGAGCATGAGCCAACAAAACACTTAAACCCAGGCTAGTACTTAACTAGCTGAGTAGTCACACTGACTTCCATGGGAATTAAGCCCCCTGTGATTAATTCTAACAGGAATAAAACTTTCTAAAATATGTTTTCTACAAAAGGTTCAGTAATAACTTGTATGCTAAGATTTTTAATATATATATATTGATATAGGATTTTAGCATACATGAGAAGGAAATGCAATTTAAAAAGAAGCAAAAGAAAATTAATACAGAAATTGCAATAGGATAGGTATCATCCAAGCAATTACATAATTTCATTCTGATCAGGGAAATGCAAGCTATAGCTTGTGGCCCATAATTTTTATCTATGCGGCTTCTGTATTAACCACCATCACATCATTTAATTTTCCCTGGTGTTACATTTTTTACATTCTGAATAGCTTTGTACATATAGAAAACAACCTGTTTCCTTGAATCAGTACAAGCCATTGGTAAATCATTTGTATGATAATGTGCTAAAAATGTTGTGGGATTTTAAAATCTTTAAGCAAATAAAGCCTTTCCTTTAATAGGATATCTAGGGCAAGAATTTCAAAAGTAACCATGATTTTGAATGTTTCAGTTTTAGGGAGCCCAACAGGAAACATCTTACAGTGGCTGATTTTCAGGAAGTACTAAACAGCCAGCTTCTGAAAATTGGGCCCCTTAAGAGGCCTGTGGTTATGTACCCACAAACTGAGATTTTGAAAGGGGTAATTTCTTCCTTCTTTAATGAGAGTTGTGTGGACATATTTGAGGTCAAAGTAATGATAGACTAGTCTATTTTCTCTTTTTTTCTTTTCAGAAGTATATTAGAAGTTTACAAGTGTCGATAGAAATGAATTCATGTATGCATCACCATCTGCATATCAATGTCTATATTTATAACCTCTGTTTATTTTCATTACAAAATTGCATTTGTTCATTACGAAAGATTTAATTCCTGTTGGCTTGAATTTTAGTAATATTCTGTGATTTCACCATATGTTCTTCAGGTTTAGAAGTTGGGAGTATTGACTCCTGCATAATAAAGGAGGCTAGTCTTGCAAACGCTTACTCCTGTGAAGTATTCCGTCTTAACTCATTGGAACCAACCATGTGGGTATATGTTTGTAGGATCAAGCTCAAGCCCTGGTCTCCCCTACTTATGTTGGTATAACTACATCGCTCAGGGTTGTGTCAAATCCACACCCCTGAGTAACGCAGTTACACCGACCTTACTCTCAGTGTAGATGGCGTTGTATTGACAGAAGGGCTTCTCCTGTTAACATAGCTACCACCTCTCAGGGAGGTGAAATGCCTATACTGAACGGAGAAGCTTTCCTGTCGGCATAGGTAGTGTCTTCACTAAGCGCTACAGTGACACTGTAAACATAGACAAACCCCTAGTCTAGATTGCCCATAACTTATGGAAAATCAGGTTTATTTAATGGAATTGCTTCCCATAAGTAGTACATTTTCTAATGCCACAAAATGCTTTAAAAATGTTTGTTTCATAATTTGGTACCGGATCTAAAATCCTTTAAAATATTTTATTTGCCTTTCAATTTCAGATGTAAGTTAGGTTAAAGCTCTGTTAGAGAGATGCACAAGTCTATTTGCCAATTGCCTGTGAATCTCTCGATCTTAAGAAGCACACTTGGTCCCACTTTAAATCCTCCTCTGTCTTCTGTTTAGATCTGGCTCTGGGAGGATTGTTCAGATCTGCACTCTCCCTGTTCATGTGTCTGGTATCTGGAGTTATAGTTTCTATGTGTGTTCTTACTTTTAAGATGCATTGTTCCAGCTGGCAAACACAGACCATGATCCTATCAATTTATGTGAATGCAAACAAATTGGGACTAATCCCATCTAAAGTACATTTATGTTTTTGTTGGAAGACCAGGGTCACACAGTTCATCCAAAGATTGTTACATAATCGATTATCCCAAATAGTGCTTTCCAAAAGATAGATATACAAACCAAAGATCATGTACCTTCACTGCTGAGCCATCCATCAAGTCAGGTTTACTGTGATTAAGAAGCTAGATTACAAACAAAAGGAGCAGGGAATGCAATATTTTGTGACATGCAGAGAATGTGACACATCTGATGTGTGTGATGTGTTAACTAAGCTACTACACGTTTTTGCCTGTTAGAGGAATTGCTAGCACCAGCATGAGATAAGCACAAATTAGTTGTATCATCTTTGTTTCAATTCACTGAAATTCATATCATATACATCTGAAATGTAAAAGAAAACTAACATGCAAAAATCAGTAACAGAATGTGACCTTGAATGAACAGGGATGTTAAAATGCTTCAGTGTTTAACATAAGATTTTCTTATTTAATTTAACAAATTCTATAATCTGAATCATGGACATTTAGGCTCTGATTCAGGAAAGCACCTTAATTCAGAAAAAGAATATAATCACATGCTTAAGTCCTGTCAATTTCAATGGTACGTAAGCACATATTTAAAGTTAAGTGCATACTTAAGTAGTTTTCTGAACAGGGGTAAACTTAAACACATGCTTAAGTGCTTTCCTGAATCAGCAGGAAATTGCTGTCTAAAGACATTTTGATTACCTCCGATTTGACTTGTGGACAGTAATTTGATTAATAAATTTAATGAATTTAATGGCTGTGGTCTGAACTAAGTAACTAATTGCTTATGTTTTACCTGGAATACTATTTAAAGTGCTTTTGTAAGGATTTTATGGCTACCATAATGACTATGAGACTGTCCCAGGGGATTACTGGCTCTGCTCACGTGGTTGGTCACACTTTTGATCTAGTTTTTGGGCTGAGATTGGAAGTCAGACAGTAAGAAATTTGCCTAAATCATGGACCAATCATTACCTCATGAAATGCAACTCCCTGTTAGGGACCAGGTTCTGTTTTGATGGACTGTCCACGGAGGTTAATGGAATGAGAATACTTCCAGAAGGTCCTAAGTGAAGATATGGTTTATTTGATAGATCACTCCATTGAGCTTTTGGTAGGATTCTATAACCATCTTTTTATCTTCAGCCATCAGTTGGGTGCTTTCTACAGGCCTCCTTCTCCGGCTCTGTTCCTGTATCACCTGGGTTTACAGGTGTCCTGCAACAAACAAAACAGGAGGAAAGTTAGAGAGCAGGTGACAGAAATCTCAAGCTGAAGCTTGTGTCATAAAGACTGTTTGGATCCTAATGGAAAGGCCGTGCATGAAGCAAAGGAGAGGTTCTTTGATTCTCTCATAAGTCCTGCAAAGTCTCAGTCAGTGAACTTCTTTGTTTTTGTAGTTATTTCTTCTTAAAAATATGTTAATCATTCCTCTACCTTCAACAAACTCCAAAAGAAATTTTCTGTTTGAAGTGCTTTGTCCCATTCCAGTTTTTATTTGTCTTTTCATTATTATTGACATTTTTCTTGCTTTATGAATGAATTCAGTGGTTGGTCAAATGAAAGACTATGCAATGTGGCTTGAAAGAGACAGAATATAGGCAAATGCCATGCGACCTTTCTTTTATACAGTAGTTTTGCAGTTCCAGACTCCACCTGAGCACAAGCTGCCAATCATGATGGATTGTGGCAAATTGTGTGATGATTTTGTAAAGTGAATAAATGGGACAGGAATGTTACCAGCAAATGTATTTCATTTAGAATGTGAATGGCTAGTTAGTGCATCAACTTAATGTGCACTTTTCTTTCTTTCGTTCAGCTTTGTCTTTATATCAATTTCAGTCTAGAAGTCTCCTATAATCTTATTGAACCATGTCCATCCTTCATCCAGAAGATGATTTTAACTTTTCATACAAAGTACTGATTTCATCATATGGGTGCTGTGTGGTTGCGGAATAAATGTGGATGGTCTCCACCTTGTGTCTTTTGAAAATCTTCAGGGTTAGTTGAGCATTCTTCTTAGTGACTCAGTTTGTGTGTTTTATTAACCTCCAGGGCTTTGGCTGAAAGAAATGCTTAACTATTATTCTTTTCCTGGACTGACAGATTTTAGAGGGGATGCTGTGCTTTCCACTTGGCCTCTTGCTTGACATTTTTCTGAGGTTTTGCTTGTCTTTATGCCAGTGTCAACTAACTAGAGCCACTGAGTGCAGGAAGAAACCCTGGCAGTCATATTAATGAGGGTTGTAGGAGTTAATAATGCACATTGACCAAAATCTGCTGCCAAATGATCAGGAAAAGGGATAATTGTGTAGGATCTATTATAAATATGAGCAGAAAAGAATCCTGTGGCACCTTCTAGACTAACAGACGTTTTGGAGCATGAGCTTTCGTGGGTGAATACCCACTTCCTCAGATGCATGTATTCACCCACGAAAGCTCATGCTCCAAAACGTCTGTTAGTCTATAAGGTGCCACAGGATTCTTTGCTGCTTTTACAGATCCAGACTAACACGGCTACCCTCTGATATAAATATGAGGGTATGCCAGCCTATGTATGTTGTCAGATCTGGATCCAATCATGCTGGATTTCAGGGCATTTTGAAACTGGGGTTTTAGTTAGGGGTCATTACATTGGATGAGAGATTGAGGAGACACAAAAGACATAGATTTATTCGTTCAGATTCCTGTTTTAGATCACATACAATGTAGGCTTCAAAAACATGTAATCTATCAAGAGAGACAGTCAGAAAACAGCATCAATCAAAATAAAAGCATTTTTAAATGCTGGCAAGAAACTCTATAATTATAAAAACAAAGTAAAATAAGACATTCAAAAGTGATGCTACATAATCCAAATATTGTATGAAAGTTGAGCTCTGCTTGAGCTAACCTTATGATCTACTAATTTAGAAAAAGGAATGAGACCTCATTTCTCGCATGCATTCTAAATTCAATTAAATCTAACAAACTTGCTGAGAGTGTACTTTTCATTTCCTTATACAGAGAGAACCAATGTATTTAACCAGTTTAATTGTTCAGCATAAAGCAATGATGGGTACCGTACTAACAAAAATTACATCAAATTCTGCTGGAGCATTTGAAAGGTATGTCTGCAGCTGATAACATCGTTGCGAAGAGAAGAATTTTGGATTTTTTTTCTTTCTTGCTTGCTAATAAAATCTTTAATTTATCCTCAAGACAAAACAATATAGCCTGACTATGGTTTTTTCCCATAAAATATAGTGCAACTAACTAGTGTGCGGGTACAATTAAGAAAGATAGGGATAAGAAACCATTAAAATGTAGACTTGGAGTATAAGTGAGGATTTACATTCAAATGGCCAAATTCTGTACTTGGATCCAAATGTGCAAATTCCATTGAAGTCAATTTAGTAGCTATATGGCATTAAATAGATTACACAAATGTCATTCAAAAGTATTAACTGCTTTGTCATAGATCAGTTTGTCTCAATTTTATTTGTGCTGTTGTTTGCACCTCCCACTAACTATAATAGGAATCTCATGCACGTATACGTGAATAGAATTTGACACCAACATCTTGACGTTAGGAGGGACCTCTTCCTTAGTCATTTATTACAGGTCCCTTCACAAAAGCAGCTCTTCTTTATATTGTAACTCTTCTGTCAAGTAGGTTGGCAGCAACAAGGAGTGGGTTCCTCTTAACAATACAAAACTCAAGCACCTGCCCCAAAACTTGGGAAAAACACACCAGCAGACCTGGTGGCTCTGAAAGGCAATCTTTCCTTCCCTACTTGCAAACATTGAGTCTGTGTATAACAAAAGAAAACATTTATTAAGAGGAGAGGGAACACAGCATTAATTTGGGACAATACAGCAACAATTTTGCTTCCCTTGAGTCATGCAACAAAGATAACAACATTTTATTACTCCTTCATCCAAGACTTAGGTGAATTTTAACACAAATCAGGCAAAGTTGATCACCTTGGCCAGGTAGGGCTGCCAGCTGATCACCAAGGCAAAGTAGATGTGTCTACACAAATACAGTCTGCTCCTGAGGTCTTCTCCCCCAGTTCATCAACAGATGGCAGGGAAGAGCTCATCCACTGCTTTACATTGACATTAGCCACCTCTAAGGGGTACATGCTTACCATGACCCTTCTTATCACTCACATGAAGAGTCCCATTGGTTTAAAATGTGACTCCTTGCATTTCTAGATGCATCTTAATATGAGTGAGGTATGTAGAATCAGACCAATGAGAATAAATTGTATTTACTATACATATTGCTGCAGGGAGACACATAGCATCAAACTGCGGGCTATTTTCTGCATCCATGGTCTGCCTATCCAAAAAGTTCACTTTTTCTCCTGCACATGAATACCCTTCTTCTCTCTCTGAAGCCAAACTGAATACTACACATTAGCTATTGTAAGGTGTCCCCAAAAAACATTATTCTGCTGCTAAGCCAACAAGCCCTATGTGAATGCTGGATTTCGGATCCACCTCTGTAGATCAGGCCTTGATCTCCATACTCTAAGGCTTCAACTTCCTGCACAGTTTTTTAAGTTTTTCCAAATGCCATTAGGAACATAGAATGCACATTATGACTTCAGAAAATAATGAATTTAATTAGGTTTGATAAGGACTATTGCTTTTATTTTGGTAATTAATAATTAGAGGTAGAACGCTTTGAAAATTCTGAGCAAGGTCTTCAGGGGGTATAAAATGAAGCTGCTTTACACCAGCTGTGGATCTGGCCTTTCATTTGTGAAGAACATTATGAAAGTTTGTTCTTACATTTTTTCAGAGATCTTGTTAGGCGCAAAAGTGGAAAATGCATGTAACTCAAGAAAACAAAACCGAGACACAGATCAGCATACCAATTAGACCCTGCTTCTGAGGTTCTTATTCCATACACTCCATGTTATTGTTGATATGCCCTACAAAAATGTACTAAAATGCAACAGTTAAATAAACAGCCTTCACTTAATTTCAAGCTTTATAATTGACAGTTAATTACACAGTTGTAACCCATATCTTATTACAAATACAAAGTACTATAGACATGCATTTTAAACAGCACATTTTCCTAACTTGCAGCATTTCCCTTTTTTGGAAGCCATTGCAATCAACTGTGATTATAGTAACGACTGCAAAACATTTATTACTTAATGTCAGTTATTTAATTGTAAATATGAAAACAGAGAAACTGTGTAGTTGTCTATTAAGCCAATATATCCCAACAAAAGTATTTCTAGTGTACAGATAGATAGTATTTGAGTGCTTTCTAAAGAATAAATAACCAAAATCACAATAGGCCAGTGGTCTCATGCCATCACTCCTTTTTTTCCCTTTTATAGCTCCTTCTTTCCTCTTCTTTACTGCTTTTAGTTGTGTCTGTGAGAAACTCTCAGTTCAAGAAGGGAGTTTTCTGCTTTGTTACTTGATTTGTGGTCATTGTAATGTCTTCTGGTAGTGAGTTCCAAAACTTTTGTCATGTTTCTAAACTAGCCCTGTCTCCTGCTCTCATGAGCTTCACTCTTGAGTTAATAGTTGAGTTCATAGTTAATGAGAAATGTAGCAACTGAGGGAGATTGTCATCACAGACAGGAAGATGTTCTTTAAACTTCCTAAAGACAATTCCATGAAGGGCTTAGGACTGATGTGCCTTTGGCCTGGAATTTAGTGGGGATCCCATCTAGTGGGGTGGGGAACAATAGGGTGAGGCTGATAATTGCTGAGGATATGGACTACTCTGTTCTGGGATAATTAAAGGTTTTAAAACGTGCTCATAGCTTGGGAAAGTGAGTTGCAATAATCCAGCCTGGAAGTTTCCAAAGTGTGGATCACCATGGTGAAATCATAGTCCAACAAGATATGGCACAGCCTTCTAGCCAGTCTCAGGTTGAAGAAAGCATTTTGCATAACTAGATATTAGAGCATCCTGCAAGCGTAGGCATCCCCCGGCCCCTCACTGACTCCACCCTTGCCCTGCCCCCATTCCAACCCCTTCTACAAAGTCCCCACTCCAACTCTGCCCCCTCCCTGCCCCATTGTACCCCTTCCCCAAATCCCTGCCCCAGCCCAGCCTCTTCCCTGAGCACACCGTGTTCCCCCACTTCCCCCTCCCTCCCAGCGCTTGCCACCGCCAAACAGCTGTTTGGCGGTGGCAAAAGCTGGGAGCTAGGGGAAGAAGCAGTGCACTCAGGGGAGGAGGCAGAGGTGAGCTGGGGCAGGGAGCTGCCAGTGGGTGCAGAGCACCCACCAATTTTTGCTCCAGCCCCAGAGCACCCATGGAGTCAGCGCCTAGGACTGCAACAACTGAGAAATCCAAAGGAATCCTCTGGTTGTAGACTGTTTTAGTTATCTGAGAGTAGACACTCTCCATTTCAGGTGATGGGATGAAACATCCCACTGATGTTATCTCTAACATGCCCAGATTCAGATTCAAGCAATTGTCCTTCATCAAAGTGCTGGTCTGGTCTCAGCCAGTCATTGGGATAGTTGGAAGATATTGCTATTTATGCTAGAGGTAAAGGAGAAGTATATCTGAGTATGACCTGCGTAATATTGGCAATTGAGACCACAACCTGTCATAATTTCTACCATCAGAAATATTCCTATGCATATAACTACTAATATTATTTATCAAAGGGATTTTCCACAATGGCCCTATTTTTAACTGTGGAATTTAAAAGGAAAAAAAATCTACATGGACATCACGTTGGGTCCTTTGGTCTTTCAATATATGGATAGAATTACAGAATTATGAATCACCCAGAAGATCCTTTATCAAGTTGTATTGCTGCCTAGATACCACAGTGATTAAGTAATAGGAAGGAAGGAATCAATGAATGCATAATTGATGTCCAGACCACATTTATAATCTGCATTATGAAACATATTTGAAATGTACATAGTGTTCCACTACTCATTTGTAACATCTAAGTTAACATATATACAACATTTAAAATATCAGCTGACCAAACACTTATCCCCTATTAAGATGCTACCAGTAAGCCTTATGAACAATTTTAAATAAAAAAGCTATATTATGCAGGATTCTGGCATTTGAATTATTTAAAAATACTAGTCTGCCATATATAATATTAGGTGTATTTCTCTTTCCATTTTAACTGACTGTGGGTGGAAAATTGAACATTTGCCTATGGAGTATTTCACCACAATATGTATTTTTGGACAATTCATATTAGTTTTGTTGTCCATATCTATTGCCTCGGATGTGAGCTCATCATTCGGGGGTTTATGAACTCTTCCAGATGAGATGCTGAACCCCCATCTCTTGCAATAAATGTGGATGACAAACTATTGTGAATTGTCTATAAATAATTAATAGGGTGAAATATTCTGATACTATTATGTTTTACATTTTTACACTTCATAAAAATCAAGTTATAAAAAATTCCAGTGGCATAAGCACTCTCAATATTTTAGTTTTTGAAGGTGGAATATTTCTGATATGCTAAAACTAAAATGCAGCCTATCCAATTAAAGCCATTGTTAAATTTAAACCGATTCACTTGCTGTGAACATGCATCCAGAGGCAGGCCAGTGTGAATTAAAACAGCAGAACTATAAACTCTTAAGAAAACTGGTTTATACCAAAACCAATAAGAGCCAGTTTTCTTGCTATAGCAAATATCTGCTTGGTGCAGGAAAGGGTAGGGAAATCATCAGAGTTGGCTGCAGTTTTTTGATTCTCTGCTGGTTCCTCCTCAGCCCAGACATACATTAGACTAGTTAGGGGTTGCTCTAATCTACAACAGCTGGCAGCTGCACCTAAAGGAGTATCTGTGGCTGGGAATAGTCAGAACACTACCCATCCCTGTCCCTACCCTGGGACCTCAGGAAGATACATAGGAGCCAGCACTACCAGCTTTACTTACAGTGGGTAAATGCAGGAAGATTCTGCTCCCTTTAGGCCATATCAGTCAGGCCATGTGAGTCTAATTGTAGTGTTACCAGGTGTTGCTCGGTGTGACCATACAAAAGCTGGGAAGTTGAAACTTTCCCCATGAAAGAAATGTGAATGATTTTACTATATAATTCGTGGTGTTTATTTTTCTTAAACTACATTTGTTAATTTTGTCATTAAGTCTCATCTAGAAGAAATGAGCATGTTCTGCCTTGAACTAATATAAAAAACATTTTATATCACTAGGATAAAGTTAATCTATGTTCCTACTAACATTCCATCCACTAAGAGCAAATGCTTAGCACAGTCACAGAGCTTGGTCCTTCTTCCATTGATCTCAATGCGTTAGCTTCAGTGGACACTGGCCTGAGCTCATAGCTGAGTCCAGCTCTGCACCAGCAGCTCCAATCAGGATTTAACCGTATTCGTTTATTTTTTCTTTTTTCCTTCATTTGTCTTGACTGCAGTTCTACCAAAATCTAATAGACTAACCATTAACTGCCTTGCAGTTTATATTACAGCTTCTTTGAAACTTAGAATTGACAATCTCAGCATTAGAATACCAGAAATTTACAGAAGCGTAGCTGTTTCTCCCACTGGATGAGTGATAATTGTTTTTCTGCTCATTTACATCCAAAAGTAATTAAACTATACAAAAAAAACTATGTACTATAGTCTTGGTGCAGTGTGCGCTGTTTGCAAGTTATGCAGAGATTCCGTGAAAACATTACAGTGGGAGCTGTAGTTCATTTATATTGTCAATTCCTAAAAATTTGCCAGAACGCAACGTTGAAAGAATTAGGTCACACAAAATGTGGCCTAAGGGTTCCTTCTCTCTGTTTTCTTCAGTGGAGCTCTGCAGTTGATGCAATAAAACTGTTCTACATCAATAATTTTTAGAGTTTGTTTCCTGAAAATGCTATTTGGCTTATGGAAAAACACCAAGCTTTTAGTTCAATGGGGAAATTCCTTGACTTTCCTTCTAGATCTGTTTACATAAGTTTAGTGATATTTCAGCACAAATACATGTGTAGTCTAAGTGTTAGCAACATTCTGTTCTTGTAACTATTATCATCTAACTCTTCCTCACATTATGCCTCTTAAACCCAGGTATTAGATATCTAGGTTGTTATCTTAAAAATTAGAAAATGTCTTGCTTTGCTACTGGAGGGTTAAATCACAATCTCCATATAAAATAAGAGCAGCTTAAAAGCTGATTTCCACATCCTACAAATAAAATAAGGGTAATTTAAAAGCTGATTTCCAAAAGATAGCTACTCATCTTTTAGTGTTACTTCTTTCTAAACTCTGTGTGGTATCCAATGGTCAAAAATGTGCCTTTTCTGATTATAATACTAGACATTTGTGACTTTCTTTTATCCAACATCCTGTAAAAGTAAGAAAGAATGAGGGTGTAGTCATTCCTCTTGATTCTAATGAGAAGCTGATTGACAGTATTGGGGAGGTGGGGGTTAAATTCCACTCTCATGTATACACGTGCAAATCCATTGAGTTCTGTGGAGCTTCAATATGACTGAGAGCGATATTTGGCACTATGTTTCCTGATTGCTTAGAATCATAGAATCATAGACAGTTAGGGTTGGAAGAGACCTCAGGAGGTCATCTAGTTCAACCCCTTGCTCAAAGCAGGGCCAACCCCAACTAAATCATCCCAACCAGGCTTTGTCAAGCCGGGCCTTAAAAAGGGTGGAGATTCCACCACCTCCCTAGGTAACACATTCCATTGCTTCGCCACCCTCCTAGTGAAATAGTGTTTCCTAAAATTAGGTGACCAGCTGTCCCGATTTTATAGGCACAGTCCTGATTTTGGGGTCTTTCTCTTATATAGGCTCCTATTACCCCCACCTCCCCCCCATCCTGATTTTTCACATTTGCTGTCTGGACACCCTACCTAATATCGAACCTAAACCTCCCCCACTGCAACTTGAGACTACTGCTCCTTGTTTGGTCATCTGCTATCACCAAGAACAGCCTAGCTCCATCCTCTTTGGAAGGATAGTTGAAGGCTGCTATCAAATCCCCACTCACTCTTCTCTTCTGCAGACTAGTAACCCCAGTTCCCTCAGCCTCTCCTCATAAGTCGTGTGCCCCAGACCCCTAATCATTTTTGTTGCCCTCCGCTGAACTCTCTCCAATTTGTCCACATTCCTTCTGTAGTGGGGGGACTAAAACTGGACACAATACTCGAGGTGTGACCTCACCAGTACTGAATAGAGGGGAATAATCACTTCCCTCCATCTGCTGGCAATGCTCCTACTATTACAGCCCAATATGCCGTTGGCCTTCTTGGCAACAAGGGAATACTGCTGACTCATATCCAGCTTCTCAGCCACTGTAATCCCCAGGTCCCTTTCTAAAGGACTGCTACTTAGCCAGTTGGTCCCCAGCTTGTAGCAGTGCATGGGATTCCTCCTTCCTTAGTGCAGGACTCTGCACTTGTCCTTGTTGAACCTCATCAGATTTCTTTTGGCCCAATCCTCCAATTTGTCTAGTAGCAGAGGGGTAGCCGTGTTAGTCTGGATCTGTAAAAGCAGCAGAGAGTCCTGTGGCATTTTATAGACTAAAAGACATATTGGAGCATAAGCTTTCGTGACATGCATCTGACAAAGTGGTTATTCATCCACGAAAGCTCATGCTCCAAAACGTCTGTTAGTCTATAAGGTGCCACAGGACTCTCTGCTGCTTTTACAATTTGTCTAGGTCACTCTGGACCCTATCCTTACCCTCTAGCTTATCTACCTCTCCCCTCAGTTTAGTGTCATCTGCGACCTTGCTGAGGGTGCAATTCATCCCATCATCCAGATCATTAATGAAGATGTTGAACAAAACCGGCCCTAGACCGACCCCTGGGGCACTCCACTTGATACTGGCTGCCAACTAGACATCAAGCCATTGATCACTGCCCATTGAGTCCGACAATCTAGCCAGCTTTCTATCCAACTTATAGTCCATTCATCCAATCCATACTTCTTTTACTTGCTGGCAAGAATACTATGGGAGACTGTATCAGAAGCTTTGCTAAAGTCAAGATATATCACATCCACTGCTTTCCCCATATCCACATATCTCATCATAGAAGGCAATCTGGTTGGTCAGGCGCAACTTGCCCTTGGTGAATCCATGTTGACTGTTCCTGATCACCTTCCTCTCCTCCGAGTGCTTCAAAATGGATTCCTTGAGGAACTGCTCCATGATTTTGCCGGGGACTGAAGTGAGGCTGACTGATCTGTAGTTCCCTGGGTTCTCTTTCTTCCCTTTTTAAAATATGAGCACTATATTTGCCTTTTTCTAATCATCTGGGAACTCCCCCGATCGCCACGAATTTTCAAAGGTAATGGCCAATGGCTGTGCAATCACATTAACCAACTCCCTCAGCTCCCTTGCATGCATTAGATCTGGACCCATGGACTTGTGCATGTCCAGCTCTTCTAAATAGTCATTAACCTGTTCTTTCACCACTGAGGCTGCTCACCTCCTCCCAATACTCTGTTGCCCAGTGCAGCAGTCTGGGAGATGACCTTGTCTGTGAAGATCGAGGCAAAAAAAGCATTGAGTACTTTAGCTTTTTCCACATCATGTGTCACTAGGTTGCCTCTCCCATTCAGTAAGGATCCCAAACTTTCCCTGACCACCTTCTTGTTGCTAACATACCTTTAGAAACCCTTCTTGTTACCCTTCACATCCCTCGCTAGCTGCAACTTCAGTTGTGCCTTGGCTTTCTTGATTACATCCCTGCATGCTCTAGCAATATTTTTATACTCCTCCTTAGTCATCTGTCCAAATTTCAACTTCTTGTAAGTTTCCTTTCTGAGTTTAAGCTCACCGAAGATTTCACTGTTAAGCCAAGCTGGTCGCCTGTCATATTTGCTATTCTTTCTGGTTTGTTCCTGCACCCTCAATAGGACTTCTTTAAAATACAGCCAGCTCTCCTGGACTCCTTTCCCTGTCATATTAGCCTCCCAAGGGATCTTGCCTATCGGTTCCCTAAGGGAGTCCAAGTCTGCTTTTCTGAAGTCTAGAGTCTGTATTTTGTTATTCTCCTTTCTTCCTTTTGTGATGATCCTGAACTCAACCATGGTCACTGCTGCCTAGTTTGCCACCCACTTCAACTTCCTCTACCAAATCTTGTATGTGATTGCCTTACAGATCTATTTAATTAGGATATTATTAGAAATAAGATAAACACACTCTGGCCCTGATTTTGCAACCTCTTACATATGTGTGTAAGAGGTTGCAAAATTAGAAAGTAATTTTTTCTTTTTTTTTTGGTAGTGTGAGCTTTATATTATTGAGCAACTTGGATTCATTTTTGTAAAGCTGAATTTTCAAAATTTTGCTGATTTTTGCTTTCTGGGGCTTCTAAACATAGTTAAATGTTCTCTCATCATTCGCTCCCTCTCTCTGCCTTGTCATTGAGAGGGCTTTTTTTAGCATATTACAAAGTGAGGATGTTGTAGACAAGGGGGAAAGCTGGATTACATTTGTTCTTCGTTTTCCCTCATGGTCACTCTCTCTCTTTTTTCTTTATATATTTTAAAGGATCTTCTTGTGATTATGTCTTTACTTACATTGGAACCTCTTTGGAGCAGGGACCATCTTTTTGTTATCTCTGTACAATGCCTAGCACAGGGGGGCACTGATTCCTCTTTGGGGCCTTTACATGTTACTCCAGTACTAACAATTTAGAAGAACTATAAGAAGTTCTGCAGGAGTTTTGTCACTTTTATGTTGCTGATTTTGTATAGAAATAAAAACAGCTGTGATTAAATAAAAATAGAAGTAGAACCACCACCCTGATAATTTAAGGCAAAACATTTCAGATTTTGGGATCTAAATGTAGATATATTTAGATACCTAAGTAAACAGCCTCATTTGCTGAGGTGCTGAGCATCTGCAGCTTTCATTTTGTGAGTTGGGGGCAGGGGGAGGCTTAGGAAATGTTTATATCAGCCCACTTATTTAGCTGTCTACAGATGTAGTTAGAGCTTAACTTTAGACACCCAAGTTTGAAAATTTTGGCTCAAATTGACCACATAACAAAGTGGCTTCTCTTCCAGTTCATTAGTAACTTTGACTTTTTATTCTCAAAAATGGATGGAAATGTTTTAATTTTGCCAACATAATATGATATCTTTTCTGGTTTTGTTTCATTTTTGCTGTTTGTTATTGTTTCTAGTAGCACTCACAATGTGCTAGTTGCTGCACAAACACAAAAGAAGGCACAGCCTCTCCCCGAGGGAGCTTACATTCTAAAAGATGAGGATAGCAATGGAAGGTGGGGGGAAGGAAACACCAAACACATCAGATAACAATTTGCCATGTCTTCATAATCAACGTTTATAATACAGCCTTCCCTATAGATAAAGATTTTTAGATAATCCCAAATTAGTTATTTTAGGCATCATATTAAATGTGGGTCTGAAGAGGGAATTGCAAGTATAGGAGGGTGTCATTTTTAAAACTAACAAACTGCTCAGAAAAAGTGCTGGATTTACAACACTAGAAAACAAAGCTTTAGGTTTAGGCACAAAACAGACAGCTGCAATGCAGACTTCCCTATATGGCTTGTCACTGTACATCAGTCCTGGTCTGGAAGGACTCACCTCATTCCTTGGCCTCATAGCTGAGACTACCCACAAGGGTAGGGTGACCAGATAACAAGTGTGAACAGTCGGAATGGGGTGGGAGAGAGTGGAGGGAGGGAAATAGGTGCCTATATAAGGCAAAGCAGGTCTGTCCCTATAAAATCAGGACATCTGGTCACCCTACACAAGGGAGCCTGCCAGACTGTGATCATGGCCCACAAATGCTTCACAGTCCTTCTGCACTGAGCCAGGGGTGCAAAGGATAAATTGCAAATCTTGTAAAAAATCGTGTGTTTTCATTGCCTGCAGAATACCTATTTTAATTTACACAATGTGCCTATCAAAAGTTATAGGTACATATAAAATAAAATTAAACTACATTTTACAAGACAAAGTTAAATCGACACAACGTTTACTGATCGCCCTCAGTCCAGAAACACAGTTGCCAAGGTTAGTAGAGCTCCTTGACTGACATTTTTTAATTAGTATAATGGAAACTCTGTTCCAAATTTATATGGCAAGACTATCATTGAACCGCTCTGTATGTGTAAATCAGAGCCTTCAAGAAATGCCTGTAACAAAGTAACCTCGTGACCATATGACTACATCTTTTGGCATACCATCTTCCTATTTTCCCTCATTGTTTGTTGCTTGCCACTTCCTCTGTCATGTCTGCATTTATACTGTAAACACTTTGGTACAAGGAGTGTCTATTTTATTTGTCAGTAAAGAAGCTAGCATGTTGGATGTTTTATAGATAATAATTAATATTCAGGAAGCATCCTCCATAAATCAGAATTCAGTGACCCAGCCTTTTGGTGATATATGGAGAATTATTTGCAGTTGCTCATCATGTTTACGGGACTTGAGAGAAGCTAGTATAGTGTATCCCTCCCTCTTTAAAATGACTTTCAAAGATTTTCTTCAAAGGCCTCCATGCTACATCAGCTACTGTGGCCCACTATTCCGCAAATCCTCAACAATATTTTCTGAAGTCATGCTTTCTATTAATCACTCCAGAGCCACTGTTTCCAGGGGCACCAATTCAGCACTGCATCCACAGAGCTGGGACACAAGCCTTTAAATGCAAGGCTTCCCTTCTCATAAAACAAACTATAAGATGAAACAGGCATCTGTGGAGAGAGACCGAGAGGGTATTCTGTGAGGGGTCACTTTTCCATCTCTTCCCAGGAGGTTGACTGTACCCAAAGTGAAGCAATGAAGAATAAGCATTTCAGGAAAAGTTTAAGAGGATCTTTCTTTTAAAAGCTCTCCCTCTTGGATGTCTGTAATTTTTCTCTTCCAAGCTTGTCATCTTCCTCTTTTAAACTAGACTGTGATATCACATATTTACAAAAACCTAACTGTTCGTGGAAATGGTTGTTTCATTGGTTCTAATGTAAAATTAAATACAGTCCAAGCATATGGATGCTCAAAGATCATCAGGGGGCAAGGAGGCATGTTTTTAGTCACCAAAGTAGATTTTCTTCACAGTGTTTTACTTTAATTCTTGATTATAGTATAAGAAAATGTAAAGACAAATATTCAACCAGACAGCACACTACAATGCTAGTTAACTGTTTTCCTGGCTGTTTGTAACAAATCTCTAGACTAGTCAAGTTGACTTGGAGCATCCAGCAATATCTCTCTCTTTTCTCGCTTGTCTCCCCCACCTGTGCACATATGTATAAATTCATCTTCAGCTTCAGTCAACAGATTCAAGGTTCTCTGAGGATCAGAGGTGGAAGGCATAGAAGCTGAGAACAATGAATCAGAGGTTAAAATTGTAAAGACAAATTTAATAAGCTTGTAGTAGTATTTATAGAGAACATAAAGGGGTCATATTCTGTCCTGTTCTGTGTGGATGTGCTGAGGGTTGCATAGAGAGCCTCTGACCCCATGTCCCTCAACCCTAGCACAGTAGTATGTCAGGATACATGGCTAGAACTCAAGAACACATGAGGTGGGCGATTTCCCTTCTATGCTAATTGGTCTGCCCCTGTACTCCCAAGAAGACATGGTTTAGACGCCCAGACTACGCATCATATGCTAGTTGGGAGTGCATACTGGTCCCTTTTAATAGGGTGACCAGATGTCCCATTTTTATAGGGACAGTCCCATTTTTTGGGACTTTTTCTTATATCAGGGCCTATTATCCCCCACCCCTTGTCTCATTTTTTCACAGTTGCTGTCTAATCACCCTACCTTTTAAGGCCTGGCAGTGTATAGCCCAGCTCTCCCCAGCATCCACCCTAAGGCCTGGTCTACACTGGGTGGGGAGGTGGGGAGATTTATCTAAGTTATGCAACTTCAGCTATGTGAATAACGTAGCTGAAGTCAACATACTTAGATCGACTTACCACAGTGTCTTCACTGAGGTAGGTCGACTGCTGATGCTCCCCCATCGACTCTGCCTACACTTCTTGCTCCGGTGGAGTACTGGAGTCGATGGGAGAGTGCTCGGTGGTCAGTTTATCATGTCTTCACTAGATGTGATAAATAGACTACCGCTGGATCGATTGCTCCGGAGGTAAGTGTAGATATGCCCTAAATCATTCTGCCCTGCTTCTGGAGGATGGCTCTGATAACCACTGCACAGCTAGGACTACTTTACTTCCTGCCTTCCCAGAACATCTGCAGCAGGTAAAGACAGAAGTTAAACTGAGAAGCAAAGTTCACATCCAGATTTGATTTTTCCCAAGTTTGGGGCTGTTCCGATCCAGAGTTTGGTTTTAGATCAGCCTTTAGACAAAAATATATACAATAAATATATTAAGTACAAGAGTGCCAGGAATATTTCACTTCTAAGTCACTTCTAAGTCACTGGGTCAGGTTTTGCTTGCTGTTGCAACCATGCAACTCCCTAGACTTCAGTAAAGAACGACAGATCTAAAGGAAGAGGGATTTGCCCCCCTGTGTCTCATATGCCCTCTTCAAAAGAAAAGCAGTGGAGTTTTTCTTCTGTGTACATTACATTCATTGGATGTGGAAAACAAATATGACTATAGGGGACAATATGCTTGTGGATTATTCCAGTTCTACAAATATAAAAATTGTCTCAAATAGTAGTACTAGACATTTCTAATATACTTGCCAACAACAGAATAATAGCATAGATACAGTAAAGCAAACTTCCTTCTTTATTCCCTCTCCTGTAAATATATTTTACTATTGCTTTTTACAAAAATACTGTTTTAAATGGGGAGGGAGATAATGAGATCATTTTTGGAAGAACAATACTATTATCTTAAAATAATGAACAAAAAGAATAATACAATAGTTAACAAAATAAATAGGAAAATGATTGCTTATTTGAAAACATTTTTCCTCTTAAAACGTTGGAAAGTGTATTAACAATAACAATCTCTCAGAAAAAAAGTTAGCAATTTCTGATCTTATGGTTTTATGTAAAACCAGCTTTATTTATTTATATATTTATTTATCAGATTATACACAATTGCACTAGAGTTTTAGAAACATTAAATGTCTTAACATTACATTGTAGTCCCTATGGAAAAATTTTAGGAGCACAGTTTTGAAAACACATTGTACAAAGTATCATGCCATCACAAAAATGACAAAATAAGAGATGATTTTATATTAAGTAGCAAAGGAACTAATCACAAAAAGGCTTGCATAAGTATCCAGAGAAAAACATTTTCTCTGTGTTGCCACATTATATGTCTAATTCTGCTCTCTTTGGTCCAAACCTAGAGCCCAGTGCCTGATTTAAGTGGTAGTACCAAGCTCTTGATAGATTGGGGTGACGGGGGGAGGGATGGAATCCTACATAAGGGACATAGTCTATTCTCTATCTTTGTACAAAACTCCCATTGTTATGAATGGTAGCTCTGTTGTTGCTTGAGGTTATGAGGTGATTATTTCCTAGATATGTAGAGCTGGCCCAGAGACCATAATGAACATGTCATTTGGTCTTCTCCACAGAATAATGGGATAACCCTGCTTCTAAACTTCAATCTCTAGTGCCATTACCAACAACCACAATCTAGTTCTCAGCTTTTCAGACTCAGAGAGGTTCTTATTGTAGATCCAAAGTGGCAGACAGTTCCAGAGCTGGGACTCCCATAACAAACCACCTATCTCAGCTCCTGCAGCACCTTTAGCACAGCTTTGCTTTGCTGAAGAACACACATGTTTTCTAGTTCTGCCTTTTTAAGTTTTTGTTCATGATGGATATGACCATGTTTTTCTTTGTGTACAAAAGCTAAAATAAAGTCAATAAAGACAAAAAAAACCAAAAACCTTTGATTAGCAGCTGGGTAGAGTGGATTTACTTCACATTATGGTAGTAGCCCCACACATAACTGCTCACTATGGAATACAAGCATATCACTATTTAGCACGATTACATATCAAAGTGCAGTCTCTTCAAGCATTATTTCATACAGCCTGCTTCCCCTTCAAAAATCTGAACTGCCACACAAACTAGAAGTCAATTTCTTACAAACTCAGGGACTGACTTTATTTTATTTATTGATTTATTTAGCATCTATAGCTTTTTTCATGGAAGAGACATTTGTGGACATGAAGATAATAAAAGTACTGTAATCCCAAGGATCAATTAATCATGCTAGGTCTCATTCTTTCCTGCATATACATGTGATATCTTTTAGGAAAATCTTCTATCACAACTATATTGTAAGAGGTTCTTCGTGGCAGATCCCCGATCTATACACTATGAATTTCACCAGTCATAGAATATAAATTTAATACAACCAAGATTTATCACTTCCCTTTGTGTCTGCTGGGGAATGTTCTCCATACTACCCCTTTCAGAAAGTTACATTGTTAGTGGCTAATAAATCAGTGTGGAGGGTGAATGAGTGAGATTCAGGTATTCATTCCAAATCCACCTTTCACAATCTTCCTCAACAACAAGGCGATGCTGCACTCTCACTCCAAATTTCTTCCCAAAGGGACTTCACAATTTCACCTTAATCAGTGTATTAACCTCATCTTGTTTCCAAAAATCTCATGACTTGTCTGAGGACGCAATATTGCACTAACTGAACATTTAGTGAACTCTGACCCGTCTGGGTAGGGTAAAGCCTTTTCAGAGATCTCCTTTGATTTATTCATTGCTTTTGAGGGGAAGTCTGAAGGGAAAACCATTTCTAACTAGAGCATATTCTGAATTCAGAGACACTAGAACCATACATAGGTCCATAACTAGGTATCCTTAGAGTTTATTCTATGAGAAGAAAGTCATCTTCTGCAGCATGTTTAAAAGCCTGCCTGTTTCTGTAAAGCTACTATGAGGAGCTCAACTCTCAGTTTTAGTCAACATTGTTCTGTCAGTACTGGTGCTAAAACAGATGCTCATTTGGAGAGTTCAGTCTTTATTGAACTAAGTGCTCCTCTGGCTTCCTGGGTCTGTTACTGCTGGTAAGTTCCAAAAGAGTGGGGACATCATCTCAAAGAAGAAATGAAGGTAACTCATCTATTACTGGAGTTCTGAGTGTTTCTTCCTTTGCTTCTCCCCAGCTATTCACCTTCCTGCAAGTTCTTTCAGAGAGACTTTTGCAAAGCAAAAATAACTGGGGAGGGGTCAGTTTGAAACAAGTATTCTTATAGCCTCAGTCAAAACATTTGGTTCTGGATAAGGTGTGTGGGTGCTGCCCCTGGCGTTACAGCTCTCAAAAGGTTTCAGCATTCACAGTACAAAAATGGTGCATCTGCAGAGACAGTTTACTCAGAGAAGGCTAATGACAAGTGAATAACCTTCCATCTTTTAGCTGCATCACATCTTCCATTGTAAATAAAGACTGCAGCATTATGTGTCAGTTTATTGTAAAGTTGGCTTACTGCCAATAATGTAAAACATATACATACTTCATTTTGTTTGAAGAGCTGCCACCAATTCAAATGGAAGCTTTCTCTGCTGAAAAATGCATGTTTATTAACTGACTTTTGGTGAGCATTCCTTTATTGTGACTATCATACTGTTGTTCATAAAAAGGAATGCAAATTCAACCCTTGGGAGGGTCAGACACTTCTAACCTTCATGTACATTGGTTCAGGTGACAAAGTTTGCTTAGTTCTGTTTAAAAGAGATATCAGTATAAAGAATGAAATATTTTTTGCTTTAGAGGTCAGGGTTAAGGTTATTGCTATGGATTTTTAAGAAGCTCATATTGCAGCTGTCTGCACTGTATACCTAGCTTGAGAATAAATAAGCACACTTAAGTTTCCTGAGCTGCCAGTCCTCTAATTGTCAAAAGTACAAGTGTTCAAGCCTAGTTGTGTACATACACAAAATACCTCTTGGAGAAGCTGCACATCTCTCCACCTCATCTCCTTCTCTATCTTTAAGCACCCTTCATTGTCCTAAAGTTTCCATTTAAGTCCACTTCTTTAGGGAACAGTAAAAAAGAGATAAACGGGCAATTTTAGGCATTCTTCATTTTTGGGTTTCTTCTTCTTCCTCTTTAGGTTTCTTCATTTTTGTCACAGGACTCAGACTAATGTTCATAGAACAATTTAGTTCTTTAACATCTTTTTCTACGGTTACATTGTAATGACTGGGCCCACTTCTGCAGTCAGTGAAGTTCCAAATCTCTCACTGAAGTCAGTGGCTTTTAATCGTGCAAGTTATGCAAGATTGGGCCCTTAAACTTTACATTCATTTTTGTAAAGAAGATTAAACATATTCCATAATAGATAGTGACAGGTATACAAACATAGCCTAACATTCTATTAATACTAAGTCATGAATCACTGAACTTTCCACTCATACAGTCCTGGGACCCTGCTCCTTTCAGCATTTTGCATACATGAACAAAAGCTTTCCTAAAGAAGGGACATATTATGGGGCGTCTATGTCTATATGTTTATACATTGTTTTCATGAATTTTGCATTAATTGAGCTCCAATTGGAACAGAAGTTAGCATCAAAAAATATGCAAATGTATTTTCAGCTCATGGCTAGCAAATCCATTCCCATTTTGCACACACAAACACTTTTTCTCTACAAACAAAAGATACTTTGTACAAGCTCGGTTGTATCCAAAATAATTGGGAAAACATCTGATCTGCCCAAATGGTGCAACCTTTTTTGCACTTTAAGCACGATTTGTGACCTAATTTATTATTTTGCAACAGTAAACAGTGCATCAAGGCCACTGAGGTTTCTGCTTCATGCTTCTGTCCCCTGTCGTGCATGCTGTTTATCTAAGATTATTTAGCACTGCTTTGTTATGATATTGATCACTAGTACAAACATGGGCAGACTTCAAAGTTAAAGTTTATTAGAGAAATGTAAGTACTTAAAAAGATAAATAATTTTAGAAATATCTTTTTCCCCTTTATTGGTTGACTATGTTTGCTAATAACATTTGTCAGAAAATCTGTGATTTGGTTTTCATTTTAGTGTCTCAATAAAAAAAAAAAAAGCTGGACTTAGAATGGATTGCATCTGATGTTGCTAATGTTTCCTGGAAATGGAAAACTGTGATAACAGCTGCTATCTTGGCTCATTTTCAAAAAAAAAAGAAAGATTTTTTTAACAGCAGCAATTTACAAGTAGTTAAAACTATTTCCAATGGGCTTGTATCTTTACTAAAAACATAAGTCAGTCAAATGTTTCCTTTCCAATCAGATTACTACTTCTATTCTTTCACCAAGCATTAACTATCAGAATTGTTTTTAGCCAAACAATACATTTATTCTAAAAATAAATGTTAATTTATGAAGTAAACTAAAATGTAGCCATGTATGGAAGACAACACAAAATATAGGTTCTTTCTATTATTAAAGCAAAAAAACGAGGGTAAGAATTAAGAAGGTATCAGCAGATACAATACTTAAAGAAATCATATCAAGTAAATTTGGACCCAAAATAAAGGTTTTGTTAAAATACATTTTAGAGGAATAGAAAACGTTTCCATGGGTATGTATGTTTTTGGCGTTTGTTTAATTGCAAACATATCTGGTTTCTCCTTAGATTTAAACTTTCCCTTGCCGTGGTTGTAACTAAAGACTGTAGCATTGTAGAAGATAAATGATTGGCCTCAATGGTGAAAAGTAAATTAGGCAACCAAGTTTTGCCTTTGGATATGCAACTAAAGCTCCTGGTGAAGTCAGTGGGAGTTCGGTGCATATTCAAGGGTAGAGTTTGGCCCCACAGCTTTGCGAAATACTTTCAGCTTGAATAATTAAAAGGTGTTTTTAAAACAAGAAAAGCAGAATGTTAAAAAAATTAACATGTTGGTGTCCCTTTTTGTGGTCTCAGCAAAATAATGATAAAAACAATCATACTTTTTTTTTTTTTAATTTACAGGTAAAATTTGTGCCTGATCATTTGATATATGCAGTCGGTTTCAAAATTACTCAGTTTATGCAGTGGAGACTATTGTCAGTATGCTAAAGGAATTGTTTATTGCTGTCATGCACAAATATAGATTTTATTTATTTGGTGTATGCAATTCAGTTTAGCCAAGCCACAGTGTTCCTGTCAATGATGTTCAAGGCATGAAGACCTCCAGGAAGTTGAGTAATTTTGCAGTCCTCAATAATAGGTGTTATGGTTTATGACTTTCCACACTGACATAGTGGCCTGTTGCTAAAATGCCACTGAAATTCTGCTGCAGCACAAATTCCGTGTCCGGTGTGAAACTGGTTCAGCAGGGTCCATTGCCTTCACAGTAAATCAAACCCAAGTTTGACAATGAGTGGGGGTCCGAGACAAGATAATTATTTCTCTCTTTCTCTGAGGACCGTGAAGCTCGCCACATGTCCTCTACTGTAAGTCCCTCACTCAGTAAAACTTACCCGCAATGGGCGATGTGAGGGCAGATGACCATGTGGTGGATTAAACAAGTGTTTGTTTAATGGTAGCTGTGACATATCACGCAATTTCATCACAAGCTTTGCTGCGTTTTCCTCTCTGTGAACACTGGGCGGAGCAATATTGCAGAATATTGAATAGAGATAATACTTCTTGATATGAAGTTTCTAAGGCATATTAAATAGACTGTATCCAGCTACACAATGACGATGATTTAAAACAGTCCAGGCCACAAGGTGAAGCAAAGGAGTAGTTTAGAATTGCATCCTCTTTGTCGCATTTGAGATGGCAATGAGGATTGACACCAACTGGTAAAGGGAAGTAGAGTTTTGGCAAAAGGATGCAAAATTAATTTCCTTGTGTCTCAGTTTCTTCAAATGAAAAAAGGGAAGCATGATACTTAGCCTCCACAGTAAAGTGCGTTGAGATCTATGAATGAAAACCATTACATAAGAGCTATGTATTATTGTTATTATTTACTATTGTTCAAAAATGTCTGCTGCAATCAGAATATCCCAGAATTCAATTTTTTAATCCTTTTTTTGTGCAGTAGAAATGAAATAGTTGAACGGTCTTTGACTACAGTCTCACATCTCTGTTATTTAAAAAAAAAAGTTTAAGTTCAGAGTAAAGGGCCTGCTTCAAAGTCTTTTCAGCTGTCTGCTTGAATCTCATTCTTTTCAACAAGACCTGAGCAGATCTGAAGAATTTAAAATCTTGGGAAGTTCTAATATTCCAAATGCTCTGACTTTTCTACCTTTATGGTTGTACAGCCATTCCAGTTTTAATTCATGTCATCCATGAAGTAGGACCTTGGAAACAGTCATTGTCAATGGCAAGCTTTATTACCATTGATTTACATAGAGGTGCTTCAGCACATCCAGCTGATTAAAACACCTTGAATAGAAGGAGACCAGGTCTGCCTAAAAGAGAGCACTAATAAACTAAAAGGATTTTTAGTACACTTTAAGATTCTAAAGAACTCCCAGAGATAAAAGTAGATCAGATTGAATCTTACAAATTGGTTCCCCTCAGGACATGGCGACTAGCCTCATATACTCAATCCTTAACACTTTAAGAGATTTTTTGCTTTTCTTTCTTTAATATGTCACAATTTTAATATTTGTATTTGTAATACTAACTCTCCAAAACTTAAAATTGAGCTGAAATTAAATAAACTGGAAAACAAACAAAGGAATAGGATACTAATCATGAAAAGAAACATGTCTAGTCTGAAATACATTTTAAAGCAAACTTCACATCCTCCCTTCACTCTCCTCCCTAGACCTGTACTGAGGCCTTCAGAGCTCTGTGTTTCCCCTGCTACGGCAGATGGCATCACTAGAGCAGTGTAAGGAATGCCACTCCTGCATATCTTTGTTCTAGTGATTTCATCAACTAAAGCAGGTCTTGACAGGTAAAAAGCCTTTCAGTTCACCTTTGAGTATTATATACTGTTGTACAGAGCTTAGGAGGCAGAGAAACTATTTTTTTTGATCCAGGAAAGAAATTAAAAAATATTTTTCCAATTCCAGTCCTCTAGACCTGAAATCTTAGTATTCCTTCAATATGCATGTTCTAGACAAGTAGAATCTGCCAGACATTTTGCTTTGACATCATAGTATGACAAACATGCTTTCTAACATTTTCTTTTTGTTGATTACTGTTGCAAAGGACAGCTTCTTAAAAAGCATGAATCAGATCCATGTTCACACATTGCAAATGCAGCATTTCTGTGGCTGACAACATGGGCTCCATATACAAGCTAACAGTGAAATAAAGTTAAACCGGAGAAGGGCATGGTGAGACCGCTGTAATTCGGTAGCAATTTTTTTCCAAGTACTCATCATTATTATGACTAGATATTTAGCCTTAGGTGTGCTGAGGAAATCAGTCTGTCTCATCCATCTAGTGTTGACAAATGCTGGGGTGGATATTGTCCTGTTAGGTTAATCATTACTTTATTTGTCTGAAAGATTTGCTAATTCCTATAGCTATGTAGGATGGCTATTGTGGGACTTAGCAGATGACTTCAATGCTGCAATAACCTTTTTGGTATAGTCATTTGTACGCTGTGTCTTGAAATTAGAGTGGACAATGACTCTCTTGAGGATATGAACCTTACACAGGTTGTGCATCTCTGATGAAATTTTTTTGTAATGATAGTCTGCACATCGCTACAGCCATCCCGTGCATACTGTTTCCCTTATCATTGTCTAAGCCTATCAGGTACCTTTTAATCAAACCTCCAAGCTGTTTAATCTAGGAAATATTTTACATGTCTTGTCCCAGTATTGAATGCTTCTACAAATTCTTCTGCACAGGAATCAGCTAAGACATACATCCTGCCCCCACCACAACTGAGGTGCATAGTCATCCTCCGGAGACCTAATCCAGATCTCCCACTTTGTGATAGATCACTGTTACTTCAATATTATGGCATTTGGAATGGACTTTTTTAAGACATATGAAAGCTGTTTAAGATCGTTATCAGAGAACATGTAGGATTAAAAATTACAGATTTTAGCAAACAATTTGAAAATCAATAATTCCTTTATTTATCTGCCAAGAGATAAGTTCAGGGTTCAGGGCTTTCCTTGCTGCAGCACAATCACAAATACCTTCAGGCACTGTCAAAAATGTTGGCAGTACAGTTCTCTTCATGGATGAAGTGCTACCATCAATCTAAGGCCTTTTTTGTTTGATAAAAGCATATTTAACCAAAACACCATTTGATTTGTAATGCTTTCTTTTTTTCTTTTTCTTTCTTTCTTACCATTGTTGATTGACAACCTTTTTGTGTAAATTAAAATGATCTGCTGCAATACCAGCTTGCTGTCTTCTACATGATGGTATAGTCCATTATTTCTAACATCATAGCCATTTCCATAGTAGTGGTGTCACAAATATGTTCTGAAATCACTAATGTAATCAGACAGAGAAGTGATTTTTTTTTAAAAGGGAGCCATCATAATATCTTTCAGATGAGAATACCTGTCTTTACATACTATAATTTTATATAACATTTTGCAAATAAATAAATAAAGCATAAGAGTTTACAAGGTTGATAAATTGTTATACATATAACTGTAACAAAGTGTTAGCAGTTCTCTAGGATCAAATTTCTACCATTAAGATGATTTTTCACGTAATTGTTCAGCTGATCTCTGTATGTGTACAGGGCTGCAAAATTTTTACTGGTTTCTTTCTGTAAGAACTACAGAAATCCAGAATCCAAATCTAACTCTGGGAGTCATTTGGGCCCAAATCCAGAAAAACACTTAAGCATGAATGATGCTTAAATTTTAAATATGTGAGTAGTCCTATTGAATTAATGTGACTTAATTGAATTAACTAACTAAGCATGTGGCTAAGTGCTTTGCTGGATTGGGGCCTTGTAGATCTGCACTCTAAAGAACAGGCACTGCAGATACGGCAGCAGTAAAACCTGGCCCACCCTTTTAATGTGCCTTAGTCCTGACCAGAAAGGAACCATTGTCTCTAGCAATGAGAAGTTGTTTCTGTGTCCTTGATAATCGTATCCTTGGCCTGTCTGCTAAGCCTGTCAACAAAATGGCCAGATAATATTATTTGAGATGCTGAATTTTATGACGTAGATACTTGTCCACTAATAATTGGAGTGAGGCCACTAACTAATTTCCCATGGACCACCAAACAAGCATCAGATAGTAACCTCTCCCAGTGACTGTGTGTCCTGGCTGGACTAGAGCCATCAACAATTCCCTAAGCCATCCAGTGTCCTTAACAAATTATTGTTGATGTACGTTTTGGAGAATATTCATGCTGAGAGAGTCTGATCTTTGGAGATTTTGAAGTGCTGTTTTCTGGCAAATTGTAACACATTTTTCCCCGTTAAATCTCTCTTAAAATCCCTGGGAGCAGAATTATCTATCACTGTTTTGCATTTTTAAAACTTTTGTGCAGCAGTTTACTCCGGGCTCTTTATATTAGCTAATATGCTGTTTGTGCACAAATAAACATCACAGCCAGTTCTCAATCTGCTCCATGTTAAAGAAGGCTGCGACAGTTGTTGTTCTGTCTAGGGGCTAGAATAATTTGTCCTCTTGTCATTAACTTAATTTAACCCATTTTTCAGGGAGTAAAAGTAGATTGAGTGGTGTGTTGTGCTCCAAATATATCTCTTTGGCCAAGTGACACCCCCTCTTTGAGCTCCACAATCTGAAACACTGTAGGCATGTGGATCTGGTGTTTAGCATGGAATAATCCCAAAAAAGCATCCCACTAAGGATTTCATACCACAACAGACCCTAGCTTTTCAGAGATAAGCATTTATATATCTGGTGATTTAGTTTTGTCCCAACTATCACTATGAAATGAAGCAGTAATGGTCTTAAGATGTTACTGACCAGCTATGGGACTGTCTCTAGAGACAAAGCCTGTGGATGTTAATAAAATTTGTTTTCTGCATTTTAAAAATCCAGAATAATATTCTAGATACTAAGATAATGGGCATATTACAAATATATTTTAGACCATATTGACAACTTCAGTGGAAAGAGGATGGATGATGAATGGATAGATAGAATTTCATATATTTAAATCCTGCAACTTTATGTGACAGGATAAAGATTGCAGTGAAGTTATTGAGATTGACCAGCAATTCTATTTAGCTATGTCATGTTTTCAGAAAGCTACAAGGAAAACTCTAACATAATGCTGTATTTTGTTTTTATTAACCAGTGAATTCAGGAGACGGTATTGACTACAGCCAGCAGAAGCGTGAAAATATTGGAGATTTGATTCAAGAAACACTGGAAGCCTTTGAGCGCTATGGTGGAGAAGACGCTTATATAAACATTAAATACATGGTCCCTACCTATCAATCGTGCTTGTTAAACTAACAGATAAGACAGTTGTGTCAACAGGGATGATTCCATTTGTATTCTCAAAGGCTATATCCAATTCTGTATAATATCTTGTTGTTTGTGCTTTCTTCCTCTACAGCTGCTAAAGTAGTGGCTTCTGGACCATTAAACTGCTAGCACTATTGTGAACAAGTCTTTCCAATACATAAATAGTGCCTGTTCCTTAGATTACAATGGTGTACTGTGCTTATTTGTTCTATGAAAGAATTACTTCTTTATAACAGAGCTGACTGGAGCAGAAGTCAGAGTTAAACCTTCAGTTGTGTAGACAATAAAACATAATTTTCATACACAATTCAGCAATTACTGTTCTGTGTCTGCTTGCCGTGGGGGTGATGTCAGGGGTTGTAACAAGAAGAGTTTATGCTGACTGCTTAATAGGTGTTTGTGATGGAAACGAAAGTTCAGCAATGCCTCTCCAGCAGCTGTTGAAAATTACGTGCTCTGATATACAATAAAACTGTTGAATGTATATACCAATTACAGTAGGAAACTTTATACAGTCCATTATAAAGCTCTGTGATAAAAATTAATTAATGTTTCTTCCTCACTCATGATATGGGTTTCCAGGTGTTTCCCTTTTTATGTAGTTTGGGTTCTTATTTAGGAAAATATGTGAGAGTAGTTTTAAAAAATTTATCAGCTGGGGTAAGGTGAATATGTATTATACAATCCCAAAACAAAGTGCTATATTAAGCAACCACTGCATAGTTGTGTATGTAGAAAGGACACTAGTATTCTTTATAGCTCTTAAAATCTTTTTTAAATTGTTTATAGTTTATAATTGTTTGTAAGTTTCCCCACTAAATAAGTTGTTGTCACCGGTGCATCCCCATAGCAGGTTGTTTTCATAGCCTTGCATGTAAGTGAGGCTTTTGGAATTGATTTTATTAATTTAAATACATATATATAAAGTACACCAATAAAGAATTACATGAACTTTAGTATTGCCACATCCACTCATTCAAAAATCATGAGGTAGTTTTTGTTGCTGTTTTTGGTTGGGGGGAGCATTAATTACAAATTTTGGGCTCATTGTGTTTGTCTTCTCCTTTCTGATCTTTTAGGCTGCACCTGGGTCACATTTTCAAGCTTGTCTATGTAAACATGAGGGCTAGAAACTTACTTTTTTAATGAAAGCTGAGATCCTCATGAATCCGGGTGATTGGGCTTTTGGAAAAACAGCTATCACTAGACTCATGACAATACCATGGAAGCTGGGAACACAGGAACTTTAAAAATTAAACCATTTTGGAAAATCATTTTAGTAAGGTAAATCAAACTGTGGGGCTGCCAACCCTGACAAATGTACCTTTAAGCATGACAGGCAGTGTGTTTCTGGGCAATTATAGCATAACTCAAAGTGCTTTATAAAGCACAAAACCAAAGGCCAAGTGATTTAAAGCACTTCAGTAATGGTATGACCTTCAAATACACTCCCTAGTTGGTTTACTGCTATCAGGAGATGGTATTTATACATAAAAATGGAAAACTGAGCTCCTGCATTCACCAGTTCATATAGCTGCAGCACTGACATACAGATAGCCTAGCGACAATTTCTAATTGAATATAATTATCAAACAGCCTCAGCCAGATCCTCAGCTGCTGTAAATAAGCACAGCTTCAGTGAGGCCAGTTAGCAACATGGATTTAGACCAGGTCAACAGTAAAGTTTTTTTTATTTCAAGTTTATTGCCAATTAGCTCAAAGGAGGTAAAAGTTGTAAAGGCTGGTGTGGACACTAGGCTGCAAGGTAAACCACAGTCCCTTTGTATTCTGGAACAAACATTTGGGGAGTGTCCAGATTACCTTTCCAGCCTTGTTAACTAACAAGTTAATTGGCAACCAAGTAACAAGGTAAAAAATGACTAATGTAGAAAAGACCCAGCTGTGGATCTGGCTTTTTACCTACATACCTCTCTGAAACAAAGATGGACTGGATAAGTCTTTCACATGTAGGCCTGACCCACCTGGGATAGATGACACCTCTATATGCACTTAAAACTAAACAGCTTGTTGAGCTCCTAAAAAATTTGGGGGTGTGGGTTTAATGGTGCCAAAAGGACTCAATTTCTAGGGCTGGATTAAAGCATAAACACTATTGGCCCCAGTCTATGGACCCAATTCCTGGAGTCATGTGATTACATAGACTCTGCTTTCCTTTTTTTTAAAAGGTAAGTTTATAATTTTCATGATTGTGAAGATAACACTGAAAAATGTGACTTGTGTAGCAACCACTAGCTGAGTCCACTGAAATCATAGCACTGACAGGTGAACTGCTTTATATATCTCAGTGGCTGTAAACTGCCGGATCTATTGTTGTGGATTGCCTGCAAACTCTACTTCTCCTCCCCACAATAGGCTTTCTGCATGTGGAAGGAGATATGGACTAGAGTGGACCCCACCCAAGCAGATATTCAGTTGCTGGAGCAAGACCTCACCCCAGCAACCTCTGACTCTCCTGTGGGCAGGGGAGTGCTGATTCTTGTCCTGGGGGAAAGGAGGGGGTCCCAGGCCCCTACTATGCTAGGTCACACCCTGAATCCAGAATGGCTTCCTTGTCAACTTATCTGATGCTTTCAATGTGGTAATGCATTAATGAGGGGTATTGTGATGTGAGCAATCTGCTTTCAGAGAGTGAAAAAATGTTTTTAAATGTTAATTTCAAGTTTAACACTGTGCTGAATGTCCCCATATGGGTCTAATTTGATCATTCAGTATATAATCCTACAGCTACTTAAAAAAAATCTAGGTACAAACTAGACAGCTTGCATACTGTTTGGAGTATGTAGTACTTGAGGATCCTGTTTATAAAACTATCTGCACTTGAGAAAGAAAACACAGTTGGTATTTAAAGCATAAATCAGCATCAGAATGTTTCAAAGTTGTGTTCAAGCCACTGGAACATTTGCACTTCCCCATTCTAAACAGAAGTTTCTGATCTAAGTCAGCTCAGAATATGAGGCTTGCAGGTTTAGTGAGCCTTCAATTCCTGTTTCTCAAAGGGGTGGTGTGGGGAGAGCATGAGGGAGAGAGAAGATGCTGCACAAGTTTCTGTGAGGAGCCCCTCCTATAAAGCCTCAAGTTGTAGAAGAATTGGAGCACTCACTGGACAGGAACTGTACGTGATCAGAGGCAGTGCTAGCCTGGGCAATGCAATAAACATTCTTCAGGCCACACCCTTAGTGCTGCAGTTTGTCTATGGGGGCCCATCTTGGCGCACACAAGCAAGAGAAAATTTTAGACCTCAAACTAAAATGCTGTGGTCTTGCTAACCCTAGCGTGTTGGAACAACTACTAAAACCTATGAAATGGGAACTAATCCTTGTACCTTTAAAACACTGAGAGTGACACAAAATCATCTTATCATGACGCAGTGGAGAAGCACAAGTAGGTAAGGATTAATTATCTTGGTTGGGGGGATGGTGTGAACAGGAGCACGTGGAAAAACAAGAAAATATTGTGGGTCTGTTTGTAATCAGATTCTAATGACACTGGATCTTATAACAATCACTTATTACCTGGTTTGAAACAGAATATAGTATGATTTTTCATAGATACAGCAAGACCTGAGATGTCTAAATGTCAACCATGCCAGTATTCTGATGCAAACTGTATGAAAAAGCTGTCACTAAAGTTGAGGGAGTTGGACTGGGAGGATGATAATCAGTAGGCCAATATGCTTTGCCCCACACATCCCTTATTTTGTTTTATGCCACGGGAAGGAAATGCATATCACTTTCAGGGCTTGTCTACAAACAGTTTTTTGCACCGCTATGCCAATGTTCATTTAGAAACTAATAAAGGTAATGTGGTGCAATGCCCTAATGTGAAGGCTGAGATATTAGTATAAAGGTGCTTCTACTGGTGTTGCTTACTTGCATACGTTTACGAGAATAAGCTATACCAGTAGAAGCACCTTGAATACCAGGAGAACTGCATTCAGACAAGGGCTTGTAATGACCTAGCAATTCCTGTATAAAATCACACAGCAGTGAAATAGTTAAATCAGGACCAAAAGTGTGTTGCTCAGGTCTCAAAACTAGCCCTGGAGAACAAGGGAAAAGGCCAGATAAGTGGTGTGATCTACACCTTCAATGCATAGTCATCACCACCCTCAAAGTCCTGGGGTCCCAGGCCCTTGGGCAGTCAGCATGGTGGGACTGCCCTGAAGCTAAGGCCCCTTGAAGCCTGCCACAGGACACCCAAGCTCCTGCCTCTGCAGCAGCTGTAGTGAGCCTAGAAGCCAGAAAGGCCTATGTCATGGTATAATTCCCCACTCTGAACCTTAGCGTCCAAAAGATGGGGTACCAGTATGAATTCCTCTAAGCTCAATTACCAGTTTAGTACTTGTAGTGCTGCCACCAACCAGGAATTCCAGTGCCTGGTACACTCTGGTCCCCCCAAAACCTTGTCTGGGGACCCCCAAGACCCAGACCCTCTGGATCTTAACACAAGGAAAGTAAACCCTTCCCCTCACTGTTGTCCCTCCCAGGCTTCCCCTCCCTGGGTTACCCTGGAAGATCACTGTGATTCAAACTCCTTGAATCTTAAAACAGAGAGGAAAATTCACCTTCCCCCCTCCTTCTCTCTCCCCCTCCCAGACTCTCCCTGAGAGAGAAAGTAATCCTAACACTGAGAGAAATTAACCTTCCTCTCCCCTTTTCCCCCCACCAATTCCCTGGTGAATCCAGACCCCGTCCCCTGGGATCTCACACCAGAATAAAAAAAATCAGCAATCAGGTTCTTAAACAAGAAAAGCTTTTAATTAAAGAAAGAGAAAACAGTAAAAATTATCTTTGTAAATTTAAGATGGAATATGTTACAGGGTCTTTCAGCTATAGACACTGGGAATACCCTGCCAGCCTAAGTATACAAGTACAAATTAAAACCCTTTCAGCCAAATACACATTTGAACTCTTCCCAGCCAAATACACATTTGCAAATAAAGAAAACAAACGTAACCTAACTCGCTTTATCTATCTAGTACTCACTATTCTGAATCTATAAGAGCCTGTATCAGAGAGATTGGAGAGAAACCTGGTTGCATGTCTGGTCCCTCTAAGCCCCCAGAGTGAACAACCACCAAACACTAACAGCACAGCACAAAAACTTCCCTCCCTCAAGATTTGAAAGTATCCTGTTCCCTGATTGGTCCTCTGGTCAGGTGACAGCCAAGCTCACTGATTTTGTTAACCCTTTACAGGCAAAAGAGATATAAAGTACTTCTGTTCTATTAACTCCTACTATCTGTTTATGACAGCCTAGCTGAAACTAGGATTCTCAGAGCTTCCAGACCCCCTGCCATGGGTAAGCCAAGTCCTGGCTAGAACTGGAGCTCCCAGGCATCTAGCTTTGTGGCAGCTGGGAACTTGGAAGCCCTGGTGTCCTGGGTAGCCTGTATAGTGGGGGCTACCCATAGCTGTGAACCCTGTAAGCCTAGGCTCAGCAGCCCACCAAATGAGATAGCAGGAAACCAGGCAGGCTTCTGTCTGGATCCTGCCTGTGGTTTCAGAGATTGTCAAACTAGATATGTTTCTGCACAACATCTTAGCCTCAACAAACTGGAATTTTCCAGTGAAAGGCACTTTCATCTGAAAAGTCCCAAACAGCGCTAGTTGGGACCAGGCACAGTTTTTAGTGATGCGGCCAGGTGGTGATGAGGTTGTTCTATGCAACTTGTTCCCATAAAAACCCACCAAAACTTGCATGCTAAGATGTGACATTAGTTAGTGATGGCCCTGACTTTAAATTTATGGAACAAGGACTTGAACACCTTGTCTTCCACCCAGATAGCAACAGCCAAGTTATAAAAAGAAAAGGGTAACTCCTCCTAACCTCTTCTCAATGCATAGTCTTCCAAAAGCACAGTCAGGCCACAGTGTCTCCTCTTCCCAGGCCTACGGGCAATGACTTAGCTTCTCCCCAGCTCCCTGTCAAGTGTTAGCCCCCGTACCTCTCGGCTTTCCCTGGGTCTCTCTCAATGCTCCTGGCACTGGGCCTTGCTGTGCTGCACTGAACCAAACAGCAAATGGAGGAGATGGAAGAAGGGGCGCGGAACAGCAGCCATGAAAGTGATTGGCTGTAGAAGAAAAACTACAGAGGCAAAGGCTTCTCCTCTGCAGTTTTCACTGCATGGCAAGAGCATGGGAGGTAGCTGATGCTTTGGGGTTGGTGATGCAGAGCTGCTCCTGGTATTAGTTAAAGCAGAACATTTCTGCAAGACTTGCCCTCTGTTGCTTCTACCACAACGAAGGCCTAGACGTGCCAGGGGGTGAGTGAGCAATAGCAGCTGTTTTGCTGAGATATGGGGACTGGAATGAACATACTACAAAGTGCTGCTCACCTCAGCAATGGCCCAAATATCATGCGTGGAGCTGTTCTGAGCCTCACTGGGCCCTTTGGGGTTATAAGTCTCATCATACCTCAGCGCTGTCAAATCTCTCCCAAAAAAAGGGACTGGGCATTAAGTTTTCCTAGTGTTGAAGTAAGTTTTTGTCTTCCCATAGTCAGGGACAACTCGGCCCATGGAATCCTAGCAAACGGAGTGGGGAACATCTCTGTTTGGCTCATCCCTGCCATATTCAGGATTGGCCTCTAAGTCCTAGTCTCGTGCCTACACTAGATCTCTAAAAAATGTTATGGCCAAGCTTCAGAGACCTCCAGTATCATGTTATGTTGCCAGGTGGTGGGATACCGTGTATTGAGCAGCTAGCCAATGGTATGTGATTCACATGCACTGATTAACTGATGCAGTGCGTGTTGAATGAGCACGTCTTTTTGTAGCAAATCACTTGTGTTCATGAGTTGCCTGAGATGGTGTTTTCTTCTTTTCAGTTTTCTCACAGAAATGTTTTCTGGATGGTGATTTATTCACTCGACCCTTCCACCACTGAGAAAGAATTTAAAAAAAAATATTGCTTATGGTCATTGTTTCATCATTTAGCATGGGGTGGGGGTGTCTTTTTTTTTTTCCTTCTCTAATCAAGATTATTTACCCTTTATACGCTATTGTACAGAGTTTCACTATAAAGATAGGGGCAGTAAAGACTAGTCCCTACTAGGTATTTTCTTGTAATAGTTTTAGTTTACTAGTAGGTGAGATTTACTTAAGAGCCTACACTAGAACCTGTTTAATAAAAAGATGACTAGAAGGTCCCACACTTGGCTGCTGCTGTAGCCTGAGCTCATTGCATATGCCAGAGGCTCCTTGAATTCCTCCCATTTATAACCCTTCCCCCTGCACAAGTTCCCTTTATCCCCCTCTACTTCAGGGACTCCTTGTAACCCACCATACCCCCATCATCTTCCTTTTACCAGGAACTCTGTGCGCCCCCTGTTCCACACCCCTCCCCACTACCCCTTCCCCACACTAGCAGGGACTCTGTGCACTCCCTTTGCCTCTCCACATGCTAGGAGCTGTGGCCTGCATGTCCCTCTTTCCCCATAACACTGTACCCCATTTCCCCCGCCACATGCCAGGGATTCTGAGTGTCCCCTTTCCCCTGTCATTTTTTTTTCTTTCTGACTGGAAAATAAATCCTTGAGTATCAACATTTTAAACAGCATTGGGACGATGGGCAGAGCTGAGATGGGGGCTATCGTTATGCTGGGAGACCAATATTAATGGGTGCCATCAATCTATAACAATTCTTTTGAACTATAAACATTACAGCAGTAGTAGAAGCTGTTGGGTCTGCTAACCCAATGAAAGGGCTCTCTGTGCATGTCTCCCTGTTTTGGTTGTCCAGTTTTCACCACAAGCAATAGGATTCTGTCCTTTCATGCCTAGAACATTCCGTGACTTTTTTTTTTTACTTGATCAGGTGTGGCATTTGAAAAGTTATCATATTACAGGCAAGCAGAGGAACACCTTCAAGTTAAGCGTAGGGCCTTGCTTTGGTCTGCCAACAGGGGCAGCTCCAGGACCCAGCATGCCAAGTGCATGGTTGGGGTGGCAAGCCGCGGGACCAATGAACCATCCGCAGGCAAGCTGTGGAAGACAGCCTGCCTGCCATGCTTGGGGCGGCAAAATTCCTAGAGCCGCCCCATCTGCCAATAATAGAATAAAGAAATTCTTAAAATGTATTCATCATTTTCTCCTTGTGGGCTGGATCCTGCTCCTGTTGGTCACTGTCAATTACCTTAGATTTCAGTGACATCTGAACTATCCCCTTTCCTCACTTTCACTGAGCTGAAGAGATGTTTTTGTGAATTGTAATTGTGATCTCCAGCCTCAGGAACCTAGGCAGCAGGCAAAGATTCTGGAGAGTGAAGTCGCCTACAGAACCATGATATGAAATTCTCCAGTATGCAATGGGATGCTCAGGGCAATTACTTTAATGCTGTCATTAATAGCAATTGGAAGGCTAAATTGTCCCCTCCTCTCAGGAAAATAACTCTTTTACAGAGTTGAAAATGAATAATAGGTGTATCTAAGAAAAATAAAGCTTAACTCCGTTATTGCAAAGTCAATGGTAAAACCTATATCTCTTCTAAACTACTCTTGGAAAAAAGCTTGGCAGTCTAACTGTTCAATACAACATTTCAGTCTTGATTTTATTTCTCGGCTATTCGCTCGAAGAACTCAGTGCTTGAAACTTTTTTTAATAACACTGCATCATGTGTGGCTGTTACGAAAGTAGAAATTGCTACTCTACTGCCTCAAGAATCGAAGTGAGGGAACATCTGCTCTAAACTTCTTGCATCCAATTATTGCTTGCTATGCGTTATTACTTACGGGACTAATGTGGCTAAAGCTTTTTTCTGCCGACATGCCGGGCTTTGGCCTAAAATATGTTTGGCTTAGTTAAAACCAACCTACAGCTAAAACTATGTCCATATATAATCAAGCCCACATGTAGTTTGATGCAATTAAGGGCACAATAAGAGCATTCTAAAAGATTGCTTTTAAAAGGCCTTTTGTCCGCTTCCCCCATCTGACTTGGGTGTAGAAGCATGTAAAAATGCAACAGTCAGGGGAAAAAAAAATCCATGAAGAATTGTATTGACATAAAGGGGTGTGTGTGTATTCAACAGCAGAGAAATAAGGTGTATAGGGTGTAGGGGTTGTTAGAGTTCTGATAGAAATCCCCCACACCCACCCACCCAAATGAAAATAATGTTTCCAATGAAGAAGGAAAAACCCACTGAAAAGCATTCCAGAAGAGTGAGCCTCTTTTAAAATAAATTAATTTAAAAAATCTAGTATTTGTGATGGCTTTGTTTGGAGAGAGACAAGAATCAAGCTAGCTGTGCAGGAGCAAGATATTTTGGGGAGGAGGGTGGGGTCTTTTTATTTCCCCCTCCTTTTAAAGTGCATCCAATATTGCCAACCAACTTAATTGATTGAAAAGTATCTGGAAAATACAGCCCTTGAACTCGAATGCTTAGCAGCCTAACAATGTCACGTGTACTGCAAAGGCCACATATCTCACAAAATACCACAACATTTCACAAAGGAGGCTTAAGAGCTCCAGCTGAATACAGCTTTCTGTGTGAAATATCTTTATGGATCTACAAAGCAGTTAAACCCTCAGGGAGGGGGGATGTGTACATCTCTTATAGCGTGACAGCAACAAGTGTAACTACCATAGAGGCCTCATTAATAAGGGTTCTCCCTTATCAGTAGAAGGGAAAAATAAATCCTCATTTCAGAAAAGAAAACTAAACCACTAAATTTCAGCTGCTTGTTTTTAAATCCTAAGTATAGTTTAAAAAAACCCAAAATGCCTTACTAGGTTCTGGTTGCCTTGAAGGGCCAGATCCTGACCACTCAAGCAACTGGGTGACGAGATCAGTGCCTAAATATACTAGTTAGGACTCTTTTTTTCTTATTAGTAGTTTTTAATTTTTTAGCTCGTACATTATTATTTGCAGTGGTCTGTTCTGTAGCATGAGTATAACTAAAGGACAAATGAGTTATTTTTTTTAATAAAAGCAAACACGGAATCCTCTATTTCCAGCCTTTTTTTTAATTAGTATTTCTTAGCTCCCTATAAAATGTTTGTATCTCCTCTATTCACCAGCTCCCCTTCATGCCCACAAATATTTCCAACTTTTTATTACCGGCATGTAGTGTCTAGCTGCCTTTTCATGTCTCCCACATTTTTTTTTCCAGAGCTTTCACTCACTCATGGTTTTTATAACCTGATCAATAGAAGGCAGTTGTACAAACAGCACTTTTTAATTTCCAGGGAGCTACATAAAGAGACGAAGGTGAGGGACAGCCATAGCTCAATCCAATATTATGTTTAATTTTACTTATTTTCAGTTTCTCATGAAAATTTAAGTACGTCTCTTAAATTATGTACAGCCATTTCATTTGCCCTGCTTAAGCTTTCTGAAATAACTTTTGTCTAGATTTCCATCCAGAGGAGTGAGAGATTTGTGCATCTGAGGCACATTGCTTCCTGATGCACTCAGGATGGGATGTTAGATTAGTCTGAGACTCCTCTTCTCTAGAGGGAAAAGCGCTTACTGCAGGCCTGAGCTAGCAAAGCAGACGGAGGCTGTAGGTAATTGGGAACAAACAAAAGAGGGGTCCAGGAGTCAACCTCCCTCCCCTGCCCCTGAAATGTTTGAACTACTAGATGCAATTTCCTGCATTTCAGATCATTTAAAAAATTTCAGAACAAAATGTTGATTGGGAGGGGAAAAAAAGACATCTGTATTCTATAGGAGTCTAATTCAGCAGTGTGGCAAGTTGGGCTCCATTAAAACTCTAACTAAACCTCAGGGTCCTAAATACCATCCCATTTCACATAGCAGATGTTCTGATTTTATAGGGACAGTCCCGATATGTGTAGCTTTATCTTTTATAGGCATCTAGCCCCACACCCCATCCTGACTTTTCACATGTTATCTGGTCACCTTATTCCATGGGGACAGACACATACAGAGCCTGACTTCTCAAAGGGGCTTGGGAGCTACAGCATCTTGGAAAAATCAGGCCCTTAGTGTTTCAAACTGAGGCACCAAAACTTGGGGAACAGGTCTGAAAACTTGGTTATATATTTGTAACAAATTGTATTTAAGGCACATCCTGCTTTCTGTTTGTTGAGCTAAACAACTCGGAGCTTAAAGCACTTCTGTGGGAAATTGAGACAATGAGGTGATTATTATATCCAAGGGTAGGAGTTCGTTGGAAAGGTATGGGGATAAAATGATCTTGTCTATACTCCTGAAAATGCTCCATTGCTGACGATGGGTGTAATGGTGCTGAGCACACTGTGTCACCTTGTCTACCCTAAGGACATTTCTCAACCAGCTTTAGCATCACTGGAAGTCTGTTGGCTGGCAACGCTATTTTCGGTCCCAAACTGATCAGACTTGCTCTGAGCAGGGTTAAATGACACTGTGCTGAAAACTGTGTACATTAGGGCTCCCGGTGTTACTAACACTGATTCAGCTGAACTGATATTGGCAATAATAACAGCCATAGTGGGTCAGACCAAAGGTCCATCTAGCCCAGTATCCTGTCTTCTGCCAGTGCCAGGTGCCCCAGAGGAAATGAATAGAACAGATACTCATCAAGTGATCCATTCCCAGCTTCTGACTAATAGAGGCTAGGGACACCATCCCTGCCCATCCTGGCTAATAGCCACTGATGGACCTATCCTCCATGAACTTATCCAGTTCTTCTCTGAACCCTGTTATAGTCTGGCAGACTTTTTTCCAAATGCTTCTAGTGCAAACAAGGCCTGCAGGCCCAGCCATTTGAGAAACTGGGGCTAAAAGAGCAGGTTTTAACCTCAGATGCTGAATGTGGTTTATCCTGGACTGCACTGGCAGCTGAACTGTGTCAAGCACCAGTGCAGATACACCTATTGCTGACACCAGTTGTTAGCTACAGGTAATTTTCATAGTTTAGACAAGGCACAAAACAATGCCCGATGTCTTGGCACCGCCTAAGCGGATGGAAGCTATGTACCAGCCCAACATCCAGGGCCATTTGGCCTATCTGAAGGTAATGATTTTTGAGCGACAGGCCATGCACACATTCTTTACAAAGGACTTCACTGTTATCGGGATAAGGGAAAGACACAGGGGTTGTGTCTACACAAGCCTTTTTTCTCTAAAGTTTCCAACTTTTGCTAGCCCCAGTGTGGGGCTACTATCAGTAGCAACAGTGAGCAGGCTAGAGTAGATGAGCTCTGTGTCATAAAATGCTGCTACCTGCTTTTGTCTAAACTAGAGTTCCTGCTCCTGCCACCAGTGTAGGGGAAACGTTAGGAATAGTTTCCTAACCTAGACCAGGCCAGAGATGCAGCAGTTGGAAGCAATACCCGAGAGAAATAGTAACCAGAGTAATAGTAATTTGAACACAGACAGATGTGTTCCTTGAGCCCTGAAGTGTGGTTAACTATGTATAAACTTTCACTGCTGCTTTTGCTCTTTTCTCCAACTTTCGTAAAGGCAAGAATAGGAACTGTGTACACAGTAAACAAAACTTGACTGGGAAAGAATATCCGAGGTCTGTGTCTACTCATTTCTATCATTCTCCCAAGTCCAGACTCTACTTCACTGTCTGGAAGTGGAGATATTAATTTTTAAAAATTGTACTCCTGTAGCTCCTTCCGTCTAAGGCTCTCAAAACATTTTACCAACACTAGCAGCTAAGCCTCATAACACACCAGCAAGAGAGGGTGACATTATTACTCCTGAGTAAACACAAGTCAGGCCTTGTCTACACTACTGGGGTAAGTTAATGTAATTTATGCTACTCCAGCTACATAAATAATGTGGCTGGCGTTGACGTAGCTTAGGTTGACTTACCGCAGTGTTTATACTGTGCTGCGTCGATTGGAGACACCCTGCGGTTGACTTCCCTTATTCCTCTTGTTCCGGTGGAGTACTGGAGTTGACCGGAAAGTGCTCTGCGGTCAATTTTTGTGGGTCTTCATTAGACCCACTAAATCTCCCCAATCTCAGCAGTGTGGATCGTTAAGTGTAGACATGACCATACACACAGCAGTCTGTGTCAGAGCTACAGGTAAAACCCAGTTTCTTGCTCTAAGCTGATGACTCCTCTTTCAGTGTTCGGTCCTCAATGTGAGCTCTTAATCTCAATGAAACTAAAATGGGGAAGTGATTCCATAAGAGACTCTCTGTTTCAGTTCAGCATGTACAAAACTTACATGTTGTAGTTATACAAAGTAACATTTGGAGCTAAATCTCACTTGTTTTATCCTTTGTGATTTGTCTCAGTGAAGTCAATGGGATTATTTGTGTGAGAGAGCAGAGCAGGAACTGACTCCTGACCTTCTCTTTAAACCTGTGTTGTTGTATCACAGGCTGTGAGTTTTCCCTCTGTAATTCTTTTTTCTACCTTTAGAAGCACTTTGGAGAGCTTGCACTTACATTATAACTATATCTTCTTCATGTGGCTGCTGCACCTTTACTTCTGTGCCTTACTTTGTCCTCTATCCCTTTCACTTGTTCTCTTTTTTTTTTCCTTTTTTTTTAACTCTCATGTCTAAATTACTTTCTCCTGCTAATCTCAGAAGACTGAAGAGATTTGTCTTCTCCTTCTCCTCGCCCTCCACCCCACCCCGTATGGTGATTTGGAATAAAAGTCGCATGCAGCATTTGCTAAGAAAAAAAAAAATGCCAAAGTTAAAATCAGCGATGGGATGTGTGTATTCAGAAATTGGTAAACTTCTATCATCAGGCAACAATAAGAATAATGAAATATGCAGTGAAAGACATTTCTTTTTTAGTGTGAACTTTGTCTCTTCACACATTTCAGTAAATACACAGCCCAAGAGCAATAAATCCCCCAGCAGGAAAGCATGTTTGCGAAGAACACCTCAGGATGGTAACTATCTGCTTTTCCTAATGTAACTTCAAACTGAGGTTAAACATACAACTCAAACACTCACATAAGTTAGACAAAACTCCTTTATACTAGCAGGAGCTATCAACAAGAACAAACATGAGACTGATGAACAGCTCCGAAACTTAAATTTAAACCAAAATCTGCTTTAAAATATATTCTAACATTTCCCTCCCATAAAATCAGGTTCTAATAAGAGAGAAGACACAGCCAATCAATAAAATACAACTGAACCCATGTGAAATTAACTTATGTTAGGCCAATTGTAAGCAGGTGTCTATTATGATACTAGGAACTCCACTAGTATATTTATATATTATTTAATGATAGTCTAAGCATAGTTAGGGAACCAATGTACACAAAGAACCTCACAAGTCCCGGTTTCTTCTACATTAGCCACAGAGTAAAATCTCCAGATAGGTTCCAAAACTTCCCTTCAAAGCTCCCTAAGAATGAGGATAGTGTCTCGCATGTTGAAGTTCAATGAAAGCAGACAATAGATGGAAGTCTGGGGTTTTCTCTGTAATACGTGGAGAGTGGCTGGGACACAGATTAGGCAAGAGATGAGGTTTATTCACTAATTGCAAATCTCTAAAGAGTTCCTGTTTTTAGGGTAAAGGCTAGAAAACTGACTTGCACCCTGTAGATCTGTGCAGTTTGTCAGCTCTGCCAGGCCACCCGTTTCCTGGGCCAGCAGACTCTGCCAAACCATGGGTGACTAAGTGGGAATTTTCTGTAATATTTTTATGATTGACCTGTATGGCAGTGACTTACTTGACTGGGCATTGCTAGCCAGAGGGTACAAAAAGGTTAAAAGGCTCTTCTTGGTGCAGAGCTGGAGCCATGAGGGATTTGTGTCAGGAACTGCCTGGGGTAGTATGAATGGGTTGTTAAGGACTGGATGAAATTCATCCATAGCTAGGGAGGATCCAGAAATACAGTGAGAACTCGGAGATGGAACAGCTGACGCTAACAATGGGAAGCTCCAGCAGGCGACCAATGCGAACTCAGCATTGCTCAGCAGGAGAACAGGGCAGTAAAAGGTGACTGGAGGCTGGGATAAAAGACAGACACAGAGCTCTCACTTAGGATTGGCAGACACAGAGACAGGGTGAGAGCCAAAAATAGAGTCCACAGCATGTTGGCTGGGTGAAGTGCTGACATAGCCAGTACACATAAGTCTTAACCTTTGCTTTCCTATGCTAATCTAAGGACTTCCTGATGCTGTACTCCAGTTCACTAATAAATCCTATTCTGTTATGAAAAGGCTGCCTGGTGTCACTGCAAATACTTGTGGAGGCTCAGTCTCAGAGGCATTGAGGCTGCATGGCCTCCTCTTAAGGAAGAGTGGAACCCCATTGGAGGCTTGGCCCACTAAAGAGAATCCTCCAAGGGACTGTTTCAAAGTTGGGGCATAGCACAGATCTTATGGGTCTGTGACGCCCTGGGGGGCAGAATCCTGTGCCCTTTCAAATGTATTAAATGACCAATGAGCTACATATCCCAGGTTCTCCACGCCTTTTAACAATTACTAAAAACAAGCCACGCAACAAAAACTAATCCAGAAGCAAATCTACTCCATGAATAAACCAACTAATCAAGTACTGGCTGAAAATACCCCAGATACCAACCTTGAGGCATTGTCTTCTCAAAAGCCAGTGGGAGGAAATAGATTTTGCTTGTGCAGATTAATAGAGTAGGGCTATTTTGGACCAAGGTGAGGGAATGAATTCTAGTGCTGAGGGCCCCATGCAGAGAACACCTTGCCAACAACCCCTAGCCTTTCACAGCAAGGTGGCACCAGCCTTAACATTTCTGCTGCTAGCAACTTCAGCAGCATTGCATAGAGAAGCAATTTCTCAGATAGACAGGTCTCAACTCATTTAAGATTTTGTAGTTCAAACCTGTACCTTCAGATCCTCCTAGGAACACACAGGCAGCCAATGCTGCTCACAGAGCTCTGATATTCTGTGCTCATGTGATACATTTTGCTTAATAATCAGCTAGCTGTGTTCTGCCCCAGCTTCAGTTTCCAAATAGATTTAATGTGTAACCCAGGTAAGTCTTGTCTGCCTAAAGAAAACTGCCATAGTAATCACCATGCAGTCCTTCAGGAGGCCTGTAACACAGTTCAGATCCATAATCAAAAGTGTGCCCAACAGTGCACAGAGACTACAATCATTACCCTTTCCTGAAGCAACTCTAATCCACCTAATGACTCCACCAGTCTCCATCACAGCATTGCCTGGGTGGCTGGAGGTCACTGGTGTGACAACCCCAACAGTGCAAATAACCCTCCTCCTGCTGTGCCAAAGTGCTTAAATGGCCTGTCTAGTTTGCATGATGCAGAGGGCTTAGACTGGCTGGAAGCAACTCCATCACACAAATACCAGCATACACCAGAGAGATCAATTAGCATTCATTTTCACAGTGGCCAACATCTACCTTTTCATTCCAACTGATTCTCGCACTAGAATCTCTGAGGAGACTAGCCTAGTAACTTGTTGCCATCTGGATGGAGGGTAACACAGAGACTCTGGTTCCCACTGCTGGGGCAGAAGGTGGCTGAAGGCCAGCTGAACCCAGTTCTAAGCAATATATTAGTGTGTGATCTGATGGCCAAGTGACTGGCAGAGGTAGGCATCACTAGGATGTTTATTACAAATTATTTGTATAGCTCTGATCACAACCCCTCACAATGAATTCCAGCTCCTATCTTCCTGCCTGGAATTAGGCAGCATTCTAAGGGAGAACTTTTTGAAATGGGAGCATTTTTTTCCTCCAATATTATGTGTGTGGAAAAAACAACAAAATGGAAACTATTTACCCCAAACAAGTAAAGCATTCTTATTGTATCTGGCAAAGCACAGCCACCATGCAGGCATATCAGTGCTTCTACTTCCCCACCATGCATACTGCACATCACAAGATGCTACAACCCTATTCTTTTTCTTTTCTTTTTAAAATCTAATCTCTTGGTGACAGTAAACATGACTTGAGGGAAGGTCCAACATAGGAACATCAGCAAAAGTAAGAGCAAAATCAGGCCTGATGTCTTCATGTGAATAAGTATTCCACATTGAATTGTTGAACTGTTGTGACCCTGGCCTAGCTTTATCTATATCTATATTTTTTTTCAAATGTATTTTCTCAGTTAGGATGATATTTTGTGCACAGAAATCAGCTGAGGCCTTAACTATGGAAGTCATTCTGACTTACAGCCTGATGAAAAGCACACAGAATCAACAACACAAGGGTAAGTCTAGGTACAGATGCAGAACTAATGATTAGTTGGACACCATTAATTTGACCCCATGTGTTTCAGACTCAGAAGACCTCCCATAGCAAAGCTGCCAAAAGAAAAGCACAGTTTATCTTACTATTTTAACTGCAGAGAAACCTGCAGCTGCCTACAGCTCTCCCATCCATGTTTTCCTCAAGCCACATGGCTGGGACCCATGGGAGCAGTAGAACTAGTGTGTTCCTGCTGAGAGTGCTGCTAAGACCTGTTTTCCCCCTCTGTAGTGTTAAGCTCAGCATGCTTCTCCCTCATGGTCAGTGTGTGCTCTGAACTTCCTTTGAGCAGCATTGAGCTCACAGTATAGGGGGAGAGAGAATGGAGCTTAGCAGTGCTTTATTTGAAAGATGCAGGACAAAACCTGACCAGGCATACCTGTCATACCTAAGAAGCTCTCAACCTCATAAGGAAGGGGTTGAAGGCTTGAGAGATTTTTGCAGGACAGATGGTAAGAGGAAACAGAATTGACAGGGTTAGGGGAAATGGATGTGCTGCTCAGCTAGAACACAGAGCAGGCTGGTAGTCCAAGAAAGACAAAATGATAGGGTGGCAAACAGAGGAAGATACAAAAGGGGAAAATGAGACTGAGGGGAAAGGAGATGGGAAGAACAGTGAAATGTAAAGAGGAAAGAATGGTAATTGTGACCATGGCATGGGAAGGATGCAGGGAGATAGCAAGCATCACAAGTGAATCTGGAAAGGATTCACTCCCCCCTCCCCCCCTTCAACCAGTGGTGCTGGAACACTTCCCTCCCTCCCCTTTTTAAAAGTGGGGGAGCTGAAGGTCTGCGATTCTCAAACTTTTTACTTCACATCCATCTTACCCCAGTCTGTGCTCCCTCTCCCCAGAGCTGGGGCCAGAACCAGGCCGGGGCTCTAGGGGGGAAAGGGAGGATGCTGACAGGGGTAAGAGGGCTGAAGCTAGGACCACAGCTGGGACTGGGAGCAGAACTCTGGGTGTGGGGCCAGCAGGGGGCGGCCAGGACCCTGGGCACAGGGCCAGCAGGCAGGACCCTGTGCAAAACCCGGGAGTGCTGCAGCACCCCCACATCCCTAGTTCCCTTGCCTAGATCTTTAACCCTTAAAGTACAAAATATGGCTAGCAGAGATCTAGTTGTGACACCATCTTTCAGTCAAGGTGACATCTCCTGTAGTATTTACAGTTCATGATCTCATACTTAAAAATGTGAGGATATCAGAAACTTGTAATGCATAAAGCTATTTCAAATAGGTCAATATACCACTAGATGAGAGAGAGAGAAATACTACATTATTTAATCATGTTTTTGTTTACAATATTTGTATGATGTTAGATGTTTTAACACATGCTTGCAAAAATCAGCAAAGTTATGAATTATTCTGGTTGATTTTTTTTTTTTCCAGAGCCAAAGGTAGCCAGCTGCCTGGCCCATGATAATCTCATTCCTCACTAACGTATTCTCTCTCTCACCCAAACTAAAGAACTGAGAAAGTAATAAGTGATACTTCAGATACCCAGGCTGTGGGGGCTAATAGCCTCCTCACTTACCTTCTAACCAGGAGCCCAGTTAAAATAAATTCAAGCTGGATGCATGTGGAAAACTCAATTGCAGTCACAGCAGAGAGGAGTCAAATCAGGGTTACTAGTGTAAAACCCTAATAAGAGCTAGATGTCAGTCAGAGAACATCACATGTTTCCTTTGATCAGTATAAAGGGACCCCAAGGATACTGTAAATCTGCTGAGGTCCAGCAATTTCCTTTTATTCACATCCCCCATAGTGGACCAAAGAAGTCACTGAGGACCTACACTTAATTTTGCTTTTTAGCTAGATATAAAAAGCATCTCCCAGTGAGGCTGCAAGAGCTATTTAAGTCTCATCATCTCTAGATATACATATATGGGTCGATGCACCACTGTGTTACTCCAGCTGTAAGGCATTTTAAAATTTTGATGGAGTTACACTGGCATGCAACTGGAGTAATATAGCACTGAGCCAGGCCCACACATGTGTCTGTAGTCACCTACAAATGGCATCCTAAGGAATTGCTTCTAAGGAGCTTTATAGAGTCCCTTTAAATGGATTACCAGAAAACAGCATTGAAATCCAGGTTAAAAAAGAAAAGACAAGGATATTTACCTCTTGAGCCTTCATATTGTGGCAAAGCATCAAGCAGACACTTTGAAACTGCAACATTTAGAACACTGACAGTTAGATTTGTGGTGACTGACCACCTATATCCCAAAAAACGGGGGGAAACTGCTGATACAGAGCCAGCATATTGAGTGGATACACACCCCACTGGTCAGACAAAAGAGGAGATCTGCCATGGGTTTCCAATGGATAATATTATGTTGATTTATTAAAGGGTGTGCTCCTCCAGTGAATTTTACTATATCATCATAAAACAACACTCCTGTCAAGTATATTAAGCTGAGTAATTTTGCTGGCTCTTCACTGAGGCTGGTGGGGAAGTAAATTTTGGTGGTTTCATGTAGGCTGGTAAACAAAAAAAAGTTGTAATTCTAAACTAAACCATCACTAGCAACAAAAGTTGACCTCTGTCTTGTCCATTCAGAATGTGACATGTCATAGTAGAGTCCCAATGTGCAAAGGCAGAAAGGGGAAATGCTGCAGTCACAGCAATGCCAATCCACAGTAATCCCCTTTACTTCAGTGTAATTAGACAGTTTATCTTGGTGTTTTGCTGGTGACTGGCTGCATGACTTTTGGCAAATCATGTGACCTCTGTGCCTCAGTTTCTTGATCTGTAAAATGAGGATAATAGCTATCTCATATGTGAGGCTTAATTATTTTAGGTTTGGTAAAGCATTTCAGGATGCTCAAATGACAGGCATATCAGAAGTGCAGTATTATTAGGATGCATATATGTTTAAACAAGTTGTTGAAAACATTTAAATTCCCCTTTGCAAATTAAACTGGCAGAGAGGGAGGCCAAGCATTGCTAATACTGCTTCACCACACACTGTCAAGTACTTAGGAACCCTATTTATAGCTACAGTTATGGATTCAGATATGGAAGTACTCCATTAAAAGCCCACATTAATGAGTCCTCAGAGAAAACATCTCACAAAGCCTTTTGAGCTCATAACTACTCGCTCGTGCACGGCTTCTTGCTTGTTAACATTCATAAAATATAAATACTGTGTACTAAACACCAGCACTTTGTAGATCACAATGACTTGTCTTGCCATCAACAACTTAAGTTATGCACCTGGGAGATGCACTGCTAGAACTCCACTGCATGTCATTCATCTCCAATGGCAGGTACAGTAACTCATTCCTATTTGGGGACCTTTCTTTTTATTTGGAAGCTGAGTGTCTCGGTCAGTATCTGAGTATAATTTCTGAGATAACAATTGAGCCTGTTAGTAGGGAGTAGCAGAGACATTCTAGCTGCGGCTCCAGCTCAACATAGTGACCTTTGATTGTTCGAGCAAAATCTAACAGATTAAAAGCTTCTGCAGGAATTGAAGTAATGGGGAATATTTTCCATTGACAAACTAGTTCATAAGAAGTGTCATTTGAGAGAAAAAAATTGCAATATGTGATAGTTTTCATTTTTTAGTATTATTGTCTATTTATGGTCCCATTTTTACTCTCAAGCTTGCACTTGTTAACTTAGGACATCAGCCCTTATTTTTAAGACATTTTGATGTGGTGTGTTTTACATGCAATTGCCACACGAAGAACACAATTATGAAAATATTACTCAAGTTTGTTTACTAATGCTCCATAATCTTTATGTAGCATTTTGTCATCCACAGATGTCAAAGGACTTTGCAGAGGTGAGTAAATATCTCTGTTACGTATTTTCCTATCTCTAAGATGGAGAAACAGAGCTAAAGAGGAGTAAAGGGACTGGCCCAAGGTGAGTGGGACTGAGCCAATGGCAGTACCAGGAATAGACCCAAAGGCAAATGGTGCCCTAGACTGGTGCCCAATTAATGGTACTTTTCTACTTTTGTCTTCCTAGCCATTTTCTTTCCTCTGTGCTGCAAGCTCACTGGAGCAGTAGCCTCTTGAAAAAAATATATATCACCATGTGAAGAATTGTTGTGCACCCAAATTAGAAAATGAAGATATCAGTACACTTTTAACAGCCACAGGACTAAACCCTGCAGTTTTTACTATGCAAAATGGTTATTTACTTCAATAGGAATGTTGCCTATGTTTTATTATGCAGGATTTACCCCACATTTATTTTATAACATACGATATTTTATAACAGTCATAAGAGGTTATTCAAAATATCAGGATTTTATAGTAGCTGCAAACTGCCTCACCTCAAACTACTCAAATGATCATGAACTGAATGAAGATGTAGTGACACTGTATTTACCACATAATTAATAAATGCCTGCTAAAATATAGTATCCAGACTGTATGTGAAGGAACATACAGGTTAGTGTGTAGTGTGGGCAAAAACAGTATTTTGGCACTCCCATCAAAATAGCTGTTACTGGCTCACTCATACCAGATTCTTCTTGTGCCCTTTATTTTTTCAAAAGAGTATTATTGTTTTTGCTTTGTCGCATTAGTTCTCATCTGTGTCCCAGAATCCTTTGCACTGGCTGTAGTGGTGCTTTAAAAAGAGGTGCCACGGGAGCCATTTCAGGTGATTTTGAAGTGAACCTGAAACACAGAGGCACCCACCATAAATAGCTGACATAAACAGAGACAATCTATCTGCGGGGGAACCATATGGGCAAACACAGTCTAGTCAGAAAACAATGGTACAGAGCTAGTGTATCATGGAATGACTACAGGCAGATGTGGATTTAAAGGCTCAATAGATGTGGAAGTTTGTGAGGATTTCTCCTTCTAATGGAACTGAATGCAAAAGGCATAAAATGTCCAGTGATGGAGACTCCACTACAATCCTTGGAAAGTAGTTCCAATGAGCAATTACCCTAATTGTTAAAAATGCTCACCTATATTTCTGACCAGAATTTGTCTAGCTTCAACTTGCAGCCATTTTATATTAAAATACCTTTGCTAGATTGAAGAGCTATCTATTATCAATTTAAAACCTTAACTTTCTCTGATAAGATTGAGTTCCTAGAGTCTATTGCTATAAACCATGTTTTCTAATCTTTTAGTCATTCTTGTGGCTCTTCTCCAATTTAACATCCTTCTTGAATAGTGGGCATCAGAACTGGACACAGTATTCCAGCAGTGGTCACACCACTGCTATATACAGATTTAATATAACCTCCCTTCTGCAACTCAAGATTCCTCAGTTTATACATCTAAGAATTGCGTTAGTCCTTTTGGCCACAACTTCACATGGGGCACTCAATATATGTAAGAGATGCCATTTTAAATGTTAGAGACAAAAGCAGGGGCCTGTGCTTCTGAAATCAATGCAGTAGGTGGCAAGATGGAGGTGATCAGAAAAGAGACTTGGTGTGTTGGTCTCATCATTTTTTTTCCTATTTATATTGAAAAGCAGATTCTTAATGCAGAGGCCCTTCTTTGAGGAATCTGGTACTTTACCAAAAACAAAAAGTTTAAAAAGTTATGGGCTCCTTTGTGCTGTGCTACCGAAGTGACAACAAGTGCAAAATAGTCTTTCAGACACGTGCAAGCTGTTGTACAGGAAGCAATGCTGCACTGCGTACAGCCCAGTCCTCTCTTAAGTCTAGAACAGTGGTTCTCAGCCTGTGGGCTGCTTGTGGCTCAATAAGCACACAGTTGTGGTCCATGTGACCCCTTAGGGCCAGACAGGTAGCATATATATTGTGTGGATGTGGTCCACATAACACATAGAGGGTTGCATATGTGGCCCACCATGATAAATAGGTTGAGAGCCACTGCTCTAGAATAAGCAGTAAGCTGTTTCTCTGTTTGTCTTCTGCCCTTTCAGCTCCAATATGTGGGAAAACTGAAATTAGCAAAGCGGATACATCAGGGAATAGTAAGTCCTAAAATGTAGATTGCAGAGAGTTCAGCGAATATGTATACCATTGAGAAATATAGTAGGAGTGGAAATGAGCAATGTGGATGACCAGGGAAATACAAAGAGCGATAAAAGAAAAGAGAAGAATATATGAGACCTATAAATCAGCAAGGTCAGTGCTGCAGGAACTGGTACAGAAGCCTAAAGTAAAAGAAGACTGCGAGAAAATGATCCGAAAAAGCTAAGACTGGAAAGGAAAGATGAGAACACAATAAAACGTTTTATAAATTTGGTGTATAAGAAGAAAAAGGTCAGTGAGTGAGATGGCGGCCCTCTTCTTGAGGGATGGTGAGGGTAACTTGACAGAAGAGGTAGATATTTGCTGGAAAAGTGAATTATTACTTTTGTCTCAGTATTCAGCAGGGGAAATATGCCAGAAACCTTGATAGGTTTTTCAGGGTTATATAATGAACAATTACTAAAAAAAATAAAGATCATAGTAGAATAGGTTAAAAATAAAGGAAATTGTTGAAACTGCTGAAAACAAAAACCACTCCAGAATGGGGTGGGCTGCCTCAGAATTCAAGTTCTAAAAGAATGCCAAATGGATTAAACCAGTGGGGAAACTTTTAATTCTTTACTGGAAACTGGAGAGGTATGCAGGAACTGAAGAGGAGTCAACATTACGTCCTTATTTTAAAAGGGATCAAGGGAAAAAAATAGGAGGTTGGTGCTAGATAAGATTCTACGCTCTTTGATTATGATCATTATGAGGTATAGACAACTTGAATCATTGAACATATACTTTTCAGAGGGCTCATGCTTAACAAATTTATTTTTTAAACCTTGTTGAGCATTAGAAAATGGGAGTTGACATGAGTGGAGGAATAAGGTGTAGCATACCTGGATTTCAAGAATGCTTTTGATACAGTGCTGCATGAAAGACTAGTACATAAGGTTAGACTATAAGGAATCGATTTGAGTACAGGTTACTTAGGAGGGAGTGATTAATGGAATGCCACACTTTTCAGTACTGGGCCCTTTCAGTTAACACTATACAGCAGTTATGGAGAAGAAACAACATAAGAATGGGTCAGGCCAAAGATCCATCTAGTCCAGTATTCTGTCTTCCAAGAAGGACCAAAGTCAGATGCTTCACAGGGAATGAACAGAACAGGGCAATTTATTGTGTGATCCAACCCCTGTTTAGTCCCAGCTTCTGGTAGTCAGAGGTTTAGGGCCATCCAGAGCATGGGAGTGTGTCCATGACCAGCTTGGACAATACCCATTGATAGACCTATCCTCCATGAACTTATCTAATTCTTTTTTGAAGCCAATTATACTCTTGGTCTTCACAATGTCCTCTGGCCACAAGTTCCACAGGTTAACTGTGTGTTGTGTGAAGTACTTCCTTATGATTGTTTTAAACCTGCTTCCTATTTAAGGTGTAGGTGTACCATGGGTTTATATAGAAGCTTTACAATCTATTCTGTCTTATTGTCTGTCCCTTTCCTAATGGTTCCTAACATTCTATTAGCTTTTTTTGAGCACCACTGCACAATGAGCAGATCTTCTCCGAGAACTATCTAGGATGATTCCAAGAGTTTTCTTAAGTGATAACTGCTAATTTAGACCACATCAATTTATATGTATGGTTGGGATCATTTTTTTTTTCCAGTGGCATTACTTTGTACTTAACATTGAGTTTCCTCTGCCATTTTGTTGCCCAATGATTCAGTTTTACTGAGATCCCTCTGCAGTCTGCTCTTGACTTAATTGAGTAATCTAGTATCGTCTGCAAATGTTGCCACTTCACTGTTTACCTCTTTTCCAGATCATTTATGAATATGCTGAACAGCACAGGTCTCAGTACAAATCCTTTGGGGACCCCACTATTTACCTCTCTACATTGTAAAAACTGACCATTTATTCCTACCCTTTGCTTCCTGTCTTTTAAACAGATACTGGTCCATGAGAGGACTTTCCCTCTTATCCCATGACTGCTCACTTTGCTTAAGAGCCTTTGGTGTGGGACCTTATCAGAGGCTTTCTGAAAGTCCAAGTACACAATATCCACTGAATCACCCTTGTCTACATGCTTGTTGACCCACCTCAAGAAATTCTAGTAGATGAGTGAGGTATGATTTCCCTTTACAAAACTATGTTGATTCTTCCAACATATTGTGTTCATCTGTGTGTTTTATAATTCCGTTCTTTATTATAGTTTCAACCAAATTTGCCTGGTACTGAAATCAGGTTTATCTGCCTGTACTTGCCAGGATCACCTCTGGAGCCTTTTTTTAAAAAATGGCATTACATTAGCTACCCTCCAGTAGAGGTTTATAGTAGAACATCAAGCAAGGGGTGATTTCAAAGTGAGAATCCTTTCTAATATCAAACAGAAGGAAGACTTGTTCCACTGGAAAAAAACTGATGTATGTGACTACAGATGACTTATGGAATGTAACCTGGAAGAATGTGAAGTTATTATAAAATCAAACAGCAGCAAAATGTCTTGAGTAGTTACTTGCTGCGAGACACTTATCAGGAAGATATCTGGGGATGATCAATAAGTTCTGTTCACTATCCACTCAATGTCTGTAAGTGATTAGGAAAGCAAATAACTTTGGTATGTATTAAGCAGAGATGCAGAGAGCAAATCAACAATTTCAGCACTATTCAAAGAGCTTGTGAGACCATCCCTAAAATATAGTACATGAATCTGGGTGCTGCAAAACAATTTGAGTGCTTGAGGAAAAAAGTGCATGAACTGAAAATAAGAAAGGACCTGGATTAGAAGACATTTCTTTGTACAGAGGGCAATTAATGTGGAGAATAAATACTGGAGGCTGAAAATGCAGTTGCGAATATAGTCTATTTCGAAAGGGGTAAGGTACTTCGAAAGGAGTTTGGTGGCCTAGCAATAGTGCTTTGCCCTGCAGTGCAAGAAACCTTGGTTCTCTTCCCAGTCTTAGTGTGTCCCAGTCTTGGAGCGACTGTGGAGGCAGCATGCTTAGCTTCCCTGTCACTCGATAGTAGCCCATAGGGCCAACTAAAAGGCAGTTTTAGGTTGGAAAGATGGTGTCCATGAGGGAGTCAAGAAAGCTAAAGCAGAATAAAATTAAAATAAAGATGATTTTCTGGTCTCCACAGAGATGTAAATACATTCCATTCTTTGACTTAGGAAAAATGAAGCTAGACATTTAGAGGAAAGAAATATTACAAGACGTATGGGGGTCACTGGCCTCCTTCAATCCAAATTGTTGCTATTAAACAAAGGCCTGGTCTAAGGTAGTCCTGTTATTTTGGAATTAGCTGAGTTAATTCGGGGGGAAAAAAATGATTCTGTCCATACAACCAAACTGGATTTTTTTATTTAAAGGGCTCTTAAATTCTATTTCTGTGCTCCACCTCAGCAAGTGGAGTAGTGCTTAAATCGAGATTGAAATCCCAGGTTAAAGGTATTGTTGATGCAACTCGACGTTTATTGACCTCTGGGAGCTATCCCAGAATCTCCCTTGTGACCGCTCTAGACAACACTCTCAACTCCGATGCACTAGCCAGGTGGGCAGGAAAAGCCTCAGGAAAAGACAGTTACTCACCTTTGTAACTGTTGTTCTTCGAGATGTGTTGCTCATATCCATTCCAGTCAGGTGTGCGCGCGCCGCGTGCACGTTCGTCGGAGACTTTTTACCCTAGCAACACTCGGTGGGCCAGCAGGTCGCCCCCTGGAGTGGCGCCGGCATGGCGCTTGATATATACCCCTGTTGGCCCACCCGCTCCTCAGTTCCTTCTTGCCGGCTACTCCGACAGTGGGGAAGGAGGGCGGGTGTGGAATGGATATGAGCAACACATCTCGAAGAACAACAGTTACAAAGGTGAGTAACCGTCTTTTCTTCTTCGAGTGCTTGCTCATATCCATTCCAGTCAGGTGATTCCCAAGCCTTACCTAGGCGGTGGGGTCGGAGTGAGACGTTGCGGACTGCAAAACCGCTGCGCCAAAAGCGGCATCGTCTCTAGCTTGCTGTACCAGCGCATAGTGTGATGCAAAGGTGTGCACAGAAGACCATGTGGCCGCACGGCAGATATCCTGTATGGGGACATAAGCCAAAAACACGTCCGATGAAGCCTGAGCCCGGGTAGAATGGGCGGTCAGGGGTCCCATTGGCACACTGGCCAAGTCGTAACATGTCCTGATGCAGGACGTGACCCAGGATGCGATACGCTGGGAGGAGATTGCCATGCCTCTCATGCATTCTGCTACTGCCACAAACAATTGTGTTGAACGCCAGAAGGGTTTTGTTCTCTAAATGTAGAACGCGAGAGCTCTTCGGACGTCCAAGGAGTGGAGCTGTTGCTCTCTTCGGGATGAATGCGGCTTTGGGTAAAAGACTGGCAGGAAAACGTCTTGGTTAATATGGAAGGCGGAAACGACCTTAGGGAGGAACGCCGGGTGTGGTCGCAGCTGTACCTTGTCCTTATGGAACACCGTGTACGGAGGGTCCACGGTCAGAGCCCGAAGCTCGGAGACTCGCCGGGCCGATGTAATAGCGACTAGGAAGGCCAGCTTCCAGGATAGGTACAGCAGCGAGCATGTGGCTAAGGGTTCAAAGGGGGGCGCCATGAGCCTGGTTAGAACCAGGTTCAGGTCCCAAGTAGGGGTAGGCCGTCTGACCTGGGGGTAGAGCCGCTCCAGGCCCTTGATAAATCTTGACACCATTGGGTGAGAAAAGACGGACTTGCCAGCCTCGCCTGGGTGGAAGGTGGATATAGCCGCAAGGTGGACGCGTAGAGAGGAGATTGCCAAGCCGTGCTGCTTGAGAGACCACACGTAGTCCAAGATGGTGGGGACTAGTACGGCGAGTGGATCGTGGTTGTGCTGACGGCACCAGCAGCAGAAGCGTTTCCATTTCGCTAGGTAGGTTGAACGCGTGGAAGGCTTCCTGCTGCCCAATAACACTTGTTGTACTGCATCGGAACAGCGCAACTCGGATTGGCTTAACCAGCCAGGAGCCATGCAGACAGATGGAGGGATTGTAGATCCGGATGGCGCATCCTGCCGAAGTCCTGTGTGATCAGGTCCAGCCAAAGAGGTAGGGCAATCGGATTTGCCAGGGAGAGATCGAGCAGCATGGTGTACCAAGGTTGCCGCGGCCACGCCGGAGCGATCAGGATGAGGCGGGCCTTGTCTCTCCAGGCCTTGATCAGGACTCAATGGACGAGAGGGAAGGGTGGGAAGGCGTAGCAAAGGCGACCCATCCACGGTATGAGAAACGCGTCCGACAGGGAGCCCGGGGAGCGGCCCTGCAGAGAGCAGAACACCTGGCATTTCCTGTTCGATCTGGAGGCGAACAGGTCTATCTGGGGAAACCCCCACCTCTGGAAAATGACATAGAGGACGTCCGGACGGATGGACCATTCGTGGGACAGGAAGGATCTGCTCAGGTGATCCGCCAGGGTGTTCCGCACTCCCGGGAGAAAGGAGGCCACTAGATGAATAGAGTGGGCTATGCAAAAGTCCCACAGACGTATTGCTTCCTGACACAGCGGGGAGGACCGGGTCCCGCCCTGCTTGTTGATGTAATACATGGCCGTTGTGCTGTCCGTGAATACCGCAACACAACGACCGTGCAAATGGCGTTGGAATGTCTGGCATGCTAGGCGAACGGCCCGTAGCTCCCGCACATTGATGTGAAGAGTCAACTCTCTCTGTGACCACAGGCCCTGTGTACGCAGGGTCCCCAGGTGCGCCCCCCAGCCCAGCGATGATGCGTCCGATGTCAGGGACGCTGATGGCTGTGGGGCGTGAAACGGGAGGCCCGCACACACTTGGGAGGGCATTGTCCACCAGCCTAGGGAGCCTAGAACATTCGGTGGAATCGTTACAATTGTGCCTATGGCATCCCTGCGTGGTCGATAGACCGACACTAGCCAGGTCTGCAACGGGCGCATGCGGAGTCTTGCGTGTCTGGTGACGAAGGTGCATGCGGCCATGTGCCCCAGGAGAGCGAGGCACGTTCGAGCCGATGTGGTCGGGAAGGCCCGCAGGCTTGTGACCATGGACACTATGGCTTGGAATCGGTGCCGGGGGAGGCTGGCCGTCGCGAGGTTGGAGTCCAGCACTGCCCCTATGAATTCTATGCTCCGCGTAGGCACCAGAGTGGACTTGCCCGGATTGATGGTCAGGCCTAGGCTCGCAAACAGCTCCGTGATGATGGCGACGTGTCCGGTCACCTGCTCTTCCGACGTGCCTCGGATGAGCCAGTCGTCGAGGTAAGGGAAGACATGGATACGACGACGTCGCAGGGCAGCAGCGACGACCGCCATACATTTGGTGAACACCCGGGGGGCCGAGGAGAGCCCAAAGGGGAGGACCGTGAACTGGTAGTGGTCCTGATTCACCACAAAGCGGAGATACCGTCTGTGCGGGGGGAAGATCGCAATGTGGAAGTACGCATCCTTCATGTCGAGAGCGGCATACCAATCTCCTGAATCCAGGGAAGGAATGATGGTTCCTAATGTTACCATGCGGAACTTGAACTTTTTGATGAATTTGTTCAGGCCTCGCAGGTCCAGGATGGGTCGTAGGCCCCCTTTTGCTTTGGGGATTAAGAAGTACCAGGAATAAAACCCTTGCCCCTTAGCTCCCTTGGCACTTCCTCTATAGCCCCAATGGACAGGAGCTTGAGAACCTCCTGGACGATAAGTTGCTCGTGAGAGGGGTCCCTGAAGAGGGACGAGGAGGGAGGATGGGAAGGGGGTGGAGAAACAAACTGAAGATGGTAACCAAACTGCACCGTGCTCAGGACCCAACGATCCGAAGTCAGCTGGGACCATGACGGTAGGAAGTGGCGGAGGCGGTTGAGGAAATGAAGTGGATCCAGAGAGGGGATTGGTAAGCTGCTCTCAGGCGCACCTTCAAAAGCTCGCCTTGGGTCCCTGCGGTGGCTTTTCGGACCTGGAAGTGGTACCCCTTTGAGGACCTGACTGTCGTCTGCGATTTGGCTGGCCTCTCCTCCGATTGAAGTCTTGTCTGGGGCGAGACGGGGGGTAAGTGCGCTGATGGTAGGGGCGGAATGGCCTTCTCTGAGTCTGGGGCGTGTGCATTCCCAGAGAACGCATGATGACCCGGTTATCCTTTAGGCTCTGTAGCCTGGGATCCGTCTTTTCAGAGAAGAGGCCCTGCTGATCGAATGGCAGGTCCTGGATCTTGTACTGCAGCTCCGGCGATAGTCCGGAAGACTGCAGCCACGATATACGGTGCATGGCTACGCCCGACGCCAGAGTCCTCGCTGCTGAATCTGCGGCATCTAAGGACGCTTGTAGCGAGGTTCTGGCGACCCTCCTGCCCTCTTCCAGGAGAGATGAAAATTCCTGGCGTGAGTCCTGAAGGAGCAGCTCTGCAAATTTGCCGACAGCCTCCCAGGTGTTGTGGCTGTAACGGCTCAGGAGGGCCTGCTGATTCGCCACACGGAGCTGCAGGCCTCCAGCAGAATAAATTTTACGTCCCAGCAAGTCCATGCGTCTGGCTTCCCTGGACTTTGGAGCAGGAGCCTGTTGGCCGTGGCGTTCCCGGTCATTGACTGACTGTACCACCAAGGAGCAGGGAGCAGGGTGTACGTAGAGGTACTCATACCCCTTGGATGGCACCATATACTTTCTTTCCACGCCGCGGGCAGTGGGTGGAATGGAGGCCGGAGACTGCCAGATGGTGTCCATCTTTGCCTGGATCGACTTAATGAAGGGGAGGGCTACACTGGTCGGTGCCTCCGCCGAGAGGATGCTTACTACCGGGTCCTCTACTTCCGGTACTTCCTCTACAGGAAGGTTTATGTTTTGGGCCACTCGCCTCAACAGGTCCTGATGTGCCCGGAGATCGATCGGCGGGGGCCCTGATGAAGACGTGCCCGCTACCGCCTCATCTGGGGACGAGGACGAAGATACCCCAGGGAGAAGCGGTTCTTGTACTGAAGCCTCCTCCAGAGGGGCCTCCGTTTCCCGGGAATCCTGCTGCCCCATGGTATCCGTGGGGTCTTCCTCCGTACCTGAGGGGGGGGGGGCGACTGATTGTGGCCTCTGGTGCACGACGCTCCGGTGGGTTGGAGCGAGCTTGTCCCAAAGGTTCGCCCTGGGCTTGGTGGTATGCCCAGGGCGTCCAAAAAAACCATTGAGGTGGACCCTGGTCCGTGCGGGTGTGCACATCTGAACCCCCGTAAGAGGCGCTGTCCATATGGGACGAAGCGGATGAGTGCCTCAAAGGCCAGGGAGGAGCCACCGATGACTGTGGCAGGCCTCTGCGCATCCCGACGTCGCTGCGCGGTGCCGGTGAACGGTACCGGGAGTCATGGCGGTACCGCGATCTAGACCGGGACCTGCTACCAGCTCGGTGCCGGGAGGTCGACCGGTGCCGGCCGCTGCTGTGCCGGGATCGGCTGCGGTATGAACGTCGGTGCCGCGATCTAGACCGGTGCCGAGAGTAGTACGACGGCGACCTGGATCTCGAATGGTGCCGCGAGTACGACCGGTGCCGCAGGTAGCGGTCTCGGGACTGCGAGCGGCGTCTAGATCTCGAGCGGCAGCGCTGTGAGTGGTCCCTCGATTTAGATTGTGACCGCCGCTCGGTAGTGCCTGGCGAATGCGGCCGTACCATGGCGGGCTTGCCCAGCGATTGTATAACCCGCACCGGCGGTGCCAGGGGTTGGGGCAGCTCGGGCTCTGTCAACGCAATGATGTCGCGTGCCGCTGAGAAGGTCTCCGGCGTGGAGGGCGAGACGAGCTCGACCCCTGTCCTCACCGGGGAGCTGAATGGCACCGGACTCAACTGCCTCTGAGGGGCCGGAGTCGACGGTGCGGCGACGCTCGGTGCCGCGGCAGATGACGGTGCCGGGCGGTCAGATTTTGGGCCACGCTCTGACAGTGGTGCAGTTGCAGGCACCGCAGGAGCCCTGTGCTTTTTGCTCCTCGGGGAGAGGGAGCGGTGCCGGCTAGGGTGCCGGGCCGGTGCCGAGCGGGAAGTTGGAGCCCTCGCCGGCGCCGGGCGGTCCGGAGCGGAGGCGACACTTGGTCCTGGTGCCGGAGTCGGTGCCTACAGTGGGGGAGTCAGCGCTGCCTCCATCAGGATCTGCTTCAGGCGACTGTCCCGCTCCTTCTTAGTTCGGGGCTTGAACGCCTTGCAGATCCGACACTTGTCCACAAGGTTGGACTCGCCTAGGCACCTCAGACAGGAGTCGTGCGGGTCTCCTGTTGGCATCGGCCGATGACAGGCCACACAAGGCTTAAAGCCGGGTGAACCGGGCATGGGCCCCGGCACCGCGGGGAGGAAAAAGGGTGAATCCCCGATCCTCCGTATAACTATTACAACTATACTTACTTAACTTTATAACTACAACTAACACTATAATCACTAAACTATATACACTAGACTACAGAAGAGTGAAACACTAGGGAGGTGGAGAACGGCTAGGCGTGCTCCACAGTTCCAACGACCGACACGGGCGGTAAGAAGGAACTGAGGAGCGGGCGGGCCAGCAGGGGTATATATCAAGCGCCATGCCGGCGCCACTCCAGGGGGCAACCTGCTGGCCCACCGAGTGTTGCTAGGGTAAAAAGTCTCAGACGAACGTGCACGCGGCGCGCGCACACCTGACTGGAATGGATATGAGCAAGCACTCGAAGAAGAACTTTTGAATTTCATTTCCTGTTTGGTCACCATCAGCACAGGTGATGGTCAGCACAGTCCATCATTACAGGAGATCACACAGTCCCTGATTCGCAGACGAGCTCCAGCATGGTCCGAAGGGGAGGTACTGGATCAGCGCATGTTGGGGAGACAAGTCTGTTATGGCAGAACTACATTCCAAAAAAGAACGCAAATACGTACACTAAAGTCTCCAGAGCCATGACGGAAAGAGGCTACTCCAGGGACACAGAGCAGGGTCATACAAAAATCAAGGCGCTCAGGCAAGTGTACCAGAAAGCTAGGGAGGCAAATGGGTGTCCTGGGTCACAGCCCCATACATTCAGATTCTATCATGAGGGGCATGCAATTATGGGGGGTGACGTCACCACTACTCCTCCACTGTCCGTGGACACCTGCAAGAGAGGAGTTGCATGGAGCGAGGAGGAAGAGTCATTGAAGAATGAAGAGGACAGTGCATAAGCAGCAAGTGGGGAATCCGTTTTCCCTCTAGTCAGGAACTATTCTTAACGCTGGAGCCAATAGCCTCCCACCACTTTCAGGGCAGGCTCCTGGACCATGACCCTGGAGAAGGTAATTCTGGTGAGTGAGAGCCTGATCGGAGCCATGCAGTGGGGGGCAGGGTGAAGGGGTGCTGTGTGAAGCGATCATCCCAGAGAGCCCACAGGCCCTCCTTTTTATATGGAAAGTCCACCAGGCATTGCTTGCCATGGGAAAGGGGGCCCAGCAGTTTGAAAGCATTGAAATTAATGTAGAAGAAACAGAACCCCTCATGCTCCTAGTATCAGAGGGTAGCCGTGTTAGTCTGGATCTGTAAAAGCAGCAAAGAATCCTGTGGCACCTTATAGACTAACAGACGTTTTGGAGCATGAGCTTTCGTGGGTGAATACCCACTTCTTCAGATGCATGACATGCATCTGAGGAAGTGGGTATTCACCCACGAAAGCTCATGCTCCAAAACGTCTGTTAGTCTATAAGGTGCCACAGGATTCTTTGCTGCTTTCATGCTCCTAGGTTGCCTGCAAGCTGAATTCTGTTGCCTGGCTGTGTGTGATGACTTACTCACACCAAAGTATCCCTTTTGTTCTCTGAAATGTATCTTTTAAAATACTACCCTCCCTTTTTCTCCTCCTGCAGGTGCAAATGTTTCAACTCGGCCCCTATCTACTCCATCCCAGAGGCTGGTCCAGATTAGAAGGCGAAAAAAATGAATTCGGGACAACATGTTTGCCGAGCTCATGCAGTCCTCCCACACTGATAGGGCCCACCTGAATGCATGGAGGCAAACAATTGCGGAGTCCCGTAAAGCATTACAGGAACACAGACAGGAGGGATGCACGTGCTGAGAGCAGGCAGGACACTATGGTCAAGCTCATGGGGGAGCAAACTGACATGCTCCGGATCTAATGCGGGAAAGGCAGCAAGACCACAGACTGCTGCTGCAGCCCCTGTATAACCGCCTTCCCTCCTCCCCAAGTTCCATAGCCTCCTCACCCAGAGGCCCAAGAACACAAGGGGGGGAGGCTACAGGGACCCACACGCTCAACCCCAGAGGATCACCCAAGCAGCAGAAAGCTGGCATATGCAAACTTTTGATTTGGTTTCTGGACTTGTCCTTCCTTCCTCCTCCACCCTCCCCAATCCAATACCCCTCCTCCCCCAGTCTACCTTCAGATTTCTCTTAATGTGTTGTCCAACAAATAATAAAGTCAAAATTGTTTAAAAACTGTTCTTTATTTCCTTTCATATATTTAGGGGGCAGGTAACAGTTACACCGTACTCTGGCCAGTCATGAAACTGGGTTTCAAAGCTTTTCTGATGCACAGCGTGCCCTGCTGAGCTCTTCTAATTGCCCTGTTGTCTGGCTGTGCGAAATTGGCTGCCAGGCAAGTTGCCTCAACCTCCGACGCCGCCATAAATGTCTCCCCGTTACTCTCACAGATACTGTAGAGCACACAACAAGCAGCACTTACAATTGGAATATTGCTTGTGCTGAGATTTAACCGAGTCAGTAAACTACGCCACCGCCATTTCAAATGTCCAAAAGCACATTCTACCACCATTCTGCACTTGCTCAGCCTA